>NC_090935.1:845466604-846106956 GCF_040938575.1 Ambystoma mexicanum
TATTCGGTTCCATGAATACGTGTGGTTCGGGTGCGTGTGGGCGTTCCCTCTGCTTCCCTGCAGTACATCCCCAGTTACGCCCTTGTTTTCGCAAGTTGTTCCCCATTCCGCGCGTTACGCCCCGTGTTCCGCCCACTTTCTAGTGTATGCGCAGAGGTTGTGCGCTTTCACTGTACGCGTCGCGCACGTCGCGCACGTCTTTCGGGATGTTGCAGTGACGTGTGCCCCATGCACGGGTTTGGCGCACATCCCGAGGAAGACACGCGCAGGGACTTCCATGAATCGCACGCGCACCTCTTTTTTTCCGCTTGCGCCTGCTTGCGCCTGCTTGCGCGTAGATTTTCGGCGCACGTTTGTTCCATGAATCGGCCCCTTAATCTTCATGATACCTGCAATGATAAAAAGACAGATTGCCCTGATCTGGTTTTGCATAATGACTCTGAGATGCTTAATGATTTAAAAATGAAAATACCTGCAAATGGACACGAGGCAGAAACTGCAAATACATCTAAAAAAGAGGTTTGGTTTAACCTGGAGTTAAATCAAACGTTGGATATTTGCACAATTGAAAAAGGAAAACGAGAGAAACATGAAATTCTAAGAGAACAAAGTGACATATTTAAGAAAGACAACTCTTGCATGGTTAATACAATTGATCAGGGAGTAAGTGTGGATGTTAGAATGCTCTCCCTAGACAATCATGACACTAATAAAATATAGGCAGGAAGAATACGTACTCAAAAGGAGGGTACAGATCAGTCACCTGAAGATTTCTTTGAACCACAGATTTGTGAGGAAATTAAAAAGAATGGGACCATGCCAAATACCTACAAATGCCCAGAATTAGAAAATGACAAATTATCAGGTGATGTTTCTATGCATATTCAGTTGGAGGATTGTAGTGTGAACTCTGATGATCTCCAGATGAAAGGGCGAACAGTGGCCACACTCCAAAGGACCCCTGCATATGGGGAGATGAGTAAGGTTTCTCAAACGGAAATGGACAGAAAGGAGGGTAAAATGTCCTTTCATTTACCAATGTGCTTAGCTAAAAGTGAGAAGGGTCTGAGAAAAGTGAATTCTTTAATCAGTAAGAATTCACACTTTTTGTGTGTGTTAGAGGAAGTTGAAGACATATATTATGCTCCCATTACTGTGGAAGAGAAATGCAATACATTTGCAATGATTGACACAGGTGCACAGGCCACAATTATGACTAAAGAATTGGTAAAATGTATCAATGAAGGTAGATCTCCACAGAATCAGATCACAGTGAGGCAGAGTGAAGGCCCAGTGCATAACTTTACCAGTGAGGAGGTGCCTATCGTGGGTGTTACCGAAGTTGACATAAAGATAGGAAAACACAGAATGAAACAGGAAGTATTGATCACATCTATTTGTGAAATTCCATTCCTGATGACAACAGATTGCCTGAAAAATATTGTCTCCTCTCATAGATGGGTAAATGGGCGCGTGGTCTCTAAACCAAAAAACCACTAGACCTAAAAAAATCACAAAAGTCACAAAACAGCAATATAAATGAATGTCATACTCTTGCCAAATCTAATGATGCAGTGGAGGTGTATCTAAAGAATAGCTGTGTGCCTAGTGTCACTGTCATTTTGATGTGTCAGGACAAAATGCAAAGTGAAAAAGAAAATCAATCTGTGCAGATTTATGTGTATCCTAGGAAGAAATGACAAACTGAAATAGATGAACACACATTGTGCTTCTTTTTAAAAGAGAAGAAATGCAAACAGAACACTATTCCTAAAGCAGACACAGAAAAACACATCACCACCCTTGCTGAAAT
Organism: Ambystoma mexicanum; assembly: GCF_040938575.1. Lineage (NCBI taxonomy): Eukaryota > Metazoa > Chordata > Amphibia > Caudata > Ambystomatidae > Ambystoma > Ambystoma mexicanum. The sequence continues at coordinate 845,468,418 of NC_090935.1, forward strand.
GCACATGGAAGATGAGCAGCCATGGATTCACATTGGTATAAAAAACCATTCTAAAGTGATAAAAGCCACTTTGGTGCTTGAACTACTGCAGAGAATAATGGAAAGTGAGGAGATCCCAAAATTTAGAATTAAAAACTAATATGTCTCTGGTTTGGACAATCCAGATTTTGTAAATCGAATTGCAGGAAGGTGCATGCTAAAGATTAATATTGTACAAAAAACCATCTACTACAATGTGTGGATAGTGTGTGGAACACAAAATGATTTTTATATGGGCAATGATATCATGCACAGAATGTGCATGGTGTTAGATTTCCTTAATCAAAAAATATGGTCCAGGTTAGGCGGGCCTGCACCCGAATTTTAAGACAAGAGAAAGTTTTATCATTGTGCACAATTGGTACCATATGCAATTGAATTACAAGTGAAGAAGGATATTACTATTCCTGCATTCACCAAGCAGGTTGCTATAACACTAACATGCAAGAATGGACAGCAAATGAAAGTTTCTGATGCATTTGTGTGCCTGAGTGAATCCATGAAACAGCAAGGCCTGGATTATGAACATACCCCATTGATAGATGTTGGGGAAGAGTCTATCAAAATTATGGTGAATAATAAAGGGTTTCAGGATATTCATTTAGAATAGAATTCTTTATTAGAAATGGCCATACAAAAATCACATTATACTGCATATTTCAATAACATTGTGATTGGAAATATCCCTGAGAGATATGCAGATGCACAGGGTGTTTTGCCAGAATATCTGGATTCTCTACCCAAAGGGATCTTTAAAATTCAATCTGTGTACCCTTATGATTCCAATGAGACAGTGTGCTGTCACCAAGAGAATTGTATAGTATTTGATTTAAATGAAAATGAAACAGAAAATCAGCACATTGAAGTGGAAGCTGATATGCCAAACTATCTAAAAGTGGCAGCTTTGCAAAGAGATACAGCCACACAGTTAGAAGAGAGCACAGAGGTTCCTCCACTGGAGGATTTCCCAGAATTTTCAAAAATGGCGAAGGAGCATATTCTGTTAGCAGATGCATGTGATAGCGAAGAGGATAAGAATGAATTGAGAAAAATATTAATGAAGTTTAAAGACATTTTTGCCAAAGATGCATATGATTGCAGCCTAACTAATTTACATGTTGCCACATTACCAGAAAGGTTCGGTAGAAATCTAGTATTTGTGTGCCAATATCAATTGCCACTTGCATCGAGTCATTGGCAGAGATAATTAAAAATTTGGAGTCTAGGGGAATTATCAGGCCCATTTTTAGAACCTCGAACACTCCTATTTTGGGTGTGTTAAAGCCGAATGGTCAATGGCGTCTGTGTGCAGAACTGAGGGAATTAAATAAAAGAGTGCCAGTGTCCAGATGGCCACTGCCATTCATTGATCAAGGCCTTGATCAAGTGCATGGGTCAAAGGTGTTTACCAGATTAGATCTTACATCTGGATACTGGTGTTTGCAATTGGCAGAGGACATTCATAATATATTTTCATTTTCATTTGATAAAACACAATATGCATGGGCTAGAACACCATTCAGGTATGTCAATAGTGGGAGCGAATTTGGCATATTTTTGAGAAAGGCTATGCCAGATGCAGCGGAAAGAGGAACTATAGTTTATGTGGACGATGTCCTGATAAAAAATGAAAACTTGAAAAGCCATTTTGACAAAATTAGACATGTACTTGACCAATTGCAAAGGCGGGTGTCAAAGTATCTTTACAGAAAGCCCAATGGTGCAAGAAAAAGGTGAATTTCCTAGGCCATGAGGTAACTGAACATGGGCTAAATCCACAAAAGAAAAAGGTGGAGGCCATACAGAAATTGAAAGATCCTAGAAATGTGAAAGGTTTAAAAAGTTTATTAGGAATAATGGGATATAACAGGAAATGTATTGAAAATGATGCTGAAATTACTCAACCGTTGACTAAACTGTTGAAGCTGAATACACCCTGGGAATGTGAAAAGTAGCAATCTGAGGCAGTTGCTAAATTGATGGAATGTCTAATAAAAGCACCATGTTTAGCGTAGCCCATAAAAAGTTTTCATTATAAAAATAGGTTTCACTGAACATTGTACGTCAGCAGTGTTATCTCAAAAACACGATTTGAACCACAAAACCATTGCCATGGCAATCTAACACAGTCCAGAATGACTTCATGGAAAGGCTTTCCTGTAGAAGTGAGGTATGGCCAGAATAAAAAGAGCCCAGTTTCTCAAGCATTAGCAGATTTACATGACTGTGCAGCTGAATGTGTATCAGATGAAGTAGAGGTAGAATCTAGTTTGCAGGAGTTTGAACAATCACCACACAAAGCTTTTGATGAAAATATATGTAACAATTTACCAACTGTATGTGTTGACGGATGTGCCTTTCACATTGATAATGACAGAAATAAACAGTTGGTATCATGGATAGGAAATGTCTGGTTGAAATGTGAGGACAGTCCTAGTATAGGAATGAGAATTGGGGCTAGGAGTAGCCAGGTAGCGGAATTAGCAGTCATTTATAAAGCAATTACTACTGCAGTTCATAATAAATTCAGTGAAATTGTCCTGGTGACTGATTCTGATTATGCACGACAAAGCTTTGTAGAATATTTGCCTGGCTGGAAAGCAAACGGCATGCTTATATATAATAAAAAGCCCCTCAAGCATGGGAAAATGATACAAGCTATAGACAAATTAGTGTCAGAGAATGATTTAACAGTATACTGGACAAGAATTTGTGGACATTTGAAAAATCCAGGAGAAGATAAGGAGGGAAATGATAAAGTAGATCAATTAGCCAAGATTGGGGCTGTCATGGGAGAATTGTTACCTATTGAACACTTATTTGGTGAAATACAAATAGATGCAGTTACACACTCTAAGACTCCAAAAGAGATAGAACAACCAGTGCAATGGAGTTATGATACTCCAAATCAAGATCTGATTAAGGCGCAAACAGATGATCCTATATTGGGGATCTATTATAATTATTTGATGGACCCCGAACAAAATCCTTTAACTGCAAAGGATTGTACAGGGAAAGAAGAGTTGAGGGTGTTATTAAAGAATAAAAAACAAATTAGACTACAGGATGGACTTATGATCAGGGAATCCATAATAGAACAGATACAGTGGGTGGTACCCCTTTCATTCAGAGGGCTAATGCTACACCATGCACATGATGCAATAACTGCAGAACACAGAGGTTCACAAAAAATACTGAAAGATTATGCTTACTGGCCATATATGTCCCAAGATGTAGAATTATACACTAGGCAGTGCCTGGTATGTGCCCAATTTAAATCTGCTTCACCAATGCATGGAGCTCCACTGATGAAAAGAGGCTTGACTCTTCCATGGTCAGATTTGCAAATTGACTATGTAGGGCCTGTAAAAAGGTTGAGTAAGGGGAACCGTTATCTTTTGACCGTGGTTTGTTTGATGTCGAAAAGGGTAGAGTGCATCCCTGCACCAGATTGTAGTGCACAAACATCAGCTACATTACTGGTAAATCATATATTTTCAAGATTTGGATTAACACAAAGAATAGAGTCAGACAGAGGGAGTCATTTCACAAGCACCTTGATGCGTAAGGTGTAGCAGATATTGGGGGTGAAAAGGAAACTGCATATTGCGTACCGGCCCGCCTCTTCTGGGAATATTGAACGCTGCAACAGGTCTGTTATGGAGATATTAAAGAAGTTTGTAGCGGAGGCAGGTTCAAGTTGGGATTTACAATTACCTCTGGTATTGATGGCAATCAGATCGACTCCTGCTAAGGCAACAGGTATCAGTCCTCATGAGGTGTTAACAGGAAGGAAGATGGTACTGCCACAACATTTATTATACAGGACACATGAGCAGACACTTGTAAGTGCATCTACAATTCATGAATATGTGGAAGAACTGAGGAAGCATTTACAATATGCATTTACATTTGTGCAGCGAAATCTGGAGAGAGCTGCTGACAGTGCAAAATCATATTATGATAAAAAGTCGTCAGTGAAAGAGTATAATGTAGGGGATCAGGTATATAAATTTAATTTTGGAAAAGGTAAACATACACATTTGAAATTTCTTGTGGCCTTGCAGGGGCCATTTCGAATAGTGGATAAGGTGTCCCCAGTAGTTTACAAAATATTAAAGACAGAGGGTGAAATGGCGACAGAACAATTTGTTCATGTTAACCAAATGAAGCCCTGTCACCCCAAACATGAAATCAGGAGACTTGAGCAAGTAGGGACATCTTAAGTGTCCGGATTACATGTAGAGAAAGACACAGTGACTGTCTTCATAGTGTCCCACGCCATAAAAATAATAATAGATATAATGATTATGGTGGAGATAAATGCAGATGTAAATACCACATTTAAGAAAGGTGCAGTAATACAAATTGATATAAGGTGCTGAATCAGGTGGATTTTCTGTTATATAATGTGCTACAATGTTCTGCATGAAAATTATTTTGAAGTATGATAATGTCATATGTATGGTGTTGTTTTCTCTTTAACATATACTTGGTTGCAGGTATTCAAATTATATTCTGAGCCACACTTTTATTTTTGGCGAAATGGTAGAAAGGGTAAAATTGGCAGTGTGCTATGTAGTTAATCTGTCCTTTTTCTATTTAATTTAGACAAATTAACTGATCTTTGATTGGGGTTGGAGGTCACAGGACCAGAGGACACGAGGGATGACGGAGTCCTGGAGTCCGCGGGATGAAGATCAAGTAAAGCCTCCGAGCCGAAGTATGAAGGTGAAGACAGAGCGACAGGGATGCCTAAAGAGATGATTTCTATGGAAAAGCACCCAAGAGCACCAGGATGAAAGAGTTTCACCAAATGAACCAGATGATGAAAAATTGACGATCAGGACATCTCAGAATGCAGTCATAAAGATGGTAAATGTCATTAAAGGAACAGTAGTGAATTGAACTTAATTCTACAGTGCTCCTGATGAAGCATAGTATTATTCTATGGTACTGAAAATAAGTGTGGTGGAGAATCACATGTTTGTTATTTGTATTATTTGATTTAGTTAGTTATGTTAGTAATTTATTGTATCTATTTATTTTATTTTATTATTTTTGTTATCAAGCACTTTGGTTGGAAAGAAAGGCGTGTGAATATTTTGTTATACATGCACATGCACAAGTGTATGAGGACTCACGGACCCATTTGGGATATGTTTTGCTTTTACTATGATTAAGCAGTGGTTAGTTATGAAACATTTTACTGAGTTGCTATTATTTCAATTGTGATATATATAATGGAAAAAGAAAGAAAAACAATTTGGGTTTCCTCCAATTGTTGATTTGGGTAGCCAGAATTGTCGGAAAAGGCGGGTATATGTAAGGACATGTATAGCATTTTACCAAAATGTAATGGCATTTTTTTTATTGCCAGCATGTAGTGGTATTTTGGCAGTATGTAATATAGCATTTATTTGCCAGTATAATATATAACAATATTGGTAGTATGCAAAGTACAGGATTTACAACACAGCCAAGCCCAATTTGGAACTGCAGATATTCAGAACACGCATAGAAGCTTAGTGTGCTGCCAGGTTCAAATAATGAAGTGCACCATATTTTTCTTTGGATACTTCATGTATGAAACTGCATTATAATATATAACTGACTAACATTATTTAATATTGCTAAAATACTAATTCTATCTTTTCTAACATTTAAATGCAGTCTTCTTTGCAAAATGAGGTGAAATTCATGTTTTGGTGGCACTGTGAGTTTCATTTTTAAATGCACACTGGTGTTTTCTTCAGCTTGTGTAAAACAGAAAAATGCAGGCAGCAGGAAACAGATTGAAACAGTAACAGGGAGGCCTAAAGCTTTCATTGTTCTGAAAATGAGGGCTGATACAGAACAAAATATTTTTACTATGATTGGTGGAAATTATAGGCAGACAAGCCACGTCAAAAGAGGTCGGATAGGAGCTTTCTTGGTAACAAGAAATGCGGAGAGCAGTTAGTTGGTGCTGGGCTGAGAAGACTGACTGAGGTTTTCAAGGGTTAGAGCGCTGGGAATTTCGTGCTGACTCTGGGCCTGCAGTTACGAAGACAGCAAGGTCGTGTGGGGACTTCTAAGAAATACTAATCTTGGTAAGATAAGTGCTAAGTGAGGAACATGTGAAATACCGTATGCGTGGCTAAGATTTATTACAGAGTAGGGAAGTTAGGAAACCATTGAATGTTTATTTTACATTATTTTCAGAATGTGGGAACATTAATCCATGTTTAAAAAAATGTCTGCTTATTCTGTTTTTTTCTCTTGTATTGCAGAGGATGCTGTAATTAAAGCATGGTAAGGCTTGGTGATTTGTAAATAAGATTCAATACAATAAGTATTTATAAAAACAAATGGGATTGTGTGTCATTCATGCATCTGGGAACTATGTACATAAGTGATGTATAAAAGGGAGACTCATATCAGTGCAGTAGTGCATTTGCCAATTTACCAATCCAAGTAAAATAACAAACACGAGAAGGTTTGTGTGCTGTGATGAATGTTTCATTTCTTGCATGCTGATGGGAAGGTGTCTACTCTGATACATAGATTACTGGATGTACATAAGCCAGTAATGCCTAAGGACACATAGACTACCGGATGTATATAAGTCAGTAGTACCAGCCACGAACTGGAGGTGGCGCTCTGAATAAAATCACTGGGTTCTGCTGAAGTGCATAAGTCTGGAGCTCTCTACAGACAACCAGGAGGTATTCTAATAGAAAGGAATGGTTTGTTTTATGATGGGGTTATAGTACAAAAAGAAAACCATGCTCACTGCTATACCACAGGTATAAATACGCAAAACAAGATACCACTAAAATTATCACCAATATAAGCTAACATGGTATGATCACTAAAATAGTGTGATACCAAACCCAATATAAATGCAAGACTAATTTACCGCCAAATTACCACCAATATTTTTATGGTGAGAAAATACTGCCAGATCACAAATTTACCCCAATAGAACAAAATATCTTACAGTGCTGCAGATTATTCCTCCAGTCCAAATCTATCATAATATGCGTTAGTAGCAATAAATATATCTTCAGGAAAGTTTGGGAACATTCTGGGAAGGTTTGTGCTGATGTGTGGGGGAAAAGACAAATTTATAATAACTATCAAGTCTTCTGGAAGGGAGAGAAAGCTTAAGGAAAAGAGTGAGGTTAGGTGGTGGTGTTATGAAAAGGAATTGGAGTAATGTGTTTATGTGAATGTTAACCAAGTAGAACACCACATTAAGGTAATCGGTAACATATCTCAGTAGACTAATGTACCTTACTGCAGAGATCTGTGTTTAACCTACAAGTCCCAAGTTTGGACTCTGTCTTCCATCCTTCTGAAGTTGATCAAACTAGTAAAGTTGTAGTCAAGCAGGCCTGGATCTGCGTTCCATCATTCAGAGGTTGACACATACACGTTTATAGTATTACAATACAATAACGTTATAAAAGACACAGACCTCTGAAAAGATCCTCAGCTGCAGCTCTTTGTGTTACTGACTGGAGATGACCAGCTGAGCGGTAGCTGGAGCGATGTCTTCCTACTATTACAAGAAGCATTGGGTGGAGAATAATGCTGCTTGTGCATCATGTAATTCAACTATTCCACCATCAACAAAGATGCCCTGACACCCATAGTGGAACAGAGGCTGGATCAGGTTATTTCCACTGTTGCAGACAGTGTTAAAAGCACAGTGCTACTGATGTGTCATGTCACTCCCCTGCCCGCCATACACAAAGAGAGCCTGACCCACTTAGAGATATGGACTGGCAACAATTGGTTGAAACCAATCAAATTGTTTCATTCATAGCGACCTGCTAGATGTCAGCTTTTGATATGCCAGGATGTGAACGTTTTGTTATCCTTGCAATTAAGCATTAGAGGTATTTCCCAAAGGTGACTTCTGCCAGGGCTGAAGATATATCTTAATGTAAGAATAGAATCTATTCCAACTAATAACTATGCCATCCAAATAATAAAAATAAAACAGGCAGTGGGCCTTATTACAATACCTTTGCCCATTTTATATGCCTGCTAGTATTTCTTTAGAGGAATTATTAAACATAATGGATGACCAGTATTGCCATTTTGGTCTGTGTATTATGTTTATTGTTGGGGATTTTAACAAACAATTTGAATGGTCTAGTTTACTAAAATGAATTTTGGTTGATGAGGACGATGCTTGGGGTATACATGAATTACATAAATTGCCTATTAGGAACTTAGAGAAGAATTCACTATTCTTCAAGTCTTTATTTTCAGGAAGGTGCAATGAGGGCTTGTAATGGCCATATCCAGGGGCATATCCTGACTAAATTCACATATGTAGAGGGTAACAACTCTAGCCACCTGGACTATCTTCTTATCAATATTTTGAACTAGGCATTTTTAAGGGAAATGAGAGTAGTGCAAAATATAGAATTTTGTCATGTCCCATTGGTACTAACCTCAAAGTTCGGTGGATACAAACCAAGGAGGACACACTTTGATTGAGCCTCTTCAGATATTTGTATTGTTTCTAATATTCATAGCTTGAAGGGGGAACAAACAGTGTCAGAGCTACGATTAATCTTAATTTAAAATACAATATATCACATGCTGAATGATTACTTAATTGAGGAATATTCCATTAACACGGGAGGTTTTGAGTTTTACGAAGCATCAACAAAACAGTTTGTAACACAACCTTGTTCTATTGTAAAGAAACAAGCTAGGGTCATCTATTCTTGGTATGATGGGGAATGCAGAAAAGCCACATTTACTTTGCTTAAGGCATTACAGAAGAGCGGGGAACGTAATGATCCAACCATTAAGCAACTCACAATGGATTAAAATAATATAATTAAAAAAAAAGGTATGCTAAACTACAATGATGGGGCAAAATTGAGACAGCCGTAAGAGATCATAAGCAGTTCACATTTGGCAAATTATTGTTCTGAGCACTGCAAAAGCTCCTCGGGCAAAACCAATGCATACCCCAAAATATCAATGACTTGAGAATTGTAAATATTTATATAATGACTCTACCTTTAAATTGCTTCCATCTTGTAATATCTGTTCCATATCCATTGATACAGAGAACCCCTTTGTTTTTGTGCCAATGAAGTTGTGCTGGCATTGTGTCCTCAAAAGTGTAGTAAAACCCCTGGTTCACATCATCTACCATTTGACATGTTTAAATTTGACCCAATAATATGGGTTTGTATATTAGTGAACATTTTTAACTCTATTAAGATTTTTCTCTTCCTGGGTGTTGGCGATTGGTGGAAATGTTTCTTATCTTTACATAGGGGGACATGGTGATCTATCCAACTATCAACCCAACTCATTATTAGATGGTTTAGGTAAGGTCTATGAAAAGGTCCAGAAGTGAAGATTAAATAAATGGGTAGTTGATGACATTCTTTTGAGTCATGTGAGGCAGTGTTCAGCAAGCAAGCAGTGATTATGAAACATACTTTTAGGGTTGCCTTGACTATGGGCACATGTGATCCAACTCTAAAACAAAGATAATATCATGAAGTCGGAAAAATATACCTAAGGTAAAATTAGAATGAAATGACATTATTATTGAAAATGGAGATCATTTGTATTACCTAAGAATGTGTTTCATCAAAAAAGATGACTTGAAATCGCAAAAAGCTAAAAGCAAGTTAATTATGAAGTAATTGGGGGGCAAAAATTTAAGTTTTTCAAAATGTATTCAAGGGAGTATGGCGGCTCCCACTATTAAGATTAAAGGGCTCAGACCCAATCAGTTGTTTGCAGAGCCAATACTAGGGCGTATAACCAAGTAGATCAACGTATAGGAGTTGAGAATACATTTCTAAAAAGTTTTCTGGATTTACTCCAGGACATCCCGAATGTAGCCATTAAATCAGAACTCAGGCAAATGGGATTGAGAATGCTGTCCAAGAAAAGTCAATATTGTTATGGGACAAACTATGATCCAAAACGGATCTGAGAGATTACAAGGCTGTGATGCTTTATTTCCTAAAAGGCAATAATGCAAAACCATGGCATTGGCTTACCTATGAAAAGTGTTTGGAACAAAATCTCTTTGAACCACCTATGGAATCACTCAGAACACATTCCAAGAATGCCCATGAATTTAGCTAGATAATTCCTATCCAGACTTGGTCTTGATAAATGACTTGCATAGAGAAATTGGCAGACAATAGTATACAGATATCGCAACATAAAATTGTCTTTGAGATAGGTCATTTTCCTCATCTGGCTTGGTTCTGATCTAGCAAGGAACCTTAATTTAAAACTATGATTATCTTTTCTACCTCTGATTCTGTTTACTCATTTGTGACCACTCAGTCTAAGTCATTTCCCATGTGTAACCATTACAATGAGGATGAGTTTCACTTTTTTTTCTTTTCCCCTATTGTCTTGATCCAATGCGTAAATGGTTGATTCCAATGGTTAAATGTCAAAAAATCTGAATAGGAGAATTTGATGTTTGTAAAACTCAGATGAACAGACCCAGAGCATTGATTGTTACAAGCTTTTGGCCAGTGCTTGGTGTATGATATGATATGATATGATATGATATGATATGATATGATATGATAAGTCATTTATAACGTGCCTATACAAAAGTGTTGCTAGTTGTGACCAGACAAGGGAGGGAAGACAGAGGGAGGACAAGACAAACAATCTTACTAGGCCTTGTGTCATTCAGATCGTGGGAGTGCAAGAACGAGAAGTGCAAGGGGAAAGGGAGGGGGAAGTGCAAGGGAGAGGGGAGGACAGGGCAGCAATGCTCTGAGTAAGTGCAGCTGAGGCAGTATGGCTCAGGGTAGTGCAATGAGAATAGGGACTGTAGGGTGATAGTTATAGCCCCTAAGTGCCTGGTAGGCCGAGAGGCAGTGCAAGGGTGACTGATCAAGAAAGAGCCTGTTACCCAGTGATATTCTGAGGGTAGCCAAGAAACCAGTTGGTTTAGAAGACAGGTAGGTCAGCAGGGCACAGAGAGAGAGAAATCAGGGAAGAGGACGAGGACAGGTTTGACTTCTTCCAGAACTTCAGGTGGTCTGGCTCACGTTTGAGAGGGGCAGAGTAGCCATTCCAGAGGGAGGCATCTGCTGAGGAGAGAGATCTACACCCACTATCTTCTTGGAGAAGCATCTAACTCTTAGAGAGTTGGAGGTAGCTGAGTGAAGGGCTTGAGAAGGAAGGTATTTTGGAAGAGAACGTTGGATGATGTGTGGGCCCTGGCCCCAGAAAGCCTTTTGGACAATTCAAAGGGTCTTGAACTTGATCTTTGCAGCCACCGGGAGCCAGTGGAAAGATTTCAGAGCTGGAGAGATATGGTTCCTGGGCTTGAGGCCAAGGATACGTCTCACAGTCATCTTCTGTATTAGTTTCAGAGGGCGTTGAGTATAGGAAGACAGATTGAGAAAGAGGTTGTTGCAGTAGTCCAGCCTAGAGAGAACCAGGGCTCTGGAGACAGTGACCTTCTGGAGGAAAGTGAGAAAGGGAAGAGTCCCTTTGAGGAGGTGCAGCTAGTAGGGGGACCTCTTGGCGATGAACAAAATGTGAGGAGAGAAAGAAAGAGTGGAGTTGAAGATGACACCAAAGTGTTTTGCATCACAGGAAGGTGAAGGAAGAGGGCCCAAGGCGGGCGGCCAGAGTGAGAGAGGGAAAGCAGAGGCAGGTGTCCCAATGAGAAGGATCTCTGTCTTACTGCAATTAAGGCAGAGATCGTTGGAGGCGCACAAATTCTGAATAACGGATAGACAGTCAGGAATGAGCGAGAGAAGATGAGGCTGAGGGGTAGTTGAGGGGAGCCTGAAGGAAAGCTGAGTGTCATCTGCATACCACTGAAAGTTAGAGGAGAAGGTAGGGATAAGATGGTCCAAATGGCCCAAGTAGAGCTGAAAAACCAGGGTGAGAGGCTAGAGCTCTGGGGAACGCCACAGGTAGAGAGAGAGAAAGGGATAAGTTGGATCTGGGAGGGCGGTCCAAGATGAAGGAGGACAGCCACTCCAGGGCCTGATCCATGATGCCCAGGTTCTCACAGAGTAGATTGATCAGGATGGCATGGTTTACCGTGTCGAAAGCAGAGGAAAGATCAATGAGGATGAGGACAGAAGGAATGCTGGAATCAAGGTTAGAGAGCAGATCTTCACAAGTGTTCAAGGGACCAGTTTCCGTTCCTCTCGCAGCTCTGAAACCAGACCGATGGTTATGGGGACAACCAACAGATTCAGTGTTGAGAGTACGCTCAGAGAAGGCCATTTTTTCCAAGAGTTTGTCCCCTGTGCCCCTCCCCAACCCTTGATCTCAACGAGACAAGTTATAAATCACGGTCCTGAAGAAGATGATCAGTAGTAATCGTTGAAACCGGTCGACCACCTTTTAACCAAGGATATCCCAGAAACCAACCAGGGATACCCCGTGAACTAGACCATACAACATTGTACTATGGATGAAGTTTTTTTTTTTAATTCTCTACGAACACTCTGTTTGTTTCTTCGAATAATTACCGAGTGATCTATAACTCGGGGACCACCCACTTCCTATAAAGGTTAATAAAATCTAAAATAGTTCCACTCCGAAATGTGGCCCCAAGTTCTTTTGAAACGAAACTGCTGACTCCTAAATGGGCAGCAGTCCCACACACCCCACGCCTAAGGACAGAAGCCCCCATATATTATGAGGAATCTTCTGTGAAAACTGTTCTTTGAGGTCACCGATTAATTGGTACCAGAATAAGAATCAGCCTCCACACTAAAAAAGTGGATCTCAACAAGTGTTCATGTGTGTTAAAAAAAAAAAAAAAAGAGGTAGTGACTGCAACAGGATTGGCCAGTTCCTTGCAGATTACAGGCTTGAATGTGTACTCTGTTCCTGGACAGGACATAGAGTCTGTATTGGCTTTGGAGCAGGCAGCATGCCAGTTTGTCAGATGATGTGCCCGAAGCCCTCCTCTTCTTCTCAGCCACCCTGCTCTTGATTTTCAGGACAGTGAGGTTGTAATCATACCAAGAGTTGCACTTGGAGGTAGGCTTCAGCTGGATTTTCATGACAGGGGAATGAATGTCCAGGGTTTTGGAGATAGAAAGATGCAGATTAGAAAGGGCTATGTCAGTGTATGAGTTAGCCGCACGAGTAGTAAGAGGAGAGAAAGTAGAGGCAAAATGATCCATTGTTACATGCTTCATGGGCCGAAGAACCAAGAAAGTAGGTGGCAGAGCTGGGGGTGGGGGGTTTGTCTGAGGGAAAGAGAGTTTCAGATGAGAGTAGAGTGGTCAGTCTAAGAGAGAGGAGTGGTGAGAGTGTTAGAGAGGGGATGTCTGAGGTGATGAGAACATCCAAAGTATGTCCGGCAGACTGTGTCGGGCTAGAGGGCAGAATGGAAAGAGTGAGAGTGTAACAGAGGTTGCGGAAACACACACAGGAGGGATTAGAAACAACCAGGGGGATGTTGAGATCTCAGAGGAGGAGAAGTTGAGAAGTAGAGGCAAGGAGAGAAGAGGAGAGGTCGGCCCATTCAGAGAGGAAGAGGGAAACCTGGCCATGCAGCCTGTAGATGGTGGCCACTGTTAGAGAGAGAGGCCAGGAGAAATAGAGAGCCTGCAGACCAGACTTTCAAAGGAGCAGTAGGCCTGCGTAGGGATGAAGGGGGCCGGGACCCACTCTGGAAAGGTCAGGGCTACTCAACCTCTGGGATGTTTGGTACTGGGTTCGGAGAGGATCTTGTAGCCCACAGGGAGGAGTGTGTCAAAACTTGTGACAGGACTGGCCGTAAACCATATCTCAGTGAGAGCAAGGGTATCTAGGTTGAGTTCTTAGAGAAGGTGACAGATGTCAGAGGAGTGGTTGACAGCAGAACCAGAGTTGAGACTAGCGACGTGGAGCAGGTTGCCACGTTTGAAAGACTTCCGTGGAGAGGTATAATACTTGAGATACACCCTGCGGAGGTGGTAGAGGTGCCCAAGGCTAGGCAGAGAAGGAAGATGTCAGTGCCAGAGAGGTACCAGAAGGAGTAGCAGGAATAGGGAGGAAGTTGATGAGATGCAGGAACGCCTATCAAAAAGGAGGAGATTGGGCTGAGGGAGTGGAAGGGGCCAAGAGGATCTCCCATCTAGTGCACTGTAAATGGGAGAGGAGGAGAAAGGCGAGAGAACAGAGCTCATATGAAGTGTCTATACGTCTGGAGATGGGTGGACAAAGAGGATGTCAGTGAGAGTATGTCTGGAAAAGTCACTTGTGCAGTTATAAGTGATACGGAAGCCTGGGTTGGAGTCCAGGATGTCCCTCTTGAACTTCTTCTTTCCAGACTTAGTGAGAGGGATATGGTAAGAGAAAGCGTGGCAATTAGAGAAGATGGGAGCGACAGAGAGCACCATAGGGGGTGCAAAGGAGGTAGGTGGAGGGGAGAGGCATGAGAGAAGAGAGAGAGACACACAGCCCTGTGGCACACACAGGGTGAGGACCTGGAGGGGGGCCGTAGTCACAACAAAGGAAGACACAGGAGGCAAACAAGTAACTTACAACAGTGAACTGTACGCCTTCTGGGGTTTGGAGGGATATAGATGGGGGCCTAGAGAGTACTAGCTACAATGCCACAGTTAACCGGAATGCATAAAACACCCAGATTTGACATCCCCAGAAGGAGGGAAAAGGCACGTTTTTGAGTCCAGCACAATACAACACACCCAGATTTGACTTTCCCAGAAGGGGGTAAAAAGGCTATATTTCTGAGCACAGCACAATACAACACAACCAGATTCGGCTTCCCTGATCTGTAGCAGCAGGTCGAGGACTGCAGGCTTCATGCTACCACAGGGGACACCGGCAGACACCACTGGAGCTATCCTTAGCCTCTGGTCCTTGGCCGAGGGGGTGCCTTGCGTGGCCGATTTAAAGGGCCAGCCAACCAATGGGAGCGTGGTGGGAGGGTAGGAGGGGGGACCAACAAACAAGGAAAAAAGTGGGACAAAGGGAGGGGGGTGGGCACACACATGCTGCAGCTCGAGAATAAAGCTTTTACAAATTCAAAACTTACTGTGCAACAGAGCACCTGTCTGCACCCCAGCACTGGAGAAGTTTACTTTGGCATTGCCTGATGTTGGTGGGGATGACCTGTGGGAACAGAGGGAGAAAACACATGTCGGTGCATGCTTACCTGTTGTCTGAGTGGGGGTTTAGGCCCTGGGCCCTCCTGGTCCGAACAGGCCCAAACAGGATTTGCACATTTCTTCGTCTGCCCTTTGGCTTGGACGCCACGGCAAGAGACACCTTTGATCAAAGGGTTAAGAGCAGAAAGGAAGAGACAGGGCTAAGAAGGTGGGTGGTGCTTAGGCCATGTGACCTAGATCCACTTGCACATGCTAACCAACTGCAAAGGAAAAGAGGCTTCAGTATGGAAAAACGGAGCGGCAAACAAGGAAGGCACCAACAGTTTAAAGTTATTGACAGTTGGGTGGGGCTTGGGCAGGTGACCTAGATTCACTTGTACCTGCTCACCAACTGCAAAGGAAAAGAGGCTGGGGGACTGCTTAAATAGGGAAAAAGAGCAGCAAACCAAGAAGGAACCAACAGTTTAAAGTGATTGACAGGTGGGCGAGGCTTATGCCAGGGGACCTAGATCCACTTGCACCTGCTCACCAACTGCAAAGAAAATGAGGCTGGAGGGCTGCATATGTAGGGAAAAGGAGTGGAAAACCAGGAAGGCTCCAAAAGTTTAAAGGGCTTCACAGGTCGGCGAGGCTTATGCCAGGTGACCTAGATCCACTTGCACCTGCTAACCAAAGGCAAAGGAAAAGAGGCTGCAGGGCTGCTTGAGTACGGAAAAAGAGCGGCAAACCAGGAAGGCACCAACAATATAAAGTGATTGACAGTTGGGCGGGGCTTGGACCAGGTGACCTAGATCCACTTGCACCTGCTCACCAACTGCAAAGGAAAAGAGGCCGGAAGTCTGCTTAAGTGGGGAAAATAGCATCAAACCTGGAAGGCACCAGCAGTTTAAAGTGATTGACTGGTGGGAAGGGCTTAGGCCAGGGGACCTAGATCCACTTGTACCTGCTCACAAACTGAAAAGGAAATGAGGTTTGGGGGAGACCCTCTGTTATAGTTATTCTTGCTAGTGAGAAATAAAGCTGGGAATGACCTTTGCTTTGCTTTCGACTTTATTTCATGTATTTAACTAGATTCACAACTTACTGTGCAACAGAGCACCTGTACGCACCCCAGCACTGGAGAAGTTGACATTGGTATTGCCTGATGTTGGTGGGGATGGCTTGTGGGAACAGAGGGAGAAAGCACATGTCGGCACATGCATACCTGTTGTCTGAGCAGGGGTTCATCTGCCCTTCGGTTTGGACGCCCCGGTGAGAGACACCCTTGATCTAAGAGTCAAGAGCAGAAAGGAAGGGGCAGGGCTAAGAGGGAGGGTGATACTTAGGCCTGTTAACCTAGATCCACTTGTACCTGCTCACCAACTGCAAAGGAAAAGAGGCTGGGGGCTGCTTAAATAGAGTTAAAGACGGCAAACCAGGAAGGCTCCAACAGTTTAAAGTGATTGAGAGGTGGGTGGGGCTTAGGCCAGGAGACCTAGATCCGCTTGCACCTACTCTCCAACTGCAAAGGAAATGAGGCTGGAGGGCTGCATAAGTAGGGAAAAAGAGTGGCAAACCAGGAAGGCACCAACAGTTTGAAAGGCCTGACAGGTCTGGGGGGCTTAAGCCAGGAGACCTAGATCCACTTGCACCTGCTCACCAACTGCAAACGAAAAGAGGCTGTGAACTGATTAAGTAGGGAAAAAGGGTGACAAACTAGGAAGGCACCAACACGTTAAAGTGATTGGCAGGTGAGCAGAGCATAGACCAGGTGACCTAGATCCACTTGCACCTGCTCACAAACTGCAATGGAAAAGTGTCTGGAGGGCTGCTTAAGTAGGGAAAAAGAGCATCAAACCAGGAAGGCACTAACAGTTTAAAGGGGTTGACAGGTGGCTGGGGCTTAGGCCCATTGACGTAGATCCACTTGGACCTGCTCACCAACTACAAAGGAAATGAGACTTGGAGGGCTGCATAAGTAGGGAAAAAGAGTGGCAAACCAGGAAGGAAGCAGCAGTTTAAAGGGCTTGACAGGTGGGCGGGGCTTAGGCCCATTGACCTAGATCCACTTGCACCTGCTCACCAACTGCAAAGGAATAGACGCTGAGGGGAGGCCTTCTGTTTTAGTTATTCATACCTCCATATGTATACAGAGGTGTTTATGGAAATAAATGCTAGTGAGAAACAAACCTGGGGACCACTTTTGCTTTGATTCCACCTTTATTTCATTTATTTAACTAGATTCACAACTTACTGTGCCACAGAGCACCTGTCTGCACCCCAGCACTGGAGAAGTTGGCGTTGGTGTTGCCTAATGTTGGTTGGGATGACTTGTGGGAACAGAGGGAGAAAACACACCTTGGCACATTCATACCTGTTGTCTGAGCGGGGATTTAGGCCCTGGGCCCTGCTGGTCCGAACAGGCCGAAACAGGTATTGTCCTTTTCTTCCTCTGCCCTTTGGTTTGGACGCCCCGGCGAGAGACACCCTTGATCTAAGAGTTAAGAGCAGAAAGGAAGAGGCAGGGCTAAGAAGTTGGGTGGTGCTTAGGCCAGGCGACCTAGATCCACCTGCACCTGCTCACCAACTGCAAAGGAAATGAGGCTGGAGGTCTGCATAAGTAGGGAACAAGAGGGGCAAACCAGGAGAGCACCAACAGTTTGAAGGGCTTGACAGGTGGGTGGGGTTTAAGCCACGGGACGTAAAGCCACTTGCACCTGCTCACCAACTGCAAAGGAAAAAAGGCCGGAGGGCTGCTTAAGTAAGGAAAAAGAGTGGCAAACCAGGAAAGCACCAACAGTTTGAAGGGCTTGACAGGTGGGCGGGCCTGAAGCCAGGGGACCTAAATCCACTTGCACCTCCGCAACAACTGAAAAGGAAAAGAGGCTAAAGGGCTGCTTAAGTAGGGAAAAAGAGCGGCACACCAGGAAGGCATCAACAGTTTAAAGTGATTGAAAGGCAGGCAGGGCATAGGCCAGGTGACCTAGATCCACTTGCAACTGCTCACAAACTGCAAAGGAAACGAGGATGGATGGTTGCTTAAGTAGGGAAAAGGTGAGGCAAATCATGAAGGCATCAACAGTTTAAAGTGATTGACAGGTGGGCAGGGCTTAAGCCAGGTGACCTAGATCCACTTGCACCTGCTCAACAATTTCAAAGGAAAAGAGGCTGGGGGCAGCTTAAATAGGGAAAAAGAGCGGCAAACCAGGAAGGCACCAACAGTTTAAGTGATTGACAGATGGGTGAGGCTTATGCCAGGGGACCTAGATCTACTTGCACCTGCTCACCAGCTGCAAAGGAAAAGAGGCTGGATTGATGCTTAAGTAGGAAAAAAGAGCGGCAAACCAGGAAGGCAGCAACAGTTTAAAGTGATTGACACGTGTGCAGGGCTTAGGCCAGGTTACCTAGATCCACGTACACCTGCTCACCAACTGCAAAGGAAAAGAGGCTGGAAGGCTGCTTAAGTAGGGAAGAAGAGCGGGAAAACTTGATGGCATCAAGTTTAAAATGATTAACAGGTGGATGGGGCTTAGGCCAGGTCACCTAGATCCACTTGCACATGCTCACCAACTGCAAATGAAAAGACGCTGGAGGGGTGCTTAAGTAGGGAAAAAGAGCGGCACACCAGGAAGGTATTAACAGTTTAAAGTGATTGACAGGTTGGAGGGGCTTAGGCCACGTGACCTAGATCTGCATGCACCTGCTAACCAACTGCAAAGGAAAAGAGGCTGGAGGGCTGCATAAGTAGGTAAAACGAGTGGCACACCAGGAAGGCACCAAAACAGTTTAAAGTGATTGACAGGTGGGCAAGGCATGTGCCAGGGGACCTAGATGTACTTGCACCTGCTCACCACTGCAAAGGAAAAGAGGCTGGAAGGCTGCTTAAGTAGGGAAGAAGAGTGGCAAAACTTGAAGGCACCAAGTTTAAAATGATTAACAGTTGGCTGGGTCCTAGGCCAGGTCACCTATATCCACTTGCACCTGCTCGCCAACTGCAAAGGAAAAGAAGCTGGAGGGCTGCTTAAGTAGGGAAAAAGAGTGGCAAACCAGGAAGGCACCTACAGTTTAAAGTGATTGACAGGTGGGCAGGGCATATGCCAGGTGACCTAGATCCACTTGCACCTGCTCACAAACTGTAAAGGAAAAGAGGCTGGAGAGCTGCGTAAGTGGGGAAAAAGAGCGTCACACCAGGAAGGCACCAGCAGTTTAAAGTGATTGACAGGTGGACCAGGCTTAGGCCAGGTGACCTAGATCCACTTGCACCTGCTCACCAACTGCAAATTAAATGAGGCTGGAGGTCTGCATAAGTAGGTAAAAAGAGTGGCAAACCAGGATGGCACCAACTGTTTTAAGGGATTGACAGGTGGCCAGTCTCAAGCCACGGGTCCTAGATCCACTTGCACCTGCTCACCAACTGCAAAGGAAAAGAGGCTGGAGGGGTGCTTAAGTAGGCAAAAAGAGTGGCACGCCAGGAAGATATTAACAGTTTAAAGTGATTGACAGGTGGGAGGGGCTTAGGCCACGTGACCTAGATCCACATGCACCTGCTAACCAACTTTAAATTAAATGAGGCTGGAGGTCTGCATAAGTAGGTAAAAAGAGTGGCAAACCAGGATGGCACCAACAGTTTAAAGTGATTGACAGGCAGGCGGGGCATAGGCCAGGTGACCTAGATCCACTTTCAACTGCTCACAAACTGCAAAGGAAACGAGGATGGATGGTTGCTTAAGTAGGGAAAAGGTTCGGCAAATCATGAAGGCGCCAACTGTTTAAAGTGATTGACACATGGGCAGGGCATAGGCCAGGTGACCTAGATCCACTTGCTCCTGCTCACAAACTGCGTAGGAAAAGAGGCAGGAGTGCTGCTTAAGTAGGGAAAAAGAGTGGCAAACCAGGAAGGCATCAACAGTTTAAAGTGATTGACAGGTGGGCAGGGCTTAAGCCAGGTGACCTAGATCCACTTGCACCTGCTCACCAACTGCAAAGGAAAAGAGGCTGGAAGGCTGCTTAAGTAGGGAAGAAGAGTGGGAAAACTTGATGGCATCAAGTTTAAAATGATTAACAGGTGGATGGGGCTTAGGCCAGGTCACCTAGATCCACTTGCACATGCTCACCAACTGCAAATGAAAAGACGCTGGAGGGGTGCTTAAGTAGGGAAAAAGAGCGGCACACCAGGAAGGTATTAACAGTTTAAAGTGATTGACAGGTTGGAGGGGCTTAGGCCACGTGACCTAGATCTGCATGTACCTGCTAACCAACTGCAAAGGAAAAGAGGCTGGAGGGCTGCATAAGTAGGTAAAACGAGTGGCACACCAGGAAGGCACCAAAACAGTTTAAAGTGATTGACAGGTGGGCAAGGCATGTGCCAGGGGACCTAGATGTACTTGCACCTGCTCACCACCACAAAGGAAAAGAGGCTGCATTGATGCTTAAGTAGGAAAAAAGAGCGGCAAACCAGGAAAGCA
Organism: Ambystoma mexicanum; assembly: GCF_040938575.1. Taxonomy (NCBI): domain Eukaryota; kingdom Metazoa; phylum Chordata; class Amphibia; order Caudata; family Ambystomatidae; genus Ambystoma; species Ambystoma mexicanum. Next base: position 845,488,999 of record NC_090935.1, read on the forward strand.
GCAACAGTTTAAAGTGATTGACACTTGGGCAGGGTTTAGGCCAGGTTACCTAGATCCACTTGCACCTGCTCACCAACTGCAAAGGAAAAGAGGCTGGAAGGCTGCTTAAGTAGGGAAGAAGAGTGGCAAAACTTGAAGGCACCAAGTTTAAAATGATTAACAGTTGTCTGGGTCCTAGGCCAGGTCACCTATATCCACTTGCACCTGCTCGCCAACTGCAAAGGAAAAGAAGCTGGAGGGCTGCTTAAGTAGGGAAAAAGAGTGGCAAACCAGGAAGGCACCAACAGTTTAAAGTGATTGACAGGTGGGCAGGGCATATGCCAGGTGACCTAGATCAACTTGCACCTGCTCACAAACTGTAAAGGAAAAGAGGCTGGAGAGCTGCGTAAGTGGGGAAAAAGAGCGTCAAACCAGGAAGGCACCAGCAGTTTAAAGTGATTGACAGGTGGACCAGGCTTAGGCCAGGTGACCTAGATCCACTTGCACCTGATCACCAACTGCAAATTAAATGAGGCTGGAGGTCTGCATAAGTAGGTAAAAAGAGTGGCAAACCAGGATGGCACCAGGATGGACCAGGCTTAGGCCAGGTGACCTAGATCCACTTGCACCTGATCACCAACTGCAAATTAAATGAGGCTGGAGGTCTGCATAAGTAGGTAAAAAGAGTGGCAAACCAGGATGGCACCAACTGTTTTAAGGGCTTGACAGGTGGGCGGTCTCAAGCCACGGGTCCTAGATCCACTTGCACCTGCTCACCAAGTGCAAAGGAAAAGAGGTTGGAGGGGTTCTTAAGTAGGCAAAAAGAGTGGCACGGCAGGAAGGTATTAACAGTTTAAAGTGATTGACAGGTGGGAGAGACTTAGGCCACGTGACCTAGATCCACATGCACCTGCTAACTAACTGCGAAGGAAAAGAGGCTGGAGGGCTGCTTGAGTATGGAAACAGAGCGGCAAACCAGGAAGGCACCATCAGTTTAAAGTGATTGACAGTTGGCAGGGGCTTGGGCCAGGTGACCTAGATTCACTTGCACCAGGTCACCAACTGCAAATGAAAAGAGGCTGGAGGGCTGCTTAAGTATGGAAAAAGAACGGCAAACCAGGTGGAACAACCAAGTTAAAGTGATTGACAGGTGGGTAGGGCTTAGGCCCGTTGACCTAGATCCACTTGCACCTTCTCACCAACTGCAAAGGAAAAGAGGCTGGGGGGTTGCTTAAACAGGTAAAAAGAGCGGCAAACCAGGAAGGCACCAACAGTTTAAAGTGATTGACAGGTGGGCAAGACTTATACCAGGGAACCTAGATCCACTTGCACCTGCTCACCAACTGCAAAGGGAATGGGGCTGGAGGGCTGCATCAGCAGGGAAAAAGAGTGGAAAACCAGGAAGGCAGCAACAGTTTAAAGTGATTGACACTTGGGCAGGGCTTAGGCCAGGTGACCTAGATCCACTTGCACCTGCTCACCAACTGCAAAGGAAAAGAGGCTGGAAACAGATTAAGTTGGGAAAAAGGGCGACAAACCAGGAAGGCACCAACACATTAAAGTGATTGACAGGTGGGCAGAGCACAGGCCAGGTGACCTAGCTCCACTTGCACCTGCTCACCAACTGCAAAGGAAATGAAACTTGGAGGGCTGCTTGAGTAGGGAGAGAGAGCATCAAACCGGGAAGGCATCAACAGTTTAACGGGCTTGACAGGTGGGCGGGGCTTATGCCCATTGACCTAGATCCACTTGCACCTGCTCACCAACTGCAAAGGAAAAGACGCTGGGGGGAGGCCTTCTGTTTTAGTTATTCATAACTCCATATGTATACAGAATTGTTTATAGAAATAAATGCTAGTGAGAAACAAAGCTGGGGACCACTTTTGCTTTGATTTCACCTTTATTTCACTTATTTAACTAGATTCACAACTTACTGTGCCACAGAGCACCTGTCTGCACCCCAGCTCTGGAGAAGTTGGCGTTGCCTGATGTTGGTGGGGATGTCTTATGGGAACAGAGGGAGAAAACACATGTTGGCGCATCCATACCTGTTGTCTGAGCGGGGGTTTAGGCCCTGGGCCCTTCAGGTCTGACCAGGAATTGCCCTTTTCTTCGTCTGCCCTTTGGTTTGGACTCCCCGGCGAGAGACACCCTTGATATAAGAGTTAAGAGCAGAAAGGAAGAGGCAGGGCTAAGAAGTTGGGTGGTGCTTAGGCCAGGCGACTTAGATCCACCTGCACCTGCTCACCAACTGCAAAGTAAAAGAGGCTGGATTGACGCTTAAGTAGGGAAAAAGAGCAGCAAACCAGGAAGGCGGCAACAGTTAAAGTGATTTGACACTTGGGCACGGTTTAGGCAAGGTTACCTAGATCTTCTTGCACCTGTTCACCAATTGCAAAGGAGAAGAGGCTGAAAGTAGGGAAGACGAGTGGCAAAACATAAAGGACCAAGTTTAAAGTGATTGACAGGTGGGCAGGGTTTAGGCTAGGTGACCTAGATCCACTTGCACCTGTTCACAAACTGCAAAGGAAAAGAAGCTGGAGGGCTGCTTAAGTAGTGAAAAAGAGCGTCAAACTAGGAAGGCACCAGCAGTTTAAAGTGATTGACAGGTGGACCAGGCTTAGGCCAGGTGACCTAGATCCACTTGCACCTGATCACCAACTGCAAATTAAATGAGGCTGGAGGTCTGCATAAGTAGGTAAAAAGAGTGGCAAACCAGGATGGCACCAGGATGGACCAGGCTTAGGCCAGGTGACCTAGATCCACTTGCACCTGATCATCAACTGCAAATTAAATGAGGCTGGAGGTCTGCATAAGTAGGTAAAAAGAGTGGCAAACCAGGATGGCACCAACTGTTTTAAGGGCTTGACAGGTGGGCGGTCTCAAGCCACGGGTCCTAGATCCACTTGCACCTGCTCACCAACTGCAAAGGAAAAGAGGCTGGAGGGGTTCTTAAGTAGGCAAAAAGAGTGGCACGGCAGGAAGGTATTAACAGTTTAAAGTGATTGACAGGTGGGAGAGACTTAGGCCACGTGACCTAGATCCACATGCACCTGCTAACTAACTGCGAAGGAAAAGAGGCTGGAGGGCTGCTTGAGTATGGAAACAGAGCGGCAAACCAGGAAGGCACCATCAGTTTAAAGTGATTGACAGTTGGCAGGGGCTTGGGCCAGGTGACCTAGATTCACTTGCACCAGCTCACCAACTGCAAATGAAAAGAGGCTGGAGGGCTGCTTAAGTATGGAAAAAGAACGGCAAACCAGGTGGAACAACCAAGTTAAAGTGATTGACAGGTGGGTAGGGCTTAGGCCCGTTGACCTAGATCCACTTGCACCTTCTCACCAACTGCAAAGGAAAAGAGGCTGGGGGGTTGCTTAAACAGGTAAAAAGAGCGGCAAACCAGGAAGGCACCAACAGTTTAAAGTGATTGACAGGTGGGCAAGACTTATACCAGGGAACCTAGATCCACTTGCACCTGCTCACCAACTGCAAAGGGAATGGGGCTGGAGGGCTGCATCAGCAGGGAAAAAGAGTGGAAAACCAGGAAGGCAGCAACAGTTTAAAGTGATTGACACTTGGGCAGGGCTTAGGCCAGGTGACCTAGATCCACTTGCACCTGCTCACCAACTGCAAAGGAAAAGAGGCTGGAAACAGATTAAGTTGGGAAAAAGGGCGACAAACCAGGAAGGCACCAACACATTAAAGTGATTGACAGGTGGGCAGAGCACAGGCCAGGTGACCTAGCTCCACTTGCACCTGCTCACCAACTGCAAAGGAAATGAAACTTGGAGGGCTGCTTGAGTAGGGAGAGAGAGCATCAAACCGGGAAGGCATCAACAGTTTAACGGGCTTGACAGGTGGGGGGGGCTTATGCCCATTGACCTAGATCCACTTGCACCTGCTCACCAACTGCAAAGGAAAAGACGCTGGGTGGAGGCCTTCTGTTTTAGTTATTCATAACTCCATATGTATACAGAATTGTTTATAGAAATAAATGCTAGTGAGAAACAAAGCTGGGGACCACTTTTGCTTTGATTTCACCTTTATTTCACTTATTTAACTAGATTCACAACTTACTGTGCCACAGAGCACCTGTCTGCACCCCAGCTCTGGAGAAGTTGGCGTTGCCTGATGTTGGTGGGGATGTCTTATGGGAACAGAGGGAGAAAACACATGTTGGCGCATCCATACCTGTTGTCTGAGCGGGGGTTTAGGCCCTGGGCCCTTCAGGTCTGACCAGGAATTGCCCTTTTCTTCGTCTGCCCTTTGGTTTGGACTCCCCGGCGAGAGACACCCTTGATATAAGAGTTAAGAGCAGAAAGGAAGAGGCAGGGCTAAGAAGTTGGGTGGTGCTTAGGCCAGGCGACTTAGATCCACCTGCACCTGCTCACCAACTGCAAAGTAAAAGAGGCTGGATTGACGCTTAAGTAGGGAAAAAGAGCAGCAAACCAGGAAGGCGGCAACAGTTAAAGTGATTTGACACTTGGGCACGGTTTAGGCAAGGTTACCTAGATCTTCTTGCACCTGTTCACCAATTGCAAAGGAGAAGAGGCTGAAAGTAGGGAAGACGAGTGGCAAAACATAAAGGACCAAGTTTAAAGTGATTGACAGGTGGGCAGGGTTTAGGCTAGGTGACCTAGATCCACTTGCACCTGCTCACAAACTGCAAAGGAAAAGAAGCTGGAGGGCTGCTTAAGTAGTGAAAAAGAGCGGCAAAGCAGGAAGGCACCAACAGTTTAAAGTGATTGACAGGTGGACAGGGCATGGGCCAGGTGACCTAGATCCACTTGCACCTGCTCACAAACTGCAAAGGAAAAGAGGCCAGAAGTCTGCTTAAGTATGGAAAAATAGCATCAAACCTGGAAGGCACCAGCAGTTTAAAGTGATTGACACATCGGCAGGGTTTAGGCCAGGTGACCTAGATCCACTTGAACCTGCTCACCAACTGCAAAGGAAAAGAGGCTGGGGGCAGCTTATATTGGGAAAAAGAGCAACAAACCAGGAAGTCACCAACAGTGTAAAGTGATTGACAGGTGGGCAGGGCTTACGCCAGGGGACCTAGATCCACTTGCACCTGCTCACAAACTGCAAAGGAAATGAGGCTGGGGGAGACCCTCTGTTATAGTTATTCTTGCCTCCATATGTATACAGAAGTGATTATGGAAGCAAATGCTAGTGGGAAATAAAGCTGCGAATGACCTTTGCTTTGCTTTCACCTTTCATGTATTTAACTAGATTAACAACTTACTGTGCCACAGATCACCTGTACGCACCCCAGCACTGGAGAAGTTGACGTTGGTATTGCCTGATGTTGGTGGGGATGGCTTGTGGGAACAGAGGGAGAAAGCACATGTCGGCACATGCATACCTGTTGTCTGAGCAGGGGTTTAGGCTCTTGGCCCTCCTGGTCTGAACATGCCCAAACAGGAATTGCCCTTTTCTAAATCTGCCCTTCGGTTTGGACGCCCCGGCGAGAGACACCCTTGATCTAAGAGTTAAGAGCAGAAAGGAAGGGGCAGGGCTAAGAAGGTGGGTGGTACTTAGGCCTGTTGACCTAGATCCACTTGCACCTGCTTACCAACTGCAAAGGAAAAGAGGCTGGGGGGCTGCTTAAATAGAGTTAAAGACAGCAAACCAGGAAGACACCAACAGTTTAAAGTGATTGAGAGGTGGGTGGGGCTTAGGCCAGGAGACCTAGATCCACTTGCAACTGCTCTCCATCTGCAAAGGAAATGAGGCTGGAGGGCTGCATGAGTAGGGAAAAAGACTGGCAAACCAGGAAGGCACCAACAGTTTGAAGGGCTTGACAGGTCTGCAGGGCTTAAGATAGGAGACCTAGATCGACTTGCACCTGCTCACCAACTGCAAACGAAAAGAGGCTGGAGGGATGCCTCAGTAAGGAAAAAGAGCAGCACACCAGGAAGGCACCAACAGTTTAAAGTGATTGACAGGCAGGTGGGGCTTAGGCAAGGTGACATAGGTCCACTTGCACCTGCTCACCAACTGCAAAGGAAAAGAGGCTGGAGGGCTGCATCAGCAGGGAAAAAGAGTGGAAAAACAGGAAGGAACCACCAAGTTAAAGTGATTGAAAGTTGGGCGAGGCTTATGCCAGGGGACCTAGATCTACTTGCACCTGCACACCAACTGTGAAGGAAAAGAAGCTAGGGGCTGCTTAAGTAGAGAAAAAGAGTTTCAAACCGGGAAGGCACCAACAGTTTAAAGTGATTGACAGGTGGGCAGTGAACAGGCCAGGTGACCTAGATCCACTTGCACCTGCTCACAAACTGCAAAGGAAAAGAGGCTGGAGGGCTGCTTGAGTATGGAAACAGAGCAGCAAACCAGGAAGGTACCATCAGTTTAAAGTGACTGACAGTTGGGCGGGGCTTGGGCCAGCTGACCTAGATTCACTTGCACCAGCTCACAAACTGCAAATGAAAGGGCTGGAGGGCTGCTTAAGTACGGAAGAAGAATAGCAAACCAGGAATGAACCACCAAGTTAAAGTGATTGACAGGTGTATGGGGATTAGGCCCGTTGACCTAGATCCAATTGCACCTTCTCACCAACTGCAAAGGAAAAGAGGCGGGATGCTGCTTAAACAGGGAAAAAGAGCGGCAAACCAGGAAGGCCCCAACAGTTTAATGTGATTAACAGGTGGGCAAGGCTTATGCCAGGGGACCTAGATCTACTTGCACCTGCTCAGCAACTGCAAAGGAAATGAGGCTGGAGGGCTGCATCAGCAGGGAAAAAGAGTTGAAAACCAGGAAGGCACCACCAAGTTAAAGTGATTGAAAGGTGTATGGGGCTTAGGCCTGTTGACCTAGATCCACTTGCACCTTCTCACCAACTGCAAAGGAAAAGACGTTGGGGGCTGCTTAAATAGGGAAAAAGAGCGGCAAACCAGGAAGGCACCACCAGTTTAAAGTGATTGACAGGTGGGCGAGGCTTCTGCCAGGGGACCTAGATCTACTTGCACCTGCTCACCAACTGCAAAGGAAAAGAGTCTGGATTGATGCTTAAGTAGGAAAAAAGAGCGGCAAACCAGGAAGGCAGCAACAGTTTAAAGTGATTGACACTTGGGCAGGGCTCAGGCCAGGTTACCTAGACCCACTTGCACCTGTTTACCAACTGCAAAGGAAAAGAGGCTGGAAGCCTGCTTAAGCAGGGAGGAAGAATGCACAACTTTAAGGCACCAAGTTTAAAATGATTAACAGGTGGGTGGGGCTTAGGCCCGGTCACCTAGATCCACTTGCACCTGCTCACCAACTGTGAAGGAAAAGAAGCTGGAGGTATGCATAAGTAGGTAAAAAGAGTGGCAAACCAGGATGGCACCAAAAGTTTGAAAGGCTTGACAGGTGGGCAGGCTTAAGCCAGGGGACATAGATCCACTTGCACCATCTCACCAACTGCAAAGGAAAAGAGGGTGGAGGGCTGCTTAAGTAGGGAAAAAGAGTAGCACACCAGGAAGGTATTAACAGTTTAAAGTGATTGACAAGGTGAGCGGGCTTAGGCCACGTGACCTAGATCCACATGCAGCTGCTAACCAACTGCAAAGGAAAAGAGGCTGGAGGGCTGCTTGAGTATGGAAACAGAGTGGCAAACCAGGAAGGCACCATCAGTTTAAAGTGATTGACAGTTGGGCGGGGCTTGGGCCAGGTGACCTAGATTCATTTGCACCAGCTCACCAACTGCAAATGAAAAGAGGCTGGAGGGCTGCTTAAATAAGGAAAAATAACAGCAAACCAGGAATCTACCACCATGTTAAAGTGATTGACATGTGTGTGGGGCTTAGGCCTGTTGACCTAGATCCACTTGCACCTTCCCACCAACTACAAAGGAAAAGAGAATGGGGGGCTGCTTAAACAGGGAAAACAAGCGGCAAACCAGGAAGGCACCAACAGTTTGAAGGGCTTTACAGTGGGTAGGCTTAAGCCAGGGGACATAGATCCACTTGCACCATCTCACCAACTGCAAAGGAAATGAGGCTGGAGGGCTGCATCAGCAGGGAAAAAGAGAGGAAACCCAGGAAGGCACCAACAGTTTAAAGGGCTTTACAGGTGGGCGAGACTTATGCCAGGGGATCGAGATCCACTTGCACCTGCTCACTAACTGCAAAGGAAAAGAGGCTGGATTGATGCTTAAGTAGGGAAAAAGAGTGGTAATCCAGGAATTCAGCAACAGTTTAAAGTGATTGACTTGGGCAGGGCTAAGGCCAGGTGACCTAGATCCACTTGCACCTGCTCACCAACTGCAAAGGAAAAGAGGCTGGAAGGCTGCTTAAGTAGGGAAGAATAGTAGCAAAACTTGAAGGCACCAAGTTTAAAGTGATTGACAGGTGGGAAGGGCTTATGCCAGGAGACCTAGATCCACTTGCACCTGCTCACGAACTGCAAAGGAAAAGAGGCTGTAAAATGATTAAGTAGGGAAAAAGGGCGACAAACTAGAAAGGCACCAACACCTTTAAAGTGATTGGCAGGTGGACAGAGCATAGGCCAGGTGACCTAGATCCACTTGCACCTGCTATCAAACTGCAATGGAAAAGTGTCTGGAGGGCTGCTTAAGTAGGAAAAAAGAGCATCAAACCAGGAAAGCACCAACAGTTTAACGGGCTTGACAGGTGGCTGGGGTTTAGGCCCATTGACCTAGATCCACTTGCACCTGCTCACCAACTACAAAGGAAAAGAGGCTGGGGGGAGGCCCTCTGTTTTAGTTATTTATACCTCCACATGTATACAGAGGTGTTTATGGAATGCTAGTGAGAAACAAAGCTGGGGACCACCTTTGCTTTGATTTCACCATTATTTCATTTAACTAGATTCACAACTTACTGTGGCACAGAGCACCTGTCTGCACCCCAGCACTGGAGAAGTTGGCTTTGGTGTTGCCTGGTGTTGGTGGGGATGACTGATGGGAACAGAAGGAGAAAACACACATTGGCACATGCATACCTATTGTCTGAGCGGGGGTTTAGGCTCTGGGCCCTGCTGGTCCGAACAGGCCGAAACAGTTATTTTCCTTTTCTTCGTCTGTCCTTTGGTTTGGACGCCCCGGCGAGAGACACCCTTGATCTAAGGGTTAAGAGCAAAAAGGAAGAGGCAGGGCTAAGAAGTTGGGTGGTGCTTAGGCCAGGCGACCTAGATCCACTTGCACCTGTTCACCAACTGCAAAGGAAATGAGGCTGGAGGGCTGCATAAGTCGGAAACAAGAGTGGCAAACCAGGAAGGCACCAACAGTTTGAAGTGCTTGACAGGTGGGCGGGGCTGAAGCCAGGGGACCTAAATCCACTTGCACCTCCGCACCAACTGTAAAGGAAAAGAGTCTGGAGGGCTGCTTAAGTAGGGAAAAAGAGCGGCACACCAGGAAGGCATGAACAGTTTAAAGTGATTGACAGGCAGGCAGGGCATATGCCAGGTGACCTAGATCCACTTGCACCTGCTCACCAACTGCAAAGAAAATGAGGCTGGAGGGCTGCATAAGTCGGAAACAAGAGTGGCAAACCAGGAAGGCACCAACAGTTTGAAGGGCTTGAGGGCTTAACAGGTGGGTGGGGTTTAAGCCACGGGACGTAGATCCACTTGCACCTGCTCAACAACTGCAAAGGAAAAACGGCTGGAGGGCTGCTTAAGTAGGGAAACAGAGTGGCAAACCAGGAAGGCACCAACAGCTTGAAGTGCTTGACAGGTGGGCGGGGCTGAAGCCAGGGGACCTAAATCCACTTGCACCTCCGCACCAACTGTAAAGGAAAAGAGGCTGGAGGGCTGCTTAAGTAGGGAAAAAGAGCGGCACACCAGGAAGGCATGAACAGTTTAAAGTGATTGACACATGAGCAGGGCATAGGCCAGGTGACCTAGATCCACTTGCCCCTGCTCACAAACTGCAAAGGAAAAGAAGCAGGAGTGCTGCTTAAGTAGGGAAAAAGAGCGGCAAACCAGGAAGGCATCAGCAGTTTAAAATGATTGACAGTTGGGCAGGGCATAGGCCAGGTGACCTAGATCCACTTGCCCCTGCTCACAAACTGTAAAGGAAAAGAGGCAGGAGTGCTGCTTAAGTAGGGAAAAAGTGCAGCAAACCAGGAAGGCATCAGCAGTTTAAAGTAATTGACAGTTGGGCAGGGGTTAAGCCAGCTGACCTAGATCGACTTGCACCTGCTCGCCAACTGCAAAGGAAAAGAGGCTGGAGGGCTGCTTAAGTAGGGAAAAGGAGTGACAAATCAGGAAGGCACCAACAGTTTAAAGTGATTAACAGGTGTATGGGGCTTAGGACAGGGGACTTAGATCCATCTGCACCTGCTCACCAACTGCAAAGGAAATGAGGCTGGATGGCTGCATAAGTAGGAAAAAAGAGCGGCAAACCAGGAAGGCACCAGCAGTTTGACGGGCTTGACAGGTGGGCTGGGCTTAAGCCAGGTGACCTAGATCCACTTGCACCTGCTCACCAACTGCAAAGGAAAATACCCTAGATTGATGCTTAAGTAGGGAAAAAGAGCGAGAAACCAGGAAGGCAGCAACAGTTTAAAGTGATTGACAGTTGGGGGGGCTTAGCCCAGGTGACCTGGATCCACTTTCTCCTGCTCTCCAACTGCAAAGGAAAAGAGGCTGGAGGGCTGCTTAAGTAGGGAAAAGGAGTGGCAAATCAGGAAGGCACCAGCAGTTTAAAGTGATTTACAGGTGGGCAGGGCTTAGCCCAGGTGACCTATATCCACTTGCACATGCTCACCACCTGCTCAAACTCTCCTGTCTAGTAGAGGGTTTTACTTGAAACCTTCATGGACCTGTATTTTGGAAGATACCTATAAAGAAATGTGTTTATCCTTTAATGAAATTAGTTCATTTTAACTAGTATGTTTACTGGATAGTATGTTAACCTCTATAGTTATAATTAACTTGTTTGTAAAGTTATGAATCAGTTTCTGTCTTATGCACTTTCTTTATGTTTTAATGTGTGTGTGTATGTGGAACATATGTCAGCAAACAAGAACATTTGATAAATATCTTATGGGGAATTCTTTCTGAAAAACTGTCAGTGATGGTAGTAGGTCTGTTTTATACCGTTACACTGGGCCTCATTTTGAGCCTCGTGGTAAGCCTGTCGGTGATAACGGCAGCTTGCCGCCAAACTTGAGAAAAAATTACAGGCACCTGATTTCCTGGTAACACCAGGGTATTACAACCCCCGAGGCCGGGAAGACAAGCGTCGCTAATTTTGTAAGTCCCCATTCCCATGGAGTCCATAGGACTGGGAATGGGGACCATGGAATCAACGGCCCCGTTTGTCGTAGTGTGCCGGTCCGGTAACAACGGTGCTGTTAGGCTTACCGGCACCATTGTTCCCGGACCGGCACACTGTTCTGTTTTAGTTATTCAGACCTCCATATGTATACAGAAGTGATTATGGAAATACATTCTAGTGAGAAATAAAGCTGGGGACCCCCTTTGCTTTGATTTTGCCTTTATTTCATGTATTTAACTAGATTTGAGTTTTGATCAAACTGCTTGTTTTAGCCCAGAAATGTGGGGTGGGACTGTATTACTAGGGTCATTGGATCAAGGTGTCCACTTGATGTTGTAATCATGTATTAAATAACATATAGGAGTCATGTGTGTTCTGTGCCGTAAGTTGAATTGAATAAGCTTACATCAGGCATTTCGTTAAAGCTTTTTTTAGTATATAATCTTATTGTCAGCTCCTTAAATTGTATCAATTTACCATGTTCAAAAATGTCACCTCAGATGGCCAATCCCTGTTGTGGCCAACTTATTACTTTATGTATCTTTGTTTTCTTTTATGATCTGCTAGGTGAAACATTAGTGGAATTTTGGGAGAGTATGGTTAATGGAGGCCTGCCATTCTTTCTAATCTATTCCAAAGTTTCCTGCCTAGGATCAATAAAGTTGGATGGTTCTGGATTTGTCTAACCAAAGAGCCACTTTCTTCACAAATGGATCTATAGATTTCTGTAAGAGACGTCTTTCTAAATTATTCTTGTCTGAAAGCTACTGTGCCACAAATTGGATCTGTGCTGCTAAACAGTACATCTCAACATCTGGGAATTGTATACCTTCTCTATCATAGTCTGTTTAAAGCTATTTTCTTACTACTTGACACCCATGCCAGCTCTCTTATTTTAGTGTTCGGCAGGTTAAAAAAGGATCTAGGAATATGAATTGGGATTTTAACAAACAATACAGCCATCTGGGCAAAATAATAATTTTTGTTGGAGCAGCTCTCACCATCAATATCAGAAGTAATTTATTCCAGAATTCTATTGATTGTGATTTAAAGAGTGTGAGTCACATTTTAACGATGTCCTAAGGAATTGCAACTCTTTTGGCTATCTAGGGATTGCCATTGGGAATAAACATGATTCTTCACAGTTTATGGCTATGCCGGATAGTTAGGAATCAATTTCAAACTCCTCAAGGACATATTGTAGGCTAATGTGAGGCTTACTAATATATAGGAGTATATATGGAAACCAAGTGTTGAGATCCACCTATTAATATTTCTGTCTCAGCAAATTCTTCCCCGAGAAAAAACGCCAATGGCTGAGTGCATGTATAAGCAGCATCAGAGACAGTGTGCTGGTGCCCAATCTTACTTTCTAGAACTCTGATACAATTCAACCAGTTCTTACTCAAACCATTGTTTTAGTATATAACAATCATATCTAACTCAGAAATCTGTCTGCTATTCCAAGGGGAGATTTACATGCATACCTTCCAGCCTGACTGAGTCACATGCTTTACTGGCGTCCATTGAAGCCTATGCCTATTCCTCATCACCGTTTGATGTTCATGCTATTACTTGTTGTGGGGCCTCATTACAAGTGCTCCGGTCCGGAATTAACGCTGCCGGTATAACCATACCGGCACCGTTTCCGCGTCCGCCCAATCATGACCCGCGGCCCCAGAAATAGCACCTCTCCCAACCGCCACAGCGGAGTTAAGGGTCCCGTAAAGTCCACCTGCACGGAAACCCCTCCGTTACCGGCAATATGAAATACTGCAAGCATCACAACTAGCGTGGACACGGAAACACCACCAGAAAAATGGCATTTGAACCCTGATCACGGTGGCGGTACTGCCACCAACGCGAACATGACGTTAAACAGCGCCTGCTGAATTGAATCAGGGCACAGGTGCACCAAATCAGCCCAACTGTACCCAGCAGCACACTGGGAGCCTACAAAAGGGCCACACCCAGCCCAACACAACACAAAACCGCAGGCAGCAGCTCTAGTTGCACTTGGACTGGGCCTACTCAACCAACAGGCAGCACTGCACATGATGGCAGTAATGGTGCAGAGGAGGAGGCGGAGGCGGAGGAGGCGCAGGCGCCAACCAGCCAACCCTGAACATATCACAAACCCCATTGTCCAGCCGGCACAAACCGCAGGCAGCCTGCAATACCACGCATCAGGGCCTCACCCTGGAACCTTACCCCAGGACCGATCCACACACTAAACCGGCTGGACCATCCAACAATCCTGTACATCACTGCCATGATTGAGGACAACATCAGCAGACACATAGACACCCGCACCGCCATCCCCCACTCCTGAGGGTTGTGTCTGTGCTGCATTTTCTTGGCACTGGCACCTATCAACACATGGTCGGTGAGCTGCACGGCATATCACAACCCTGTTTTTCAAAAATCCTGGTACAGGTACTGGATGCCCTGTTGCGCCATGTGTCGGAACACATAGCCCTACCCTGTACCCTCCCCGAGGTCATTGCCACCAAGTTGCCCTTCCATGCCATAGCAGGCATGCCAAATTGCATAGGTGCAGTTGACTGCACCCACATTGAGCTGACAGTACCACGTGCAATTGAGATGGTGTTCCGCAATAGGAAACAGTATCACTCGTTGAATGTACAGATGGTATGTGATGCCACGCTACTGATAACACACTGCTGCGCACAATTCCCAGGCTCAACCCATGACTCAATGGTACTGCAGAATTCCACGTTGCGACGGTACATGGAACGCTATGCTGGACAAAACACATGGCTATTAGGTGAGTACAGCTGACAATGCTCCGACCCTGTTGAAGTGGTGTGTGTGTCTCCAAGCCAATGAGCAATGTGAGTGTGCCGCTGTGACCGCACATGCATCACCCCCCCTGCAATCAACCAAATAGACAGGGGATCCCAAACATCACAAAGGAAGACATGACAGGTCAACACAGTGTGCCCGTGCACACCCTGCCACATGACACACACAGCCGATACTGTCACTGTCCCATACGCCTTGTGCCACTGCAAACACCCACCCACAAATGGAACACTGCCCTCCCAATGCACATGATGCCTGTAAGTGAGACGTTCTGCATTAACTACTTCATTACAGTGGAGTGACTCTGCCATGTGTGCACATCAGTGCACTATGCCATACACACAATCAAATGTCACCCGCAGGGCAAAGTACACATGCACGTAAATGTGTAGGTCAATATCCATTTGGGTACATCCACTGTGATGGCCGATAAACACCAACCACTGCATGGCACACATGCATGAATGAACAATGATACAAAATAGCACAGCATCAGATGAAGACATGATACAACAAACACTGACATGTCCCCCAATCTACATCCCATGTAGGTGACGCTGGATATGCACTCACGCCATGGATGATGACACCTGTACGGAGACCAAGGAACAGGCATGAAGAGGCGTACAATAGGGCACATGTCCGCACACGTGGAATGATTGAGAGGACATTCGGACTGCTGAAGGTCCGGTTCCGCTGTTTGAGCAGATCTGGCGGATCACTGCTGTACAGCCCAGTGAAGACGGGTAAAATCACGCTCGTATGTGCCATGATGCACAATCTCTGCCTGCGCAGGAGCATCCCAATGCCCCCAGACACAGATGAAGAAGATGGGGATGGAGATGGGGATGGGGATGGAGATGGAGATGGGGATGGGATGGCTCCACCTCCCCCTGGGGGTCCCCCTGGGGGTCCACTTGATGGCCAAAGAGCACGGGATGAACTGATTCACATTTACTTTTGTGACACAGCACATTCACAGCAATGCATGGACATGGTGATGACAATAAATTATTTGTTGTACTGCAAATGAAATGATAGATGTCCACACATGATGATATATTGATGAATTAACAACAGGGAGGGAGGTGCAATGGTTAGGGAAGCTGTACACCCGTGCCCACCCACCACCCAAACGTACCCACCCCCACCCAGGCCCAAATGTTCAAACACCCAAAACAACCTCCCCCACCACCCAAACGTACCCACCCCCACCCAGGCCCCAATGTTCAAACACCCAAAATAACCTCCCCCACCACCCAAATGTACCCATCACTCACACCCATCAAGTCCACGTGTGTCCTGCAGTGCACCACACACATGCCATCACTTCCGTGTGCGCTTCTGTGCCTGTGCATACTTGCCCAAGAGCCCGGTTAGCCGACTCGAGCGCCTCCTTGGACTGGCAGTAGTGGAGCTGGATGGGGTGGTGGTATTGGATGGCACAGAATCAGGTATAGATGGCATACGTGCAATATTTGCCTGTTTCCCAATCAACATGGACTCTATGAGCCTGGAGGTGTTGTCATAACCCTCCCGCACATTGCGTGCCAGGGTGACAATAGTGCTGGCAAAGCGTCCAATGGACCTTGATAGGCGACGCACTGACGTGCTGTAGCACTCCCTCTGCAGCCTAGATTCCTCGAGCTGCCTCTCCACCAGTTGGGTGAGGGTAGCCTGCTGCTCCTCCATCCGCTGCATGCAGGAATTAAGCTCTGCCATAGATGGGGTGGGTGACCTCATGGGACTTCGGAGTGATGTGGGACTAAACTCCAGCTGATGGAAGGATCCCAGGTAATCAAATGTGGGAATCTCCCCCTGTGGCCCAGTATCAGAGTGCTCTGCCGGGGCACTGTTGTCACTACAGGCCGCCTCCTCTGCAGTGCAGCTGCCTTCTGTGTTTGTTTGGGTGGGCACGATGGGTTCCCGTGGCACCTGTGTTAACTCAGGCAGCGTGGAGACGCTGGGGATGTTGGTGGTGGTGGCCGGCACATTTGTTGCAGTTGGTACTGGGGGCAGAGATGCCAAACTGCTGGCAGCATCCTCTTGTGCAGGGGCGGTGGCTTGGACACGTGCCGGTGCAGATTGCCTGGCCTGTTGTGCAGTATCACTGTCACTTGACACGGCTGTGGGGACACAGAGGACATGAAATTAGTGTTGTGGTGGTGGCTGATGGGTGCATCACATGCATCAGACAGGTTGATCATTCAATAGTGTTAGTTACATGCATCTGATTGTTGGGGGTATGCATTGTTGTGATATTGTTTGCCATACGGATAATGATGGGTCCTTTGGCCCAGTCATGCACTGCTTGGGGGGGAGGGGGGGTTGTTAATGGGTCCTTTGGCCCAGTCATGCACTGCTTGGAGGGGGGGGGGGTTGTTAATGGGTCCTTTGGCCCAGTCATGCACTGCTTGGGGGGGGGTTGTTAATGGGTCCTTTGGCCCAGTCATGCACTGCTTGGGGGGGCGGTTGTTATTGGGTCCTTTGGCCCAGTCATGCACTGCTTGGGGGGGGGTTGTTAATGGATCCTTTGGCCCAGTCATGCACTGCTTGGGGGGGGGTTGTTAATGGGTCCTTTGGCCCAGTCATGCACTGCCTGGGGGGGGTTGTTAATGGGTCCTTTGGCCCAGTCATGCACTGCTTGGGGGGGGGGGTTGTTAAGGGGTCCTTTGGCCCAGTCATGCCATCAACATATTCTCATGTGGCATTAATGTTTCACCACTTACCAGCATCTGCAGGTGGGCTCACTCCTGCCTCAGCCTCCCCGATCCCATGGATGCCCTCAAGGTGGAGGACACTGCTGCAACGCTCCTCCCATGTTTGCAGCCTCAGTGTGGAAGGGGGTCCTCCACCTGTCCCACTGCTGCGTTGGCGGTGTGTGGAGATCAGGTTCCGAACCCTCAGCCTGAGGTCGTCCCACCACTTGTGGTAGTCCTTGACACTCCTCACAGTGCACTTGCATGCTGCTTCCGCCCACACTTCCTTCCTCCGCTGCTGTCTGGCATGCCGTTGATCGGCACTGAACAGCATCTCTGCATGCTCCACTATATGCTCCACCAGAACAGTTAGCTCCACCTCACTAAAGCGCTGTTTGCGCTGCCTCTGAGATGGAATCCTGGCAGACATGCCGGTGGTCCCTTTTGCCTTCTCACAGTGTGGATTCTGCTTGTGCTGACTCTGGATGGCAATGGATTGTGCTTTATATGATGGCCGCCTCTCTGTTTCCTGTTTTGGCGATCATGGTATTTCCGGTTCCGTGTCCGTGGCGACGGAAGCGGACACGGTTTTTGCGCTACTTGTGGCAGCGCTATGTCCATTTCCGTGGCTTTTTCCATGATGGCGGTAACAACGTTTCCGCATCCGTGTGTTGCGCGCGACCGACAGCACGTAATCGGACGGTCTTTCCGCAACCTTGCGGACACGGAAACTTTGTTACCGCCTTCACAGAATCACTGCGGTCCAAACCTGACAGGTTGTACGTGTTGTCTTCTTAAATTCAGTGCCGAGTTTCTGATAAAGCGTGTTTATCCCACAGGCTTTGTTTGATAAACATTGTTTACTTTGAAGAACACACTGTTTACTTTGTGTTCCGTTATGGGGATTTCGAATGTTTCCACTTGTTCTGTTGATAGAGTGGCTGGTGTAATATCTTGGAGTGTGAGTTCCATTTCTTCCATTTGACTTGGTTTTGTTTTGCTGTGCAATGTTGCACAAATATATGTTTTATCTCAGACAGTGTGCTCTAGTTTTCTTCACACTCACCAGTTAAGTTTAATATTAACCGTTTTTGGTTTTCTACTTTTAGTATACATAAAGGAAGGTGCCATGATTCATCTTCTTATTCATTCAATCTCTCTCTGCATATCTCTTATTTATTTGCCCATTCTGTCCCATGCCTCCATGCATTGTTGTCTAATTTCCACTAACTTTACTTTGTCTGTTCAACCTTCAGGTGATTTTTCTGCTTTGTCTATTTCTTTTTCAAGGTTGGACAATGCTCTTCCATGTAGTTCCTAAAGGTTTGTTCCTTCAGAGTCTCCAACCTTCTCATTGATATGGGGGATTTCCTCTGTTTCCGAAGTCATGTTGCAACCAGAGGTTCATGGTCATAGATTGCCCGCCCTTTATAACCCATGTTAGCAAATGTATGGATATGCTGCACACCAGTGAAGAGGTAATCTACACTCGTGTATAACCTATGTGGGGCAGAGTAATATGATCACATCTTTTCAGTTATATTCCCTCCATAAATATTGAAGATTAAATTCCTCCATTACTGTGATTAATGCTTTTTCAGAAGGGGGTGGCTGGGTGTATTTCCAGGTGCTAATAATGCCCCATCAGCTGTCCAAATTAGTACTCCTCTCGAATGATTCATGTATGCAGTTCTGAATCTTTATAATTGGATGGGGAAAGGATACTGGGCCTGTATATTTTCCATTAGGTGGGTTTCTTGAAACAGTGCGATAGAAATGCGTCCTTTTAAAGTATGTCTCAACTCTGTTTCTCTTTGTGCAGTTATTAAGCCCTTTACCATTTGATGTTAGTATACTAATGTTCTGTTCTCCTTTTTAGTAATAATATAATTATACATTTTTGTTTTCCTTCCTCTTTTCCTAGAGGATTAGATTTAGATTTTATTTTATTTACACTTTCAACTCATTCAGTCTTTCCCGACAAGAGAATATCGTCCAAGTAATACAAAAAGACATACATTTTCCTTGATGAGCTAGATGCCGGGGTATATAAATCTCCTAGCGACAGCTTGGATTGTCAATCTTACCTTTCCACATCCTAGTATTTTAGTCCATTTATTAGTTCAACCTAATCTTACCATCACTTCTGTACCATATCAAGATTTTTCACAACAGTGACCCGATCTCTTCTCCTATTCATCTTGAAATGTTCTAAATTCTTTACAGAAGTATAACACATTTGAAAAATACAACCAATATAGCAGTTTAATAATCATAAAAAACAAGCTAAACACCGCTCAATAGCCATAGAATATTCGAGGTTTGAGCGTTGTATTCTCGCCAGCGATATTAATTCTCAAATGGAGGTCATGTAGAGGTACATATGAACAACATATATGGTCTATTGGGAGGAGTTTCAAATTGCACTCTCTATAAACTTTCACTTTTCACTTTATAACACACCTATCACTGTATTTGTGGGACTTACATATCCTTCAGCCTTCCCCTAATTAGGTATAATATTATAAGGACACCTTGATATTTATCAAGTCTCTCCAAAGAGATTATGTTTTTCTGCACATTAATTTGTCCATCTCTACCAATCTTTTAGATACAATCTTTTAGTATATTCGTTCTCCCATACAGTTGTATTCTTGATAGAAACTGGTGTTTTCAGTTATCTGTTATCTGCAGTGTGTCCAGGTTATCTGTATCCATCCATTGGCATGCCTCTTCTGGATTGTCGAAAAAGATTTCACTGGGTAATTTAACATCTATTGATTTGTTGTTGCCGCAATCTCTCGCTGATGGATGTTAACATACTGGGCCTCATTACGAGTTTGGAGGTAGCCATGCTGTTTTTACCGGCATGGCTACCCCCAAACTCGGGTCTGGGTCCAGGTTCCGGAAAATGGGAATAACCAGGCCATTCTGAACATTGCGGGCCCGGTAAGTCCCATTCGTGGGACCCGGACCCGGTACGTCCCCATTCCCATTTGAGCCCCCATAGGGCTCAGCGGGAATGGGGAGGATGGTAACAACAGACCCATTCGTAACAGGCCCGTTGCTACCATCCTGTTCTGCTAGCGGGTGCCGCTATGCACGTCTGGTCTGACCAGGCGTGAATAGCGGCCCCGCAAGCAGAACTCGTAATTTGACGGTAGAGTGATAACGGTACCGGCAGCACTAAGGCACCATTATCACTCTATGGCCGGGTAGTAATGAGGCCCATTGTGTCTTCTCTGCAACTGTGCCGTAGTCTTGGTATATGCTTAAATCTAAGCATGCTCTTCTGATCTCATCTCTCTGTCTGGAGAATCTAAGGATCACTTCTCTGTTGTTATGATTTAGTACTTCCGCTATTATTTGTCTCGCTGGAGCTGTCAAGGTCCTAGGTGCACTTTCAATTGTGAAGACTTCATACAAGTTACCAGGTCCTATTTCGTGAAGCAGTTGGTTGTCAGTATATCTAGTAGGGTCAGGTCATTTCACATCCTCGAGTAGGCCAAGCATTCTGATGCTGTTTGGTCTTGCCTTACTTTCAGCATATTTTGCCCCATTTTCCAATGTTTTCTTTGTTTGACTAATTATTCTACCCGATTCAGCAAAGTGTCAGTTTGTTCCCTGGTTTCAGTAATCTATGTCTTATAGATCCAAAATCTCTCTGACAGTGATCTCAAATCCTGTCACAACAGCATAACATCTATCATTATCTCCCCTATCATTGACTCAAGGGAGCTTCTGAGTCCTGCTATTGCTGCCATTACCTGACCACTTTTTTATTTGTTTTGGTTGCAGCTGCAGTGTTGTTGATTTGTCTTCCATTTTTGGGTATAGTTATCCATCTTGATCTGTTTGGTCCTCAAGGATGGTCCGTGTTCTTTGATTTGATCCTAACTTCTGAGTGGTATATGAACTTCATGGCTCTTCGGCAACATATAGAGACTTTGATCAATGTATTGCTCTGTCAAACCCATATTAGGAGTGATTTTGTGGGATATATTGACCCACTCAACGCATTGCCCCACATCAATGAGCTACATTTGTGCAAGATTCAGCAACCTGGCTGTGCTGGCTCCTGTCTGCACCAGGACCTCAAAACTGCATTTTGGCAGTAACAAAAAATGGCTGCACCATCTTGCCTCACACACTTCAGGCAAATTGGAACAAGGGGACACACAGAAAAACTATGCCAGTGTGTTCTGAGACATATATATGGAATCAAGTGAACTGGCAGCTCTGCATTGCTGCAAAAGCCAAAAATTATCCTGCAGAATGAAACCTTTTCACCCTTTCAAAATGCTGTGTTATGCTATTTCCATCTGTACATTCTGAAACTACTGTGATGGAAACGGCCCTGCCAGGCTCAGGATAAGTCTTTTTGCCTCTGACAAACCAGGCATAATTCCTGAATGACAGCTCCTGTCAAAGTAGATTTGAAAGTAATCAACAAGCAACTTTCTTTTCACCCGCATGGGAAACAAGCTTGTATTTCTTGACAAAATGTCTCCAGGCGCAGCAGTTCAAAGAGACTTTTTACTCTCCGAGCCACGTTAAGGATAAATGTATCTATACTTTAGATAAGGGTCCTGCTGCAAGGAAAATGACTACAACTGCCAAGACAGTGGCAATCTGAGGAGCTGCAAACCAAATTAAAGAAAGAAATGATAGCAGTATTTAACACATGTGGAAAAATGGGCTATGCTGACTGAAGAGAAATAAAATGACCTGTTTTGAAACTCCATTATTAATGAAAGCCTGTCTACTTAGCAATGCAATGGAATTATATTAGGGGCGATAATGCACACATAGGATATCTTCTGTCATAGGTTTGTTTAATTCAAGACCGAAAGTAAGAAATTAAACAGTTTAAAACACATAGGCTGGAGTTGTACGCTCTCAGGAAAACCTGTTATTCCAGATATGAAACTCCTCCAAGGAAGGGAGATATACCCTAAATCCAGGGCACGTAGGTGCGAAGTGCCAGCTTGAAAACCTTTGTATGGGACAGGACAATGAAAGTTCACATGCTCACCAGACATTTATCTGTGCTCGAGGCTGGGAAAATAGCAGTCCTGGGACACTCACCTGTCAAGTGTGAAGGGGCAATAAAACCTCCAATTAAGACTGGAAACCCCCTTGCCTGGAAGGAAATGACAGCTGCTTGCAATTGGAGGAAGAAAAAAAAACAGCATCAAGTATCAAAGGGACTTCCTTTTGGTGCCAGAGACTATGTTATAAAGAAACTTTAAAGACTTTTATTTCTGTAGCAAGAATTAGCAAAAATGTAAAAGTTTGCAGTTGTTAATCTAATTTTGTGGGCTATCTTTTAAAACTTAGTAGGACTCATTGCCGCATGGGGAACAGAAGTTACGTAATATGACAGATTTTAAGGAAAGTACTAAAGTGGCAAACATAAGATTTTGTACATACATCCCTGGGGACAATTTGCATTTGTGTATAAAGTTGTGGAATTTTAGGCCAAATCTTTGATGTGTAAACCACCAAAATGTATTAGAAAGGCGAAACAAGGACACACAGACCTCAGGATTGGACTGAAATGTGAGGCAAAGAATATGTGAACTGTGTGTATAATTTGCCAAGAGATTGCAAGTGAAGAAATGTATGTTTTTGGCAAAATCTGATTGTAAGTAAAGTAAATGTGGGAGTGTCGGGACATTGTAAACCTAACCTCATAAACCTGACACCATCCCCTTAGAAATCCAACCAATGGATAGTGAGGCGGAGACTAGTCCCCCTGCCCAATCCAAGTAGTTTAGGGGTGGGTGTAGTTAACCCTGCCCATCCTCTACCTTGATGATGTCATTTGGCATGATAAATAAGGGTCCCTGACAAGACACAGGGAGACTGATTCCTGATTTCCTACGCCGGAGTCCTCTTCCTGTCTGTTCCTGTCTTCATCTTGGATCTATCCATCTAAACTCCAGATCCCAACCCCAAGGCTAAGCATTGCTGATCCTGCTTCATCTAGGCTTTCATTCTAAAATAATCCTAGTAACCAAGAGAAACGCTGTGGTGTTTTGGGAAGCATCCGGATCTAACCTGGCTTGCCACTCACTGCATGCTGCTGCTATCCTGCTATTCTGATTATCTACAGTATCCAGTAACCAGAATTGCTAGTCCAGAAGAACTATCCTTTGGTATCCAGTCCCTGCCCAGCTGTCCATGCCCGCTGATTTTGGCCGGCTGTCCTGTGTTAGACCAAATCCATGTGGTGATCTAGAGCGCTAAGTGTCCAAAATCCAAAAACTAAAAAGTGGACTGTTAGTATCAATAGGAACCATAGAAAACCATAACCTAACTTGCCTTGCTTTGTCCAAACCCAATCTCTAAGTCATTCCATCCTTATCCTTACAACTTGTAATATTGTTAAAAATAATTCTTGAAACCCTGCTAGCGCCAACATCTTTAATTGTTTGGTCTTGTAAAATCCTAAACTATTAATCCTGTGTGAGTGTTGGGACTGGGTCCGCCAGGGCGGGCGTGGAGGTGATAGGTTTGAACTCGCCAGTCAACCCCGGCGTTTACTGTGTCTCAATCTGGCAGTGTAGCCTGAATGCTCTAGTGTACAGTGAAACTGTCCTTGTCAAAATTGATTTATTTTCCTTTTTCGCGCCTTCATTTTCTCAAAAACACACCTCACTAGATCTTGTTTAACTCACTCAATTTAACAGCTAGAGACCTCATTTCACTTTCATAATCTACCTATGATCCATAGATACACCTCAACACAAAAATCACATCACAATTTTTCACCCGTTTTTATTAAAAACCATTTTGGTAAATTCAGGTGGGAATTGCAAAAGTGTGTTGATTTTACAACGAGTCATTTTGATTATAAACTGTTTTCAATCTTCCATTCCATTTTGAATTGTATGCTGTTGCTCAATCCATTGCTTGTGATTACTAGTATCTTTCCAGTGTTTTGCTCCAGTAAATATTTTTTTTTGTTTCAAGAGTTTTATACACGTTCATTCATTTATTCATCCATGTCCAAGTGTCATTTTTAATATTGCAAGGGTTTCAAATCCGTTTTTCACTCTCGTTTGAGGAGGGAAAGCTAGATTTGAATTCCCTCTCCAGATTCATATTCCTAACTGCCTGCTGCTGCCATATATCCATTCAGAAGTGAATGTTTGTGGCTTGAGGGAATTTTGCAGGGGGAAATCCCAACTTGAGTACTATCTTTCTGAAAATCGAAGAGTGTTTCTATTCCCTGGTATTTCTATATGTGTTGCTAAAGGGTTGAATTAAGTGCATTGTCTCCATTCCTATTGTTATTGTCACCACATTGGTGATTGCTGCCCCATATTAAAAATGTTATGATTTCTTTTATTTTCAAATAAATAAATAAATATTATATTTTATCAACCAGCCTGGTTAATGGTCCATTGTGACCCAGGGTATTTGAAAAGGGTGTGTGATATGAGTGGTATATCATCTCAATGTTGAATCTAATCCAACATAAACATTTAAATCGCACGCTGCATACTGTGCCGAGACTAAGTTGTGTGTCGCCTGATTGAAATCCATAACAATTTCCAGGAGTGGCGAAGTTAACATTGATTGTTCTTTGACAATGCTGCAATATATAGTCCGACACTCTCAAATGCATTTTGATCTGAGGATGCTTTCTGTTTCAGGCTACGTATAGTGTTGTGAGGTTAAATTGGCAGAGAATTCTCAGATTAAGCAGCCATTTTATAGGATGGCATCAGAGCACAGCCCCAAAGCGCATCGCTTTTTGGTTTGTATGTGTGTCATATAAGCACAGAAATATATGTTTTTCCAAATGGTGGGTGCTTAAGTCACATTCTGTTGCAATTGTAGGACATATAGGAGAAAATTACATAATTTACATTTAGAATCACAAAGGGCATTGGTAGGGTGCGACATAGGTGACATTGTGCAAATTAAATAAACAGTATGGCACCATCATTTATGTATAACATTGCAACATCTGTTTAATGAGCACTAGCATGACTGGGCAGAACTTCCCCAAGTTTCATAGAATGGTGAACTGAGCTGGAAGTTGAAACTAAGGTCTTTGAGTGCATGTGTTTTTTTGTTCTAAAAGTGCTACATCGCGTAATGCAACATTTCACTTGGTAGATGCATTTTTGACTAGAGTTTCTTTTTTTCAATTCATTGGGAGAAACCCCCATAGCACCTCCTGTATTCCACCTTCCCACTTCTCCATCCCCCTTTCTCTTTGTGTGTTTGTGCTTTTTCTTTCTTTTATGCGTCTACCATGAAACTTGCCCTGTAAAAATGTGCACCTAGAAAAGGAACATAAACCAAGACGACTCGCCATGGTCATTTGTGGTGTGCAAAATGTTCTACGCGTTATGGGTGTTTACTATTTCCATCATTAGTATGCTTTAACGTGTAGCTTTTTTGCGCACCTAGAGAACCATTTAAAATCTCAGGACACTTTTGAGAAGACTCTATTCTCAATAGATAGACAAAAAAATTAAATTGCCGTCACACATTTTATATCATGGGAAACAGTATCAAATAATAACATTTTGTTCAGATGTTTAGTATCTCTGCACAGCATCAGGTATTTGATGCAGTAAAAACACTTACCTTTTCAATCTCAAATATTCTTTCACTATGTTTATAAGAGAGATCTTTTGACATATGTTGAAATCATTCGGATGGAACTGCTTCTTGCACGAGGTCACCTTAAAATATCCAGTTACTTTACATAACGTTAGGAACAAGCTCCTGCTGCTTCCTGTCCTTCACTTGTTAATTCGATAAGTAGTGCGCAGAATCTCTCTTTGGTGCAATTACGCCCCATTCCCAGGCTTGTCTGTCAATAGTCTATTCACTCAAGGAGCTTCAGTAATGCATTTGAATTCTACTGTGATGTTGTCCTATGCAACGTGAAGATGTCAAGACATTCACACATGCTCAGTTCATGCCAGATAGGTCCATTGTCCTCAGTGCTGTGCGAGAACTGTATCTCCAGTCTGTGAAAATAGCCAATTTAAAATGCAGAATGTGACATAGATGCATGGAAAAACTATTAATTCCTCGGAGAATCCTAATTATCTGCTTCATAACCGTGGCTTTACTGTTGATGGGCCAAATACAGATCAGCAATACCCGACCATTAATGTTCTTTATTCGTGAGCTGAGTTTTACATGCAAGTTCATAATGTCCCTATGTTGCATGTATGATATATTGTTTCTATTAAAATGTTATGATTCCCATGCATATTGAACATTTTGCATTTAAACAAGCAGAATTTGGGAAGATAATTTCACCGTTTGTAATAATGATGTTGCACTTTGCTATGCACATGCTTAAGTACGAAATTAGGCCGCACATATAATGAAACAGTAAACTCTTTTAGGCTTAAACATACGTTGCGCCCTCCCTGTTTGAGCACTGTGAATGTTTACAACAATGCATTCTTTAAAAAAAAATTAAACATTTTTATGTTTGAATTTCTTGTCTTCCCCGCAGTTAAAACAAAGTAGAGCTTTCATGTTTATTCATACATTTAGAAATTATATTTCCCCAATGAAGTATGTGATGATCGTAACTGAGATTCTTATACAGATTAAATTATTTTAACGATTGCTAAGGAGTGGGGATCTTCCAATTACGTGCTAGATAGCACCGTGCATCCAGAAAGGCAATACTCATGAATTCTGAATTCACCTGGCTGGCAGCAGTCTCCATGTAACCCCACCATTATTGCAGAGGGGTGGAATGACAACTTCTGGAACCACCATCAGAAATGAATTATGCCATTTCATTCCGTTAGTTGAGCAGGGCACAATTAACAGACATGTGAATGCTGTAAGCATTTAGTGTTTTCCACACAAGACAGGCGGCACAACAGCTAGGATACCAGTTCCGAAAATAAGTACAGAGTAACGGCCAATACTAGGTAATTCTTCATCTGAAAAGGTAATGATAAAGATCCCTAAGGCCACATCTCCACATTTATGTCCACCACTGGTCTAGTATAACATTACTGAAAGTCCTGATGCTACTTCTGAGTTGTTATATCAAGAACCTCATCTCTACATTCTCTCCTAACTTTCAGTGTTATGCAGATGACACTCAGCTCTCTTTTGGGGCTCCCCTCAGCCTCCTCTACTGTCTCGCTCATTCCTGACTGTCTATCCGTAATTCAGGTTTGGTGCGCCTCCAGCGATCTCTGCCTTAATGCCACTAAGACCGAGATCCTTCTCATTGGGACCCCTGGTCCTGCTTTCCCTTGTTCTTTCTGGCAACCCTCCATGGGTCCTCTACCTGCACCTTCCTGTGAGGCAAAAAACCTTGGTGTCAGCTTCAACTCCACCCTCTGCTTCTCTCCTTACATCATGGACCACTCTAAGAAGTCCCACTACCAGCTGCACCTCCTCAGAGGTATTCTTCCTTTTCTCACTTTCCCCCAGAAGCTCACTGTCTCCAGAGCCCTGGTTTTCTCTAGGCGGGTCTACTGCAACAGCCTTTTTCTAAATCTTCCTGCCTCTAATCTTCGCCCTCTGCATCTAATCCAAAACAGGACTGCAAGACTTGTCCTTTGCCTCAAGCCTACAGATCATATCTCTCCATCCCTGAAATCTCTCCACTGGCTCCCGGTGGCTGCAAGGTTCAAGTTCAAGACCATGTGCACTGTCCACAAGGCTTTCTGGGGCCAGGGATCACACTACATCCAACTCTCTCTTACCAAGCACTTTCCTTCTCATGCTCTCCGCTCATCCACCTCCAAATATCTGAGGGTCAGCCGCTTCTCCAGGCAGGAAGTGTGGGAAAATTTCTCTCCTCGGCTGCTGTCTCCTTCTGGATCAGTCTCCCTGCCTCTCTCAAACTTCTGCAGGACCACCTCAGGTTCTGGAAGCAATTCAAGACCTTCCTTTTCACTTCTGCTTTCTCTCTTTCTCTCCCCTGCTTATCTTCTTGCCTACTGCACCAACTGGTTACCTGGCCTCTCTCTGTACCTTATGGGGACCAGGCCCCTTCACGACCAGTAGCCGCAAGCACTGCCTCTGGGCCTACCGCGCAGTAAGGACTGTATCTGTAACCCTGCAGTCCCCTGTCTCCTTGTGCTTACTTCGAGCCAGCCAGCCAGGTGGCACTTACTTGAGCTTTGCTATTGCACTCTCCCTTTCCCTCCCCCTAGCACTTTTCCTCTTGCTTCCTCTTGCACTTGCACGATCGGAATGACACAAGGCATAGTAAGATCGCCTGTTTAGTTCCCGTTTGTCTTCCTCTTCGTTGTCTTGTCATGGCTAGAAACCCTTGTACAGGCACATTATAAATGACTTATATCAACCAGCATGCTTTTTTGAAGAATGTGAATATAGTGTCTAGTAATTCTGATTTTCCTAAAGAAACTTTATTTAAGCAATGATCCTCAAGCAGGGGGTGCATGACCAGATAATGACCCCCTGCTCTGGGTTTATTGCTATTAAAAACTACAACCCAAGATGTCCACCATGGAAGAGGGAGAAGGGAATTACATGTAGTCCCTTCTCCCTGTACATGGGGCCATTGCCTTGACGGGGTTGCGCCAGGAGCACTAGTATTTCTGGCCCTGGTGAGGGACAAGGAAGCACCAGGTAAGTGGGGTGGGGGAGTTAAATATGTGGAAATGGGAGAGGGGGAGGGAATGCAGGGGAGTGTGTGGGCGCACTTAAATCAGTCTCAGTGGGTGAAGATGGCAGCCTGCTGCTCAGAGGAGGCTCCGAACGGAGGGCCCGTTCTGAGATTGCTAATTGGCTGGGAGGCTGCCATAACCCCATCGCCGGGTACTAATAATTATTAATTTCAGGTCTTAAGAAGGAGAATCGTTCTTGTATTTTACATAACTGTGCAGCTGTACATATTTTAAAAAAGGACTTCTGAAATGTAGGCACTAAATAGGTGAGTAAATAGGAGTTCCCATCACGTAATACATGTCCAGGTTCCCAATATCCTGCTAAGCCTGATCCTTGCTACCCTCTTCTGCAGAGTCAATTAATTCCTGTCCCCAATGTCAAATAACCAACCAAGTCCAATCCCTGCTGCCATGATCTTCTAAGCAGGAGGGAGGCATGGAGTATCAACCATAGATTAATTCCTTTGAAGACAGGGGGCCTCATTACGACCCAGGCGGTAAGTTACCGCCTGGGTCGTACCTTTACCACCATGGCGTAAACTACGTTTACGCCATGGTGGTTGGCGGACTTACCGCCCCATTCCGAGGTGAGTGGGGCGGTAAGTCCCCATTTACCCATTTACCCTTCCCCATTCCCATTTTTGCCCCATAGGGCATAATGGGAGTGGGGAAGGCGTTAATTACGCCACCGTAAATTACGGTGGCGTAATTAACAACAAGGTCCCTTAGCGCCATGGATTTTAGCACCTGCTAAAAGCAGGTGTTAAAACCTCCATGGCGCTAAGGGACCTCGGAATCAGGCGGTAAGGGTCGGCGCTGTTTACGCCGCCGTAAACCCCTTACCGCCTGGGTCCTAATGAGGCCCAGGGTCATTCTTAGCAGTTTGTCATTTCTCTTCAGTTTAATGCCCCAAGTATCGTAAAGAGAACCTTTGAAAAGGAGTTCAGGTGAAGGAGAGCAGTATTACATCTCCTGTCCATGATTATTTGAAAAACCTCTGATGGTAAAAAGGGGTTGGGAGTGGGAATAGAGGGGGTTGGGGGTGGGGGAAAAGTATTGGGAACACAAAAAGGTGGGCTCTGGGATAGAAACCCCCCCCACAAAACCCAAAACAACAATAAAGGAATTAGTTATTTTGGAATTCATTGTAACTGGATTCGTTATTTTGGTCTTGATAAAAGCACATGTTACCCAGACTGAATGAGCACACTTCTGGGTAGATTACCAAAACTCTTTAACAAATTAAGATGATGTGCTCAAACACAGAGTTGTAAATCAAGTAAGATAAATCACCCCAGTTTCTGCATCTTTTGACTATAAAAGGCTTGTTAGGATAGCAAAGAAAGACATAGATAAAAACACTATGGGGATGATTCACAAAACGTGTATCGCCGCCCAAAGTGACATTGCTTCCAATTTGCATGAGCTGTATGTGGTGCAAAGGACATTAGCTATTCACAAAGGCCTCTTGGCGCCTGCAAAGAGCTCCCAGCATCCTGGGCAACCACACTGCACTTAACCAATTCAGCGCCTCAAGAGTGCAAAGGAAGTGCAACAGCATGGAAAGAGAGCCGGGCAGAAAATGGATGCATGCTCTTCATATCACGATAAAGGGGAGTTCCATATAAGTGGCCTGGGAAGCAATAGGCAAAGGAAAATTCACACCCACCAATGTGCAAAAGTATCCTAAATCAGAAAAACAATAGAGCCATCATGCAAACTGGCTAGGTCCAAAAACCCTGTGCCGACCTAGAGCAGGAACAATTATAAATTGTTCCTGCTCTAGGTTGGCAGCATGCAAGCACAGGGAATTTTTCTCATAGTAGCACACCATGCTAGTTGTAGGAGAAGACAAATGTTCTGCCACATCAGAAGAACCAACTTCAGCATGCAAGATGAGGAGGTGTAATCCAGATACAGATTCCCACCACATACTGGACATGGAGAGGGGTGGGAACCAGAGTTTCCATCCAACACATGCGCTCACATGTCATACCCCCATGTGAATGTGTAAGCTACCTTGCATTTGTTTACCACTGGCTCATTCTAGTGCACCACAGGAATCACAGAGGCGATTTTTCAACCCACCTAATCCTGATGCCTACACTAGTTTCTACAATGCATCATGGCTCGCTTGCACACCCAAAATGCACATGCAAATGCACAATGCCTTACAGGCCAGTGAATCAGTAGCAGAGGCCTTCTTTGTTATTGCACACCCATCCAAGGTTCCTCAGAGCCATCGACTGCAGCATGTCCCCATGCAGCCACCGAATAAAATGGAACACCTATTCCTATACAACAATGGGATGAACTGGCATTCGGTCAACATCCAAGACATTTACAATGCCAAGAGGCTAATCATGCATGGTAATGCAAATGGTCATGGGTCCACACATTACAGCTTCATCATCAGCCGGTCACCACTGCATCAGGCTCTGGCATCTGGAACCTTTGGCGACATGTTGCTGCTTGGTGCGTATGACTCATCACACGCATCCCTCAACATAATTTAAAAAAGCACATCAAAATAATGCACATTTCACACTGTGGCATATCTATTGCTTTTCATGGTACAGTGCATACCCAATGTCGCCATTCCTACTGATCCCTTGTATGACGCTGCGCACATTGCACCAGGAGGCATACTGGAATGCACCTTTGGTCTTCTGAAATCACACTTTCATTTCCTTGATCATTCAGGTGGTGTGTTGCTGCACACACCACCAGTAGTTTACAAAATAATATTTGTCTCTTGGTTCTTGCACAATATTGCAGTACAAGATGGCAGACATTTGGAAGAGCAGGAGAATTTGCCTACCAATCCATGTACTGCCCTCATACCTTAAATGGGGAAAAGGGCACAGTGGCGAGCCACCCAGAACAACGAGGCACGAGCATTCTTCACATGAAAACCACCCCACATTGGGATAAGACTCAAAACCCTCATCCCCAAGGGATCTCCATGGTGATGGAGGTCAATACCAGTGTGACCATAAAACACCCCAGGAAGGCCTGTCTAAGGGGGGCAATGAGTCATGCTACAATGTGAAAAGGAAGACGTGTGAAAGTTTGCTCACAGTATATTCCAAAAGCATACAGATAGAAATACACAATAACCATAAAACACGATCCATCCATCACGGACAATTCAAACACAAGGCCCATAAGCACAGCATTCAATATGCCATCAATATGCACATGATCAAGTTGCAAGCACACACATCAGAAGCTTGCATGTGCTAAGACACCTCACATTGCGACAGTCACTAAAAGGACTCAGTCAACAATGCATCATTTCCCCCAAGGCGTGCGATTTGCAAAGAAAGACCAAAGGCCACAAATCTCAATAACATTTGAATACCTTTAACATTGAACATTTAACATGATTCACATCATGTCGATCCATATACTTGGATTGACAGCATAATCGCTGTAATGGAATGTGTGGGCTAATGGCAGCAAGTGACAGATCAGAGCAATGAATGCAGATTGGAACACAGAACACACATGAAGCCACAGAGCACATTTCATATCTGACTAAAAACCAAAAGATAATACATTATTAGGCCTATTAATCTTAATACAAACACAGGAGGGCCAGCAATTCATGGCAACACAGGCCACACCACATCAATGACTCACAGAAACTGCCCCCCCCCGCCCCACCATCAGCAAACAAAATGAAACACCTCTGCAGTGCGGACCAATTGGTGTGAAGTCCACACCCAAAGGACCAAAAGAGGGTTATCATATTTGGATCACAGTGAAATCAAGCATTTGAAGTTACACCTGCAGCTCCTCACAGCATCACTGGCCATCATCCACATCTCCATGCTGTTGCCTTGAGACTCCTCAGACCCCTCCCTGTGGCAATGAAGAGCTGCGAATTCCACTGCAATGTTTGTGTGAGAGAGAGAAAGAGAGAGAGAGAGAGCGAGAGAGAGAGAGAGAGAAAGAGAGTGAGAGAGAGAGAGAGACATATGCAGGGAGAAACCTCCCAACTACAGCCATATAATGATGCACTTTATCATTGATGTGCACAGCTCCTGGCAAATGTCCCTAGAGGCATTCACCGCCTACCATCCCATCAGGGTGATGTTTTCAGACAACTCCTCCAGGAGCCACTATTGCCTTTTGCTTGCATTGAGCACCTCTTCCTTCCAGTCCTTTTGACGGCCAGCAAAGGGGCCCCCACATGTGCAAGGCCTCTGCAACCTCGAGGACACAGACCTCTGATGTCTGAACGTGTAGGTAGAGGCAGGTCATGCCCATGAGTGTGACATACTTGGGCCTGCAACTCCTGAGGACCCCACAGATGCTTTATGCAATCTGAAGCTACAGGATTCTTCCACAATGTGAACTTCAGCTCCAGGTGGCATAACCACTGCTCAAGCAGCCTCAATAAGAACCGGCGGCCATACAATGGGATGATGCCCTGAGGGCATATATTCCAGAACATCTGTAGACACACCAGAGCCAGCCCTATTTGTCTCCTGGCTTTCGTGTATTGTACTGAAAAACTCTAAGACATAATGAGAAAGTACTCCCCCACCAGGTTTGTCAGCTCTGGCACATGCAGTAGTTCCTTGAACATCTCACAAACGTAACTGGGAACATCCCCAGGTGATGTAGATTCCTCAGGACCACTAAATGTCTGGCCCCCATATCTGGATGATATACATGCCTTCTCTTCCCTCTTTGAGGTTCCTCACCTGTACATGGAACTGAACAGAACAGATTTTCAGCAGGTACTCCAATAAAGTACACAGTTCATAATGCAACATCACTGTAGCACATGAAGCCATCACTTGCTGCACAATACCAGGCTTCAGGACCTTCCTAAAGATCACATATGATATTCACACAGATAACATCTGATACTAGGAGATTAACCAAACAAGTAACATGCATTGCATCAATAATGACAAGGTCCTATTGTAGAGCACATTTGGGTCTCCTACATGGGGATGGATGGCCACAATGTACAAATTGATTGTATGCAGGGGGTGATTGGCACCCCTTGGCCTCCAGTCACGTTAATTGTGCTGGGCACTCAGAATTACGTGCCATTATGCATAAAAGCAATCACTTTGTAATTGAACCATACCTGTGATGTTCGCTTTACCTGTAGGCACTTGCCTAAGCATGTACACTAAAACAGCATTAGCACATATGGCAAGGACACATCAAACAATCACACACCCACCACATGCATGACCTCTCACTTCCAAGTCAAGAACTGATATCAGTCTTACTTTTCCCATGACCACAAGTCCCATAATGTATGCAACCAGTCTTCTTCAATGATGGACATGGCGCATAGCCATATGAAACAAAACACCAAGCTAAAGGTGGTCCACTGTTTAAGCATCAGGCAAGTGTGACATGATGGCACCAACTCTGTATCTCACCTCCCAAAACTTGCAGGTGGTGACCATAGCCTGCCATGCATGAACACCAATTCCCATGATACGCATCTACCACTCGTAAAGCAAACCATTAAACATGATCTGAAATGCCTCCAAAGGTTGTTCCCAAATAAATGATGCTGTCATATAACTCATCAGATGGAGACCCATAGGTGTCAGTCTACGTTATAACTACTACCTGCTCAGTGAATATCATACCGCTTAATACCTCTTCCATTGGCTTCAAGACCTCTATTTTTGGTGTATGTTGAGGCTCATCCAGTGGCTTTAGCATACCTCTCATCTCTTACCAATTTCTCATTGATTCGCCAACTCAGATCTATCATGGGTTTCTGCACCTCTTTGGAAGTTTGATGTTCCCCTCCACATGCATTGATCTGATCTGTACCCTGATTCCAAAGGTCACCACGTTCTGTCATGAAGGTGAGCTACCAGCACAAGTACATAGGTTCACGTGTTATTTCTCAACAAAGTCTGTCAGGATTATAATATCCATTTCTGATCTGATCTGCCATCTGTTTCCAAAGGTCACCACGTTCTATCACTGAAAGTGTGCTGCCAGCTCAAGTACGTAGGTTGACATGTTGTGTATCAACAAAGTCTGTCAGGATTACAAGCGCATTATTAGTGAATCTCTTGTGAATCTCTTGTTCCTTTGCAGGCCCTTCTCCTTCTGAGGATGAGTGCAAGTTAGGCACCAACAGCATTTACTCCCCTCTGATGCCTTTATATGTGCATGTTCCTGTCTCCTAAGTGAACACAATCCTCCTGCCTTTCCTCACAGTCCTGTCTAACCACTCGTTCAGGCCTACAACTACTACTGTTTGGTCATATGTCTTGAGTGGTACACCTGTGGGATGTATTGACCAACTCCATTATGCTATGGGGCATCACCCTGCCAGTTATGGTGAAAGAAACAGCAACAATGGTGGCAAAACCCTTGTGCGTGCCAACAACCTACAAAAGCTGTGTGCTTCAGCACACAAAAAGAGGGATGCACAACCTGCCACCCATGGTGCATGTGCAGTGAATAGAGCACACCCTGCAGAAATGTGCCAGTGTGCCCCATGACCAGCAAACAGAGGGCAGAGAGAGAAGCAGCACTTTGCAAGTGAAACCCCAAAATATGCCTACAAATGACATCTGTTTTGTTGCTAAAAACTCCAAAATGCCCATAACACAACAATTCTTAACATTCAAAATCTTGCTTGGTGCTAAAATTCATGTATCTAATGAAGTATTGTGAACATACAAAGTCCTAATGTGAAGAGCAAAACATTCTTCAGACAAACTGGATTGTCTGTAAACTGACACTCTATGCCAACATCTGGGTGCAGTACCCTGGGCTACATGAATGACAGCTGTCAGATGAGTTACTGATTAAACTTTAAATTGAGCTGAACTAAAGGTCTGCTGGATTAGCAAACCATAAAAAGGATTGTTGCCAACAAGGAATACAGATTTTTGTTGTGTTTTTGATCCCACAGATTTTAAGGCTAAGAAAGTAATGTATTTATGTTTGATGCAACAAATGTGGTTTTGGCTGAATTTAAGAAGTTAATTAGCCTGGCTGAGCTACAAGAACTGGAAAAGCAGGTTTTTCTCCTAGGAGGAGGGCCTTCCTTTCAGCAGAAACTCTATGGGAGGTTCTAATTGCGGGTTAGAACAGACTCTTGTCTATAGAAACAGAAGGAACAATGATAAGCCTTTCAGCCCAGGAAGCGGAGGTGTGAAGGTGGTCGTAAACTCTCCTGTAAGGAACTTTCCCAAAGGAGGGGGATGCACTGGAATCCCAGGAGAGACAAAAGGGTGGAGCCAAGCGACCATCTGCTGTTAAGAATGAACAATGAACAATTTTTAAAAGACTCATAACTTGTTATTCAAAGTGGTGAAAAATATAAAAAGGACAGAGTTGTTAATTTAATGTTTGGCTGCACGTGTGAAGAAGCGGTAGAACTGTGTGACATGTTCTGGACAGGAATGACAATATATGTGGTTTTATGCGAAAGGTATTAATGTTATAATTGTGAAAATTTACACGCACATCCCATTGTTAAACAAACACATTTGTGGAAATTTGCATAACATTTGGAAATTGTGTTCATAGCGAAAAGGACACAATTCTATAGAAAATTGAGACAATGTCCCACCACTGTGGGGTTTCGAGGAATAGCTGCTACATAAAATATGGCATCTTTGTGTGTGATTTGCATAAAGGTGACCAATGTAGAAATGTATGTTTAGTATCAAATCCGATTTTGGGACCAGTGGCTAAAGGGAGGTCTCCGAGGATTGTAAAGCAAACCATAAAATGTGACATCATCCGGCTTTGATCCAGTCACTCAAATTGCAAGGGGGAGATTCATTTTTGATCCTATCCCAGCTCACACGGGCAAGCTTAGCTAAGCCGGCTCATACACCCACTTTGTGATGTCATTTTGAAGAATAAATAGAGACAGCTGACAACACATAGGGACTCACTGATCCACTGGGTTTCCTGATTCCGGCAAAGCACTCTGATCTAGCATTCTACATCCAGCTTTAATATTCTTCCAGATCCATATGCCAAAACTCTTGACAGCAATAGAGAACTATTGATTTCCAGCAAGGCCCAAATACTCAAATGTATTCTCTCCACCCAGTGAAGCGCTGCGTGGTGTGAGAAGGCCTTTTGAACCAGTATCCTGAAATTCTCTGGCTTGCCACCACTAGGCTTGCCTAAGGAACTCGCTATCCAGCTGATTCAAATACCCATAGACTAGGAGGGCAGATCCTGTGCCAATCCGGCGACCGGCCTAGCTGATCCAGTACTGTGCCTGATGTGCTGTCTTTCCTAGACCAGACCCAATCCAATGACCAGAGCTGACGGTCCAATTTAAAAAAAACTATCATTTGAGTATTAATAGGAAGAACTGTGGCCCATAGTATATTTGCATTGTCTCATCCTTATTTCAAACCCATCCTATTTTTCATTCAGAACCAGTATTGTTAGAACTATCTCTGCACTGAATCTTTTCTCATCTGAAGAAGTCGAGTTTCCTCAGCAGGCGGGTTACACTGATCATATGACTGTAAGATCCATCTGTGGTATTCGCTTTTTCATAGTCACCCTCTAGTGTAAGCAAACCCATTTGTCATTTTCAAAAGTGCATTTCTGTTTTCCATTCTCGTGCCTATCTCGCAAAAACGACTCTTACTAAAACTTCCATAACTCCCTCAGTTATTGTGATAGAAACACAATTTCAACTCCTACTTGTACCTAACGTCCGTAGCTATCCATGGAACCCACATTCTTTTTACACATGTGAAATAGCTTTAATTGGTTTCCCGACTTGGACTTTAAGATTTCAAATGTTTCCTTTGGACTAAATCATTGCTTGTGATTGTGTGCAACTGTTCAAAGTGGCTCCCATAGGAATTTACAACCATTTAAGTATTTTTGACCATATTTGGTGTTTTTTCCCAGTCAATCCTAAAGATCATTTTAAAGCTATCCTGACAGCTGAAAAGTCAATTCCGTTTTTCTCTTGTGTTTTATGGGGGAAGGTGGGACTGATATTCTGTTTGATTTGTGCTATTCCTGAATACCTGCTCTCTCCTCCCATCTCTTTACAATGCCTATTGGGGGTGGAGGGGTGTTGCAGGGGGTACCTCTAACCATAGTGCTATCTGATCTGAACCAACACAAAAGTATTATTATCTGTGCTGCATTTGTTTTGCTCATTATTTATTCCTAGTGTATTAAAGATATTATTCAGTGTTCTGTCACCCCATTGGTGATTATTGTTTACCTATTAAAATATATTGGGCCTCATTACATGGTTCATGCCGGTAAAATATCGGCACCGCCTTGGTGGAAAGGGGAGTTACCGCCCATTCCAAGGTTGGCGGGGCGGTAATTCCCCCTTCCACCATTGCCCTTCCCCATTCCCATTTTTGCCCTATAGGGCTCTATGGGAATGGGGAAGGCGCTAATTACGGTACCGCAAATTGCGGTACCGTAATTAGCTCCACTGGTCCCTTTGCGGGTTGGTTTTTAACGCCTGCAAAAAGCAGGCGTTAAATTCCCCAACCCGCAAAGGGACCTCGTAGTAAGGCGGTAATGATTTACCGGTACCGGTAAAATACCGGTACCGGTAAACCCTTACTGCCTACCGTGTAATGAGGCCCATTGTGATTACATTTTAAATACATAAATAAATATTTACCTTTGCAAACTAGCCTGATTCCTGGTTCTGTGTGACCGGAGGTGGAGGGGGGTCACAGGAGAAGGGTGTGATATGAGTGGTATATCGTTCAGAATATTGAATTTATAGACAAAGATAAATAAGGGTTTCAGCTCTGCACTACATGCTTGGCTTTTACTTGGTTGTGTGCTGGATTGAAATCACTTACACACCACTGGAACTGTCCTGGAGTGACTTGTTCACCGCCACAGCCCACCATCTCCTGCAAGACCACACCCTGACCCCTGCACTAGTAACAATAACACACCAAATCATTTTTATCTGCCTCATCTAGAGACAAACTGCTGCATGGTTCAGTGACAGCTCCTCTGTTCAGCTGCACCCAGGACCCACTGTTACCACTACCATCTTCCCATCCACAATGACAGCCCCATCATCTGACATGCTAAATTGGTGAGGCTGAGAGTCGTGTCATTGTTTGCATCTTAAGTAGGCATCCTGGGTGACCAGGTCCTGATTAATTTTGATTCACTCTTCAACACAGAAAAGCAGCTCGGTGACAAGGTATGTGAGGGGATCTGGGAGTGCATTGCAACTGCTACCAACGTAGCAGAGATAGTAGTCTGTAGTGTTGAAAATATCAAGAAGAGCTGGGACAATATGAGGATCCGGAGTCAGATGATGGCAAGTGCAGCCATTAAGGAGGGACCCTGTGTCCAGGTCCATTCTGGTAGCCACCTCGGGAGACACCATTGCAGGTCTGGATCCTTGAGAAGGTGAACCCAGTGATTCATGCCCAGATTCTAAATCTGCATGTTCTGATCCAAGTTGCAGATAATGACCCAAAGGGGCCCAGGGCAAACAATGTGGCAAATGCATGGATGAGATCACATGAATGTCTCTAGGGGATACGTCTGCCTTACACTCACAGGTCTGTATGTCGCAATATGTAGCTTTATTGGTGCACCACAACAATCGTATGATACAATGGGTTTGGTAGGAGCAAAAGGGCATACATATATATGGCCACATACTGAATTAAATTTGTGTTGCTGTGAAAGGCATGTGAACATGCAATTTGTGCAATCATCTGTGTGGGGTTCTGGTAAACCAGAAAAATATGCACAAGGAGTTTTGATTCTTTCACATGGGAACGGTGCAATGGCATATTGCCCATCATCTGCAGAGAGAAATGTAATTTTGTTGTGTATGAAGGTCACATAGGAGGCATGTAGCTCATGGTATTAAGGGGATGGGTTGGTTGGCAAGAGTGGTGATGTAACATCATGATCTTTGTCAGTAGTCCTGCACATTTTCACTATACTATGCTAAGGTCTGAGAGATGTACACTGTGCCTAGGGAGTAGATATTGATGTCAGTAAGTTTGATACGTTTTACAGGCGTCAGGGAACATGAGTCTGAGTTGTGGAATGAACATAAGGCAAACACACATGTAATGCATACAGCCCTCCCAGACATGCCAGTGTGTTGCTTACAAGATGGACTTGCATGGGTCAGGAAACTTGCAGGCCATGTGACCATGCAGTGCTTCCATTACACTGTCTCTGCTGGCCTGCCTATCTAACCTGCATCTGTTTCTACACCAATGTACACAGGTCAATGACATTATGCCTGCAAAAGCACATTTCCCAGTTGTCTTCAGCAATGCCTAGAATTGTTCTTAATAGATGGTGAAGTATGTTATCTTTTTTTTGTTGCAGTTTCACAATCATGTGAAGATGGACCTTCATTGGGAGAATAAGACATCCATAAAGGACCATCCACCCCAGCCTTTCATCTGCACATTCAGCTCCCTAGAAGGGCATGTGGCTGGGGTTGTTCAAACGTCTGACAGCACTGCTGCGGAGTGTGAGTACTTTTGGAATGCCAATGATGTGGACTACTCATCATCATAGGGACAGGGGAATGTGTTGCCAGATAGAGTGGAGTCACTGAGTTGGAGACCTCACTTGGTAAGTCGGGTTTGGGTATGGAATGGCAAGGAGGGAGGAGGTTGAGGGGGTGCCATCAGTGTCTGGTGGTGGATCCGAGGGGGATTTGCATTCTGCAGAGATTAACGTGTAACAGGACAGTGTGCAGGGGCCAGTGGGGGTGTCTGTGCATGTTCCTGTCACACATACCTCTGCTGCCATGCAATGTTCTTGGTCTGAGGCCTCCACCCAGACACACTGTGCCTTATTGCCTGATGCGACTGTGCAGGCAACCATGCTCACACTGCTTGTGGCTGGATTACATGAATACATTGTTCTCTGTGGCACTGTGGCTTCCAGCCAACCGCAGGCTGTTCAGCATCACATTGAAGTGTTCATGCTCTTCACCCACCTGGCTTCAGCTCTTGGCATGGGTTGTTTCTTTTTGTCTGCCAATATCAATGCCTTACTCTCCACTTGAGGACTCCACACTTAATGTGACAGCAGGCTCCCCTTGGGTTCTCCCACCCTTTACACCTTTGAAATGTCCCTGGCTGAGGCGGTGTTCCATGCGGTAAACTATGAGGTCACATCCCACAAGGCAATGAGGAGTAAGCCTCATGGCTTGAAAGCTGGGGGAGGTGCCAGGGTCTACTGATGCAATGGTAGACACCAGAGGGCAGACTGTGATGGATATGAGGTCAGTTGAGGACAGTGCCAGATTGAGTGTCTATCTTCACTGCAGAGCATCTTGCGGAGGAAGAACCAGTACCAGAGATTAACTTCCATGCTGCAGGAGTTATTGCATCTGCTAGTTCTTTACGTCTCTCTATCTCCCGGAGTTGCCGTAGTTGCAGGCACTCATATCTTTCAGTTACTGGCTTGTCCAGTAGTGTTAAAGTGGTTTCAGCAGTGTTTATATGACCCCTGATCTACCACACGCTTCTTGTGGTCACGCCACCATTCTCTGTCTCATTTTCTTCCCTGCTGTTAGGACGCAATGTTCTATGCCATCATGTTCTGAGGAAAGTACGGCACCTAATCCTGTTTTGAAAGCATTGGTTTGTAGAGTGAAATCTCTATTGAAATCTAGCCTGTCAAGACAGGTTCATTACATATGATACTCTTCAGCCCTTTGAAACATGCTTGGTCTTCTTTACTTGACTGGAGTTTCTGAAGTTGTGCATTCTTTAGTATATCCGTGAGGTTCGCGGCTTTACTCAAATAATTAGGTATACACCTATGATAGTAAAGCTAGTGTTGGGATGCAATGCAAATTCATAACCGTGGAAATAGGGTTAGGCTGTGTAAATTGTATTAGCAAAGAGAGCTGGTCATTTAGTGTCAGTATTTTTCTGTTTGGTTTGGCAACACTGCTCACGTGTTATTTGTAGTTAGCATTGACACATTTTAGAGAACATCACAGAACCTTACACGATGAAAGAAGGAGCAACAATGTAATAACATTGCTTAATATATGTAGAGGTTAGAGGCAGGGTGTGTTTAATGGTTTTGTAGCAAGTAGTGGTGATTGATGTTGAGCTTTGGTTGCACTAAGGAGATCTTAGAATATGCTGTTTCATTTTATATGAAGGAACGCTTTTTATAACAGGTGAAAAGGTAGCAGAAGTGTCCAGCAGTGAGATAGGGTTAGAGTTGTGCTGTAGTAACCTGAGGGTTGTGCGCTGTGTAAGCAAGAGTTTTGCCATTTTGTATTAGGCCTCGTTAGAAGTTGCAGTTTCTCGTAGTTAGGGAATCAGGTTGTCTTTTGGTGCTTTTGCTCTGTCCATTTAAGTAGATTTTCTGCATCCTTCCCCCAGCAAGTGTGTAGACAGCCAAGGTTATGGAAGAATGGAGATGTGCAGCGCAGGATAGCAGTTAATTGTGCCAGGCTGAGAAGCTCATAGG
This sequence comes from Ambystoma mexicanum, assembly GCF_040938575.1. Classification (NCBI taxonomy): domain Eukaryota; kingdom Metazoa; phylum Chordata; class Amphibia; order Caudata; family Ambystomatidae; genus Ambystoma; species Ambystoma mexicanum. Next base: position 845,530,836 of record NC_090935.1, read on the forward strand.
ATCTGAGAACAAAATGTGGTTTCAGACTATTAGGTTAGTGCTGCTGCTGTGAAGGACAAATCTCATGAGAACAGAGCATGTTGTTTGTCATGGCCAACGTGTCGAGCTAGGTGTTGAGTAATACTGTCCCCATTGAGAAGTTGCCGGTCCACCTGAACTACAGGTGTCTGAGCAAATAGACCAAATACATATGAGAAAATCATCCCAAAGAGCGGTGTCTTGACTACATGTTTTAAAAAGCTCCTGGTTTCCAAGAGAGATAAGGTAGGAGGTGTGCTGGTGAAGTAACACATTCTAAGACGGGAGTAGCAAGAGATGATGCCAAAGAGTAGAGCTGCAAGGTCGAATGGGCTATCTGGCAGTGCCAAAGTGTCTGGTCTCATAAGGAAGCCATTGCATTCCCAGGCAGGGTTTACCTCATTGTTTTCATCGGGTCCTGTTGGGGTATAGACATCACAAGCTGGAAAAGTTAACCTGACCAGTAAGGAGAGCCCATTGTTGCAACAAAGTACCTGAATATAGTGGACAAATCACATCACATGTTTTCCTGCTAACCACACTATTAGGTCATCTTGTAAGGGATTTTAGTTAGAAATGGACGAACAATGGTGTAATAAACTATCGGGGATGTTTAGATTTCTGTATAGGTGTTAGCCAATGAGGAATGTGGGATTATGTTGTATCTGATATGTTTTACTTATGGTAATTTACGGTTTTCCGCTGTAAAAGATGCATCTCGAAATGGGTTTATTGAGTATGGCTTCAGTTCTCAGTTTTACGTGACTGTCTAACATTTGCATGCAATAAAACTTTGTTTTTCTTGCAAATGGAGCACTTCTTATTGATCCCCTTGGAGCTGTTTTTATCGATCGGTTTTTGGGACTAACCACACTAAAAATGCACAGATTACTGTTGGTGTCAGGTGAGGGAGTTTGTTGGACTGCTTTGACTTTTTCACTCTGTGGCTGTACCAGACCATTCCCTACAAAGAAGCCAAGATATTTCACTGCAGACTGTGTGAGATGTCATTTCTGAGGGTTAGCAGTTCAGATCAGATGATTCAGTACTTTCTTGGGTTTTCCTCTTTCTTTTCGTTGGTTATAGATTTCCTTTTTTTCCTGTTTTCCTTACTACTTTTGTTATCAATGATACTCTTTCTCTTTCCCCTGGTAGATTGTCTTGTGTTGGAAAACCTCACCTTAGATTCTTTCTCTGGTTCTTGGCCTCTCTTCTTTATTTATTCTTTCCTGATTGACATGAGTATGAATATTCCAATACTGATTCTCATTCTCTCATCTGGGCATTAGCATGATATGTTTCTCTCACTCTCTCACTGGGACGAGTATGAGTGTTCCAATAACGATTCTCATTCACTTTTCTAGATATCAATGTAACTTATTCTTCTTTACTGGAAGGAGTATGAACATTCCAGTAATGATTCTTACTTGCTTCACTGGTTTTTAATATTAGAGTTTTGTTATCTGTATTGAGACAAGTATGAGCATTCCAATGGTGATTCTCAATCACTTTTCTAGACATGTATATGATATGTTCTTCTCCTTCACTAAGACAAGAAAGAGTCTTCCAATTTTGGTATTCTAATCTCTCTATCTATACTCAGACAAGGATGAGAATTCCAGTAATGATTCTTCGTCCCCCTCCCGGTTCTCCCATCTTCCCTGTTAACTTTGACTTGTAGGGATAACATCACCAGGCTCTCAATTCTTTCCTGCTCAGCTGTTTGGTTGGTCAGGGTGGCTTCTTTTGGTTCCTTTATGTCTCTCTATCTCTGTCTCGCCTTAGTTGCAGGCTCTCTGGTCTTTCAGTAACCAGTTTGTCCCATATTGGTAAAGCAGTATCAGCAGTGTTTACAGGACCCCTGGTCCACCAGATGCTTCTTGCGGTCACAATACCAGTCTCAGTCTCGTTAGTTTCACAGCTGCTAGGACTTGGTGTGTCCGACTTCACCTCTCTCCTTCTCATCATTAAGAGATGCTGCGCATCTCCCTCATATTCCTGTTCTCTCTCCAGTTTAGGACACAAGCATCCAGCCTCTGCTCAGTATCAGCATGTGCAATGCTTTGTAACTCGTAGGCTTTTTTGTCTCATTTCCATGCTCTTCCCCTTTCATATGCTACACAGTCGTGACGCTTGCCCAGCTTAGCTTTATATTCCTTTCTCTCTTTCTCCCATGGCTTCTCTTCTCCTCCATAGGTCCTCCTCCTTAGTTAATGGGATTTTCTGAGTTAATGGATAATTTACACTTTTTGGTTTCTAGTAGCACCTACTGGTGCATTCTTCACATGAATCTTTATAGAATATGTCTGTGCAGGTAATATTGGGATATCCTTGAGGGAGTGCCTCATAGGAATGGGGGTCCTTGTCTCCAAAGGAGGAGTCTCTCCCAGTGAGGTCCCACTTGCCTCGACCCCTAGGGAGGTTGTTGTCGAGTGGGCTCAACTTTCTAGCCTCACAGAGGCTTCCATGTTTGTTTTCACACTACTACCAGTTAATTACAGGTGTGTATGTTTCATACAGTTGCATGCTCTTCTGTAGATATTGGACCGAACGCAAAATGACTCTGAATGTTGGCTTGCGGGTGCATGAGTGAGGTACTGACCATGAGTCCATGTATTCACCACTTCCTATTGACCTCCCATAGTTTGTGTCTAAAAGTTGAAGGTCATAGTATGGTGCCATTTCTGAGATTCCCCATGGTCCGCAGATACAGTACACATGTTCGTTTCACGGTTGAATGCGCATTGTGCTGAGTATTTATTGTAATTGTGTGTACATGTAATTTTGGTACAACTCTCCCCGCTTTAGGACCCACTGACAATAGGTCCCAGATGAGATGCTCCCCACAAATCCATAAACATTGGTGTGTACCTATTTCATGAATAGTGAAATTGTTGGTATAGGCAAACCAGTTTGTATATTTCATGATACTTCTCTTAATGTGGTGGCCCCACTATGGTTACATGCCATGCACTTTTTTTGCCTGCTGCAGTGTATCTTGTGAGTGTGTCTCTGTGAAGTTTCAAAGATGAACATCATCCCAGTGACTTTGTGCAGTTTCTATTTTTAAATGAGATGCAGGTGGTTTTTTAGGTTGTGACCTTTCCCAGTTGCTGCTCACTGTGTATCATGTGCCAGCATGTGACTCATGTAGGGTTTGCAGCATGACACATGCATGTGTACACCTAATATCCTGCCTTTGTGTGGCTCCATATTGCTTTGTTCTTCCTGCTTCACTCTTAATGTGCCTTGTTTTTGATGGTTGTTGGGCTTACACTACACACGTCTCACAAGGGGATGGGCAGTTGATGTTGCCTTTGTTTGCACCTTTCCATGTAGAAGGGTCTTTTCTATCTGTGGCATATGTGTCACAATTGCAGAATGTTGGGAGTGGCTTGTCAAGTGTTTTGCAATGGCTTAGGTTTAGGGTTCCTTTGTGAATCTTTGTGTAATGTGTTGGCATGGCATTAACTTAGTTGTCTATTCTGAGTTGTGGAAAAATTGTAAGAACAGAAGGTTATAAGGAAACAAATCATCATCAGTGAAGTAAACATATACAGTAAAAACCTAGGTGGCTGATTGGTGAGACCTTATACATGGTCAGCCTGCTCTATCGGAGATGCCATGCCATTTGGCCCCTGCCCAGTCCATCTGTCTTCCAATACATGGGGTCTGCTTGGCATATTATCTCCAGGGAACAAAGGTTGAGTTTGCAATTAGTTATTATGTAAGACAATGCTACTCTATCATTATGGCATTCACCTGGGAGGCTTGGAGACTGGCACAGGAGAGGTTAGAGATCAGGCTGAACTACAGTTTCCTTGTAACATTCTGCTTGTGCCATATTTTCTGCAGGATGTTCTTGAGCAGCAGAGTTAGTTCTTTGCTGGCACACCTATTTATTGTGTGATTTAAACTTTTCATCCTTGCAAGAATCTTTTGGGTTTTTTTCTCTAGAGGGTTGTATTTTTTCTGTTGTGAGTGTTTGTGGGCATGCCTTCTTTTAGTGACCCTGATGTCACCCAGCCCTGCCCATACCTGTGGACGTGTCCAGGCAGCCTCTCTGAAGGGGCCATGCCCACCTACACCGACCAGTCCCAAAAAGACGTATTTCCCAGTGGCCGTACTGGAGCGGTCTTTGCAGAATTCTTGTCTGCTCCTTGGATCGGGGTGTGGCTACGAGGAGAAGTGCAGGCTGGTGTTGTAAGAACCCCGTGACAGAGGGCTTCGGGTGAACATGGGTATGTGAGTATAGCCTTGCAAGTGATAATAAGTATGGGATAGATGTGTGGGAGAGTGTGAACAGTGTGAACATGCAGATATAGCAATTGTTAGTGTGACATGTATGTGGTTTGTTTTTTGTCTTGGTATTATGATTTTTTAGGAGAATATTAAGGAAAGGAAAATTGAATGGTAGGGAGCCCCCCTGAGTGAGGGGCGGAGGTGGCACCACTCATACTGTGTAATGGAGGAAAAGGAAATACATAGGAGCCCTGTTTAATTAGAGGAAGTAAGTGATTTTGGGGAAACCAGGTATGCAAGCTCTTTGGCAAGAAAGTGAAGTGAGAGAAAAGAGATATTGAATCGATTGGCAGCTGCAGACTACGGAACTCTAGGCTACCCCCACCTAGTGTAAGAGAATGGATCACAAGATTGTTCCATGTGCATGCGCTGAAGTAAGCAAAGCAAAAATGGTGACAGGACTAGTCAACATAGGTGAAATAAGTTGTCTATTTTTATTCCATGGTCATTGTTAAACCAAGAACTGTCCCGACAAGTGTTTCGACTACATCAGTCTTTTTCAAGGCGAATTCCTCTTGTCACCTTGTCAAATTGCACGGAAGTGTATCGGATTCTTGATGCTGCTACGATGCAGAAATCTCATAAAACCATGGCGCTTATGTAACTGGTTATGATTCTTGAAACTGAATGGAGTGTGGTTTCCCTCAATCACAAGGTAGATTGTCAATAGTCAACAGCCATTACGGGTCTGTCCAGCTCACGACCCTGTCTTCGTCCGGCGCACATGTTGGAGAGTTTGCCAGGCAACCTCTCTGAAGGGGCCACGCCCACCTACAGTGACCAGTCCCAAAAATGCTTATTTCCCAGCGGCCGTACAGGAGCCGTCTTTGAAGAATTCCTATCTGCTCTTTGGAGCAGGGTGTGGTTACGAGGAGAAGGGCAGGCCAGTGTTGTTGGAACCCCGTGATGGAGGAGTTTGGGTGAACACGGCATGTGTGTATAGCCTTGCAAGTGATAACAAGTAGGGGATAGATGTATGGGTGTGAACAGTGTGAACATGCAGATATAGAAATTGTGAGTGTGACCTCTACGTGGTTTGTTTTGTTTCTTCGTATTATGCATTTTAATAGGAGAATATTAAGGAGAGGAAAATGGGGAGAAGGTGGCACCACTCATACTGTTTAATGGAGGAACATGAAATACATAGGAGCCCTGTATAATTAGAGGGCTCGGGAATATTAGTTGTTATTTTAGCTTGTTATTTAAGTTTGTTATTTTAACTTGTTTTATTTGTGGTTTTATTGTATAGGGTGGAGGCCAGGAGGGGCACTGTGTCATTTGTATTACATATTGAATGTGTGAATTGTGAGAGTGGCAACGTTGAAGGAGAGAAGAGGTAGGGGGAAAGAAAATAGCATTTTGAAAAATGTTTTAGACCGTAGTCAGGGGCTAAATTTATTTTTTTAACAAACTATAACAGTGTTTACAGCACGTTAGTACAAGCACAAGGACAGCAAGGGCACAACCACCACCATGGGAGGAGAAACCCCAATAGATTATATGTGTAAGGCCCTACCGCTGTACTGAGACAGACTTGAGAAGTATTATAAGCAGTAGGTGACAGAAACAAGAGGCGGGTGGGGGGTGCCTCGCTAATGGCCAGAGCAGGCCTCCCATGATAAGGGTATGCTAGAGCATATGTCCACATTCCTAACAGCCAAATATAAGGGAAATCAATTAGAAGGAAGGACAAATTAGACCTTTAGAAGATGTTAGAAGACACTGAAGAGTGTAAGGGGAGGACGGATAGGATGGTAGCAAGGGTTGATTGCCCAGAACAAGATGGTGGGGCAGCGACAGAGCAAGTAGGCATATACCTACTGACAGCCCATCCCACTATAGGCTATACTAACCCAATTTATGTGTCCCCAGCAGCGACAGCCCCACCACCCTCATATTTGTCCCCTCCGGACACACAAGGACATGCCGAGTGAAGTAATGACTATTGATGCTGTCAAGGGAAAGGCACCACCAGTTCCAGGTGATATCAGCAAGTGTGCTAGTGAAGGGACTAGGCAACCTGTCTTAAACACATATCCCCAGACAAAACTGTGTACACGTCTTAGATCATTCAATTTCCATTGGTTTCTGGTATACACATCGCTAGAATATGCCATGTCCCAGGATGCAGCAAACTGCTCTCTATGCTAATTTTTTCTAGGTCCAAATCTCTTCACAGGTAATTTAAGAAAGTAACTATTATTAGTGTAGGCTTCACCAACTGCAAAAATGCATTGCAAAATGATAAAGGAATATTGCAGCATGAGACGTCTGCTTCCCACAAGGAATGGGATGGGAGGATGAGAGGATTTCAAAAGAAACATAAAAGATGATACATCAATCATGAAAGGTCTCAGTGAGGCACATACCAGAGAGGTGACTGAAAATTTGCATTACATTAAAACAATTGCTCAAGTTTTACTGTTAACTGGTAAAACTAGAATTGCCCAAAGAGAGCATCACTGCAACTCTGATGACATCAATGATGGAAATGTGAGAGACATATTGTATTTACTTGATGATACAGTACTGTAAAAAAGAAACTAAATGTGCCCAAAAACGCATGCTATTTAAATCTATTTACATCTGTCCATTCAAATGAACCTCTGTCACGTATGGCTGTTCTCGTCAGTGAGGGCATTGTTGAAACCATTAAAGGAAGTCAATTTTCTATTCTTGCTAGTGAGACTAAGGATCTCAGCAAAACCAAGATGTCTATTGTTGTGAAATACTTCCATAATAATTCTGCCCATGAAATATTCCTGAAACTCTACAAAGCAGGTAGCCTTGATGCAGAATCCTTATCGTGTGATATACTGAATGTCCTGTCATCATTAGGCATTTATACAAATGCATGTGTTGGGCATGATGGGGTCTCATTGATGAGTGGTTGGCTTAATAGTGTGCAAGCACAGGTTCAAAAATAGTTGCCCCCTCACTGTATGTTCATTGCATGAATCACTGCCTTAATTTAGTCAATTTTGACATGTTTAAGAACATACATGCAGCAACTAAGTTTTTGTAAAATTGCAGTAGCTTTATTTATTTTGCAGTTCATCTGTGTTTCACTCTGTGTTTGTAAGTGCTAAAACAGACATGCTAAATTAGGTCATTCAGTTTAAAAACTAAAGTGATGGTTCAAGGTGGACATGCCAATATTCTGACAGTAAGCTGTCCCCCATACCCTTAAGCCTCTTCTGGAAACCCTCAATGTATTGGCAGAAGGGAGACATGCAGAGAGCAATATAGCCAGATGGCATTCAGCAGTTCATTAACTTCAGCTTCATTCTAGCACTTGTGATTTTTGAAAACATATTAAAAAGTACCCAGACTCTATTGAATATGTTAAAGCAAGCAGATCTTGACCTGGCCTCAGCTATCTTCCTTGCACGGAAAGTCATACAAGAACTTGAGGAAGTGTGTAATGAAGCCCTGGAGGCACCAATGCACAATGTCTGGGATGAAGCAGTCCACCTGAGCAGTAAGTGTGGAATACCAGCACCAACAAATGATGAGGTGTGACTATCGACTGCCTTGCCACTTAAGAAATAGTCCCATAATGGAATCTGTGGGGCAGCGACCAAAACTGCACACACAAGACGATTTCACTAATTATTTTGTGTATTTAGTTCATGACCGAATAATCTCAGAACTAAAATTCTGCTTTTTAAAAGATTCTTTGCTGGTCATGGAAGTTATACTGGCACTTAATGCCAGATCTGATTCCTTTCTCAGTTTTCTGAAATTGTCACCAAGGGCCACATTATTTTCCTGTGACCTGGAAACTTGCAAACGAAACTATAGCAGGCACTGGTAACCATGGCAAGGAAGAAGGCATCTGATGCCTTTAAGATGAACACAATTCTGGAGTTCACAAACTTTCTGGAGCCTTATGATGTTCCGTTCTTTGAACTGTGTAAAATTGCTTGTGTTTTTGTATTAATTCCTACCTTTAAGATTGTTGGCTTTCAAGTTAAGTTACATGTTTCAAATTGAATAAGGAAAAACAGTCGAAAATACATTGATTTGTAAAAAAAAAATCTTATTGTGTAAATCAGGCCAGTTCTGCGTTTGTGCGTCCTCAGGAGAAATACTGTCTGCAGTGATGCTAAAGCTTACACATGGATTACTTAGCAAGTCTGTGAAGGCACAACTGGGAGCATTTGAAACTCGACTTTGTATATGATGGCACCTTTTACATTGTGACTTACCAGACATGCTAAGGGGCATTTGAATGTGCACCTACAATGTGATGGCCGCACATGTGCTATACCTCACATATTGTGACTTTTAGCCTGTGTTGCCTCATTTGAGTTTAGACTCGTGGGGTTCTAACTTAGATATTTTCATTGTACCAAAAAAATAATACTATTAGTGGGGCTTTTGTAATTGCACATTGCAGTTTATTGTCACCCCTGCAAGAGTTACTGTTGCCTGTCCAGGCATGTGATGTTATTATTGGTGGATTTGAGGCTGCATTTACATCAGAACATGTCATACAAGGGCTAGCTTGGGCAAGGCTGGCATGGCACTGTTGGAACAGGCATTATGTTGACTTTGATGAAGTATTATGATTAACTGACAGGCTGGAACATTGCACTGAAGACTGCCATACTTAAGAGAACCATGGCATATTTAAACATTACCTCAGGCAGGTTGCCACTTTTATGAGCAACTCCCCGTCATTGAGCAACACAGGTCATTGTAAATTGACAGCACCCTGCATCACCCAGGACCCTGCAGCATTTCATCAACACTACTTTGAACTAGCGTGCCATTTGGTGCTAACACCTTTTAGTAATTCTGTTTTTTACATTCTGTCATGTCCAAATCCAATGTTGTCATTCTGCTTACAGTTGATGCCCTGGTATCAGATGTATTAACATTTTTAATGTCTTTCTAACATAATTGCTTGCTGTATAAATGCATGATTTTTAGCTCTCTGGGTCACTGTGGGCTACTTTGCCCGCGTCATTTTGGGAAAGGTATACACATTGTCCCTTTATAGATGGCCCCTTACTTTTGTCTCTGGCCCCCTTTGTGCCCCGTCCCTCAAATTTGATTCCTGCAGATGCCAATGGTGCTGGTTCATACCATTCATGTCCAACATGCTGGCCATTGCACAATTCTAAACTAAAAATGTGCAAAGAAATCCCCAATGCACATGTGAGGCCAAACACGTGTGTGGGATATGTTCCAATGTTGGAGTAATTCCTCTGCAAATATGAGTGCACATATGTTTGTACTGCAAATATACAACAGAACACGTGTGTGCAATGTTTCAGTGCTGGACCCTTTATGTTTTCTTTAAAATATGCTTGCACTGCTGGTGTATCTGTGTTTGGCACACGGCAAGAGCAATGACCCTCATTGGGTTATGCCAGCGTAAAACCTAATTATGCAAAAATACACATATCTATTGTAAAAGTGCAACACGTGTACTTTCAAAGTGTGAACAGAAGTGTGAACACTGTGTACACTGCAGAATTTGCACAAACGGATACAGTCGCTCTAAACTACAGATCAAATGTATCTTAATGCTTTCAGGACATTCTGATTGGTTTTGTAAGGGTCATATTTTTAAGATTAATTATTAAAGTTAAGTCAAAATTAGTTTTTTCGGCACAGGGCCATACAAGAAAAACAGCATTTACAAACATACATACATTAAGAGGGAGTATGTTGAGTTTCAGATTCACGTAGAGTGAGTACCGACATGGCGATTTTATATCCATCAGATAGCCCCCACACTCCCAAGATAATCTGTTTGCCAAATAAAACCAGCCAATAGTCAATGTAACCAATCATCAACCTTATTGCTGAAGCCCCATTGTCGATAAGTGTCTTTAGCAATGATGTTGTAATTTCCCTGAATTGATCTCGGATCAGATCAAAAGCTTTCTAGCTTCAAAAGATATCATGTTGACCTGGTATAAAAAGACTATGGAAGGCTGCTGGCCACATCACTATTCATCAAGTCCAAGAGTGCCTTTCCATAGCTCCCAAACTCTTGGTTGGACCACAGCTTCAACCAATACATCAGTGGTTTCAGGGCAATCAAATCGCTGATGGTGGTCAAACCTAGTTCGAAGTGCACAAGCAAATTAGGTGCACTGTACGGGAGCATGAGCAACTTTTTAAAAGAAGTATTTTCTGTCGTTTTAACTCAAACCTGTCCTCTGATATTTGAGGGCTCTATTCAATGGCAGGTGGTGCAATTCTGTAGCAGCAACCACATTGTTTTTAATGATGCCCGGAGAACCCTACACACACACACACACACACACATATTTATGCTGTTGTCTAAGCACTATGCATTGTATTACTTGTTTTTAAAAATCATTTCCGATGTTTAATCATAATAATTTTAAAACACAATCATCAAGTTTTAGGAGGGCATTAAAGTATCTGAGATGTTCAAAAAGGTACAGAAACTCAAGTGCTCTGTCTTTCTGGGTCCTTTTAGGCAAACCACAATGAATGACAATGAATGACCACATCAAGCTATGTGAGAATTGGGGTTGGACTTGTTGGAAAAAGTTAACTTTCAGACGTTGAGGAATTTGTGGAGCACAGTCCACTGATGTGTGGACACACGTGTTGCCTTATGTGGATTTCAAAGCCTCCGTTGATTTTACAATATACTTTCATGAAGAAGTCTTGAATTTAAGACATATCTGAAGACGTCTCTATTGTCTGAAATTGGCCATTCCTTAAAAGGAACCCACTGTTTTAGTGAGAAGAGATCCTTTAGTCTAATCTCTCATAGACGGCTCTACGGCAATATTGTCTCAAGAGATAAAAGGCTGCAAGGGATATCCGAGGAGTGAACAGGTCACAGGTTAGTGGGCGCTCACACATAACATATTGAAAATATGTGAAACTATGCACCGTATGCTGCACCTCGCTATGCAAGCATGGATCAGTATTGAAGGTTTCATCAGCCAGTTTTTTGTGGTTTCTCAGAGCTGTATGAATCCAGCAGGTAACTGATCATGTTCTCTTTTTTTCTGATTGGACTCAAGGGGTTGCTCTCAGTCACACCTGAGAGCAACCTGAGAGCTACCATCCTGTGCAAAGTTGGGTGAACGTCAGCACCTGCCACACTAACTAAGCTGTGGATATTGGCAGGGACAGGAAGAGTTTTGGTAATGAAGGCAGATGCAGCGCCTGAACATAATTGCAAGCGTTATGATTGCCACATTACACAGGGGGTATAAGCAACCGAATAAGAGGATGAATGCATAGCTGCCCCAACGCATGGAGGGAGGAAATCCGGGCATACCGACTCCACCCTCCTGCTAGACTAGATTGGGAATGCTCTCGGGGCCAGACTGCAAGGGACGCAGAAACACCTGCCCGCCACGCATACTAACAGGGGCCACGTACGCGGCTAGCACACAACTTGAGCAAGGTTATGCATACAAATGGATGCCATAAGGAAAGGGGCTGTGAGTTTCGTACAGCCCTGATCTGGATGCAGACACAGTGACGCCCACACACCCCACCTAATTAAGAATATGGAAACGTAGCGCCTCATTTCAAACAGCAATGCCAACTAATCACCCACTAACAACTTCACCCTCTGCATACACCTCTCAAATTCTAACTAAACACAACCACAAACCTACCACACAACAATCTCCACAAACTTCACTATACTGCAAGAACAAAACAAAGCACACATGGACCCGTACACAAGAACACAACGTTTTCCGACAGTATAATAACCCAAGCCCAGCCAACGGAATTCCGGGCTGAGGGTGCCAACAGCACATCACTGCTCTCTTGCACTTCTCCAGCTCATCCCACTATCACTAACTCCCCCCCTTCCCTCCCTTTCTTTTCCAGAGCCGCCAGAGCGCCAGGGGACCACTCTGGTGGTGATAGTGCACGGTACAAATATCCTTTAACATTAACATTAACATTAACATTAACATTAACATTAACACCTGTGGGCCAGCTGCAAAGCAGCCTGTCTCGCTCTTACTGTAGCTTGCTGTTTTTATTCTGTGTATACAATGCTGTACAAGTTATGTTCAACTGGAAACTGATACTGAATTGTGCCAGGATGATACTCCTTATCTTGCCTTTCATCCATGCTGGTGTGATGTCTGACTTTGACATGTAAAGCCATGAGGCATGAGTACTCCTGTATTTCATTATCCTGTCAATGGAGCTCTTCCAGGCTCATTTTTTGATGGGACTTTAAAATGGCTCAGATGAGAAAAGAAATATGCAAAGATAATCTCTCCAAATGTTTTTGCAATCCATGCCCTTGGGAACTGGGTTCTTCTGATGGAGCAGGAAAGAAACTGCCTGTGCTATCCTGCTCCATGAGGGCATACCAACATCCTCTCTGCCAGTATCTTGATGCAGGCAGAGGGCATTGAGTCACCCTGAACATAGCATCAATAGGAATCTGTATTGCAATGGAATGTCTACAATAAACACGTATTTCCCAGTGCTAGTGATTAAAGGCATTGGCACCCTGATACTGGTGCCTTCGTACCAGCCCCAGCTACAAACATTCCAAAATGGCAACAGATCACCGACTGCTCTGGTGAAGGTCCAGTCAAGATGTGCAACATTATTTTGGCACGCAGCTTGAAAGCGGTGTATCAATCAGCATTACCTTTAGCAGGCTCTTTAACCCCTTCTGGCAGAGTTTTTCAGCTTCTGTTCCCTATCCGTGGTGTTTGCTGTGTGGTCAGTCGAGAAAAATAGTTACTCTGATAATTGAGGTCTACCTGTCATGAGCACAAATCCCATATGCTTCCCCCAAATACAAATATTTAATGCCTGTCATTCATGGAGGTACCTCTATTAATTACCCTTTTATACCGGAAACTAGTCTCAAGACCCGGATTGGAACCAGTGATGCACTGTACTAGCTTGCTTTTAAGACAAAGGACCTACCGGACCTGTCTATTTTCTAATTGCTTAGTTTGACATTTTAGTTCAACGAAAAAAGCTTCGGTAATCAAGGTTCCTTATGTAAAACATTTTTAATGTTCAACTGTGACTTTGTGAAGGTCTCCACAACCCATTTGGAAGACCATTTGTTATAGTCAGCACATTCAATTAGATGTTTTTTTAAATGTATTTTTTTATTTTCGTTTAATTGTCAAATATTGTCAAGGGGGCATACTGCTTTGATGCCTTCAACTGAATGTGCTGTTGTCCTGGCGGTAATGAGAGAAATTCCTCGCTCTTAAAAGATGGAGCAGAGGCATAACGTTGCTCTTCTATGCACAGAGCGCTGTTTGATACTATGCAAGTTACTGCACAACACAGACGGCATACCGAATGGCAGCACCACAAAGCTAGCCCGGTTACTCTTACAAAAAGTAGCGAGAGTAAATTGCACCAGGCATGGCATTTAGTGGAAACACGAGAAATTGAGGCCAGTACAGATCAGCATGGGGTAACAGGTCATTCAACAAAAGTGGGGGGCATTGAACAAGCAAGGCTTCAGACAGAGTTCGATCCAAACCGTTCGCTAGACAAATGGGTATTGCGACTGATCAAGGGCAGGAGAGCAGCGAGCCTTCTTTAGGAGCCTTTGTTCAAAGGAGAAGTGGGAGATAATGAGCTAGTGACGCATTTTATCAATTGTGCTTTCCCCGTTTCAAATCATTTATGTCAGAGCCACATTGCCTGACATTAACATTCCACAGTCTGGCTTAAATCATCACCATCCTTGCTGCTATTCAGCTGACATTAGGGTATCCCGATTGGAGTCTGGCATTGCCATTCTCTGCCTTAACCCTCTGAAGAATCAGCATTGTCATACAGGGCAACACGAACAGTGTAGCTGTGAAGGATTGCTGTTTGGCAAGGGTGTAAAAGCCCTGGCTTGTTTGATTTGGATTAATATTAAAATGATGCAGGCATAACCAATACTCCTTTTTAGCAAGCTCCATGCCAAAAGCATACTGTACCCCTGTGCCCTGCTTAAACAGTATCTTGATCTGCAGCGCCTGCTTTACTGTGACACCAAATGGGTTCAAGGGTCACAGGTGCTCTCTTGACAGCTGCAGTGACAGTCAAGTCACTTCAGTGCACTGGCTACTTTTAAAATATGGACCTCTGTTCCCAAATCACATAAATATGAAAGTTACCATCCTGGTGGCAGTTGCAAATGACAAATAAAAGCCATAGTTGAGTCTAGGGTTTGGTGGCTAGTATCGCTCATCCTTATTAAAAACACATCAAATTGATATCATGCATGAGTCAGCATTGTAAGCTCAGCTCAGCTGTGAAAGGGGAATGTGTATTCCTGCCAGCTTGCAAGGCAGGAGACTGAATGGCTGTGACTCTTGTTTCACCCTTTGTGATGACTGGTAACACCTCCCTACAGCAGGAAAGTGTCCCACATAAGCTGTCCTGGGAAACATGCATAAACTAGCATATAATTTCCAAAAGGACTAGCCCCACACAGGGTGCTGAATACTAAAAGGTAATTTTATGCTATTGGCAAGAAAAAGGGGTGCAGTCAACATAGACAGAGGGAGCTCAGCGTAGTTGGTTGAAGTGCGAGAGAGTGTTGGAACAGTTGGACAATAGAATTCTGCCCCGGACTCTCGTTTTTGGAACTTTATGTTGGATTTCAATACCATGCAGCACTTGACTAGTAAGCCCAGGAGCTGTCTGCTTGGCTGCCCTTGCCTGGGATTGCACATCAAAATCCTGCCTCCTGCGTGAAGCACGCGCCAAATAAGTGCGAGAGAGTTTTGGAGCAGTTGGGCAGTTAGGCGGTTAGGTGGTTTGTGTTTGTTATACTTGTCCATCACAGCCCTATCCTAAAAAACTGTGCTCCGATTCCGGTATCAGTATTTTAGCTGTGGATTTGGAACTGATGTCTGATGTGCGTAGCAGTAGAGGCATGGCTGCTGATTTGCTTCCATAATCACTGTCAGAGGGATCACTCCGGAACTTGTGGCATGCACCCCTTTTCCTTGTTCACAAGATGCTAAATCACGTTTGGCCACATCTTATGGCAAAATGACAGACTATTTTTCTGCTCCAGTAGCACTCCCTTTTGGACTTTCTGAACTGTCTAATTCTCACTATGTTGTGAGAAAATTGCTGTTACAACCAGTCTGTAATTATCCTTCAAGTACTTTTGCTTTAGATGTTATGTTATGTTGATTTATACGGTGCACCGCTACCACCCAGGCACAGTCTCCAGGCAGTCACATGGCTCTGTAAGGGAGGGGTGTGGGCAGGTTAGTGAGGATAGGATGAGAGGGTAGGTTCAGAACCAGGAGGAACTGGCGTCTGTGAGGGTTGTTTTGCATGTGGAAGTAGGTGCAGGAGGCCCCATGCGTTGTAACCATATGGGTGAGATTCAGCATGTTGGGTCTGTGACAGTTTTTGTGTTGGTGTTGAGTGTTGTGTGGTGGCCGTCTAGTGCACCACATAGTTCTCCTTAACTAAATGAGGAAAGTATCATCTCTTCAATGATGAATTAGCTACTTGACATTTCTCCCTTACAACCGACTCAATCTCTTTCCTCTTCTTCTTCCCTCCTGTCTATGCCTGCGGATTTGCCACCTCGCAGGCTCTCGACTATGTTCAAACATGTGGACAATAATCTGGAGGGTGGTCAGAAGGACATGTTGATTGAGATCAACCAAGTTATGTGTGCCTTGATCTCTTTGTATGAAGGGATCAAGTTAGAGACCAGGACACATTCTGTAATGTTAGAGTCTCTCCTGCATAAATGTAATAAGACAATGATTTATAGAAATGTAAAAGACTTTATTACTCAACACCACTATAAGGTTCCTGTAGTGAATACCCCCGTAATCAATGTGGACGCTGATTCTCTTATTATCAATAATTGTTTAAATGTGGGATTGCAATCACAAAATCAACTGGTTGATATGTTTGTTAGTGACAGCCGATAGGGCTAGTTTACCAAATATTGTTGCTCCAGCTGATAAGCATATTCTCCCATTTTCTTAAATGAGGGAGGTTGGTAATGCTACACTAATGGAGTTCCAAATCCCCTGGGAGCAACCTAGCCTTGAGGTTTTAACCATTGATTATGGGGTTCGCCCTCCATCTAGTGAAGATGCTGTGGTGGGGGGTGTTCTATATGGGGCTTCAACATTGATGGCGGATGCAGCCCGGAGGGACATTCCAGTAGTGGAGGTTTATGAGCTGAATTTGACCAACAAAAGGTGTGGTAAACATTTTAGGGAGACTATAAAGATGCCCCTCAGTAAGCTCACCAAACAGGCTACAAAGACATTTTTTAAATAGCTTTTTTTAAGACATTTTTTAAATAGCTTTTTAAAGCACCCATTGCTAAAAAAAGGCTTTGGAACACAAGGTTGTGACAGTTAATGAGGAGCCTTGCACCACTGCTTCCAGTGAGATAGTGACAAACATGGAAAGGCAGGATTGGGCGAGGGTGTGGAATGAGCGTCTTCCCAGTGTTAACTTAGTGTCTGTTCATGTACGGGAATTTAGGAGATCTGAATGTGTAATAATTGATGTCCAACTGCCATCCTGTATTCATCTGGTGGCTGACCGCTCGCAGTTCGTTACAGCATTCAACCCTGATAATTCTGTACATTTACAGGCGCGATTAACTGACCCACAACATTTTGTCCCTAGGGAAACTGTTTGTCTGCCCACAGTTTCTTATAACGACCCTTTCCTTTCATTGTCCACTGCGGCTGATCTGGCCACTAAAAAACTGTTACATATCAATCCATTAAAAGAGTTTTTTTTTAGCTCCAAACATCCAGTGGCTTCTAAATTTGCCACTAAAGGTGGGGACCGCTGCTATTCTTCTCATAAGAATACTTACAGTATTTTTAAGGGTTGTTAGCAGCCCATCATTATATCTGAGGGCTGCCAGCCCATGGGCCCGAAGAGGATCAGAAATTTGGATCATGTGAGTTCCTATGGTCATGGTGGAGGCCCGAACTTACATCAGTAATTCTGAATCTTGCTTGAGAGTGTTCTTCCGGATAATAAACATGTTGGACTGAACCAAACTAATATTTTAAGGTTATTGAATGCAATAACGTCACTTGGGGCCTTAAATTCCAAGGACAATGAGCGGATTTATTTCTCCGACCATTTTAGTACATGTCGGTGAATGTTTACTTTCGCTCAAAATTGATGTTGGGTGCAGTCATGAAGGAACACAATACCATTTTCATATTTGGTTTTGATATTACTCCCTATTTGGACAGGGGTATTAATCTGGACCGAAGTGCGGAATGAGGTGTAGCTATGGTCATGCCTAAGGACATTGTTGTTTCTTTTGATCAGGGTGCGAGTTCAACACGATTTATCAAATTATTCGATATTGATTGATTGGTCATGGATTGGTCATGGATCTCAGGTGCATTAAGTGGAGGCAATGTTGCTGGACCCCTGCAAGCTCCCTAACACCAAGTCACATGACATGTCTTTTTTTTCATGGAATATGAAGGGTCACATTCATACGTTCACAAATCCAGCAGTGAATCACTTTCTTAAATCGAAGTTGGTAATTAACCTACAAGAAACATGGCTTACTAATGCACCTATTCCTTTAAATCGGCCAAGAAGGAATCATCTGGCCACCTATTTGCCAGGCTTTTGACATTGGTTAAAATCCCCTGTGCATTATCTATAATTGCCCGAGTGGATGTTTGCTTTGGAATCATGGCAACGCATATTCAAATTACTCTTGACTCTACAGTGAATGTTTTTGTCGTGAATGTTTATTGGTATGTGGGTTTGGACAATATTAGCAGCTTTTTAGAAACCCTTTGGGCTGTATCAATGATCGGCTGGACATCTGGGAGAGAGGGTTAATTCTCTTTTCGGGTGATCTTAATTCCTCATGTTTGCCTCCTCCCTGTCATCAGCAGGAGCTGCAGCGAAGAATCTAGGGAAAGACAATTGTGGCCATATTTGGTCTAAAGTGCTAATTGGAATTGGCCTAGAAATGTTGAATGGAGCTATTTGTGGAGATGTACCAAGCCATTTTACATGGTTCAATGACTTGTGTCACTCAACTTTGGACTATATATTTGTTAGTCAAGGTCTTTTACATAGATGTCGCCTTTTTAACATCCACCCCACAGAATTTAGTGACCATTGTACATTAGCTTCAAAGTTTTTGTTGGGGGATCTTACTGGTATAGATCAGGGTGTATCACAACATGTTTGAGAGTTAATGTGGCTGGGAATAGAATAAGCTGGAATGTTTCATCAGTGTCAATAATGAATTCTACTTTTGTCACTTTTGTTAACTAGAATTCACAGGCTAGTCATTATTATTGCCTCTCAGTGGAAAGTGTTGAGGATTTGGTTAAATATCTAATCGAGCAAAGTTTGCCCATGTATAAAACAACCCCTAGTGACACAATTGTTATTTTTATAATTGTTCTTTTACATGCAAAGGAAATCTATGCACTTATACAATGGTGAGCTTGTCTCACGGAAAAGAGCTTTGAGGGTTGCAATTAGAGTAATAAATAGATCGTATGAACTTTCTGTGTTTGAAAAGACTAATCATATCAGAAAAAAACAGGGGTCATCATTTTCTGAGGGGTCAGCCTGAAGCTGAACATATGCTTTCCATTTTGTTAATAAAAACTCCCAGTCCTTCTGGCAGGTATGACATGACATGGGCCATATTGAATGTGCTAGCTGATTAAAACCCTATTTAGGAGTTCACTTGGGTATCCCATTACACAACCGTATTTGCCCCGGCTATTGGCCCAATTGGGAATACGAGTTGGAATGTTGGGCTTGCTGATAGGGCCTGGGCTCTTCCTTTTGATTGTAGATAATTGAAATTATAAGGAAAATCAGTTCCTTAAGGGCCCCCAGATCAAATAAGTTGTCAAATGTGTTATTTAAAGGTTTCCCTGAGTTATGGGCTGAGGTTTTGCTTATCTTGTTAGAGCAAATGGTCTCTTCTTGTCAGTTTCCCTCCTCCTGGTCTACAGCCTTTGTCCTGCCTATTTTTGAAAAGCGATTGAGATCAGACCCTCTGAGTTATCGTCCCATTGCCATCCTCGATGCGAACAGCAAGGTCTTTTTGGCCTTGCTGTCAGTGCATTTTGGGAATGACAGCTGAAGACAGGGAGGATTACAAAATGGCAGGCTGGGTTCCGCAAACACCTGGGCACTTTCATTATGAATCAGGCAGGGTCTTCCAAATATAATTCAATTTTTCTAGCTACTATAGACCTTTGAACCACGTTTGACACGGTCTATCAGGGCCTTTTATTGACCAAATTTAACAACTGGGGCATCCAGAACGGTTATTGTGTCTTACCATTGGTCTCTATGAAGGCTCGAATGTTCTAGTCAGATTGGACCAGCAGGGCTCCCTTTCTCTGAAAATTAAGACATTTTGGGGTGTGTGGCAGGGGTGTGTGCTTGCACGCACCCTTTTTAACCTGTCTAGGTTGGATGCAGGCAATCATTGAATTGCCCACTTTTACTACCCCTACAATCTGCAATTGAAAGTTAGGTGGTGGGCTTATGCAGATAATTTGATTATTTTCGATTGCACCCAACTAGGTTTACAACGCCTGATCACTGCATTTTGGAACTTGGCTAATGTTCATTCTCTTAAGGTGAACGCTGATAGGACAAAGGTAATGCAATGTACTCAGTGTAAGATTTCCCCTAAGTATACTTGGTATGTTTAAACTACTCCTATTGAGTTGGTGGATAACTTTATTTAAGCTCTCCTATTTTGGCAAAACCACATAAAGAAATTATTAAAGTCTGGTTAAAGATGTGGATGACCAAATTGTATAACCAGTTGCGCAGAATTGATGTTAGATGTCCTACCCTCTTTGGAAAGCTTTGTTTGGAAAAATCTGTTGCGGCTACCAAATTTTACGCCTCTCGCATTGATTCGATATGAGTTGGGCAATTACTCTCTTAAAGCTATAGTCAGATAGAAATTCTGACATTTTCATTATAGAATTTTACATCCGCTTAAAGATTCTCGCTACATACACTTAGATCTCATGTAAGATAATAAGGCAGATTGTCTTGCTAATGAGTTTTTAAAATGCAGCAGCAATCTTCTTAAACAATTTGGGTCATCCGTGGTTGAACTGGCCACAAATCCAGGGAAAGTTAAATTACAACTATTTCGTCATGATTGGGCTATGGAGGAGATGCACAAATACAAATCACTGAGAAACTATAAAACATCTGGCATTCTTGTTCCATATTTTACAATATACCCCCATATAAGAATCAGAGGTAATTTTTTCAATTTCTGCTGGAATTTCCTACCAACTAGGGTGGTTTTCATTAATTATGGGCATCTACAACCTGAGTCAAGTAGGTGTAGATTCTGTCAGGTGGGGATCGAAATGGAAACACTCATTTAATTGCATCTTTCCCTGCACTGATAGCCAAACTACTTCCTTTGTGTGATTTTGAACCTGTCTGGCAGCTTGATGAAATTGTTTAGTCTTTTAGTGATTGTATTTTGACATATTGCAGCATTTGAAATTCAATCAATTTTCACTGTTATCTTAATCAGAAAGAAATTGAATCTTGTTGATGTTCTTATTTCATTATTTTGTCATTTCTTTTTCCTGATTGTTCCTTCTTTTTAATTGGTATTTAATATATGTAATTTTGATATATTGCATATTTGTTAAAGGTTATTTTATAACCATATCATTATTTTAAAAAAAATATTGGAGGAAGATTCCACCATCTTTGTCTCTCTCTCTCTCTCTCTCTAGCTCTCTTCCTTCCTGCCCAGTCCACTTCCTTTAACACAAAGCACTTTGGGTATGATGTCAGTATGCAAATACCACTTGTCTCAAGATCATGATTTGGACCTCCTAAGCAGGCTTGCTTTAGTATAATCACCTTTAGACGTGTGGCTTCAAAAAAAGGATTATCCCACTCCTTCTCTTCTTCTCCTTTGGACAAACACTTAAAGAAGAATTAATGTCAACCTCTTTTGGGAGAGTTGACCTTTCCAAAGTCCTCATACATTGAAGTGAAGAAGGAGCGGTCATGAGCAAAAGCAAGCTCTGATTCCTACCCAATAGGGCACATTACTGATGAATTTTGCTGAGGACCAGGACATGCCACTCTGCACAATCCTCCCTAGACTGGGAGAGCAGAACCAGAATGTACTCATCCTGTATAAGAGCCCCTGAATTCGATCACAAGGAATCTTTGAGACCATATGAGCCAAAGCTTCCTGTCCTGCCACACTGATCCAGTCGAACTGCATTTAAACTGTGTTCACTGCATTCAAACCAGATGGACTCCCTGTTGCTACATTTGGCACACCATCAAACTTGAACTATTGCTACATTGTACCTGTTAAATCACCTCATCGCCACCTTGCGCCAAGCAGAGCACTTTACATGTTTGGCTCAAACAACCTGCTTGCCACTGCAGACCAAATTTGAACCATGACATCTTTGAAACCTGCACCAGAGCACCAAGGTCAGTCACCAAACCAATGGATGTTGACTCAAACTGTTGGAGCATCACATCACTCAAAAACCTGAACCAGCGCTTACCAACATCTCGCATTGCCTTGACTCCTGATACCTAATCAGACAAATGTACTTCTGGTACCGAACACCGTGCTTGAACTGAATTGAGCTCATGATTCAAACCGAATAGACACCAGCTTGCGCTTGATCCAACACGACTTGTTGCACCTGAACTTTTCATGACCCTCACGACAGCCCAGCTCGAAACCTGGTTTTACGCTGTTGAAAGAACTAAGAACAGCAGAAAGGTACCATTGGCCCATAACTACCCTCTGGTTCTTCTTCGGGCCCCCGAGTCTGGTTAGGGCACTTTTTGCACTGTTTCAACTGAAAGACATATTCTTTTAAATTTCTTATGGTTTCTAGTTACCTTTCCACCCCTGTTTTTATTATCGAGACTGCGGCATCTTTGTATCTATTTCATGTTCTGTGTGTTCTCGTAGAGTAGTGTTTTTATATGTATTTGCATATGCCATGGTTTAAATGAGGTCTGTTCCTCATTTACACATTAATCGTGTATTTATCGCCACTGATCATTTTGGTTTATTTTTTAAAAATATATATATATAAATATATATTATAGGGCAGCATTTGCAGCCCTATAGTTAAGGTGAATCAGAGACACATTGGCACCCCTCAAAATTCTATTGTTAATAACTTTTGATTTGAGTAACGGATTTGGGTGACATTTTCAAAGTAATTAATCCCCCCCCCAGACTGCAACATTTGATAATGATTCGCTAAAAAAGAAAAAAGTTATTAAGCATCCAACATTTTTTCCCCAAAAGTGCAGCCTACTTCCCATTCATGTTCCCATAGACAAAAAAGGTAAATATTTGCCAAAGCGCACAGCATAAACTACTGGATAGATTTGGACCAGGTCTGAAACAACTTGGGCATGAAACGTTGGCTTGCGATCCATTCATGGTTTGCGGTTATTCCGTGCAGTATTTTAAAATTTGACAGAGACCGGGATGCCTCTTCCCCATACAATATAGTTATATCTCCCATGAAGCATTGAATGATTATGGTTTTCAGAAATGAAAAGGCTGCTATCTTGTTTTTCTCTCGATGCAAGAGATATTTGTGGCTATAGGCGAGGTTATGGGAAAACTAAACGCAGTAAAAAGGTATTTGCAGGTCAAAATCATACAAATGCCATCAGGGTAGAGGTGGAGGATGGCTAAAAAAAACACAATGAAATTCGGGAGATGGAGGAGGTCCAGAGACCGAGTTTTCAACACAAAGCTTTCTGTAGCCTCAACTATAGCTGTGAATAGCCAACATCTGGAGTGAAAAGAAGAAGGCAGGGTGGTTGGGGAAGCTGGCACAGATTAGTGCACTAAGAAGAATCTTTTTAGGCAGTTTTGCCTATTCTGCCATATTCCTGACGTTACAAAGGACTACAGATAACCGCAGGTATGTGTAGGTCATTACCCGCGATTACATTTTTTAAATTTTTTGCTAACCAGGTCCCCGCTTCATGAAGTAACCAGGACAGATTTGGCTTACCTTCAAAGTGAGAAAGCGGCCAGCCTCCTGAGGCCATGTTGCCTGATAAATGAGTCAAACTTACAAGACCACTGGAGGAATGGTCAGGCTCTTTTCTTGCTTGGAAGCTAAGCAGGGTCAGCCCCACTTTGAAGCTAAGCAGGGTCACTCCTGGTTACTGCATGGATAGGCGACCAAATAGACATCTAAATTATTAACTGTTTTCCCATCCCTGCAGTAACTGCAGTGACTGGGTCAAACCCCGCTTAGTGAGGAAGAGGTCTGACCACTAAGGCCATGTTGCCTAATATATCATCCCCCTTCTTAGAAGAACACTTAGAGAAACATGGCCTGGGGGCGGCATCCTTCCTTACTTTGAAACTAAGCAGGGTTTGTCCTGGTTACTTCATTGATGGCAGATGGACCATGGTCCTGAATGCCATGTGTTTTCTTAGTTTTAAATATCTCATAACACACATCATCCACATTTTAAATTTAAAAAAAATCACATTTATGTTGAACATTTGCAATCAGAGAACCCTGGCCTTAAGGAGTCTGAGACATAGCATTTAACCATTATGCTACAATGATGCTATTGTTTGGATTTTCACAAGTTTCATACCTAGCCTTATATCGTTGAACATATTAAATTATAAGCATGAAATGTATTCCCCATAAAGCAACAAGCCATTGTGACCTTGTGGCTACATTTTGTGCCTCAATCTCTGACTGACCAGGGTTCAAGGTGGTATGGTTTTTTCTTTTTTAAAGAAAAGAAACACAAGTGGGAGGTGGCAAGGTTTGTTGTAATGCAGTGCTGTGATCTTATTTAACATGCAGGCATTTAGACATGGTTGCAATATTAGCCACGTCCAAACATCCCTCGTGCAAAAATAACGGCGCCGGAATGGCTTTTGCACCGAAAAGGGGGCACCAAATTGGTGGCACTGAAAAGGGGTGTACCACTTGGTGAACACTGCTTAACCAAAATGTGTGCTCCATGGCAAATAATTTAATCTCACTGCGCATTGCCTAAAACATTGTTAGTTTTAAATATATTCTTTTTAAACCGTGCTACTCTCAGTCCTTAAGGTTTTGCACACAGAGACAATTTGTGTTGCCTTGTGCCGAATTGCATTCTGGTATTTGTAGTCTCACAGTCAAGATGGAGGGGAATACTGCCACAATTGTACAATTTTGTCTAACATAGTTCTATAAGAATGTATATATTTGAGTGACACTAAGGTACGTGCACTTTTAAAATTAGCTTTCTAAAGGAGAGTATTGTTAAAAGACAGACATCGGGGGGTGAGGTGGGGAAATGGTGAGCGGGCAAGTAAGTCATGAGAATTTGCCCATGATGTGGCAAGAGAGTTTGCAAACCTGGCCACTGGTGCAGTTATTTTCCCCTAGTTGGGGTTGCTTTTCAGGGCACCAGTAAATGACACATGTGAGTGGACAGCATAACTTTTTTAAGAGGGTGGATGCAACCAATTGTTTTTTTTTAGGTTAGTAGGCTTGCTCAAGAATTTGGATACCAAGATTTTACTCAGGTTGTCATGCATGTTCCCAGTGTAGACACGTACCCACAAGACCACATGCACTTTTTTCTTATTGGGGTTTTGTTTTCCATGGAATATTTCGCTACAGATTGCTGGGTTTAAATGATGAGCACCTTTGATACTTTGCCAGCATATGTAATATTTCCTCTCTCAGGTTATTTTTCTGCTGTTCATTACTTTATTTAAACATCCAGTGCTATTTTGTATTGCACACTTTCTTCTAAGGAGAAGGTTGATTGAACTACATTTGTATATTTCACTTTAAAATATGTGGCCACTAACTGTGCATATATTCATGGGTGCTAGCTTTCGGTTTTCGCTATGGGGCAAGAGTACCTCAGCATATGTTATTCTTACAGCCGATCATATTTTACCCTTTCTGTGCTATCAGAGAACTTTGGCCATAAGGAGTTTGAGATGCAGCACTTAACCATTATGTTACATTGATGTTATTATTTGGATTTTCACTTTTAATACTTAGCCTTTTATCAATAAACATATTAAATTATAGGCTAAGAATTACATGTATGTCCCATGAAGTGCCAAGCCATTGTGGCCTACTGTTTAAAGGCTGGGCCTTCAACTCTGCCAAACCAGGTTTCAAGGCTGTATGTTTTTTTTTAATTTTTAAATGTAATTAATTGAATTTAATTAAAAGAAAATCAATGCAAGAAGGAGGTGGCAAGCTTTTTTGCAGTGCAGTCCTATGATCTTATTTAGTATGAGGGCATTTAGACGTGGTTGCAATGTCAGCCACGTCCAAATATCCCTTGCACCAAAATAACAGCGCCAGAATAGCTTTTGCGCTGAAAAAAGGGTGTGCTGAAATGGGTGCTGCGGCGGATTGTGCGTGCCAAATTGGCCCACGCCAAAATGATGGCGCCAAAAAGGAGTGTACCGCTTGGAGAACGCTGCTTAACCAAACTATGTTCTCCATGTAATAATAATGTAATCTCACTGCGCGTTGCCTAAAACCATTGGGAGTTCTCAAAGCCTGCAATCCGAAGGACATGGCTAGTGGTCTGGTAGTGTTTTAAAATGGACAGTGGGCATCTCCAAAGCATTCTAAAATCTATGGAAAAATAAAACCCTTGAAATTCAAGGAAAATCTTTAGTTGCAGGGACGTTAAGTTGAGCATTACTTTGTAACAAGACCTTTGAAATTTGAGGAAAAAATAGTTAGTTGTAGGGACGTTAAGGTGAGCAATACTTTGTAACAAAACCTTTGAAATTCAAGGAAAAAACTTTACTTGCAGGGACGTTAAAGTGAGAACTTAAGGCAAAAAAAACCCTGGAAATTCAGCTAAAGCCATCTTACCTTTGTTCCCCCTTTTGCACAGAATATGACCACATTGATGACATCACAGATCACCCACTATCCATGCTGCCATTATTTGCTGCAAGCTGGGGCAGGCAGCCGCTCAGGCTGTGCCTGGACCTTCTGATGCAGGACAACCAGGCCAGGGCACAGGGAGTACAGGGGAGAGTGGAATGAGGAGGAGGAGGAGGAGGAGCAGGATGAGAATGAGGAGTGAAGCCCCAGCAAGGCAAGCACCCATCCCCAGGGTCACACCACACCTTTGCAACTGAGTATCTCCTGGACAGGGAGATCATCACTGAGCTCCTGGCCACAATACATGACAACATTGGCACAGACATGCTCCCACTGGTGAAGCTGGTTGTGGTCCTGCAGTTCCTAGGGATAGGCACTTTCCAGCACTCTGTGGCCATGATGCATGGCATGGCACAGTCAACTTTCAGTGCAGAGCTTGGCCAGGTTTTGGCTGCCCTTCTGCACCATGTCAAGCACTGCCCACCACCCAGGCCCAGGTGAATGACATAAAGGTATGCTTTTATGCCACTGCACAACTGCACAATGTGAAAGCAGCCTTTGACTGCACTCATGTTGCTTTGGTGGCGTCCCAGGCCCATGAGGTAATCTGCAGGAACCGCAAGCACTACCACTCCATGAATGTGCAGGTGACATGAGGCCCTGACCTCATCATAGCCCACTGCTGTACCCGCTACCCAGGATCCACCCTCGACTCCATGGTCCTATGAAACAGCACACTGCCGGGATACATGGAGAGGCACAGATGAAAATGGACCTGGATAGTGGGTGCTGTTAGGTGCTGCTTTGTAGATCTGTGTTTGATTGTGCAAAGGTGGAAATGCTGTTAGGTGCTGCTTTGTAGATCTGTGCAGTGCCACATTCAAGATGCATTGTGGTACATGTGGTCTGACTTGTCATTGTGATGGCAACGTTGTGCGTCCGTCACCATGTGTGTGTCTAGATGTGTCAAACGTGTGCATGCACCCTTGGATGACCCCCATCAATATTGCAGGGACTGCACAGGTGCTGCCAGGTGCTGCCAGTGCCAGCTGCCAGTGCCTCCTCTTGACATGCACTGCTTCCTGTGGTTGTCCCCCATGTTCTTAATTGTGTTTCAATGTGCATATGTGTTGGAATATGCACATTGAAACACAATTAAGAACATGGGGTTCCCCCTGGTTGTCCCCCATGTTCTTAATTGTGTTTCAATGTGCATATGTGTTGGAATATGCACATTGAAACACAATTAAGAACATGGGGGACAACCACAGGAAGCAGTGCATGTCAAGAGGAGGCACTGGCAGCACCTGTGCAGTCCCTGCAATATTGATGGGGGTCATCCAAGGGTGCATGCACACGTTTGACACATCTAGACACACACGGTAGCGGACGCACAACGTTGCCATCACAATGACAAGTCAGACCACATGTACCACAATGCATCTTGAATGTGGCACTGCACAGATCTACAAAGCAGCACCTAACAGCATTTCCACCTTTGCTACAGCTGTCTGCACATGTGCAGTCAACCTGGACACGCCACAGAACACCCACCACAAAGTCACTGTGTGCATGTGCAAGACAAGTAATTCATGGCATACTATAAAAATGATGTACACCCATTACACATACAGATTCCATGGCCCGGATGCACACAACAATGCTCACAGCTAACAATTGCCGGATACATTGAGACTGCAGATAAATTCATGAGACAAATGCCTGATGTCCGTATTAAACCGCATGCAGGTGACTCTGGATATCCGCAGCTGGCCTGTCTGATGGCCACTGTGCATGATCCACATACACCACATGAAACTGCCTACAACATTGCCCACAGCTGGAACCACGTTTGCATAGAGTGCACATTTGGACTCCTGAAGGCACGATTTAGGTGCCTAGACTACACTGGAGGGGCCCTGATGTATGCCCCTGACAAAGTAGGGAAAATAGTATTGGTGTGTGCTATGCTCCATAATATTTCCCTAAGGAGGAGTGTGCCATCTATCCCCGACGTTGACAGGACACACCCAGAGGAAGATGGAGATGACGACCATGTGGCAGGAGCCAGGGCACACACCCACAGTGATGAATTGAGGGAAGGGAGAGTGGCCCGACAGATGCTAATAGACAATTACTATTAATGTGTTGACCTAACCCAGTACACAACCTGCACAGTGTTAATAAAGAGCAAAAGAACACAATCATGTAATTTGTTCAACCGTTTTTAAGTAACTTTTAAAAATTAGATCCCCCAACCCCTGACTCCCCACCCACCACCAACACCCCAGCACACTATCCCCCACACCCACTCACCACCAACACCCCAGCAAACTATCCCCCACCCATCACCATCACACCAAGCACACTATCCCCCCTCCACCCACCATCAGCAACACCAACACCCCAGCACACTATCCCCACACCAAAACCCCAGCACACTACCCCCCTCTCCCACCCACCACCATGTCTACATCAAAGCCACTCAGGCCACCAATAGTCATGCCATTCATGATGGACGTGCCCTCTTCTCCCAACCCCAGTATCCGGGGAGCGTGAGCGCAGCAGTACAGGTACCTCCGCCTAGAGGTGTTTTGCTGTGATTCCTCAGTGGGGTTGGTGGAGGTGGATGGTATAGAAGCTGCCACCTGCAGCTGCTGGCGTTTTAGTGCATTGCTTTCCCTCAACTGCTCTTCTAGGCTAGAGTGACCATCGCACAGCTCGCGCACCCTCTGTCACTCTGTCCAAATCCAGTCAGTGGGGCTGTGCACACTTCCACTGCTCTCCTGGCATGTGCAGTGGCAATGTTATGCATCTGCTGCTGCGATTCCTCCATTTCACTTAGCCGCTTCATAACTGCGGCCAGGGCAGACGTCGGCTGGGTTGGCACATTGCCTGCAGGGCTGCCATTTAGGGATGTGTTCGTGTCTGTTTGTGTGGTCTGTGCATGCCGCCTACATGCTGGGCCCAGTGGCTTTGGGTTGTGCTAAATTTCCCGAACTGGGCTCTCAGGCGTGTTGGGTGGTGGAGAGTGGCAACTGTGGTTAGGTGTCCAGCCGCTGCCGCATGCTGGCCATCACTGCTGCTGCTGCTTGCCCCTTTTCCCTACTGGGTGCTGGCTGTCAGGACTGTTTCCTCCCTGGCAGCTTGGACTGACACACTGTTGTCCTCACTGTCAACAGGTGAGTTCCTGGTGGGCTGGGCTTCTGATGTGGGCAAGACCCTGCTGCAGCAGGATGTGGTGAGGGCATCTTGCACCTAAGGGTAGATTTGCATCCCCTTTGTAGGCAGGTGGTGCTGGTGGTGGCGCTGGAGGTCTGATGTGAAGATGGCCCACTTCATCCTCGTCCCCTGACGCCTCTGGTGATGCTTGAGTACTTTTAGGGAACATATGGGATGGTGTTAGGTCACATTCCCTAATGTGTTTTGGCATACATGACAGTTATTGGATGTTGGGGGTTGTGGCACAGGGATGCTGGACTGATGCACTGGCCTGGCATGCTTGTGTCTGCTTGTGGTTTGACAACGATGGGGTGACATGCTGGAGGGGGGCACCTGGTGTATTGAAATTGGATGCGGTGGCATGGCAGGGGTACATTGGTGGCATAGCTGTTGCCTGACTTGCATGCATCTGATACCCATGACCTACTTGGCTGGTACACATGATAATTGGGGGGGCTGGTACTTGTCATTGCCTGGTCCTAATGAGGCACTGCTGTGCCCCCACCATGGCTGTGTCATGCATGGCGCCTGGTTGTGTCCCTTGGATGCCCACCCTACTTTTCTAGCACACATGGGTGGCCTTGGTGCACTGGCACTTGGGTGCTGATGTATGTGACTGTCGTGACTCCAACACACTGCCCCCAGTCGCAGTGCCCAGCTCATGGGTATGATATGATAGGTTATTTATAATGCGCGTAATACCCAGAGGTTTCTAAGCGCGGACCCAGGGATTGAACCTGAGTTGCTTTGTGTTATCTTGCTTCCAAGGTGAGCATGTTGCCACTGAGCTATCCTCCCGGGCTAGTTCAACTGGGGGATGCTGTGCCTGGCTGTTGTTGTTACATTTGGATTGAGCATAGTTTAACTCACCTTCAACCTACTCGGTGCCCGCCTTGCCTTCTCCAACTCCCTCAATACCCTCCATCTCGATCACAGTGCTACATTTTTACTGCCAGTGTGTCAGGTCCAGTACAGGTGGTAAGTCTCCCCCTGTGGCCATGCTGTCCTGGCGATGGTGGGACAGGATTACCTGGACCTTGACCTGCAGGTCATTCCATCACTTGCAGCAGTCTTTTCCGTCCCGTAGGATGCGCCCGACTGCCGACACCTTCTGGCTCACTGCCTGCCAGAACTGCCTGCGGCACTGGGAGGATGTCTTCTTCTGCCTGACTCAATATAGCTCTGCATGGTGGGCCACAACCTCACCCACCAGGACAATTTGATCGGCATCTGTGAACTTTGGTTTCCTCAAACGATCTTGGGCTGCCTTACAACCTGCCCTCTCCTGAGACATGTCTGATGGTCTGGACGTGCGGATGGCTTCCAGGGTGTCTTATTTTGGATGGATTGTGATTTCCAAGATGGCCACTACAGTGTTTCCTGTTCCAGCGGTGATGCACTTCCCGCCGGTGCTAATAGCGCACACTAATTGCGCCAGTACTCGGCAGTAGAGCTATTAGCGCTGGGTGTTCCGGTATTAGCTCGCTTTATGGCGCTGTTTCCATTGGGTCCAATTAGTGATGCCGGCAGAGCTTTAGCCTGTTTGAGCCACAGCTCTCGGCGGTTAAGTGCCCGATTAAAGGCCAACTTGTGATGAGGCCCTATGTCTGCTGTTTCTCATGACTTTTAACTCGGTCTGCAACATTTTCCTAAAATGAATTTCACATTTTCATACTTAATGGAAACATGTTGGGAGTATCCTCTGACACAGGCATCATTTGGTGAATCCCCTGTGGCCACTGCCACTGCCTCTGCGACCCCTGCTGAAGGAGTGCAGAGGCAGGGCCTCTGTGTGCAAGGGAACAAACCAGGAAATGTTCTCTCCGTCCTGTCTTTTTTTCTTGTGAGTGGGAGCCGGGAGGACCTCAGAAGCAGTATCCGGAGCAGTGCTTACTCCGAGGTAAGTGAAAGGAAAATGCACATTCTGTATGTGCCTGTTTTATGTATGCATATATGTATACATGTGTGAATGAGCGAGTATGTGCTGTGTAAATGCTGTTAGAATGAGTGAATATGTGTCTGAATGATTGAGTATGGCCTGTGTGAATGCTGTTTCAAAATGTGAATATATGTTTGAATAAGTGGGTAAATGCTTTGTGAATGCTGTTTAAATGGGCGGATGTGTGTTTGAAGGAGCTATTAAATGCTGTGTGAATGCTTTTTGAGATTAATTTGTGTGGATGCTACATGAATGTTAGTTTGAATGAGTGAATGAATGTGGGTGAGCTTGTGTTGGGTTTGTGAAAGCCTGCGAGGCTGATTTGGGCAGGGTGGGAGGAGCATTTAAGAAGGATGGAGGAGAAGATAAATTTACTGGACATCTATTGTGGAAATGGCAGACAGGCCAACATGGGGAAGGCCATGTGGGAGACCCAATACACAGCCTCAGTTTTGGATCAGGGAATTAACAGACACAGGTGAGGTATGTGTTTTAAATGTGGACTGGGTCCCCCCACAAAAGTGAGCACACAAAAGATAGCAACAAGTTCTTTGCAGAACTCAGAAAAAACATATTTATTACAGACAGGGAAGTAGGCTCATTGCCAGCAGAGTAAATTAGGAAAACTAGGCATGGATAATTGTCTTCAATGGCCTGCGGCACAAGGAGGGTATTGATGAGAGGAATACTGATTGGTCCACCCAGAAGTAGAGTGAAGATCTGTGAGGGCGACAGCCAGAGGGTCCATGGCACAGATAGAGGGTGCGGGGCACGGGCAGAGGGTGAGTGGCACAGACAGAGGGTGAGGGACACAGGCAGAGAGTGAGGGGCACAGACAGAGGGTGAAGGGCAGAGAGAGAGATAGATAAACAGACCGCAGAAGCTGGGGCAGGGGCAGAGTCAGGGGCAGAGGAGGGCAGGTTGGGGAGGAAACCTGGTTATTTAATAAATACTAAAAGCACTTTTGGTGCTTAGCACATAACCCCTGGATCGTAGATCCGATTGCATATATAAGACTCTTTCAATTGTATAATTTTGATCTGTTTTTACCTCACTGCTTTACATAATCTTCTGTTTTACTATGCTCTTTCATTCGTTTGCTGAGAAGCCGTGGCATTTTCTTTTTGTATCATCCTTCTTCCTTTATGTATTTTCCCTTGAATTGTAACCAGCAAGCAACACATCTTCCTGTAACCTACGCCTTGATACCTCCGGGTGTGGGCGTATTAACAAATGCCATAAATAAATAAGTAAATAAAAATGAATGAATAAAGGGAACAGGGGAATGGAAACAGAGTATGCCAGATTGGGAGAAGTGTAACTGTTTAGGTCTCTGTAGCTCCCTTACCCCATCCACAGGTCCAGCACTGCAGCCAGAAAAAGAGACCCAGTCCCGGTTCTCTGTCCACTTATAAGGCTGTTGCTCCACCACCGCAGAGCCCACCCACAGGGTCTTAGGAGGAAGGGGGTGGGAATGATAATAGGGTGTGGGATGACACATGCAGGCACATGTCCCCCTTCCACACATGTTGATTCCCCCCTCTTGGGGGGGCAGATGAGTTTCTCAGGAGTAAACTTATTTCCCAACGGACAGGAAAAGGGTGGAGATTCACGGGGGGGGGGTAGGTTGACACATGTAGGGACAGCCCCCATCCACCACAGCTATCCCAGGAAGGGGATGAATGGACCAAGGAAAAAGGGGCAGTACATAAAGAGTGGGAAAACATCCCGGGGCAACAGCAAAGAAAGGAGATGTAAGGGCCCCCTTACCCACCCCTTTGGTGACCACAGCTTTTCTCATGAGGGCCAAGAGGAATGGGCGGGAATCAACGGGTGTAGAATGCCACCTTGGGGGAGAAGGAGTACTCTACTAGGTGGCCTGATGAGCTCAGCTGTCCAAGTGACAGAAAGGGGACAGGAGGTCACAGGATGCGGGCAGCTGGGTACACATGCAGGGGCTGGGGAGGACATCAGAAGGGAAGAGTTTATAAGGAAGAGGTGATTCACTGGCTGTAAAGTCTCACCATTTCTTACTGTGGCATGACATTTGTACTGGGCATGTATGGGCCTTAGAGCATGCTGAGCTTTTAACATGCTGAGCTATACAATTGTGACAGATAATGCTGTTCAATCAATTGTGCATTTAAAAACATTTATCAATATGTCTACCCATCACCCTCTCGTGTCCCCTCCAGTCCTTTTTAAAAAGAAAATATAGCACTACTATTATCATGCTTAATAGTGGGTCATGACATCTATACCGTACATAGAAGCAGAAGGAATAGAAGTGTTTTGTTAATAAGACACAAATCCACCAGAGCCAATGCATTACGAAATTATGTGGTATTCACATTTAAAAAGAAATAGCTGGAAAGATAGCTCAGCAGGTTAAGTGCTCACCTTGGTATTCATTTGTGTACTGCTGGTCACAGCTTTCAATCATAGCAAGGTCTACTCAACAATATATGCCACTCACCATATAGCTCAGGTATGTATGGTCAACATCATTTATGTTCAGGGCCAAATAAGAATACAATGCTGTGGGGTTAGCCTCTTGGTCCTGAAAACAAACTGTGCCCAGATCTAAAAACATTAAGATGTAATGGGTTCTCTTTCAGTTTCTTTGTTATGCACTCTTGGAATGAAAATTGATTGATAGACGTTACCTCTCTAATCTTGACATTTTGATGTCTTTCTGTGGCAAAAATAATAAATACGTGGTTATTTGTTACTTATTACACTGTTTGGGGTTTTGTGTCAGTTTGCTATTCCTCTGACGTTATCTCATACCAGGTGTTCGGCATTAACTCACATTGGGTGGCATTACTGGACATTGGTGGATGCACTTGGCATATAAAAGAAGCACTTGATATACACATCTATAACTTACACATTGTGACCATAGCTATCCTGTAAGGCTATAACAGACATGAGATGGCTGTACCCTCAGAGGCTAAGTTAGCCACACTGTAATAGGGCAGCAGCTGCAAATGTTGGGCTTACTTGGCATATGATTACTAAACCTGAGATGTGCAGCAATAAATGGCATACATTGTCCGTAAATGGCCATATGAGGCTATAGCGGCATATGCATGGCAGTTCCCCTGGCCTGCATTGGTTCTACTTGGTCTACATCTGTCATAACATGACCCCTCAATAGAATGTGAAGGCTGCATCGTAGTGAAAATGTGCTTAGTATCTAAAAACTCTTATGTCTGTTTTAGTGCCGGTTTGGTGTTTTATTAAATGTAAGCTTTCTTATGTTTTTACACTCATCGGTCACTTCAGGTGATGACACTGGGGTTAAATGTTTGTTTGTTTTTTTTTTTTGTTTTATTCACTTATAATGCGCACCAGACCTGAAGGTAGCCGGGCGCAGCAGTCCAGAAAATGCAAATCTTACGTTACAGGGTAGGGTCATGGGTTACATACAGAGAGTAAGATACAAAATACAATATATTACAGGTAGACGGCAATTGCAGTTTACAAACAGGCAAAATGAGTGCAAAGTACAATAAGGACAGTATATGTACAGGCACTAAATGGACATTAGCTCATCGGCCAGGTGGGCAGAGTGAGGAGGTCCATAAGTGCAAAAAAGCAGGATACTAATGTGTCTATGCTAAGGTCTCGTGGGGATGAGTGGGCGCTAATGGGCTAATCATTAGCAGACCTCAGCAGATTAATGTAGTTGGATCTGAATTTCGGAAAGGGCTGCTCCTTGCGTAGAGGGTGGAGCAGTGAGTTCCATAATTCGGCAACTCGAACTTGGAAGCTGCTACACCCCGCCTTGGTTAGCCTAAATCATGGTATGATGAGGCTATTAGCATTAGATATTCTAGCTGGGTGCGTGTGGTTTCTTTTTGTGAGTTTGTTAGTTTGCTAGTGAGATAGCTCGGTGCAGCATTGTTCAGGGCTTTGTGAACAAGGGACGCTACTTTTAAGTGGTTTTTATTTTGGGTGGACAGCCAGTTGTTTTGGCACCTGATCTTTGAAATATGCAATCTTTTAGACACACCGAGGGCAACTCGTAAGATTTGAATTCGATGGGTGATAGATTTATTGGCTCCAATGTAGAGGGCATTACAATAGTCGAGCCTCGCTAAAATAAGGCAGTTGTTGTCAGAGAGAAAGTGTTTGCCTGCTCTAATCAGCTTGCATGTGTAAGCAGTGGCCGAAACCAAAGACTTCACCTGTTTGTCGAAGGAGAGGGTGGCATCCAGATAGAAACCAAGTGTCTTCACCTCTTTAGACACCTTGATGATATTACCATCAATTTCAAATGAGGTGTAGTCCTGGCTTAGTTTTTTGAGGTTAGAATGAGTCCCTAGGATGATAAGATCTGTTTTATCATCGTTCAGGCATAGACCGTGGGTTGCCATCCATGCCTGGACGATGATATGCACCCTATTTACCAAGGTCAAATCCTTGGTATAATCCCCGGAAAGTGGGAGGAGAATCTGGGTATCATCTGCATAGTTAGTGTAGGTGATACCGGAAAGGTCCAGATCATCAAAAAGGGGCTTAGGGAATATGTTGAATAGAGACAGGGAGACACAAGGAACTCTGCACAAGCTGGGGATTGGGTCCGACGCTGCCGATGGGGAGAACACCCTCATGGTCCTATCGCTAAGAAAGGATTCAATCCAAGTTATGGCCTCTCTGAAGAAATGTGTGGCAGAGTCTAAATGGCTACTAAGTACCCCATGGTCCAGGAGGTCAAATGCTGCCGAGAGGTCCAGCAGCAAGAGGAGAGCCATTTTTCCTTTATCTCTTAGTTCATCTATGTGTGCCTTCAGATCAATGAGGGCAGTCTCTGTGCCATGTTGGGGACAGAATCCTGATTGGCGCTCTCCTAAGAGTTTGTGTTGTTCCAGAAAACTTTGGACTTGATTATAGGCAATCTTATCCAGGATTTTAAGCAGAAAGGAGACTGTCGTGATGGGGAGGTAGTTTGTGGGTATAAGAGGGTCTAGCGTTTGCTTTTTGAGCAGTGGTAGTACCCAAGATTGTTTTAGATTGGTGGGCACAATGCTGGACGTGAATGAGGAGTTCACAAGTTTTGTAATACATGGGGAAAGATCCCTAGCAGCATCTTTTATGAGCTGGGCAATATCGCCCTGACAATTTGACAGCTTGAGAAAGAGGATGACTTTCTCCACCTCAAGGATAGAAGTTTTGGAGAACATAAATCGTGCAGCTGGGTCTTGTACCTTTGGAGTAAGGTCTATAATTGGGTTGTGAATCTTAGATGGTTGTGTAAGGGAGGCTTTCTTTTTGGCTATTTTCGTTTGGAGTAAGGAGATTTTATTTGATAAGGCTTGTTGAATATCAGAGCACCATGTTTTATCTTTGGAGCCTATATCCGGAATGGGGGTGGGTGACTCTCCTTGAGGATGGTGAACAGTTCCCTCATGCTTGAATTGGCATTGGATATACGCTTATTGAATGCGTTCTGTTTGGCAAAATGGATTTATTTTTTATATTGGGAGGAGATTTCTGATAATTTCATTTTATGATCTTCTGAAGGGATAACCTCCACGCTGTTTCGCAACTCCTCCACGCTGTTTCGCAGATCCTTTAGTTCATGAGTAAACCATTTATTTAGGTGAGATTTAGGTTTACTTGGTCTAGGTTTCAGAGGTGCGATGTTATCAAGGGTGGTTTACATAATTTTGTTATACTCATTATACTCATTGACTAATGTTTCTGGGTCTAAATGATCCTCTAAACCGCTGAGTATGGGTAGAATCGCCGAGATCACTTTATCTCTGGTGATGCGCTTTTTATTTCTTGTTAGACATGGTGGGGCCATGATAGATACTGGTGGAGGTGGTCTGGAGGTAGATAATTCAAATGACAATAAGAAATGGTCTGTCCAGGGTTGAGGGACAATAGCTTTGATATTGGCTGTGCAGTTGTAGTCTGCTAGCCAATCAAGGATTCTCCCTTTATTGTGAGTGGGTTCTAGAGTTTTTTGCGTTATATCCAAGTTGGAAAGGGAATTGGCAATGATGGTGGCATTTTTATCTAGAGGGTCATTGAAATCCAAGTTGAAGTCCCCTAGGACAAGCAGTTGGGAGGAGATTTTAAGGTTGTTAGAGAGTAAGTTGTGGATGTCCTCCTCAAATGTCCTTATGCGTCCAGGAGGTCTATAGATGAGGTGGATGGTCAGTGTTTGGGAGCTAACTAATGGAAGTTTGATGGTGAACATTTTGCATGAATCAAATGCTATGGTAGGCATATTTCTCATACCTAAGCTAGTCTTTGCGATGATAGCAATGCCGCCACCGTGCATATTGGTTCTGTCTTGCCTGAATATTGTGTAGTCTTCCGGGATTGCTAAGGAGAGTAGAGGTCCTGCTGCGTCATGCAGCCAGGACTCTGTGATAGCGATGAAGTCCAAGTTATCGAGCACTATCAAGTAGCAAATGTTTGTGGCATGTTCTGTCAGGGATCTGGCATTTATTAGTCCTCCTTTGAGGGTGGGGGGCGTCGGATGGGACGGTTCAGTATTGATAAAGGTGGGGAGAGGTCTCCAGCTATTGAGATGGATGATATGTGCCTTCTGGATGTTAGATCTTTTGTTGGTGGGAGGTAGGGTTCTAGTCAGGGGCTCATAAAGTCTCGAGAGTCTAGCTCTAAGCCTGGAATTTCTGAGGAGTAGAGTACATGGGTTACTAGGAAACTCTGTTGCGGGACTCAGATCCGGGTGTTCCATACTGATATCGGTAGCAAGGGAGGTCAT
This sequence comes from Ambystoma mexicanum, assembly GCF_040938575.1. Taxonomy (NCBI): domain Eukaryota; kingdom Metazoa; phylum Chordata; class Amphibia; order Caudata; family Ambystomatidae; genus Ambystoma; species Ambystoma mexicanum. The sequence continues at coordinate 845,568,967 of NC_090935.1, forward strand.
GGAAGAATTATTAAAAACTCTCGTGAACGCTGCGGGGAAGCTACCGTCCTCTCTCTGGTGGAAGATAATTAGGAGGAGAAAGTACAATAGCAGGCTGCATGTAAATTCATGTGATGTCAACGGGGTCAAAGTCATATGACATCACTGCTTCTACCCCTGGTATTTTGGTAAATAAACGTCCCTGACCTCTGAGAGAGTTCCTTCTTTAGTTAAGCGCAGCACACCTTAAGCTTGGCTATACATGTGATAACTCCGGGAAAGGCAGGTGAATTCTGTAGGATGTCTAATTGCATTCTTCTCTTTCCCCAAAGCTTAGCTTGTGAAACCCCGGTCACTGCTCTCATGAACATTTTGATCTTTGCAGTGCCTTCCTGATAGCATCTTAATATGCCCAATGTAAAACATAACCAATGTAATTGCATGAATCCTTCCCCTTGTAAGAGTGATAATTGTTGTACCAGGCCTTTTTCTTGAGTGCACACATACACATTTGTTATTTAATCTGGATGACATTCAAGTGTGTTTAAAAAAGTATTTTTAAAGGGACTTTGTTAATTAAATTGTGATGTGCTGGAAAATGAAAGATGTGTATGAATTTAAAAAATCGCAAGAAATACTTACTAACATTTTGTTACATTCAAAAAATATTAATTACCAGTACCAAAGTCTGATACAAATTATGGAACTATGTTTTCCTGAGTAATGGCCATGGACCACGTTAGGAACCAATTGAGAATATAAGTTTCAGATGTGATTTCACATTGTTCTCTCTCTGAGAATCATGTAGAGAAATGGGGCTTATAGAAAGAGAGACCAGGCTGACTCCTGAGGTAAAGGTCAAACTATCACTAGCCATGACATTAAGGGTTGCAACAATGTTTGCTATGCATTTTTCTTTGGGTAGGCATGTCTTGCAAAGAAATTGCCAGTTAGGATGTGGTGTTCCAGTCACGGAAACCTCACAGAGCATGTCTCTATCTGAGAATGTCTGTATTCATTTGCGCTTATAAATTGGCATTACGGGGATGTAAACCACCACCAATATTGGTACAGTTTCTCCCATCATAATGCAATTTTCTGTGTCATTAGCAGTGAGCATATTTGAGGTCTCTAGTCTCCTTGTCAAGCTAGTGATCTGCTTGCTGGGACTGCTGCCAAGACTTGACAGATTGTTTTCTGAATATATCACCTGGAACCCTCCTTTATTTTTACCCAAGTGCTTGTAAAGCGTGAAAAACAGTTGTTAAAATGTGTGGGGCTCCAGCCCCTCCAATTGAACTATACTGATGCATGTGCCAGATCCACCATGACATGTGTCTATGGAAACCACTAGAAGAGGTCCTTAGTAAACACCAGATGAAATACTTCTAGCCATTTCGTATTTTTCACAATAGTAGCTTGCCCATGTCACCTACAGTGCCCTACATGGTCTGTACTGGGTGAAGTAGTGTGCAGGATGTTCACATTTCATATAGTCTGCAAAGAATGAGAAGGCCCACAGGTTGGCTGAGAGCAACTCTCTGAGTCTGCCGATGGGCAGTTGAACATCATTCAATAGTTAATGCAACACCCAACAATGAACATCTCTTAACATCCAAAAAAGAACTAACACTGTAAACTCACAGCTCTAAACCAACAGTTGCCTGTCAGTCTGGCCCCTTTGCCATCCTTTTCCTGATCTGAGCATTATAAACGTCATGAAGATGAGCCCCAAGAAAGATGCTAGCAAGTCTAGAGTCCTCCTCTTACACTGGTAGGAACCTGCTATCACTCGATGAGCATTCTTGTAAATCAGCGACATTGAGAGAGAGCTCACATGGGATCCATGTATCTGTGGTACATTTTTAACCAAAGAGTACTTTATCAAAACGTATGTGAAGCCAATCAAGGGCTGTAAATCCTGTGGCAGATTCCACTATCACTTGGTTGAATTGACTGGACTGCATCAATTCTTCATATCAAAATGTACTTAATTCATCAAGTCTATGTCCTCTCATGGCCGGTGATAGTGCATGACTCTGTAAAAGCTGAATATATAAGGAGTTTGCATCTAGGCTGTGCATTTCAACATCTAGGCTGTGCATTTCAACATCTAACATTCCAACATCTAGATTCCGCATTTCAGCATTCACATTTTAGCGAGGGTTTGAACTTCAGCTAGGGCTAAGGATGTGAAACTCATCGAGGTACTTAAGAGTATGAGTCTCAGACTGAATTAAATAGATGCCAATGCACAAAGCACATGAAATTATCACTTTGCTCCCTGATGCTATTTTGATGGGCTGAGCTGCACTAAATAATAATATTAACATGAAATTAATATAATAATTAACCCAAACCCGTTTAACATGTAACAGATTCCCATAATAACATTTAGTGCAAATTAGCCAATGGTATAAGCTGGATGCAGATTGAGCGAAATGCATACTGCTCTGAAAATGGGAAAACGTGCATGCTGGGTCTGAATGTGACGATCCGTTATACTAACTTGATCTCATTGTATTAGAGCAGGATGCGCAAGAAAGATGTGGAGGAAATTGTATGTTTTTTTGTGGGTGGATCTGGTCAAGGGGAGGTATTCTTGAATGACAAATGACAAAAGGCTTGAGGCAGAGTTAGAGAGGTATTTCTATTCTTGCACTAACTGACGACAAAGTGCTGGTTCTGGGGCAGACTGTGTTCAGTGCTTGCCAGCTGACTAAGCCTGTAGCTGTCTCTCTCCTGGGTTGGCATTTTTAGAAAGGCTGCGAAATCTTGAGCGGCCTTAGCTGTGAATGACCCCAGAACACTTCCAAGCTGAGTCAGGGGATATCGCCAGCTTAATCTAGGCAGGTATGATGTACTAATTGATGTGCTGGTGAAGTGAATGATACAACGTAGCACAGATTAGATAATTCTGTTAATTTCTAGGCACTGCATTAGAGATTCGAATTTAAATGTGCATTTAAAACTGTGTTTATTTTCTCAATGTTTTACTTTTATTCAGCGTGATTTTCCTGGCAAGTTTTGTGTAAAGTCAAAGTTGATTTGGCAGTGCTTGGCACATTATTACAGATAGTGTGTTGAAAGCCATTGCAAAAAAGTTTTGCTCACATTGTGAATTATAGCGTGGGTGTACGTGTCACTCTGTGAAATTTGCATAGTAGTAGTTCATGATAAAGAACAAGTTGAAAAAGGTAAATTAGTCTCATTGTATTTCTTCTGCATTCAGTCTCTTTGATTTGACATGCATAGAGTTTTAAACATGCAGTAAGAAATATCTCAAAGCAAAGTTGCTGCAGTAAATTGTTTTACTTAGAGGGGCTGAATGCATGTTTTGCATTTCATTTGCATATTTTACATTTGTTGAAACACAGCCAAAAGGGCTTCATCGTAATGTTGTAATTAAAACATCACAGGAGAGCATGAACCATTTATTCAGAGTGTATTAGGTCCAGTATGTGTTTATCGTTAGTGACCACAGTGAACTAATTATTAGGCAGTATTCTGAAATTAGTCTCACCACTATAAAAATGCTACCATAGCAAAGTACAGCAAAATACCACGACATACTAGAAATAAGCCCAGAATATATTCCACATTAATATCTTACTATACACACTGAGATAAATGGAGGGAATGTGTCCATTCTCCCTTCAGGGATTCCCCCTGTGATTCTAAGGAGGTGAGTCTGGTCTGCAGCACCCTCCCTAGGGGTTGAGGCAAGTGGGACCTCACCGGGAGTGACTCCCCCCTTGGGGACAAAGACTCCCATTCCCATGAGGAACTCCCTGATGCCCCTGATGTGATGGTCTATATGGAAATATTGAATACACCAAATCAGTATGTCTTGGGAGGATAGCTCAGGGGCAACACACTCTCCTTGGATGCAAGATGGCGCAGAGCAACATAGGGTTGGTCCCCGTGTCCGTGCTTAGAAACCTCTGGGTATTAAGTGTGTTATAAGCAGCCAATTATGATTATAAATTCCATGAGCAGAATGAAGATAGAGGAAAAGTATTCCTTTACCAACAAGAAGATGAAGCTGTTCCTTTAAATTAAAAGTCTCCAATGGACTGTTCCATGCTTGCGGAAGGCAGAGACAGACTGGTGTATCCCAGGGACAACATTTGGGGGACACCAGGGGTCGCAGCTGCAACCCCTGAGGGCCACCTTGCTACACCTTTGCTCTCCCTTGCTGCCCCTAAAAACAAAAATGTTAAAACATATATTTTTTTCTTTTTTAAATGGAAGCTCCTGGGCTGTGGCCAGCACCATGTGACTCTTTGTTTCTGGAGTGCCCGGCTGTCCTGTTTAGGCCTATTAAAAAAATAAATAAATAAATAAAAACAGGGGGTTCCACATGTGTAACTCTTTGAGCAGTGACTCTAAATAAGAAAAAATAGGACTAACAAATAGTCTATCCGGAATTCTATATAATAATTGCTAGACTCATTAAAGGTTTATTTTAGTCACACTTCAGGAGGTGAGTCACTTATTTAGTTTGATTTATTCTGTTCTTAAACACCTCAAATTCACGAAGCAGAAACAAACTGTATGTATTTTGCTTTTTGCAAGTTGCACTTATAAAAAAAAATTTGGCCGTTGTCTCTGTTACGATCATCACAAGACATTCCATCTCGATGTGCTTGGACACTTGACAAAATTCTTGTGTCTAAAAGCTTGTGTACAGTGTAGAAATGTTTGACCATATCACGTCAAGTGGCCCTTGATTTAATTGTGCCACAATGTATGCGTTGCTGTAATGTGTCTATCTTTCCTATCTCCATGTTCAGGATGTTTGTTTTCATGTATGAGGTAATGGGATGCCGTGTGAGTGTGTGCTGCTTTCCCTGTGCTACTCTAAATTCTTTAATATACAGTTATGATCCCTCCCAATTGCATTTATTTTACCCACCTCTGAAACCTGAAAGTAGATTCACGCAGGCTTGACATGTGGCCACCTTTGCACCAGACCTGCAAATGAACTGGTCTTCTGTAAAATCTCAATTAGCAGTTTATTGGTATCCACTACAGAGTGTCATTTGCTTTCTGACTTTTAGAACATTCAGACATGTAATTGCTAATTTTACTGTAGCCGGTAAGATAATTATAGCTGGTAAGACAGCTCAGTGGGTTGAGTGCTCACTGCTACAATGTGTGTGTGATTTGCAGGTTTGAATCCCAGAAATGCCAACTCAGCCTTTCATTCTTCTGAGGTCTATACATCATTACCAACACAGGTTGGGTGATATTGTATGTATATTTATTTTCAATATAAAGTGCAATATAACAACGCATAAACATTTGGCCTTCGAGGTCTGCTTGCATTCACAGTCATTTGGTAACATGGGCCTATACACACAGATATTAATGATACATATGGTAATTCATGCTTGTATGGAATGTATATCACATTACAGTGATATAGTAACCATATTTATCGTAGTGTAATTAGGAACAATGCTATGTGATGCCACTTCCTGTTTTGTCAAGGGGTGTAAGGTTGTTTTCCATTGCTTCCTGGGATGTCAGTTTGGGATGGGGTGAAATTACATCACTTCCTTTATGTACTGTCATCAGAGGTCAAGGGTTGTGGGATGTCACTTCCTCTACCCCAGGCATTTTGGAGAAATTACGCCTGTGATGAAACCCTTGTGCGCAGTATACCTTAAGGAGGTGGAGCTGAAATAGCCCACAGAGCCTGTGAAGTTCAGAATGGCTCAAAGCTGGAGGAGGAAATGCTGGACACCCAGTGGGTGTGAGGAGCAGAATGGCAGGAATGCTGGAGTCCAGAGTTTGGTGGAAGCGTGACCATGGAAGAATCATGGTGGGCAGGCGCCCCTCTCAATTACTTCAACAGCACCAGAGGGAGGAAGCACCACCCAAATTGATTGCTGGTAGCTGTATCCAAAATGTGATAAGGACACAGGATCGTAGCTGTATCCAAAATGTGATAAGGACACAGGATCATGTAAGAAGCAGACGTCATGGAATGTTATCCAAGAAATAAATGGAAAGAAGAACCAGATTCCCAGTATCTGCAGACACAGAGGGTACTAGGGAAAATGGGAATAGCAGGAAGCCAAAATGGAATCGTTACAGCATCAGCAAAACTCATACCAGTATACATGTCAAAAGAGTGGAAAGCAAGCTAATGACTTCAAACTGTGTTAATGTAATAAAAGGTTGCACATAAATCTCAGAGAGTGAGAGCAGTAGAATTGGAGTATTGCTACCCTGGGAAAAGGGGAAAATCACCCAACAGCCAAGAAACAAAGAGTGGAACATAACAGAGAGGGACACTTGTGTTGTAAATCCCGAGGGATCCCTAGGATAAATATTATACGTGAACATTTAGAGCCTTCGGATTAAGAGAGAAGGAAACCTACACAAGCAAGAAAAAGCTCCATACAAGAGGAGAGTGAGATTACCAACGACCTAAGGGAATTCCAAGATGTAATACAAATGATTAACAAAAAACAATTTGCAGATTGTATATTGACCAGTGCCAATACCACCATATGTGGAGCATGGGCAGCCTTCACATATGTTCAGTTCTGGCATGTATGGTTGAGTCAGGCGGGATGGTTTTTCTTTAGAAAAGCCAGCATGAACATTTTCTGCAAAATGGTCCTGTGTACTTGTGGTGACCTGGCATGTGTTTCCCTCTCCGAATTGATTGACAATGATCTGGCTGTGTGCTGCAAGAGGCATTATTTCAACCCATATGTAACACTTTATTAAAAATAGATATTGTCGGGTGTTGACCTCAACAAACAAACCCTAGGATGGGTTCCCTGTGCATAATCAATCAGGTAAATTCAGTGAAATTATGTACACCCCTCCACTTGAAGAAATTATCAGCCTTCAATGGTTAAACCTATTATATAACTCTTGCAATAGGAAAGCATGTGCTTACTGTATATTTATTCTAGGTTTGTGTGAGGAAATGCAAGTAAGAGTAGCACATTAGGAAAACCAATTGAATTTAGTTTGCAAAATTAAGCATTTTCTTTCACGCAGGCAGGCCATCTTCGTGCGAATAAACACGGATCAATTCAGAGATACTAGGAGCACATATTGAATTAAACTTGAAAAGGAACAAGAGGCATTTGCCAGAAGGGCACCCAAGTGTTTTGTGAGGTAACATGACTCGACAGGGAGAGATTTGAAACACTATTTGAAATTAATTTGCAAATGAATAGAACCATTTGCTGACATACAGGCATGCACGTAAATGAGCGTGAATGGGGCTTGAGATAGAGATATGAAACCCTACGGAATTGAAGTTGCCAAACACAAGAACCACATTCTATATAGCTAAGCGAGGATTAAGTTAGAGAGGAAAGTCTCTTTTATATCCCTCTCTTTCCTCGGGCAGGGAAGCCCACAGTTCTCTATATCAGCAGCTTCTGACAGAGCCCTTTCAAGGCGGTGCAGCATTCGAGCAAGCAGAAAGGCGATTCCCCTGTAATCTCAAGCCTCATGCAAGCTGTGGATGTGGCAAAATGTTGCTTTCGTTTATCATGAACAAAGGCACTTGCTGGATTCACTGTATGTATGTTTAGTTGGGATTATGCCTTTTGGGAAGGAGTGCATCAAACATACTGCCTTATATCAACGTATATGTCAGTGGTCTTAAAACTATGGGGCTGATCACCCTAGTGGGGTGCTAAGGATGACCAGGGGGGCGTGAAGAACAGAAAATATGTGCAAAGATGGCCTCTGTGGGGCCTGGAAACAGTGGTGGTGGCACAACACAATATTTTTGCTCAAAGGGGGTGTCATCATGAAAATGTTTTAATACTACTGGGATATGGGTTTCCTTTTCACACGTTGTGGTGAGCCTGTAGATGGTGAATTACAGTTTGCTTATTACACTATGTGTTTAGAGCAAGCTCAACGTTTTCGAAAAAAAGATTGAGCGTTTCTCAGGAAAGATAGCGCAGATCATTTATGCCAGTAGGGTACTGTCAGTGCAGGGCCTTTGAGATTCTGGGGGTAATTCATAGAATTCAGCGCACAAGTGGCACACGCGGCTGGTGCACAGTGTGCACGTGCAAATTTCTGCACCAGCCGCGTGCGCTAAAATCCATTTCCGCGCACAGCGTATTCATGGATTTTAGCTACCAAAACCAGCGGTGGCGCAGAGTGGCGCAGCGACCCTACAGCAGCGCCAGTTACGCCCCCAACCCCCACCTGTGCGCCATGCACAGCGCACAAATCCCATACATGGCACACAGGCCCCCAACCACGAAAACGCCTGTAAAACTCCCCGCGCACCCCTCCGAATACACATACCCCTCTGCACGGGGAGTGTCACACGTGATTGGAGCGGGGTATGTGTATAAAAAGGGTTCGCGGGAAGTTTCTCACGCGAAATGCCCTGTGCGAGTGGGGTACGTGTATTTCTGGGGTGCGCAGGAAGTTTCACATGCGATAGGCCCTGTGCGAGTGGGGTATGTGTATTCCTGGGGTGTTTGGGAAGTTTCACACGCGATAGGCCTTGTGCGAGTGGGGTATGTGTATTCCTGGGGTGCGCGGGAAATTTCACGCGCAATTGGAGTGGGGAACGTGCATTTCGGGGGTGCGCGGGAAGTTTCACACACAAAATGCCCCTGTGCGAGTGGGGTACGTGTATTCCTGGGGTGTGCACGAAGTTTCACATATGATAGGCCCTGTGCGAGTGGGCTACATGTATTCCTGGGGTGCGCAGGAAGTTTCACACGTGATTGGAGAGGGGAATGCGTATTTCGGGGGTGCGCGGGAAGTTTCACGCGCGAAATGCCATGTGCGAGTGGGGTACGTGTATTCCTGGGCTGCGCGGGAAGTTTCACACGCGATAGGCCCTGTGCGAGGGGGGTACGTGTATTCCTGGGGTGCGCGGAAGTTTCACACGTGATTGGCCGTGTGCGAGTGGGCCACGTGTATAACTGGGGTTTGCGGGAAGTTTCACCTGTGAAATGCCCTGTGTGAGTGGGGTACGTGTATTCCTGGGGTGCGCAGGAAGTTTCACACGTGATAGGCCCTGTGCGAGTGGGGTACGTGAATAACTGGGGTGCGCAGGAAGTTTCACACACGATAGGCCCTGTGTGAGTGGGGTACGTGTATTCCTGGGGTGCGTGGGAAGTTTCACATGCGATTGGAGCGGGGAACATGCTTTTCGGGGGTGCGCAGGAAGTTTCACATGCGAAATGCCCTGTGCGAGTGGGGTACGTGTATTCCTGGGGTGCGTGGGAAGTTTCACATGCAAAATGCCCTGTGTGAGTGGGGTATGTGTATTCCTGGGGTGCATGGGAAGTTTCACACGCGATTGGCCTTGTGCGAGTGGGGCACGTGTATAACTGGGGTTCGCGGGAAGTTTCACATGCAAAATGCCCTGTGTGAGTGGGGTACATGTATTCCTGGGGTGCGCAGGAAGTTTCACACGCGATAGGCCCTGTGTGAGTGGGGTACGTGAATAACTGGGGTGCGCGGGAAGTTTCACACGCGATAGGCCCTGTGCGAGTGGGGTACGTGAATAACTGGGCTTCGCTGGAAGTTTCACACGCGATTGGCCCTGTGCGAGCGGGGTACGTGTATAACTGGGGTTTGCGGGAAGTTTCACACGTGATTGGCCCAGTGCGAGTGGGGTACGTGAATAACTGGGCTTTGCGGGAAGTTTCACACACGATTTCACTGTCAGAGCAGGGTACGTGAATTTCGGGGGTGCCCGGGGAGTACTACTCGTGAATTGGCAGTGTGGGTCCTCCCAGGTGTTCCCTCTACACCCTCCATGGCCCCTGCAGGCAGCCCACACCACAGGGGACTACCCTGCACCCCTGGTCATGTCCCGCAGGCAGCCCATCCACCATGGGCATGCCCCCCAGCCAAGCCACATGTCACCTTGCACTAGTGATCACCAACTCATGTCCCCCAGCAGCCCCACCTCCCAGCAGTCAGGGGCACCTGCAAGCAGGCCTCGACTCATGTACCGCACATGTCCCCCAGCACCCCCACCCCCCAGCAGTCAGGGGCACCTGCCAGCAGGCCCCCATTCTTGTCCCCATCACCCCCAAACCGCAGCAGTGAGGGGCAGCTGCCAGCAGGCCCCCACTCATGTCCTCCAGCACCCCCACCCCCCAGCAGTCAGGGGCACCTGCCAGCAGGCCCCCACTCATGTCCCCCAGCACCCCGACCCCCAGCAGACAGGGGCACCTGCCAGCAGGCCCCCACTCATGTCCGCTGCACCCCCACCCCCCAGCAGTCAGGGGCATCTGCCAGCAGGCCCCCACTCATGTCCCCCAGGACCCCCACCCCCCAGCAGTCAGGGTCACTTGCCATCAGTTCCCCACTCATGTCCCCCAGCACCCCCACCCCCCAGCAGTCAGGGGCACCTGCCAGCAGGCCCCCACTCATGTGCCACACATGTCCCCCAGCACCCCCACCCCCCAGCAGTCAGGGGCACCTTTCAGCAGGCCCCCACACATGTCCCCCAGCACCCCCATCTCCCAGCAGTGAGGGGCACCTGCCAGCAGGCCCCCACGCATGTCCCACACATGTCCCCCAGAACCCCTACCCCACAGCAGTCAGGGGCACCTGCCAGCAGGCCCCCACTCATGTCCCCAGCACCCCCAACCCCCAGCAGTCAGGGGCACCTGCCAGCAGGCCCCCACACATGTCCCCCAGCACCCACATCATGACGATCATCAATCATGGGCCTCATGGCCACCCACATCACACCCCATGCCACTCCAGCCCAAAGACCCAACCAAGTATTGCATCCACCCACAGAGAAATGGCCATTACATGATACAACCAGAATGGCAAGTATGTACATGAACACATGTCCGTCACACACCCACAATGGGTGCAAGTGAATGTGAAAACCCATATCATGACATGCATGAAACCAATGAGAGAATACCACACATCGAAGTATGAAACAAAAATGTATTGAACACAACATGAATGTAATGAAAAAAAAACACTCAATAATGGGAATAAGAAATACAATGCAGCATTTCCGGAAATTAATAAAAAATATGAAATCAGAATCCAAAGAAATCCAAATGAAAATGTGTCTAAAGTCTCAGTCCAACAAAGCAAATCCAAGGGAAAAAAAAATATATGAAATTGATTGCGCCATGGTGAAATTAAAATAAAAACGAGAAACATCCACTGTTCAACTATATACAAATCACGAATCCAGGGTCCATGAGCCCAACAAATGAAATGAAACCTACAAAAAACACTACCTAATAAAGAACTATATACAAAAATGTGGTGCATTGTCCAAGCGGCCCAAAATAAACAAAAACAGAAAGGAAATCTAACACTATCTAACTATTTACAATGGTAGTGGGCTAGTCCGAAGGCTCACTTTTTGATGTCCTGGGCCAGGGCATAATCAAACTCCCGCTCAATGTCCTGGAGGCGGTCCTCTTCCATGGCCCCAAGGGTTCGCAGGGACAATAACATATTCACCTCCAACTCACTGCAAATTGACTCGAGGCACTCGGCCCACCTCAGGGCCCTCCGCATGGAGTTCTCCGCCCTGACCATTGTCAGCCGTGCCTCTTCCGCCCGCTCCCGCTCCGCATCTATGGCGTGGCCCAACCGCTGCCACATGGAAGACACTTGAAATCCGGGGTCCTCCTGCCCTATGGCTAATGCCTGCCCCTCCAATGTTGAAGGCCTCGAGCCATCATTGCTTCCACCATGTTGCTGCTGCTGTGACTGTGCCTGCGCCCTGGCTCTTGCTGCCTGCACGTCCTCCTCCGGCTGGCGTACAGTTGTCGTGGTGGCCACCCCTGCTGGATGTCCGACTCCCGACTGTGGCAGGGATGTGTCCTCCACCAGCCTGGCCGCTGGGTCAGGGGCAGCTCCACAGGGAACCCAGGTGATACATGGGTGGGAAGATGGCATGGAGGATGACTGGCGCGTAGGAGATTCAGGTGAGGAGGGGGTCGCACGAAGGTCCAGCACACGGAGGAATCCAGCACCGGTGACCCGTCCCAGTAGGTCAACATGGTCAAAGAGGCATGCGAGACGACGTGCAGTCTCTCCACGAAAAGACTGCAGGTCACCTCGCATGCCCCGTTGACGCAACGCTATCCCACTCAGGACAGGCTCAACACGGTCCTGGATAGCCATGTCCACAGGGAGAGGAAGGCCAGTTGTTGTGCGCTCATCCCCTCCATGAAAACGGGTCTGGACGTAGGCATCCCTGCTGGTGCCAGATGATGCAGTGACAGGATCAGGGACAGGATTACACACAGGCACCTCTGCGGCAGCCTGTGCTGCCTCCTGTCCCTGCACTGCACAGTGGAATCCCCACCTCCAGACCCCGTTTGTTTCCCTTCCACGGCCTCCTCCTCCACCAACCCCCCACCAACCTGGATGACTCCGTGCCATCTTCCTCCATTGGACCCTGTCGGGTCTCAGCTGCCCCTTCTGCTGCCGTGGAGTTCACATCCGACCTCTGCCTCTTGGAACTACCGTCGGCAGCTGCGGCCCTGGACGCGGCACCAGACTCCTCACTCCCCGACGAGATGACAATCTGGGAGGGGAGCAGGGCCGTGCGTCTCCGGATGGTGGTGCGATCCCTGCCGCTGTGCTCCACAGCACCCTCTCCGCCCTCTTCATCAGTTGACGCTGCAGACAGGGAGAGATAAAACACAGACATCGGGGCACCGTACAATGGACTGATACACACATGACAGTTGCACATGAATGGCAGTGTCAAACTTCAGACATGGCATCACACTCCACGACACACATGTCATTTCAACTCACACACATGAGCATTTCCACAGCAATATTGCACCAGGCAGCAACATCCATACATATACAACAGCATGAACAGCCGAAGGTGAATCTGACATCACATGAAACACAGGGAGTGCACTAGACATGCACACACGCCACCACACTTACATGCATGTCTACATCTCCTCCAACTGTCACAGTGATGCAATCACCATACATGTCACATCTGGCATTCAGCCTTCTACATATCAGTGTCACGTGCATCCTTGTTGCATCACAGTTGCACACTTGTCAAATACACACACATGCACATGTACACAGTGCAGATACATGCAGCAAGAACCACCATCCATTTGTGACACCACAACCATGCCAACGTACATACACAGAAATTCAAACATGTGTGCTCCCACACCTGCATTTGCACAGCATGCTTACCAACACATACACCATCGATGTGTCTCACACCTAAGAGGACTCACATGTGGCAGCCTCACACCCCTGTTCATACACATCCCTACATAGCCCTATGAAAACACATGTGCAACCTGCACACTACTGGCACACCACCACACGCACAGCGTCCAATCAGTATGCATGTACACTTACCGCTCAACTCCAGACGGGTCTGCCTCTCAAGGACCTGGACATGGGGTGCTGGGTATATGTGTTCCAGGACCCTCATTTGGTGGTCAGACAGGTGGCCCCGGCGCCCCTTGGCATTCGCAGCCTTCAAGAGGCGCCGGGCCTTGTTGAGGGTCCTGGACCTGAAGTCCTCCCATCGCTTCTTGACATGTTGTAAATCGCGGACTGCCACCCCCTCCGCATTGATGGCAGTCACGATGTCCATCGAGATCCTGGTCCGTCCTTCATTGTCGGTGCGCAAACCTCCAAAGAGGGCATCATACTGCCCCAGGACTTGCTCCACCAGGACTCCAACTTCCCTGGCACTGAAGCTGGTGGCCCTCTGCCTCTCTGGCTGGAGGTTGCCAGTGGTGCCAGATGGTGTTGTGCCCGACATGGCAACCCCAGAGGCAGGAGTGGGTGGGCAACTGGGTCCTGGGGCTGGGCTGTGGAGCGATGGTATCCCAGTCGGGAGTCTTCGGTCCCAGCAGGGGTAGTCACAACAACTGCACCCCTGGCTGATGTGCAGGCAGCAAATAGCAGGGCACGTGGGCAGCATGCAGTCACGCAGCAGCAGATGGCAGGTGGGAGCGTGCTCAGGGTCTGGGGGGCAGTAATTCGGCCTCTGGGCAGGAGCGTGGTCTTCCCATGTGTTGTTGCGGGGCCAGCTTGATACGGAGTGATTTGGCACATGAAAATCTTGCACGTCAGCGTGTAATTCGAGGAAAGGCCCTTCGCGCGTAAGCGCATCAGCACACGACGTGGTTTCATTGGACCAAAGGCCCTTAGCGCGTAAGCGCTTCTGTGACGTGACTCGTGCAGGCGTTTCCCTCGTGATGTGGGCATAGTGGGTCAGCGCGCGTGAAAAAACTGCACATCCGCGTGCGGATGCGTGTAATCCGAGGAAAGGGACTATGCGCTTACGTGACGTGACGTGTGTGGGCGTTTCCATCAACACGGGTGCATGTTCATCGTACACGTCCAAAAACTGCATGTCCGAGTGTCAGCTCGTGTAATTGGAGGAAAGGGCCTTAGCGCGTACACGCTTAAGTGACGCTGTACGTGTGGGCCGCTTTAAAAGGTACGTGTAGGACCACATTCCCTTGTACGTGCTTTTCGTGGAGAGCGAGTGGGTGATTTCTGTACTTCTTGTTGGTTCACGCGCGATTACTTCACAGTGTTTCAAGTTCCTACTCCCTGTAACCTCTGACAGGCGTTCTTTATTTTTTTGGGCTGTTTCCTCAAACAGCGTTCACTTCTTCTTTTTTCCTGTCTCCTCAGACAGCGTACAGTTCTTCTTTTGGCGGGGTGTTGCCTACGCGCACACGCACGTTTTTTTCACGTTCTTTTTCCAGGCAGACGGTGAGTCGCGCACGCATTTACCAACTGTGCTTGCCCCATGTGTCACGTACCCCTTCAGAGGTCATTGTAGGCTGCGTGCAACATGCGTACGCTTGTTTTTGTGTTTCTGAGTGCCACAGCGTAGTGCGGGTTAATTTTTACACGTACGTGGTCTACGAGGGGTTGCGTGCACGTTACTTTTTGTTTTTGGGTGCCTGTGCGTTGTGTGACCCGTCATCTTTCCCCAGGGGTCACAGACGGCCTTGCTAGAGCAGTAGGGTACGAATTCCATTTAGTACCCTACCCCTTTCACCCCCAATTGCCCAGGACAATTGTTTACTCCAACTCCCATACGCACAACAACAACAGTGCCATGGTTGGGAGGCAACCAAGTGGTAAGGGAGGCAAAGGTGGCCAGCCTCCAAAAGGTGGGCATGGTGGGCGCGGTAGGGGACATGGCCATGATTTTCAGGGTGCCCCTAGACCCCCATGTGTGGAGGACCAATCAGGGACACCCATGCCCCCCCTGCCCCATGGTTGAGGGAAACGTGGCTGACACATCCCAGCTCAGCCCTTGTTGGACCAGCCCCTTGTGGCACCTGACACGGCACAGGATGACTCCCAGGCTGACTTCCAGGTCAGCAAGTCTAAGCCATGTGTGCCGGTGCAAGTTGGTGTCACCAGGCCACATGGATCTGGGGCAGCGATGTCATCTGCTGCCCCAAGTAGGCAGGGTGGGGAGGCTGCAGGGGCAGCTGCAGCTCTATCCACCCCAGCTCTGAGTCTCCTAGCCGGGACAGTGTCGGTTCTGGTCCATCAAACTGACATTGCCCCTGCCAACATCACACTTCAGCCAATGCCTGCACCAAGACCTATGAATATTATTGTGCATTCACACACTCCCAGAACCCAGTCTACCTGTGCTTCTGCCCAAACTGACCAGAGCGGAGAAAGGCACACAGGCTCTGTTCCACATTTGAAGAAGAGGAAGAAGGGTGCTCTGGCACTACAGGCTGAGACCCCAGACACGGCTACACAGTCCAGCACATCAAGGAAGCCTAGCTTTAATGACCCCAAACTTGATGCACTTGTGACCTATGTGTCGGCACATAGCCGCAAAATGTTGGTGACTGCAGGGTGCAAGACCACACCTGGTCAACGTAGGGCACACTGGCAGATCATCGTGGACCGCATAAGTGCCCTTGGATTTGTGAGGCACACAGCTGATGATTGCTACAAGCCTTGGAATGACCTGAAACGCAGAGCAAAGAACAAGCTGGCCTCAAATCATGCCGCTACTCTGGTGACTGGCCGTGGGTCTCCACAACAGGACAACAAACTCACTGAACATGAGTCTGTTGCTGGGACCTTTGTCACAGAGGAACAATTAAAAGGTGTGGGAGATCTACCTGATACGATGCATTGTCTAGTGAGGCCCATGCGTGTGTGTGTAATCCATGTATATGTTGTTTGGGTGACGGGTTCTGATTGAGTGCCAGGTGAGGGTGTGTACTCCTGAGTGTTATGGGTCACGCATTTGCTTCCTCCCATACATTCATGTGCCTTGGATTTGGGTATGACTGTATCCCTTCTGCCCACAGTTGCCAATTAGGCCTACATTAGTGCACTTTACCTTGAACTGTCATCTTGCAACTACATTGTTCAGATTTTGTAAGTGTTCGTTCAGGCTGATTGTTTCCACTCTCCCATTTTTACTACGCATTTTTCTGCCCCATAGCAACATATGTGTTATGTTTCGGTCATTGTTTACAGACCACAATGGGCCACTATTTTTACCTGGTTATGTTAATGATTACACCATTCAGGCCGATGGAGTATTGGGCTGCAGAAACCTTTTTATTAGGGCCTGTTTGCATGTGGAACATGACAGATGTTTCCTGCAATGTTAAAGTGACCAACCATTGATCAGCCCACAATGACTGTATTATTGGACACTGGATGTGTTTCAGTGTGTGGCACATGCATATTTAGCAACACTATTCAGCATTAATCTTCGCATCATGTCGATGTGACAGTACTCATTCAGTGACATATTGCTGTAGTTTTGTAATTTAACATGGCTATGCTACATGACATCTGTGTTGTGGCATGTGTCATGTATGTGTATTGGACATGCCACTCACAGCCTGATGTGTGATGCCAGTGCTACCCAACATGCTGCAAATGTGTTGCTTTTCCATCTTGCTCTCCCCAGTGTCTGTCTTTTTGACTCCACTTCCAACTCTTTGACAGTGCATTCATGGCAGGGTTATAGTCATGTGGGACATGTGTAAATCATGTACTGGATCTCTGGCTTGTCACAGCTTATCTGTGTGCTATGGTGCTCATGCCTGTTTCCATTTGTTGTCTTTCATGTTTTTGCAGGTGATGACGCACTTGATGCTGTTGAGGTTGAGCAGATGGTGCAGACCCAGGAGGAATCTCAGGCATGACCGGGCACCAGTGGGGGATGTGGTGTGGTGGTGGGTGAAATCCCAATGTTACTGCAGACCATACTGCCCAGGGGTGTCTCTGGGTGCACCTCCCCAGTTGCAGGTAAGTGTTTCTGGCAGGGATTCTGTTCTGTCCAACCCACCTGCACCAGGGGTAGAACCCTCTATGGGGATGTCAGTGTTGGTAGGTCCGCCTTTGGTGGTTACAGATGCAGGGTCACACTCCACAGCACCCGAGGTAAGATACAACACAGCCCATATTGCATCCTGGGGCATAGTGGAGGGCACATTCGGAGTGCTAAAGTCACGTTTTCGCTCCCTTGACAGCTCTGGTGGGCAGCTGCTATATGCGACCCCAGTAGTGTGCAGGATCATAGTGGCAGCATGTGTCCTGCACAACGTTGCCATACGCCGGGGCCTGCGGGTGGACATGGTGGTGCCCCCACATCCCCAACCACGTGAACGGCCGCTGCGCATGGGAGGGGAAAGGGTATGTGGTGAGGCAGCCCGTACGCAGCTGGTGGCTAATTACTTCACCTAAAATCACACCCCTGTGGAGTGCACACAGCCGTGGCACATACCAGCTGACAATCAATGATGATGACATAAGGGACAGTCAACTGTCACAACCATACCAGCCTGAGATTGGTCACATGAAAGTGCTACATTGTGTGTATCCCTTCCTACTGAAAGAGAACCAATGCTATGTCACAAAAGGGCACACATGTGTGCTGCATGAATGACTACCCCCTTGCAAAATACAACATGAAAATAGTGCCATGTCACCCAACCCCTCCCCTTATCAGCTACCCAACACACCATGGCATGTCATGCAATGTGAAACGAAACACATGAATGCACAACACATGACACAAGTGTCACAAAGTGCACTGTCCCAAATGGAAATATGCCACAGACAATATTCTCCCAATAATCAATAACAAACAGCACACATGAACAAACACTTATCAGCAACACACTACAGCAACACAGCAGGAAACAGGGCCAAAATATGACAGTACAAAATCAAAGTCGTGCAAGTCTTACAACCTGAATAAGCCAGCACATCAACCCCTTCCAACTGCAGAGGGTTGCTGTCAGGCAAATGTGTCAGCGTACTGCATACAATATGAACTGCATCCGCAAAGGAGATGGCCTTGTGAAGACATGAACAAGGTACCTGTGAATAAGGAGGAAGACATGGATGCACAAGCACATACCAATACACCATGCAGTGTTCAATACAACATCAATCCCCACTAGGGATGTCCACACAGTTTTGACCACAGACTGCCCACACAGCTCATGGGAGCCCAATGTCACTGTGTAAGTCACTGTCACTTGATCACACCCTTTGCAAGCCCATGGAAAGTAAAAGCAGGAGGGGTGTGTGTGTCAGGAACCCAAGCATCTAACCCAAACACAGGGCAAGCCTGCATGTGCCCAGCTGGAATACATAGTGGATGCCCACGGGAGCCACACAAGGCAACACACTGTAAATAAATAACAAAATAAAAAATTAAAACATAAAAATAAAAAATGGCCATGTGTGGGCCAGAGGGGGGAGGCCACCTAGGAGGTTTGAGGACAGGGTGCACACCAACAGCCACCTGCATGGATGTTGCGAGAAAAAAAAAATACCTCCATGGGCTCATGGCCTGCACGGCTACGCCAATGTGGGAGAACTGCTGTCGCTCTCTTCACCCTCTGCTGCTACATCAGGAGGTGGGGATGCTATGGGAGGCAGCCCATGCAAAGCCCTCGTATGGTCCTCCATGGCAGCAAGCATGCGGGTGTGGAAGGTCTCGTTCTGGAGGATGATAGTACGGAGATCCCCATGCAGCACCTCATGGGTTGCCTGCATTTCTGCATGCATGGCCTCGCTTGATGCCCGGATCTCCTCACGAGTTGCCTGCAGCTCAGCTGAGAGCGAACGTGTGAGCTGCTCCAGCTGCTGTTCAGCCCTAAAATTTCGGGAAGCCTCAAGTTCAACCAGATTCTCCATGAGGAAATGGTGTTCTAACCTCAGGGCTTCCCTGTGGCCCTGCGACTCTACATTTATGGCGTCGCGCAGAGTCTCCAGTGCCGTCCATCAGTCCCTTTTGGACGCCAACATGTCCTCCCCGTGTGATTGGCAAATGGACTCTGTTGCCTTCTGTTGGAGCTCCATCTGCCTTTCAGGGGGGAGAATGGAAGTGGCCACCCTCTCCATTGCCTGAGCCGTCATTTCAACCGATGCTCCCTGTTGTGCTTCTATACCGTACATGGAGTTTTCCCATACAGCATTGCCTGGTGGTGCACGGCCACCGCGTCGGCGGGCACCACACCTGTTTGGGGCAAGGTGATCTGCACCTTGGTGTGCTGGCACTACCTGAAGCTGCAGGACTGCATTCCCCTTCTGATCTGCTGGCCAGGAACAGGATCAAATGTTGTGGAGTGTGACCCTGCATCCGTAACCGCCAAAGGCGGAGTTACCAACACTGACATCCCCATAGAGGGGTCTACCCCTGGTGCAGGTGGGTTGGACAGAACAGCATCCCTGCCAGAAACACTCACCTGCGACATCACATAAGTTTCATCATCCGATTCAGCACATGAATCATAGAGATCTGGGGAGGTGCACCCAGAGACACCCCTGGAAAGTATGGTCTGCAGAAGGATTGGGTTTTCACCCACCACCACACCACGTCCTCCACTGGTGCCCGGTTGTGCCTGAGATTCCTCCTGGGTCTGCACCATCTCCTCCACCTCTACAGCATCAAGTGCGTCATCACCTGCAAAAATAATGCAAGACAACAAATGGAAACAGGCATGAGCACCATAGCACACACATAGGCCTGACAAGCCAGAGATCCAGTACATGAACAACACATATCCCACATGACCATAACTTTGGCATGCATGCACTGTCAATGATTTGGAAGGGGAGTCAAAATACAGACACTGAGGACTCCAAGATGGAAAATGAACATGTGCTGCATGCTGGATAGCACTGTCATCACATATTAGCCTGTGAGTGGCATGGTCAATTCACATACATGGCACATGCCAGCACACATATGGCACGTAGCATAGCCATGGTACATTTGACAAGTACAGCTATATGTCAGTGAATGAGTACTGTCACACATCCATGTGAGATGGACATGATGAGATGAAAAATGCAAAATAGTGTGACAAAATATGCATGTGCCACACACTGCAACACATCCAGTGTGCAATAATACATTGATGGCAGGCAGATGGATACATCAATGGTTGGTCACTTCAACATGACAGAACACAACAGTCATGTTCAACATTCAATCAGGGCCAAAAAATTAATGTGAGCAGGCCCTTACTCAATCAGCCTGAATGGTCAAATCATTCCCATAACAAGGTAATAAATGTGGGCCAATGTGGGTTGTAATCTATGACAGAAGCATGTCACATATGTGGCATTAGGGCAGAAGAATGCGTTGCAAAAATGGGAGGATTGAAACAATCAGGCTGAATGAACACTGAAAAATCAGAAAAATGTTGTTGCAAGATGACAGTTCAGGGGCAGCTGCAGTAACGTGGCGCTAATTGGCTACTGTGGTCAGAAGGGATACTGTCATATCCAAACCCAAGGCTGGTGAATGGTTTGGAGGAAGCACATGGGTGACCCATACCACGCAGAAGTACACACCCTCACCTGGTACTCAATCATTACACTTCACCCAAGAAACATACACATGGATTACACACACTTGCATGGGCACTCTCCGGACAATGCCTCATAATCTGGTAGGTCTCCCACGCCTTGGATCTGTACCTCTGTGATGAAGGTTCCAGCAACAGACTCATGTTCAGTGAGTTGCTCATCCTCTGGTGGAGACCCACCGCCAGTCACCAGAGTAGAGGCATGATTGGAAGCCAGCTTGTTCTTTGTTCTGCGTTTCAGGTCATTCCACCGCTTGTAGCAATCATCAGCTGTGCGCCTCACAAATCCAAGGGCACAAATGTGGACCTTGATGGTCTGCCAGTGGGCCCTACGTTGAGCAGGCGTAGTCTTACAGCCTGCAGTCACCAACATTTCGCGGCTATGTGATGACACATAGGCCACAAGGGCATCAAGTTCGGCGTCATTGAAGCTAGGCTTCCTTGACGTGCCAGAGTGTATAGCCGTGTCTGGGGTCTCAGCCTGTAGTGCAAGAGCACCCTTCTTCTTCTTCTTGTAAGGTGGTGTGGATCCTGAGTGGCTTACACCGCTTTGGTCAATAGGGGCATAAGCGCAGGTGGACTGGGTACTAGAAGCCTGTAAAGGCACAATGACCATAGGTCTTGGTGCAGGCATTGGCTGCAGGGTGATGTCAGCAAGGCCAACGTAGGTGTGATGGACCTGGACCAACACTGTCCTGGCTGGGAGACTCGGAGCTGGGGTGGATTGAGCTGCAGCTGCCCCTGCAGTATCCCCAACCTGCCTACCTGGTGCAGCAGATGATATTGCTGGCCCCCAGATCCACGTGGCCTGGTGACAGCAACTTTCACCGGCACACTTGGATTAGACTTGCTGACCTGGAAGTCAGCCTGGGAGACAACCTGTGCCGGTTCAGGTGACAAAATGGGCCGGTCCAACAAGGGCTAAGCTGGGGTGGTGTCAGCTACATTTCACACAACCATTGGGGGGGGCATAGGTGTCCCTGATAGGTCCTCCACACGCGGGGCTCCTGGCCACGTCCCCTACCGCGCCCACCACGCCCACCTTTTGGAGGTCAGCCACCTCTGCCTCCCTTACTGCTTGGTCGCCTCCCAACCATGGAACTGATGTCGTTGTGCCTATGGGAGTTGCAGTAAACAATTGTCCTGGGCAATTGGGGTGAATGGGGTAGGGTACTAGATGGAATTCGTACCCTAGTGCTCTAGCAAGGCTGGATGTGACCCCTGGGGGAAGATGACGGATCACGCAATGCACAGGCACCCCAAAGACTAAAGTACACATGCACGCAACCCCTGGTAGACCACGTGCATGGAAAAATGAACCCGCACTACGCTGTGGCACCCAGAAACACAAAAATAAGCGTACACGTATTACACGCAGCCTGGGGACGCGACACACGGGGGCAAGCACAGTTGGAAAATACGTGCACGACTCACAGTCTGCCTTGCAAAAAAACATGAAAAAGACGCGCGTATGCGCGTTGGCAACACCCCCGCCAAACGAAGAAAAGAACGCAGTCTGAGGAAAAAGGGAGTACCAACTGGAAACTTTGTGAAGTAATCACGTGTGAACCGACAAGAAGTACAAGAAACACCCGCTCGCTCTCCACAAAAAGCACGTACAAGAAAATAGCGTGATACTTGTATCTTTTAAGCCAGCCCACACGTGCAGCGTCACTTACGTGCTTACGCGCTAAGGCCCTTTCCTCCAATAGCATGGGTGACGTGCAGTTTTCTCATGTGCTGAATCACAATGCACCCGTGTTGTGGGGAAGGCCCGTGCACGTAACGTCACTTATGCACTTACGCGCTAAGGGCCTTTCCTCGGATTTCATGCTGACGTGCACTTTTTTCACATGCCAAATAACTCTGTATCAAGCTGGCCACGCGAAAACACACAGAAGACCACGCTCCTGCCGAAAAGGCCATTTTCTTGCCCCCAAGAGCCCTGAGCACGCTCCCACCAGCCATCTGCTGCTGCCTGCTGCCCACGTGCCCTGCTATTTGGTACCTGCACATCAGCCATCTGCAGGGGTCCAGTTGCTGTGTCCACCCCTGCTGGAACAGAAGACTCCCGACTGGGATACCATCGCTCCACAGCCCAGCCCCAGGACCCAGTTGCCCACTCACACCTGCCTCAGGGGTCGCCATGTCGGGGCAAACACCATCTGAGACCACTGGCGACCCCCAGCCAGAGAGGCAGAGGGCCACTAGCTTCAGTGAGAAGGAAGTTGGTGTCCTGGTGGAGCATGTCCTGTGGCATTATGATGCCCTCTTCGGAACATCATGCGCCAACAAGGAAGGACGGGAGAGGATCTGGGAGGACGCAGTGGTTGCCATCAATGCGGAGGGGGTGGCAACTCGCGACATCAAGCACGTCCGGATGCACTGGGAGAACTTCAGGTCCAGGACCCTCTACAAGCCCGGTGCCTCGTGGAGGGGGGCCGGGTCAGCATGAGTAACATCCAGATGAGGGTCCTGTAATGCATAGGCCCAGCGCTCCATGCCCATATCCTTCAGAGGCAGACCCGTCTGGAGTTGAGCGGTAAGTGGCCATGCATTGCTTTGTGAGACAGGGCATGTTGCAGTGTGCTGGTAGTCTGATACTTGCCTGTATGTGTGACATAGGCCATGTATGGATGTGTGTGTGCAGGGACATCATGGTCATGCATGTGAGACCAGTAATGTGTGAACCACATGGATGGTGCATGTGTTCCAATGCAACATGGGGAACTGTATGCGGAATGCACACATGAATGAATGTCTGTCTCTGTTATTGGACATGGAGGGGGGATGAGGGATGGGTGCTGCTCTCATGTACATGTATGGTGCACATGTGTGTGTGTCTGAGAAGTGTGTGTGTGACTTTGAAATGCCATGGATGCATGACACATGTCCGTGATGATGTGTAGATTCGCACATGCAGTGCCGTCACCGTTGTATCCACTGTGTCTATCCACTGTGTCTGTGGTGTACAAGCCAGGATGCATGACCCTCCAGTGATGTGTGGCATGGGATCGGTGTGAGCCATGATGCATGTGAGTTTGAAGGCAACTTTTTGGTTAAAAGAGGCCCTTGTACATGGATTCTGATGCAGGCGCCGTGCCTGTTCTGCATGTGTGTTGCGTGCATTCACCCATGTATTGTGGAGGGACAGGATGGAAGTGACTTTTGACAGTGCCACTCATGTCTTATTGCTTCCTGTCTAGGGGAACATTGTACTGTACCCTTATGCTTGTGTTCTATGTCTCCCTCTACGCAGTGTCAATTGAAGAAGAGGGCAAAGACGGCGCTGTGGAGCCAAGCCCCACTGGACGGCAACGCAAGGCCCAGCCACCCTCCCAGAAATTGCCATCATCCGGGAGCAAGGTGACTGGTGCCGCGTCTGCCACTACGGCTGTAGCAGAAGGGCCGGGTGAGCCCCCACAGGAGCTTGCAATGGTGGAAGATGGTGCGGAGACATCCAGGTTGGTGGTCTCCACAGAAGAGGAGGATCCCGCTACTGAGCCACACATGGGGCCTGGTGGGGGTAGAACCACTGGTGCAAGTGGTGCAGTCCAGGGCCAGGGTCAGGAGGCAGCACAGGTCACCGCGGAGGGGCCTGTGCATGTCGCTGTCCTTGACCATGTGACTCACCACCATGCACCAGCAGGGATGCCCCGTCCCAGGCCTGTCCGCAGGTAGGGGGGAGTGCCATGTCATCTGCCTCTCCACTACCTGTGGATGAGGGGTCCCACGACCGTATAGGCTCCGTCCTGGTTGGTGTCGCGTTGCACACGCGTGACATTCATGATGATGTGTGTGCTTCCTGGTTGGAGCATGCACGCCATCACGAAGAGCGGAGTCGCAACTTGGCAATGTTGGGAGGGGCCCTGGTCGGTGGGTTCCTACATGTGTTGCGCACTCTGGCAGACCTCTCCTCCTCTGTGGAGGCTATGCACCAGTTGTTCTCCCTGCCGTCTTCCGGCCCAGATTCCACCAGGGCCCCCTGTTGACCTGGCCTGACCAACACAGCCAGCTTGGTGGAGATCCCATCCCTGCCACAGTCGGGAGTCGGCGGTCCAGCAGGGGTGGACACCCCAACAACTGGAGACCAGCAGATGGAGGATGTGCAGGCATCATCGGACAGGGCACATGGACAGCAGCAACAGCAGCAGGCTCTAGGTGGGAGCAATGATGGCTCAGGGCCATCAACATCAGAGGGGCAGGCATCGGCCAGAGGGCAGGAGGACCCTGGTATGGGTGTGTCTTCTGTGTGGCTGCAGTTGGGCCAGCGTATAGATGCGGAGAGGCGGCGGATGGAAGAGGCGTGGCTCACCATGGTCACAGCGGAGTTCTCCATGCGTCGGGTGTTGAGGCGGGCAGAGTGCCTCGAGGGAACTCGCAGGGAGTTGGAACAGGCCATGAGTGCATCCCTGCAAGACCTCGGGGCCAGGGCAGAGTCCCACCTCCAGGACATCGACATGGAGTTCGATGATGCCCTGGCCCAGGACATCACAGAGTGAGCCGCAGGACTTGCCCGCCGCCATTGTATATAGTTAGATAGTGTTAGGTTTCCTTTCTGTTATTATTTATTTTGGGGCGCTTGGATATTGCCCCACGTTTTTGAATATAGTTCTTCATTAGGTAGAGTTTTTTCTAGTTTTCAGCTGAAAGGTTGGGCTCATGGACCCTGGATTGGTACTTTTTAAATAGTTCAACACTGGATTTCACTTTTTATTTTGATTTTTTTTCTCCATGGATCAATGGTTTTGTCTTGGTAAATCACTTTGGATTTGTTTTGCCGGACAGTCACTTTGGACCCATGTGCATTTGGATTGATTTTGATTCTGCATTCACTCATTTTTTTTTTATATTTTGGACATGCAGCTTTTTCTTCATCACTTCCATTCTTGTGTGTTTCATTTCATTCCCTTGCTTTTGTTTTGAATACATTTTCATTTCCTACTTGAATGTGTGGTATTTTCTCTTTGGTTACATGCATGTCAGGATGTGTGTTTTCTCAATCTCATGCACGCATTGTGTGGGTGTAACAGAACTGTGTTGATTTGCATACTTGCCATTTTTGATGTGTCATGTGATAGGGATTACATTGTGGGGTGGATGTGATGCTGGTTGTGTGTTTGGACTGGGGTGGCATGGGGTGTGATGTGGGTGGCCATAAGGCCCATGATTGAGGATCGTCATGACGTGGGGGCGGGGAGACATGAGTCGGGGCCTGCTGGCAGGTGCCTGTCAATGCTGGGTGGGTGGGGGTGGAGGGGGACATGAGTTGGGGCCTGCTGGCACGTGATCCTCACTGCTGGGGGGTGGGGGGTGCAGGGGGACATGAGTCGGGGCCTGCTGGCAGGTGCCCATCAATGCTGGGTGGGTGGGGGTGTTGGGGGACATGAGTCGGGGCCTGCTGGCAGGTGCCCCTCACTGCTGGGGGGTGGGGGTTCTGGGGGACATGAGTCGGGGCCTGCTGGCATGTGCCCGTCAATGCTGGGTGCTGGGGGTGCTGGGGGACATGAGTCGGGGCCTGCTGGCAGGTGCCCCTTACTGCTGGGGGATGGGGGTGCTGGGGGACATGAGTCGGCCCCTGCTGGCAGGTGCCCGTCAATGCTGGGTGGGTGAGGGTGCTGGGGGACATGAGTCAGGGCCTGCTGGCAGGTGTCCCTCACTGCTGGAGGGTGGGGGTGCTGGGGGACATGAGTCGGGGCCTGCTGGCAGGT
Source organism: Ambystoma mexicanum (assembly GCF_040938575.1). NCBI lineage: Eukaryota > Metazoa > Chordata > Amphibia > Caudata > Ambystomatidae > Ambystoma > Ambystoma mexicanum. The sequence goes on from NC_090935.1 coordinate 845,595,512, forward strand.
GCCCGTCAATGCTGGGTGGGTGGGGGTGCTGGGGGACATGAGTTGGGGCCTGCTGGCAGGTGCACGTCAATGCTGGGCGGGTGGGGGTGCTGAGGGACATGAGTCGGGGCCTGCTGGCAAGTGCCCCACACTGCCGGGGGTGGGGGTGCTGGGGGACATGAGTCGGGCCCTGCTGGCAGGTGTCCGTCAATCTGGGTGGGTGGGGGTGCTGGGGGACATGAGTTGGTGATCACTAGCGCAAGGTGACATGTGGGCTGGCTGGGGGGCATGTGCATGGTGGATGGGCTGCCTGCGGGACATGAGCAGGGGTGCAGGGTAGTCCACTGTGGTGTGGGTTGCCTGCAGGGGCCGTGGAGGGGGTAGAGAGCACACCTGGGAGGACCCACTCTGCCAATTCACGTGTGGGAGTCCCCGCGCACCCCACTGGATACACATACCATGCTCTGACAGCGAAATTGCTGGGAAACTTCCCGCTCACCCCCGAAATACACATACCCCGCTCGCGCAGGGCCAATCATGTGTGGAACTCCCCACGCACCCCAGTAATATACTTACCCCGCTCACACAGGGCCAATCGCGTGTGGAACTCCCCGCGCACCCCAGTAATACACGTACCCCGCTTACACAGGGCCAATCGCGTGTGGAACTCCTTGCGCACCCCGAAATACACGTACCCCACTCGCACAGGGCCAATCGCGTGTGAAACTTCCTGCGCACACCCGAAATACACGTACCCCGCTCGCACAGGGCCAATCGCGTGTGAAACTTCCCGTGCACCCCCGAAATACATGTACCCTGCTCGCACAGGGCCAATCGTGTGTGAAACTTCCTGCGCAACCCCGAAATACAAGTACCCCGCTCACAGAGGGCCAATCGCGTGTGAAACTTCCCGCACACCACCAAAATACACCTACCCCACTCGCACAGGGTCAATCATGTGTGAAACCTCCCGCGCACCCCCGAAATACACGTACCCCACTTGCACAGGCCAATCGTGTGTGAAACTTCCAGCGCACCCCCGAAATACAGGTACCCCACTCGCACAGGGCCAATCGCGTGTGGAACTCCCCGCACACCCCAGTAATACATGTACCCTGCTCGCACAGGCCCTATCGCGTGTGGATCTCCCCGTGCACCCCAGTAATACACGTACCCCACTCACACAGTCCCAATCGCGTGTGATTCTCCCCACGCAGGGGTGTACGTGTATTCGGAGTGGTGCGCGGGGACATTACAGACGTTTTCTTGGTTGCGGACCTGTTTGCTGGTCCACTGGCCTGTGCGCCATGTACAGGATTTGTGTGCTGTGCATGGCGCAGGGGGAGGGTTTGGGGGCGTAACTGGCGCTGCTGCAGGGTTGCTGCGCCTCTCTGTGCCACGGCTGGTAATGGATGTTAAAATCCATGAATACGCTGTGCACTGAAAAGGATTTTGGCACACGCGACTGGCACAGGCTGTTGCACGCGCACACTGTGCACCAGCCGCATGCTCCACTTGTGCGATGAATACTATGAATTACCCCCTAAATCTCACTGGGCCAAAACTATTTGTCAAAACTCAAAGGGGCTCGTTTTTCTCAGCAACATAATGTGAATAAAAGGAGTACAAGGCTTTTACGCCTTTCATTTATGCCATGCCACATTTTCATTCATTTGTATGTCCAGAGGAGGGGGAAATTCAACTTGCTTTTACGCCACTTCCCTTCTTATCCGCCATACAACTGCCACAGCATTTGCGCCAGCATGCATTTTCATGCCCGGACAAATGCTGAGCATACTTATGGACTCAGAAGGCTTCATGTGCCAGCATATAGTAGGCAGACTCCGAATGGATCCATTGTAAATTCTGTTGTCACACTCGCATCGCATGCAGTGATTACAATCGAATGTTGCCTACCATGCGCGTATATTAAGCAGAATTTACAAAGACAATTAAACACTGCTGGCAATGTAAGCATGTGAGGCAGTGATTAATTCTAATTGTAAATGCCGTTGTCAGCGTTTACTCATTTGCACTGTGGAGTGCAAAAGACAGAATATACTGGTGTGTGGAACTTTTTTGCTCTGTACATTTGCGCTCCGCCATGCAAATTACACAAATTTAGTGGCAGTGCCCTGGCCACGTCTGAGTACAAATGCACCAGGTCCCGCCGTCAAATTACGATTTGGAGCAACATGAACTCCATATAATTTAAGTATGATGATTTAAGGACTTAGGATGATTCATCCCCAAAATATTTTTTGCAAAATGCTGAATGTAAAAGTACACTCAGTTAGCATATGTCAAACATATACCTGGTAACAGGACAGCCAGTCCTATGAATGTCATCCTAATACAGCAAACAAGCCCCCTTCAGCAGAATAATTCTGCTGAAAAGGGTTTGTATGCTTTATTAGGATGACATTTGTAGGACTGTCTTCCCTGTGAATGAGGCAACCACATCCTGTTAGTGCCTTTAGCTACACAACCTCGGTTTACGTACCAATCTGTTTATCCTGGTGCATCAAATATTATTTTTAAAACAAAATGTGATGCACCAAAAAAAACACTGGCTGTTACTCAAACCCAGGTAATGTGATTGAAAGGGCTATTCGTTGACCACTGGACCATACGAGTCCTATTCAACGAATAAAGCACACACACCCTGTTAAATAAACAGGACGTGTGTGCCTCATTCACAGGGCATCCAGTCCTACCAATGCCACCATAATACAGCAAAAAAGCCCTTTTCAACCAAATTATTCTCAAGAATAAGTGGAAAGATTAACTCCCATGAAGCACCTTCACACAGACTAATTGTTTGTTTATTCTGCTGAGTGTTCAGGAAAACACCACTACTGACTCAATCTATACAGATCAGAATTGTTCTGAAGATTTCATCCAGATGCTTTGAAACAATCTCCAAAGAGATTTTTGGTATCTTGGATGAACTCTGCAAACTTGGTGCACGCAAATTTGCATTGTGTCTTCTCCTTAATTTTCTTTGACTGTAATTATGTCATTTCATTGCACTGTGTAAAATGGCAGGGCTATGCTTCTTTAGCCCTTTATGTGCTTTTGTACTATGTAAAATACACCAGATTATTTATGAGTCTGTACTATGTACGTTTTTTTTTTTTTTTTTTTTTTAATGGCATGTCACTTTAGCTATTAAATTGATCAACTTTGTAGTTTGGTCTTTACAAAATGTGAAAATTATTGTGGCTAATTTTGTTACATTAACTGTGATTGAAATAATGATCTTAATCATTCACTGAGACGATACCAAAAAGGAACAACCCCCCTTTATTTCAGCGTATTAATCCCTGTTTGTGTAGGGGTACCCAGCCCTGCTGCACCAATAGTTTGATATATGCAGCATCTTAAATGCACACTTTGAAACTATTAATGTAGTAGATCACATCAAAGCCCAGGTTATAAAGAACAAAACGTGCCAAAAAAGCTCAGACATATTCTATGTAATACTGTGGAAAAGAAATAGGATACCATCAGTGACAGCTATCGTGCATTGTCAATCTTTGAGTGATCGATTGATGCTTTGTTGATGGAGTGATAGAGAATGTGGTGGGCCTGGGGCTTGATAAAACAATTTCACAAAATTGATTTGATAAACCTGTTCTGAGCAATTCCATTAACAGTATATTCATCATCATCATAACTTCATTCGGCACAAGCCATAAAAGCATATCACATTTAAAAAATAAAACATTATTCATGAGTACATTAATAAAATATATAGAGAATTGTTAACGCATCATACGATGTTACATTCAAAAGTAAAACCTGGGATTTATGGGAGAGCTGAAGACCCATCCAAAGAGAGTTATAAGAAACCTACCTTTGTGAAAAGCAATCTGGTGCAAATAATACATCCTTTAGCCTGGGATTAAAATATTGGCATCTTTCCTATTCAACTTTTTGGAGTGCATTTTCTCTCCTCTCTACGTCCCATATCAATTTTAATTTCCCAATGATCAGCCCAAGATAATTTTGGGAGATGGTACTCGGGTTCATAAACAATTCTCCTGCGTCCACATCAACAGGACCTTGAATACATATGTTAGCCACAGGATCCTATGTAGGTATTCTCTCACCATATGATCCCTCTTTTGAGACAAACCAATGTTGAGGTATATTCTTTAAGTATTAGAAATCAACAATTAATGTCCATTAGGATGCTATTATTTTTTTACAAAAATATTGTGAGTTTGTAGATTTTCAAGAGAATGCTTGATTTGTAGAAATTGGCCCTAATTACGGGATTGCCTGAAAATGTGCCGGTAGGTGGTGAGTTTCTGGCAACCCTGTAACAGCCGTAGCGCCGCCTGATATATCACAATGGCAGTGGTAACGGTTACTCCCCATTTCAATGGAAATCCGCAGGACTCCATGGAAATGGAGACATGGAACCACTAGCACCGTTGCTAACAGTGCCGCTGCTTCTGTGACATTGCAGAGGGCGGACGCAGTGGGTGTGTGTGCAGCGTATCAAAAGCTAATGGCAAGCCTCTATTTGCCCATCCAGAACAGAGTACTCTAGGTCCGCTTTGCTCCATCCTGCCCCCAGAGGCACGGTTTTCACACAAAATATGCCTATGGTTACACGTTCCTCCAATTTGACACAAGCTATTCGTAAGGTCAGCCAACTTCAGTGCTTTTTATGAAATGCTTGCTCGATCCAAGCCCATGCTCATGATTTGTATGAGCTGTGTAGTGAAGCAGCTCCTGATCTTTGTTTTATAACTGAACCATGGTTGCGTGACACATCTGGTTCTAATCTTGTTCAAGCTATGCCATTGGGCTATGGTATTCTACGTGTGGACAGAACTTCAGTTCATCCTGGGAAGGCTTAGCAGTGATTTATCGAACAACACAGCCCTGTGCTTTATTAACTGCGCAGCATGAGGTTCAAATTGAGGTTTTGTTCTTACCTCTCACTCTATCACACACTCAAACAGCCTATGTGCTTCTGGTCCATCGGCCACCCATTCCAGATGGGTCCTTTTGTCCCCGGTTCTTAGAGCTTGCCACCAATCTCAGACAGCTGGACTCAGATTTGGTGATGTTAGGTGTGTTGTGTAGTCATGTGACTTTAAGCTGTTGCATGCTCAGTAATAAAAGGGGTGTTCCCGGACATGATGTGTAGTGCGCGCTCGTAGTCCGACAGCGACAGAGCTGTTTCTGAGTGGTTCTTTACCAAGGGATGAAGGTCTGCATCCCGGGGCTCCAAGTGTATGCGCGATACCCTTAACATTGGAGACGAGGACGGAACCTGGGCGATGGAAAGGGATTTCAGTCCACACTGTGACGGCAGGTGGCAGGAATTGTTCTGCTGAATGCCTGTCAGTTGCAACTCACTATAAGACGTTAACTGCCATTTTTCTCATCATCCCGGTGGCAGCGGGTCCCATGCAGATTGCTCCTGTGCCCAAGGGGTCATTTTTGGACCCACTATGCTATGCCCAAGGGGCAAGCACTACCTAACTAGCCCACAAGAGGCTAAAAAAAAGAAAAAAATAGAGATAAAATATTTAAAGTGACACTTCATGGGATTATGCCTGGAGGTATGCCCACTACACTAGTGTGTAGTGACTGGAATTTTGAAATTGGGGAGAGTAACATCATACAGCATATTGGAATTGGGAAGTTTTGAGTTGCAGCCTCTGCCTACACAGAGGTGCTTGTGCGCTTTGGCACGTGAGAGTTGCAGCTTCCATGTTCAGGGGGGTGCCTGTGTGCTCAAACACATGTACTCTTCGAAAAGACAAAGAATGCTAGTCCCCATCATCACCAATTTTATCAATGCCTATTTTAGCACCAACTCGGTCTCAGCTGATATCAAAGAAGCCTGGGTAACTCCACCGTTGAAAAAAAACTACCCTAGACCCCACCATCCCCACCAATTACAGACCCATCACCACAGTCCTCTTTCTCCTTAGAATAATTGATAAAATCACATAACTCAAGTTCAAGCCCATCTAGAGAATAACTACCTATTAGGCGAAAGACAATCTGGCTTTCGGCCCAAACATAGTACGGAGACAGCTTTACTTGATCTAAAAAATCAGATGGATGCCATCAGAGATTCAGGTAAACTCTGCCTCTTACTACTACTCGACCTGTCCGCTGCATTTGATTTGGTGGACCATGATAAACTGTGCCTAGCACTTGCCAATAACTTTCAATTCTCTCAAAATGCAACTGCCTGGATCAAATCATTCCTATCAGAACGTACGTCCAGAGTAGCCAATAGGAGACGAGGCAGCAGATCATATTCCAGTCCCTCTAGGAATACTGCAAAGATCTTGCCTCTCTGCTACACTATATAATGCCTATACTAAACTTCTATTCTCAGCATTGGATGCCATGGAAGTCATTTACACCAACTTCGTGGATGATACACAGATACTCATCCCAATCACGAGCAACAAAGACCATTATTCCATTATGTTAAATAACATCTATGCCATCATCCAAAACTGGATGGCCACCCACAGTCTTTGCCTTAGTGGCAAAAAGACTGAGATTATCATTGTCGGATCAACAGCCCAACTAAGAAATCTGCCTCAAGACTACAATTCTATTATCATAGAGGGCATTCTCATCTCCATCTCTAACCATGTAAAAACCTTAGGGGTCTATTTAGACTACAGCCTCGCCATAAGTAAACACATTAACTCACTAGCCTCCTCCACAGCCTACACAGCCAAACTTATTGCCCTAAGCCAGCAATTCCTATCCACACAGAACTGTATCACCCCCGACAGTGCTCTCATCATGTCTAAACTAGACTATTGTAACATATTCCAGCTAGGTACCACCAGGAAAAATCTGTCCAAACTACATTTAATACAAAATAAAGCACTTGGAGCAGCCTTAGGTATAAAAAAGGTGACCACATTTCACAAGTGAGGAGAGAGGTACATTGGCTCCCCATTCAAGCTAGGATCCTCCACAAAACATTCACTACCACACACAAATGTGTCACCCAAAGGTCCCCCCACCTATCTGAATGATTGCATTAAATGCAAAACACCCAATAGGCTCCTCAGGTCCAATACCAGTACCCTCTTATTTGTTTCCTGCTTCAAGAACTGGAGAATCTTGTCTCACTGTCACAGCCCCCAGACTATGGAACCTGCTCCCAACAAACATTGGTAGCGAGACCTCCCACACCCAATTTAAGAACCTGGTTGTTTAATAGATTCTAACTTGCCTTGTTAGATTAACAAACAACCTTGGGACTTCTGCAACTGGAATCTGTGGTACATATATGTAACCCTGCCAACTGTGACTGTAAGGCCCCTGTAACATTCCTAAAATGTGTATATGCAAACTAATGTATATGTAACTATATTTTTGCAACCATATTTTATTCCTGTGAATATGAGTCCACCGCCGTCATTATGTTTGTATTGTTTTTCCTCCATGTAACCAGCATGTTCTTTCATTCTTCCTGATACCTCCGGCTTTGGGAGTACTAACAAATGAAATAAATAAATAAATAAATAAATAAATAAATAAATAAATAAATAAATAAATAAATAAATAAATAAATAAACCATGAGCAAGGAAGAAGGAAACTCTCAGGTGGACAGCCAGGCACCTACAGCAAGGGTTCACCGATTTAGAAGAGGCTTTTGACAACAGGGCTCCTTGGCCCCAATGCCAGAATTTCATACATCAGGTAACCCATTGAGCCTGGAGCCAAATGGGATTCTGTGGGTTTATAAACTAGACATGTACTTCAAGGCCACATGGGAGTCAGATGAAGAAGTGAAAGTGGCCACTCTCATATATTCGGCAGAATCTAAAGTACACAAAATGTTTAAATCCCTAACTCCAGTGGAAAAAACATACCAGGCCATGAAGGACTACCTTCAAGAGCGTGTCATGCCACTGGCAAACCTGGACTATGAGAGGTTTGTCACGTGTGCTGCAAAACACATAGAGGAAGAGTTTCTGGACACATTTTATGGATGCCTCAGACACCTAGCGGCAACATGTGCCTGGGAAAACGAAGAGGGGATGGTTCGGAATTAGCTAGTACAGGGTTGTGCTTCTGGAAAATTGCAACGCCAGGTACTATAGGAGCCTGGGCTCATGCTGGCCCTTATACTGGAGAAGGGCATGCTGTACGAACTGGCAGATATGCATGCCACCAAGATGGATTTGGCCATCCGGTCTCTTAAGATGGAGGACGTATGTGCAGTTGGCTGATAAGCAAGGTGCCACAGCAGTTAAGCTGCGGTGGAACCCCAGGAGGGAGAGAGGAGACAACCCTGCACCCTGCCCAAAGTGCTGCTATGACCTCCTGCATGCAGGAGATTGCCCGGCAAAGGGGAGAGTGTGTGGCCAATGTGAAGTGATGGGACACTTTGCCAGAATGTGCAAGGACCCCACTCCTGTGGCAAACCCTAGAGTACCGAGCCGGGAACAGTTGATGCCTCAAGATGACAGCGACAGGTAGCGGTGGTAGAACAAGAAGAAGAGCGGGACCTAGTCGAAGAAGAAGAAAATGAAGACGAGATATTTTTAATCTCAAGCATTGACTCGCTGCAAACCAAGAAAAAGAGACTGCCTATGTGCATGGTAACCATAGAAGGGACAGAGACGCCAGTCCTAGTGGATACAGGGACATCAGTGTGTGTAATGGCTTTCCAGCCTGGAGGTATGCCCACTACACTAGTGTGTAGTGACTGGAATTTTGAAATTGGGGAGAGTAACATCATACAGCATATTGGAATTGGGAAGTTTTGAGTTGCAGCCTCTGCCTACACAGAGGTGCTTGTGCGCTTTGGCACGTGAGAGTTGCAAACTAATGTATATGTAACTATATTTTTGCAACCATATTTTATTCCTGTGAATATGAGTCCACCGCCGTCATTATGTTTGTACTGTTTTTCCTCCATGTAACCAGCATGTTCTTTCATTCTTCCTGATACCTCCGGCTTTGGGAGTACTAACAAATGAAATAAATAAATAAATAAATAAACCATGAGCAAGGAAGAAGGAAACTCTCAGGTGGACAGCCAGGCACCTACAGCAAGGGTTCATCGATTTAGAAGAGGCTTTTGACAACAGGGCTCCTTGGCCCCAATGCCAGAATTTCATACATCAGGTAACCCATTGAGCCTGGAGCCAAATGGGATTCTGTGGGTTTAGAAACTAGAAACTCTCATATATTCAGCAGAATCTAAAGTACACAAAATGTTTAAATCCCTAACTCCAGTGGAAAAAACATACCAGGCCATGAAGGACTACCTTCAAGAGCGTGTCATGCCACTGGCAAACCTGGACTATGAGAGGTTTGTCACGTGTGCTGCAAAACACATAGAGGAAGAGTTTCTGGACACATTTTATGGATGCCTCAGACACCTAGCAGCAACATGTGCCTGGGAAAACGAAGAGGGGATGGTTCGGAATTAGCTAGTACAGGGTTGTGCTTCTGGAAAATTGCAACACCAGGTACTATAGGAGCCCGGGCTCATGCTGGCCCTTATACTGGAGAAGGGCATGCTGTACGAACTGGCAGATATGCATGCCACCAAGATGGATTTGGCCATCCGGTCTCTTAAGATGGAGGACGTATGTGCAGTTGGCTGATAAGCAAGGTGCCACAGCAGTTAAGCCGCAGTGGAACCCCAGGAGGGAGAGCGGAGACAACCCTGCACCCTGCCCAAAGTGCTGCTATGACCTCCCGCATGCAGGAGATTGCCCGGCAAAGGGGAGAGTGTGTGGCCAATGTGAAGTGATGGGACACTTTGCCAGAATGTGCAAGGACCCCACTCCTGTGGCAAACCCTAGAGTACCGAGCCGGATAACAGTTGATGCCTCAAGATGACAGCGACAGGTAGCGGTGGTAGAACAAGAAGAAGAGCGGGACCTAGTCGAAGAAGAAGAAAATGAAGACGAGATATTTTTAATCTCAAGCATTGACTCGCTGCAAACCAAGAAAAAGAGACTGCCTATGTGCATGGTAACCATAGAAGGGACAGAGACGCCAGTCCTAGTGGATACAGGGACATCAGTGTGTGTAATGGCTTTCCAGCACTATGAAGGTCTACCGGAGCCACCACACTAACCAATGTTAAGGCAAAGATTTTCACATTCGGAGCCACGCAACTCATTCCATTCAAGGGTGCCTGTGCAACCAGGGTGACTCAAGAGAAACAACAGATCACGGTGAAGTGTTTTGTCACAGACATTAACAAACACTCCCTGTTGAGCTGTGCCACGGTTGAGGATTTGGGGTTCATGTACTTCGCATACAGAGTATACATCAAAGACATCAATGGAGTCCTGGAGAAATTGAAGGATGTGTTCCACGGGGTTGGAAAATTGCATGGTGAACCAATCAAACTACATATCGAAGAGTCAGTCAAGCATCGTCGGATACCATTCCACCTCAGCAGATGGCTGCACCAGAGCTTCATAACCGAGTGAATTTGAATATTATCGAGAGGGTGGAAGGACCGACCCCATGGGTGTCTCCGATAGTGGTGGCGCAGAAGCCGAAACAACCAGGGTTGGTGCGAATATGTGTAGACATGAGGCTTCCCAACCTGGCCATCAAGAGAGAGAGAGAGATTTGACCCTAACATTGGATCATGTGGTGGGAGAGCTGAAGGCAGTCTGTGTGTTCTCAAAACTAGATCTTAGGTCCGGCTACCACCACCTGGAACTCCACCTAGACTCCCGCTACATCACAACATGAATGATCCACTATGGCCTATATCAGTACATGTGCCTGAGTTTCGGGGTATCCTCGGTGGCTGAGGTGTTTTTGAACATGATTCGAGGGGCCTTGGCTTGGCTGGATGATGTAATCAATTTGAGTGATAACATACTTGTATTTGCGTCTTCAGAGGCAGAACACATGGGAAGATTGGAAAAGACCATGGAAAGAATTCAACAACCTGGCCTCACCCTATGCAGGGATAAATGTGAATTCTTGTGATGGCGCATAGAGTTCTTTGGGTTCATTTTTCATCAGGGGCCATGTCGCCCGATCCACGCAAAGTTCAGGACATTCAAGAAGTGAGTCCCCCATAAAGTTTGTCAGAAATCAGAAGGTTTCTTGGAATGGTCACGTACTGTGGCTGTTTCATCCCATATCTTGCGACCATATATGAACCCTTTACACTACTCACCAGGAAGGACAAGGCATGGGGCTGGGCCCCGAGAGTTCAGGAGGCATTTGAAACCATCAAAACAGGCCCTCACTGGGAACAAAACCAATGAATTTATCGACCCACAGAAGGAGTCTGAAATCATGGTAGACACCAGTCCGGTGGGATGGGGGCTGGTCCTGCCACAACTAGCCTTGTAAAGACACATGAGACTGGTAGCGTATGCAAGCAAAGCCATGGCTAGCACAGAACAATGGTATTCCCAAATTAAGAAGGAAGCGTTGGCGGTCCTGTGGGGGTGCCATCACATCCAAATGTACAGCATGGGCAAGCCAGTGATGGTAGCCATGGATCATAAGCAGCTGTTGCCAATCATAGCAGGCTCGTCATCTAAGCCACCCCTGAGAATTGAGAGATGGATGCTTGCACTGCTGGAATATGGGGTACAGTTGGTATATAGGCCCAGGTTGGGGACATGGAGAGCACCAAACAAATTGTACTGGAAGACCACATCCAGGTGGTGGTTGCGGCGTCTAAACCAGTGGCACTGTCAATCCAGGAAGTAATGATCACAAAGAGGAACTCCAAAATACCTCAGGAACAAAATGGAGCTATAAACTGAAGTAAAACAATGAGGTGTTCCCATGTAAATACTATTGATCAACTGATTTGAAGACTCCTAGCATTTAATAAACTGGTTACTGTCATGAATCAATCACACAATTTAGTGAAAGTATGGTGCCTAACATACTATGCTTCTGCAATATATATTTTTTGTTGTTGGCACAAATCCAAAGAAATAAAAGAAGAAAAAAAATAGCAGATTCTAAAACATATACAAACAATCTTTTATTATATCAATAATTCTCAAACAAGACAAAGGAGTGAATCTAATGAGTATGACAAATATATAGAAAACTCACAAAAATAAATGACCGGAATTAATATGTTCCAGGTAAATAGCAAAGCATTAAATGACTTGGTATGTTCCAAATCATCATCATATATTTCAACAAAAGGAAGGAGTATACAACAAACTATATCAAACAATGAACATATCCCCTCAGAAAGCAGAATTAAATAACAGCTGCTAAATCAATATAGGCTGCATTATGTATTCTCAATAAACATCAAACAGTATTATCAGAAAATATCATTTTTAATATATTAATCTCTAATTCAGCACAAGTAATACAAAAATGGTTTCAAAAACGTATACACATAACATAGTCATATACATGTTAAAAACATTCCACCTCGCCGTACAGAAACATTTATGCCGATAATTAGATCAGCATAGCACAAAAATGGCAACTTAATTGATCTCATTTCCCATTGTGTGTCACAGCCCAAATTATATAAGTTTCTGTCCTCTGTGTTCTCAATAACCGGACATTCATCAGGGGCAGAAGTAATCCTGTGCTTCAGGTAGATTTTTCCTATTCAACCAACAACTCGCTATTTCTAAGGAGAAAAGAGAGAAACATGTATCACTGACACCAGCATAATCGGTTTAATTAATCACCATAGCCACACCCTAATCACCAATAGGGTACCAAGTATATAGTAAATCATATACCTGGTCTAGGGTCTCAAGGAATATATAACTTGGACCTCAAAAGCCAACCCATTTATGGCTCTTCACTGCAAAAGCAAGAGGGATTCAGCATCAAGTCCCACGAAATACCTACCCCAAAGCTAAAATGGAGATCTCTCTTACTCATAATAGCTGTTCTTTTCCCCTGGGTAGAAGAAATCTTAGCATCTCAATCATCGGTTGGATACTAATAAAACCCAAAAATAGAAATTCTACTCTATAGATTGCTCACCATGGGATGAGGAAGCTGTACTTTTCCTAGATCCAACCAAGTTTCAGTAGTGGTAGCCACCCGTAGACCCCTTTCCAATTCCTCTAGACCTTCAGGTGCCTGAAAAACAAGTAGTGGAAGATAGATTTCATTAACCCACCAAGTATCCATTGTTCCTCACCTCCAACTCAAAGGAGTATTCTTACCTATCTAAGGCTCTTGTAAGCCAACCAATATATGTTTTGATCGGAGTACCATCTGAATACGGCCTCTTCCTCTTCACGGATGTGAACCTCTCGCTCTGTAATAATACAATGCTGGATCAGCAAAATGTCAAGGAGTATCCCCATAAAGGACTCAAGTAAGTAGACATCACTCCTAGCTCTTACCCACAATTTGGTGGATCCGCTCCTAGTAGGTAGCCACGTATAGAAATTCAAGAACAGGGGCCGACGGACACGTCCACTGCCAGTTCTAACACCAACCGTACACAAATCCTCCTTACGAGTAAGTGGCGTACCGTGATGATGTCACCACGCTAATCATCGCGCGGTGACGTAAAACGTCATCACGCACCCTTCATGTAAAAACAGGGCCGGGCTTGAAAATCCCTAGTGATAGCGAGGTTGCCCAGCAACCATTGCTATGGGGAAAACAAAAGGGGATCTCACACAAACAAGGGCCAACAAAGACCCTACCACAACAGCATCAAAGGTACATCTGGGGCTCAAAAATAGTAACACCAAATGAAAACGGGGTAATTTACCGAAGTTATTTCCCCCAAAGACCATCACAGAAAAACTACAGTCAACAAGATTATAAGTCGACCATCTGAGTGATTATAGTCACTCTTACAGCGGGAAAAACCCCTGACCCGATCATGTCCAACGGTCACAGAGAAACCACAGAGTTATCTCTCTCAATGAGGATTTGTCACAATAGAAGCAATCACCAATGAATTACACCATCAGGAGGTTTATGCAATCAGTAATTCACCACCAGATATATAGTTATTTGTTTCTACATATAGAGATTGATATTCTCCCACAGTTGAAAACCCCCAGTAAGTGCAACACTCCAATGATTTCGTGAGTCCCATCACTGTGACCCCAAGCTCTCTTATCTAATATTATGCCACTCTATATTTTCATTTAATCCTGTAATGTGACTATTGGTAAGAAAAATCAGCTTCTGTTCCAGATTCATCAATTTTCTATTGATTTCGTCTTGGGTTCTACTTTTAATCTTCTTAAGGATACACCATTCGAAGTCTGTGAATGTGTGTCTTTTCTCATCAAAATGTTTTACTAAAGGAGCTTTATCAATATTATTTTTCAAACAGCTCCTGTGTTCGATCATACGAGTCTTGCACTTTCTGTTGGTTTTGCCTATATAAATTAGGTCACAGAACCAATACAAGGCAGCCAATGACAATAAGATGCGGCCAAGAGGCAGGATACAACATGAACTGCAGTGTGATCAATGACCATTGCATCTCTACGCACAGGAGAGAGCTTCATGAAACTCTTAGCAAAGGAACAACTGAAATGCTCGTCTTAAAAGAAACATGATTAAAAGCTAACAACCCATGAACCCAAGCCCAACAACTTTAAACCCATCTAAATGAACTGGTAAACGAGGAGCACACAAGGAAACCTGAAAAGTCTTCATGGACTGTTACCTCCTGATCTGTTTTACACTCATTCATCAAACAAACATCACTTTCTTATTTATTTATAGTTGGAAAACAAGCAAGGCACAAGGCGCAAGGCCAAAGTGCTTTCCGAATAATCATTGTTCCATATCCTACGGATGGAAAAAATATTATAATTTTTTTTTTTTTTTAATTTTGATTTAATTGTGTTACAATTTTTACAAAAAATCTGCCCAGTGATGAGTTATTGGGTTATTCGTTCTTAATTCTGAATGAGATCTTTTAACAGAAAGACCATTTCACAAATTCAGTTTTTCCAGAAACAGAGAGACCGATGGTGCATCTTCTGTTGTTACCGCTAGCCAATAAGGCCCATAGGTTTTCTAAGTCGAGGGTGCGGTAGTTCTTCAAAGGGTCGGCCAAAAAACGGTGTCTGTTCCCTGTTAGGCCAGGGCATCCGAGGATCAGATGTTTAGTAGTTTCCACAATGTCCGATGTTTCACAAAACCGGCAGTTGTTTGAGCTGGATTAGTTTCGAATCGCTAGGACTTCGTTTGTTTTCAATTGGTTCAATCTGAACCTTAGGAAAGTTCTGCTTAGCCGTTTGTCTGGGAACTTGCATAGGTATCCACGTACCCCGTCGAGTTTCATCGGCGTGCTGGGTAGATTAGCTGTCATCGAATAGTTGTTTGCAACTTCCAGGGTATTTATCCAGTCTGCTTCGAGAAGATTCCTTGATACCTGGTTAGGGTTTTGTATTAGTGTTTCCAGATTAAGGTTTAGTTCTTGAAGAATGGAGAGGTTGTATTGGGCCCATTTGGCCAGCATTGAGTTGTTCCCATAGTTAGTTTCTCTCCTAATGAGGTCCAGAACTTTATTTTTTGGAGAATCGAAGACTTTGCGATATAGCATGATGGTCGATCTCATTTTTAAGGCCTGAAGAGAGGGTATGCACAATTCTCTTCTTATCAATGTTATCGGTGTCGAAGGGGCCAGGTTTAGAACACCCCGCCAGAAAAAACCTTCTAATTTAGGCCAGATTGAGTCAGGGATCAATGGCATTGCATCCATGCCATAAATCAGGACAGGAACGACTTTGGCTTTATAAAATCTTATAACGGGAATGATGGAGAATCTTCCGTGCTTCCTGTCCACTGCTTTGGCCTGCGCCGTTAGCTTCTTCAATTTTATCCAAAGGGCCTCCTGCATGACTTGTTCTTCCTTATCGTTGCTGATCATAATGCCCAGATATTTAAAGGCCTCAACAGTTTCCAACATCTTCCCTTCTCCATACCAAGTGAATTTTTTCCTTCTTGTAGCTGCTGTTCCCAGTATTAACATTTTTGTTTTTTCTTTATTCAGTCTTAAGTTGTTTTCTGTCATATAGCGTGTTAGATTGTCTATTTGGCGTTGCAGGCCTATGGGGGTTAAATCCATGAGGATAATATCATCTGCATAGAGTAGTCTCTCAATTTTTGAGCCTCCTAGGGATGGGGGGAAACTTCTGATCAGTTCCGATGATTTCTTGTAGTCTGCTATATAGGCATTATGCAGGGCTGGTGCTAGCGGGCATCCCTGCTTTACACCCTTTGATGTGAGTATTTCCCTTGACAATCTGCCTTCGGCGCTTAGTCGCACCCGTATTGACGTTCCGTGATGTAAGGCTTTTATGGGTTCCAAGATGTCCCTTGGACAATCTAAGCTTTCCAATTTGGCCCATAATCGTTGTCTATTAACCTGGTCGAAAGCTTGGACCAGGTCGATAAACGCCATGTAAATGGGAGGGCCTCCCTGCAATACTCTGGCTTTCAGAGAGCTTAGTAAAAAAATGTTGGTCGATGTTCCAGAGTTTTTGACGAAGCCATTTTGAAATGGGTCCGCTTGGTCCGAGTCCATGATCCATTTTTGGAAAGCATCCAGGGCCAAAGATGCAAACACCTTGCCCACGACGTCCAAGAGGGCAATCGGTCTATAATTACCCGGGTCGTCTGTGGGACCCCTCTTGAAAATAGGTACAATAATTCCTCATTTCCAGGACGGAGGGATATCCTGAAGGCGGTTGCAGTTTTTGAAGATCCTACTAATTATCCTTGCCCATAGTTCTGAATGGGACTTAAGCTCAGCGTTACAAAGGCCGTCCGGCCCGGGAGCCCTCGAGTTGTTCAATATATTTATTTTTAGGCGGATCGTTGCTTCGTCAACAGGGATATTCCAAAATTCGGTGTCATGGACTGTTGTTCTGGTGCCAAAACCCAACGGAAGGTTGTTGTCAGCTATCGGTGCGAACAGGTATGAAAAGTGGGTTATCCACTTGGCCTCTCCTACATTATTCTGGATGTCTCCAGATGTTTTGTTTAGAGATCCCTTAATCAGGTTCCAAAATTCTTTGGGTTTATTTCCACAGATGGCTGACAGCATATGTTCTGCGTCACACTGATAGAGTTTGTGGCGGTAGTGTCTAAGCCAACTCTTGTATTCACGGACAGCCAGCCTCCACAAGTTCAGATTTTCTGCGGTGGGTTTGTTGAAGTAGACTTTCTTTAAGCGTCGGTGGAGCCTTCTTTTTTCCACCAAATCGGTGTTATATAGGTGATTGGGGGCAGTTGCCGAGATGCGGGATTTTGACGTTGGTATCAAGAATTTGGTCAACAAAGGGGTATAATCCAGGGCGTCTCTGACAGTTGTTCCCAGAGCCTCGCCAATGACTTGGGGATTGGAGTATTGGCAATCGATATCTCAGAGTCCTTTTTCCGATATCTTTACCCGATTCCCCATAGTCGACTTTTCCAGGGGGATTGGGTATGCGAGAGAACGGGGTCTGCAGTTCTTCCCCTCCATAATGAGAAGGTTATGGTCGCTGAACATCGTCCGCTTAACCGCAAAGGAATGGATCACCTGAAGTAGATCCTTGGAGACGAATACGTGGTCGATCAAAGCATGTTGGTTCCCTCTTTCCCACGTGGGGATCTCCAGGTTTGCGTGGGTACGCATCAGGTGAAGATTATGTAAAAAATATTATAATTATTTGAATCCTTACTGTTATCATTAGAAATTAATGCCCAATCGATTAATCAACAAACGTAACCTTGACCTGATTCTGCATGTAGCAAGGTAAAATGAATCAAGAATATTTTTCTTATCAAATTGCGCCAATATATTTAGCGGGGTTAATACAGGTCCAATCTGTAAATGGAGAACAGATAAGGAGAACTATATTAAGGTATGCCCCTAACAGAGGCCAGGAAAAGTGCCTAAATGATAAGGATTAAAGTGTTAGCCACACTGCAACATTATATGTAAAAATAAAAATGTTCTTACCCTGTAGCATCTGCCTAATTTCTAATGATACCAGTTAGGATTCGACTATTTATAATCCTGTCTCCATTCTTAGGGTATAGAACACTATTATTCGGTGAGCGCTTTGGCCTTGCACTTTGCTCGTTTTCCAACTACTCACTGCATAGGGTCTGGCCATTTTGTTACCTCAGTATTATCACTTTCTATCTTTTTACACAAGTTTTAATATTCCTATCACGTCAGCATAGCTACAACACTTCATTTGATTCTCACATATGGGGGATCTTGGGCAGTGCTTGGCAAATGAGGTGCATCCACACCATACCTTACCTCCTACATATCAGCGTTGTTGACTCATATTATAACACAATAACACTTTTTTCTTTGACCTGGGTTGTTTTGCTGAATTGACTTTCTTTTGATTTTTTCAACTGTAATGTTGCCTGTCCATTATCAATATTTATTTCCTTGTTTTTGCCTTTGCTTGCTTCCTCAATTACCCATCTCCCATCCCTTGCAAATGGGTATGTACTTTGATTTTTTTCTTTTGCACATCAAACAATTGAACATTTGATTCTGTCTGATCTTTTGCATACCTGCTGATTATGTTACCACATCTGGGCATTATACTTGTACAATATGATTTTGATGATTTTTGTTCAAATGTAGATGTTTAAACAGCCTTGAGAACAACCCGGAGGGGGTTGAAATATGTGTTGGCTGAGGAACTTTTTGCTAATGGGACCTTTAAAATTCCATTGACTGTATCATATTTTGCTAACAGCTGTATTCAGTTTGACAACGATCTCTCACCATACTCAATTTTTCAGAATTGGATTCTGAAAGAACTTATAGGGTTGAGCGCTGACAACCAACACCCAATTTCTTTCCATATTCAATCTAAGAATAAGGCAGTTTAACAAAGACAGAACTGCAACTACAAAGGTAAAACCTTATCACTCCAAACGTGTCAGCAAGGTCCCTGACCCAGAGAAAAAAACAGCATAGTTTCAACCACAACTCACAAAACATGCAACCAGATCACCAAGTGACACACATATTAATGGTCATCGCAGTCTTGTTTTGGGGTAATACACCTTTCCAGATATGATGATAATTGTTATTTCAACCAGGGGCACAAGTGACACTTTACGGGAACTAGAGTCTAACAAAGAAATGATCAGAAACTGGGTGTACTTCTCACGGTTTCTGCCTCATAGCATCATACATTCGTACTTCTATATGTCAACAATGAAGTATTGCGCAATTGTCCTTCATGTAGATGGAAATAGCCATTTATTCTGTGTTCATCTGATGCATTTCAAACTGGAAGTCCTTCCTCAAGTATCTGGAAAAATAGGGCAGTCAAATACAACTGTAGTATAACCTATATGTATACATGTATAACTTGAAATTGAATGTCCATGAAGTGTCCTGTACCTGCCTGCACATATAACTAAGCTGTGTCCTGAAAAAGAAAAAGAAAAAGAAAAAGAAAAAGAAATACATATCCTGATATATCATTCGCTCATTTTAAGTTCTATATGTTTCATCAAAAAATGCTGAATAAAACCTTCTTTACATATCTCAATTGTTTTGTGTATGCAATGGTACTTAGTACTTAGATTTCCCTCTTCTAGCTTGGCCACACTAACATGCAGTAGTAGCAAGAAACATCGTCAAATGATTCCTCCTAAGCAACTAGATACATGGAATCAAGACTGTATCCCAACATTCAGTGTGTAGAGTAACACGGTTTTCACCTTGTCTTCAAGTGTCAGTCCAATACATATGCTGCAGTTCCAGGGTCCGATGACGCTCTTGTGCTTTTCTTGCCTCACTTGTGGAAAGCCACCATTATGTGCTGTTTTCACTGGAATGGACGTTGCTACGCCACTAAGGTGATGTCACTGCTGTGATGATGTCATGATGCTGTGACGCCAGGGACGTTCAAGACTACAAAATATGTTCTGTGCCCCTCGTACTAGATTTTACGTGAGCATGCTTGCAACAATATATATATATATATATATATATATATATATATATATATATATATATATATATATATATATATATCTGACCTGATGCATACAGATCATGTATGAACAATATGGTACAATGGGCCTCATTATACGGAAGGCGGCCACGTAATGAACGGTGCTGGTAAGGGACCGGCACTGTTCATTGCGGGCCGCCACATTACGGGTCTGCTCATGGGTGGAGGTAAGGACGTCTGGTCCAGACCAGACATCCTTAGCGGCACCCGCGAGCAGACCAGGATGCCAACAATGGGCATTATCGGGCCCGTTGTTAGCATCCTCCCCATTCCCATTGAGCCCTATGGGGGCTCAAATGGGAATGGGGATGTACTGGGTTCCCGGTCCCAAGAATGGGAATTACTGGGTCCGCCAAAGCCTGCATGGCCCGGTAATTCCCTATTTTTGGGACCCGGACCTGTTACCCGGTTTGGGGGTAGCCATGCCGCTTAAAGTGGCATGGCTACCTCCAAACTCATAATGAGGCCCAATGTCATAAAATGAATATATCTACTTTGAAGTTGCCTGTGCATTTTTGGCAGATCATTATGGAAGAAAAACATGTGCTAGAGTGTTCTAATGAACCCAATAGATTTTCACAGGCGGCTGATAGTGCACAGCTCCATACGTGTCTACAATGTTAACAACATTTGAATGAATATGCCTTAATATCCTAAACCATGATTACAACAATACTATACAGATGTGAGGATATTTAACTTGAATGTTCCAAACATATTGTGGTCTTTTATAAAACATGAACATGGAATAACAGGTACTGCTTGAACAATAAGTGGGCCACTATTCATACCACTGTATGCCACCACCAACTGGCCAAGTGCATCGCTGACGGTGGTTCAATGCAACATCAACAAATATCTGGACATCTGTCTGAGATTCCCAAGTTCTTTTTCAGCATAAAGGAATCATTGCACTACGCAGTGGTCAGGTTGTTCACAGATTGCTGAAGGCCATGCATTGCTCTTCTTCTGCTGCCCACTTTCCCTTGCCGCCTGTGACTACTGAGGACACGCGTCTGGTGTGCTCCTGGTCATGGAGGAAAACCTACCTCTGATTTGCTTCATGTCTATCGTCTTGATATCGGTCCGAAATCTGCAACAGCAGCGTCTGCCCTTGGAGCTCCTAAACTCAGCTGTCCACGAGCAGCCACTAACCGCTAGTGTGAATTGAAACTGCCTGTCATCTCTAACCTCATGTCATCGGCAAACCACACTGACAGCAGCTGCAACACTCTGCCATGGCAGATTTCCTAATTCCCTCTCGCTGGCAGCACCAGATAAGGAATGGCCTGCAGGGGGGCACCTCGAGTGATGGCCTGCCCTGAATCACTGGTACTTTCATGTCTGACACCCGCCCCATACCAAGAGAGAAACGTTTTGACAAGCTTTCATAGGGTCTCTCTAAGCTGTGGCTAGTCGAAATGTGTTTATTGATTCGTGCAAAAACATCTCGCACATGTTGGTTGTATATTGTAATGCACTATACATTTAGATAATCAATAGCATAGTACTGACAAACAGCTGTGATACATGGCTCTCTCAGCACGCTGTGTATCCTGCACGATACACAAAGCTGCACTTGTAACCTTTGATTGATGGCAAAACACAACATAAATTATATAAATAAAACATGAATAGCCTGCAATGTTCATAGTGACTACATAATGGGTCCATGTTACTGTCTATCTGTGTGTCATGTTCTGTCATTTTCCCCTTAGAAATGTGAACTCTGCAAACCCACCCTGGCATGGAACATTAAATCCAGCGTTCATCAAATAAACAACGAATGGACTCTAAATCAAGCATAATTACCGCTAGCACAAACGAATTCAATAATAACTCGGTAATAGTCGTGTGTATTTCAACAATAATCTGAAAAAAATACATAATTCAGTTCAGCAAATTCTCTCTCCTTCAGAGTCCATGAGCCCTGCATGTGTTCCAAGACCTACAGTGGCTCTTGCAGAAACAGAAACAGCTACTACCGACTTTATTAAAACCAGTCAACCAGTTAGCATAGGCTGCTAATGAAACAGACACAGTCTAGAAGATTAGCACATTAATATATTCTTTCAGAAAGAAAGGAACCCGCCTTCTGTGAGAAACAATAGAAGGTTACTGACCCGTGCACTCGGGTTGTCAGTCAGAGGCAAGAGAAACATCAAGGTACATCTGTTTTGTTAGTAATGAAAGCACTACCTGGCTGAGCAAGGACAAACACCTTCATTCAACCTCCTTAATGTGAAGGACAGGTCAGAAGTCATGGTCTGACCGTCTCTCTTCCTGCCGCATATAAGGTATCAGAGGCCATGCTAAACCTTTAAAGAAAGGAGAAGTGCCTCCCACAGTAATGGCCAATGTGCTTCGAGAGGCATACATAGGGAGTACAACAATGACACATAGAATTAATGTCTAAGTTGTTTAGCTTGTTGCACAACATGCTTCCAATTAAAGAAATGTGTCATCAGGGAACAGTTCTAATATGAATTTTATATGTAAATCCAATTGCCCAGAAATCTTAAACTACTTGCTCTTATTTAAATTGTATCAAGTTAAAATGGAAGCTGCCTGCAACTTCTCCACTTTACACCTCACTATCATACATTAGTCCACAACTTCCAAGGACATACTGATCAAGTGCTTCTAATTTGGTGCTGGATACGAACATTAGATGACATATAAGGTGTTTAGGTTTTTAGAGGACTGATTAAGTTAGAGTCTACAAATTGAGGGATGTGTGCTAATCAAGCCGTTTTGAGGATTTTCATAGTTCATGCTTTTGCGTTAAACTGGGTATTGTGCCATCACTATACACTGTACTTATGCTAAGATTTACACTTCTGTTTCTTCATTTGGCAATTTACAGGGTGCGTGCATGTGAACAATAGGAACCCTAAAAACACTTAAAAACCTCCAGTCTTATACATACATAAGGAGGTGTCCTTATTGACTCCATTGGGAGATTTAATTGTATTTGTAGAGTGATGGCACAATACCCCAGTTTAACGCAAAAGCATGAACTATGAAAATCCTCAAAACGGCTTGATTACCACACATCCCTCAATTTGTAGACTCTAACTTAATCAGTCCTCTATTTTTTTTTTTTTTTTTTAATTGTATCACAATTTTTACAAAAAAGGAAGATAGAAAGTTCTTATGACCTTGAATTCATATCCTAATTTGGTTCCTTTACTTGACTTGACCTCAGTCCCGATTCTCAGATGAAGAAGAAGGGACTTCGACGTGATGTGATTTTTGTATGTCTTTGGGGGTTAGACTCCCCTTCGCTTGGTCGATCTGTTACAAGTTCAGAGCTTTGAAGAACAAACTCACTCCGATGACAAAGCGCCTGTTGTTACCACCGGACAGCATTGCCCATAGATCTTCCATGTCTAAGGTAGAGTAGTTCTTCAGTGGCTCTGCAAGGAATCGTTGTCGTTCTGTCAGCAGACCTGCGCATTCGACAATCAAGTGTTTCGTGGTTTCTATTTTGTTCTCAGTTTTGCAGAAGCGACAGTTATTTGTTTCAGCTTGCTTGCGTATAGCCAGGATTTCATTTGTTTTCAGTTGGTTTAATCTAAACCTCAGGAACAGTCGGCTTAACCTCTTATCAGGGAATTTCTGAAGATAGCCTCGTACCGCGTCTAGCTTGATTGGAACACTTGGAATATTTGCTGTCAGAGAATAAGTATTGGCTACTTCTTGAGTGTTAATCCAGTCCGCTTCAAGCATTTTTTTCGATACTTTGTTGGGGTTTTGGATCAGTGTCTCCACGTTGAGGTCCAGTTCCTTTAGGATGGTCAGATTTCGTTCTTCCCAGATGGAGAGCATACAATTGTCGCCGTTCTGGATTTCCTTTCTGATGAGGCCCAGAACCTTTGCTTCAGGCGCATTGATTACTTTCCGGTACAACATAAGGCTTGCTCTCATTTTTGTTACTAAGAGAGATGGTAAACACAGTTCTCTTCTTATTAAGGCGATAGGGGTGGAATTCGCCAGACCTAGGACTGACCGCCAGAAGTAGCTTTCATATTTCTCCCAGATAAAGTCCGGGGCCAATGGCATTGCGTCCATGCCATAAATCAGGGCCGGCACCACCTTGGCCTTGAAGAATCGCAACGTTGGAACGATCGAGAAGCGACCGTACTTTCTATCCGCAGCCTTGGCTTGCGCGGTTAGGCTCTTCAGTTTTGACCATAGTGCTTCTTGCATAGTTTTTTCCTCTTTGTCATTACTTATCATAATTCCCAGATATTTAAATGCTTTTACTGTTTCCAGGTTTTGCCCCTCACAGTGCCATGTGAATTTTTGTTTTTTCTTTGCAGACTGTCCAAGAATGAGGATTTTCGTTTTGTCTTTGTTTAGCCTTAAGTTGTTCTTTGCCATGAATGCCACCAAGTTGTCTATTTGGCGCTGTAAGCCAATAGGCGTCAGATCCATCAGAATAATGTTATCGGCGTAGAGTAATCGCTCTATCTTAGAGCCTCTTAATGATGGAGGAAAGTGTCGGATCGCTGCATTTGATTCACCGAAGTCTGCGATATAAGAATTGTACAGCGTAGGCGCCAGAGGACAGCCCTGCTTTACGCCTCTTGAAGTCTCAATTTCTTCTGATAGGGGCCCCTCGGCGCTGGGACGTACTCGGATGGAGGTTCCTTGATGTAGTGCTTTTATTGGTTCAAGAATTGAATCCGGGCAATCTTTGGCTTCAAGTTTTGTCCAGAGACGTTGTCTATTGACCTGGTCCAAAGCTTGGACCAGGTCGATAAAGACAACGTAGATGGGAAAGCCACCTTGTAAGACTTTGGCTTTCAGAGCACTCAGTAGCAAGATGTTAGTAGTGGTTCCTGAGTTCCTTATGAAGCCATTCTGAAAAGGATCCACAAGATTGTTAACGCGAATCCAAGTTTGGAGTAAGTCTAATACAAGGGATGCATAGACCTGCCCCATCACGTCTAGGAGGGCAATTGGTCTATACTGATTAGGGTCATCAGTAGCACCTCTCTTGAATATTGAGACAATGTTAGCTTTCTTCCAGGACGATGGAACTTCATTGGAAAGGTTGCAATTTGAGAACATTTTACTCATTATGCTGGCCCACAACTCTGGATGTTTTTTTAGTTCTAGATTGCTTATGCCATCTGGCCCAGGTGCTCTGGAATTGTTCAATTTCCTTAATTTAATGAGGATTGATTCCTTGTCGTCTGGAATTTCCCAGGGAGTTTTGGCTTTGGGTCTCGGCCTGTTTTCCACTTGATTTATATTTGATGGTGGAATCGGTGCAAACAATACCGAGAAGTGGTTTATCCAACGGCCCTCTCCTACATTATTTTGTATGTTGTCGTTGGTCTTGTTTACGGAACCTTTGATTAAGTTCCAAAAGTCCTTCGGCTTATTTCCACAGATGGCGAGCAACATCTGTTCGGAGTTGTTCTGGTATAGTTTATACCGATGGTGTATGAGCCAGCTCTTATCGTTATTGACAGCATTTGTCCAGTTCGCCAAAGTTTTGTTGGAAGGGGACTTTTGGTACTTTTTTTTCAGTCTCCTATGAAGTCGTCTTTTTTCTACCAGATCTTTGTTATATGAATGTGGATGACCAATCTGTGGTTTGGTTAATTTGGCTGATGACATCTGGAACTTGGTTAGTAAAGGAGTGTAGTCTAGCCCCTCCCTGTTCCTTTTAGCAGATAGCAGGTTCTTGTGATCGATTCGAGTATAGCGTGCTTCAATCTCACGGAGGCCTTTTTCAGAGATTTTTGCTCTTTTTCCCTTCTCCGACGTCTCTATTGGTAAGGAGCAGTTTGAAGATTGATCAATGGACACTAGACCTTCTGTGACTAAAAGGTTGTGGTCACTGAAAGCTGTTTGCACAATCTTGAAAGAGTGAATTTCAGGAAGGAGATCTCTTGAGACAAATGTATGGTCGATCGTCCCTTGTTGCTCCCCTCTTTGCCATGATGGGATCTCGAGATTAGTCTCTTTACGATACCAGTGAAGGTTATACATGTCTCTGGCTTCCATTAACTCATCAAGGAGTTTTCCTCTTTTTCTCGCCAGGGAGTTATGGTCTATAGGCTTTTGATAATTTCCAATCCCTTCACACTTCGCGTTAAAATCGCCATTTATGATTGTGCTGTGATCCGGGTTTTTTCCGTATGCCTCTCCCATCAGGTTCTGGAGGACTGAGGTGAATTCATCACTTGTTGTCGACACAGGGTTCCAGTAAACGTTTATCAAGAGGATTGTACCCACTTTTGAAGCAGCGGAAAGTGTCTTACATTTTAAGATTGATGCTTGGATCCAGTACGGTGACGGGAGAGTTTCCACAACATCAACTCTGGAGCCCGCTCCGACCATGGTTAAGAGTCCTGCGTACGGGCGTCCTGCTGCCCCTTTCTTTGCAGCCATAGAGATGATTTCATATCCATCCAGCTGCGGTTTGGAGGTCAGCCATGTTTCTTGGAGACACATAATGTCGAAATGCCCTAGGTTCACATCGGTTGCTTTAGTTAAATTCCAAAAGCCCCTTGTGTTCCAACAGCCAAGTCTTAGAAGCTTCTTTGGTGGTGTTTTCCCATCAGTTGGTTCTTCATGGATTGACGGATGATAGGTCGCGTCAACCACTGATCGTGGCTACTGGTTACCTCGCAGGGTCCTCTTAGAGTGGGACCAGGACCAGGGCATTGATTGATTTGCCCCTGTTACACCATGCTTGTTTGGTGCTTGTGCATTCCTTGGGGAACAGGGATGTCTTTCGTTTCGTGTTTGATGCTGTTCCATCCGTCCTTCGCCTTCGGGGGCATTGTTAGATTTTTTTCTTGCCCCCTGGTTGGATTTTTGAGTTCTGTGCGTGTCTGTTTTTTGCTCCTTATAAACCGGACGGATATGTTCCATCCTGCTGATATTGTGAACACGCGTGTCTCTTTTCGGTGGTTTAGAAGTGTTGGGGTTAGGTATTGCCCTACCAACTTCTGGTGAGGAATCCGTTCGTTTATTCAAACATTTTATTTCCGCTAGTTCATAACCCAGCCGCAGGAGGGTTTCAGTTTCCTTCAATAATTGAAATTCGATATTCTTGGAATTGAGATGTATATAGGAATAATCGAGCCTTCCTGACGTGCTTGGCTCCACCATCCAGAGGTCCTGATTTCGAATATGTCTTAAGCTTGGAATTTGCATTAGGATTTTTAGGATGTTAGTTCTGTTCATGGTCACTCTGCCCAGATTTGGGTTTGTGCTTTTCAATCTTAAAATACAGTCGCTTAGTATTTTCTTAGATTCCATTTTTGGGGGTCTTTCAGGTTCCGATCTCCTAGTGCTTTTAGAATTCGATTCCACCCAAAGGGGAGTGTTGCACATGTGCGATTACGTTTCTGCGACCCATTTCCACCTTCGAGTTTGAAGTTTTTGTGTCAGTCATCAACTCGTTTCGCCGGCGATGTGCTGGCTCGGGTGAGGTTAGGGCGTTTCTCCAAATGTTCAGACTTGTTCTATGCACTGGTTCCATTCTTTTTGTGCACGTTGAGTTCGACCATGGTTTCGATACATCTGCAAATCGCAATTTTTGGCTTTTTTGAATTTTCACTGAGTACTTCGGCGATGATGCCGGGTGGTCATGTATTTGGACTTTGATCGGAGGTTCCTTGTTAGGGGTATCTGTTTCCACTTCCCCAACTTTTCTCTTCGGGGTTTTCCTGGTATTGTTTTCGTACCCAATCTCATCGATGGTTATCGTACTCCAGTCTGACTGGTCATCCACCGTGAGAACTGGGTGTGTTTTCTTTGCCTGACTGTTATCTACTTCAATGGCCCGGATCTGGCATGCAGGGGTACCCTCCTTTGGTTGAAGCATAGGGGTTACTCTTCTTGCAGCCGTCTTTGTTCGCCGCCGCAGGGCTTGTAGGCCAGAAACCACAGCTGGCATGTTCTTGTCTTTCTTGGAAGTAAGATGGACAATCGACTTTTGCTGAGAGAATATACCGTAGGAAAAAACCTTAGGGTTATCCCGGAAGCCTTTGGCAGGCCTGCTCATCCCTTCACCTGACTTTGTATAGGAGAAGGGATTTGGTGCGTGTTTAGTGAGTCCTTCTGTTACCTCGTTTGAGCGATCAGCCTGGGAGACTTCATCCTCTTCCTCTATTATTGCAATTATCTCGACTAGAGGATCCTTCATTTGTACCATTGCTGATGGACCTTTTCTTGTTTTTTGTTGAGCAGCTGTTAAGTCTGTCTCAGAATTGGCAGTCGACATTAGTGTCGGATTTCTTTCATTACAGTCTGGCCCTCCCTTGGCGTTTTCTCCGTCTGGTGTAAGCAGCTCCAGAGGGGGCTGCATTATTTTGGGATCATTCCTGATGGACGGTCCATCTGCCCTGGGTATCGGGATGCCTCCTGTCCCGACAATGTACCCTTCCAGATAATTTAATTTCGAATGCATAGAGGCCAGCATTGACATCTGATCGCGGAGAGTATCATTTAGGCTCTCATATAGCTTACTGAAAGGTGCCATCGCAATTGTTACAGTAGACATAATGGTCATTATGTCAGCCTTTTGTTGGAAAGGGTCTTGTAACGATGGTTGTTGTGTTTCGCTCAGTCTACGCATGCGTATAGGAGTGTACGACAGCGTTGGAGTTTTTGCTGACTTTGTAGCACTGGCCCGCACACGCTCATCATGCTTAGGCTCAGCTGATGGCATTATGTTTCCTGACCTCGATGATGAGCATAGTGTCATTTGGGAGTCCGACCTCTGTGGGCTTGTGATCGTCTCGTTTCCTTGCTCAGATGGTGTCAGATGCTGGATTGGTGAAGTGTTCGCAGAACTCTGCAGTCGCTGGAGAATTGTTTGTCTTTCGACTGAACTTGTACTTTTGGCTTCAAGTTTCGCAGAGGAGGGGCAGTCACTCGCCTCCCCATTCAAACATTGTTCTTTTCTCACTGTTACAGTTTTGTTGGTGTAGTGCCTTCTCAGTGCCGGCAAACTCTTTGTCAGCGTCTTTGTAGAAGCAGAGTCTGGAAGTTTTGAAGGTGTGATATCTTCTTCTGTGCAGCTTTTTAATGATGTCATTTCTGTTTCTGTTTGCGAGCAACTTTCCAAGATTTCACTGTCCGACAACTCCTGCTGCAGATTCAGTTGAGTCTCTAATTTCTTTTTAAAGAAATCATTCATTGCTGCAACAGTAAAAGGCATGCCAGGTCCGTTCTTTGGGCCCATTTGTTTACTTAAAGGTACTTTTGGTTTTAGGGTCGCTCTTCTTCTCATCCTGTTAGGATTATGTCGATATATTTTGATTAGTGCGGGGGTAAGTTGTTTAGACACACCCTCCGTTTGAGGTCCTTGTTTATCTTTTTTTTTCTTTACTTGAATTGCCGCCCCATCATGCTTTTTTAGCATTGTTTGGTCGGCCACTGCATGTGAACCAGATACACTAGAAGTACCTGGCTCACAGCAGTGGTCAACTCCGTCCTGTGGATTGCAAAAGACAGGAGTGTGCAAAGGATTGACAGTCTTGAGGTTTTTCAACACTGGAATGATTCCAGTGCATCTGTTGGTGATGTCTATTAATTGGGCGTCCTCTGCAGTGGTCTGGGCTTCAGTTGGACTCTCCAGGACCTCACTCACTTGCACGTTGTGGACTATAGCAGTGCATAAAGTTTCAGTTGAAATATGCGTTGCTTTTGTCAGTCTGACTTTTTCACCTTTTTTGGGAATTGTTGGAGTCGTAGTTTGCTGCGTGCGGCACTCCAGGTTGCTGACCCCGCTCAGACTCATAGCAGTATAAGTTTCAGTTACTTGGTTACTGGAGATGTTATTTTCCAGACTAGATGTTTCGTTTGTGGTTCGTCTCTCCGGAGCTAATGAATTACTCGAAAGGCCCGCCTCCTCCTCCACAAGGGAGGTAAACAGGGCTTGCGAGTTTTGCTCAGCCTGATCTGAAGAAGCTGGTTTCGAGGGTGCGAGCTCCGGCTGATTTTGATGAGTCACTCGAGGTGGCTGTGAGCCGGGTGGCGCCTCAGACGGGCTAACCGGAAGAGACTCATCACATCTCGACAGATTCATCCTCGGTGTCTTCGCAGTCTTCACCGAAAAGTCTGGCGAGGAGTCAGGCGGGTCTGACGAGATTGTCCGCTTCGGTACCTGCTTCGGCACCGAAGACTTCTCGCCCCTCCTCTTCGAGTTCGGTTTCAGAGCACTGGCTTCCTTCGGTGCTTCCTTCAGTGGCCGCAAGACGTGACGGGTGACCTCCATTTCAGGAGCGGGTGGACAGGTAAGACTAGGAACTACAGGGGCTGGCGGGGAGGCTAGCACGGGAAACGGAGGACCAGACAGGGGGGAGACAGGGAAGGATTCCACCTCCAGGGGAGGGGATGTCGGAATTGAAACAATATTATGCCTCCTATCGCAACAATTGTATGTATATTGGCCTACGCCAAGTTGTCTAAACATCATATGCGAACAAACTCCACGGCAAGGTCCTGGCCTTAGAGAAAGTAATGTAAGTCACCATCTTGGATTAAGCCGCCATTTTAGGTACTCTTGTTATATGGAAGTCACCCTGAACATCAAAATGGAGGCCGAATGACATTGTGAATAAGATTCTGGCCGTTATGACCTCCGTACACATGAATAATTAATATGCCTGCAGGCCACTTGTCGGGGTCGCGAACTGAGACCTTGTCCTACCGTTGACCTATATGTAAATGTACAACAATATCAGTGAAACTAATAGAAATGCATATATTACAGGATTGACCTGGCAAGGAACCCATAGGCCCGGCTCATAGAATGGTTAACCCGCGAGAGGGTTGGCCAAGGCCTGGACAAACTGTATAAAAGACCCAGGTATTTCAATGTGCGGTCTCTCTCACTAACACATCGAACCCTTGTTGAAGTTCTTTATGTTACTCTGAGAGCCGAATAGCTATCCGTTTTGTCAATTGACTTGGTAACTGTTGTAGCTTTTAAATAAAGCATTTGAATGTTCTTTGTAACCTGTGTTGGTGTGTTTCTTTCTGGGCTTCCAAGCCTCATATTATTTTTCTGTTTCCACAGTTGGCGCCCGAATAGGGACCCTCAAGATTGATGCCGGATCATTAAAGGTTGATGCAGACTATCGAACCGGGATCGGACGGTGTGATACTGCGGGCCCGACCGAACGAGACGCGATACCTCGGCAGCGCTGCACGATCCGATTCTTGGATGATAGTCGTGTGGTCTGACACGGCATCTTGACGAGGGTCAATTTTTGAGGCGGGCAGATTTGTCGAAACCACCAAACACAAAGTAAAATTTGTTAGGTAAGTTCTTTGGTAAACCGTACGGTCCTCCTTAGGTTTGGTCAGGTGCAGTCGTGACCCGACTCTTAATTTAAATCTGACAATTTGAATTTGGCGTATTGTATCTGCAGACACAATTATTGACCAGGTAACACCAATTTTTTGTGAAATGCCTCGGAAATTGTCTAGCTGCTTTTGGGCTCTGTTCCGCAGCGATCGACAATCTTTGGAATTTAGCCACCCGGCACCACAGGAGGGGTCGCCGGCATGTACTATGTACTGTAAGTATGGCATTGGAAGTATAGTATTTAATGATATTTGGCACAGACAAACCAGACATGCCTCCGAATTTCAGTGGCCAATCAATGGTAGTTTCGAGATCCCCGTATTGAATACCTAGAATCGGTCTTGCTAAAAAAGAAGGCCAGACCTGCAGCATTTGATGTTTTGCAGAATTGGAAAAAAGAAGCGTTGCAGCAGCTTAAAAGTAGGGATAAACATGCACGCCGTCATAAAACAAATGCCGAAAAGCCGTTGTTATATGATAAGGAAAAACATTCGGAGTCAGTCAAAAATATGGATAGGGCTTTCTCCATCGGTATCCAGAAAATGTATCCCTCTAAAGATTTTCATGCTTCTGAAGAATTTATTGAAAAATTGTTAAACGAACGCAGGTCTGGTGCCTCTGCGCCACCTCCATATGATCCTCTCCCTGGTGCTTTGCCCATTCCTGCTGTTATTCCTGCTGTTATTCCTGTTCCCCCTGTACAACCTACTGTTCCTATTCCTCTAGTTGTTGTTCCTCCACCTATTCTACCACCCCTTCCTCTTGCGCCGATAGTTGCACGCTCATTGAATTTGCCCACACCTCTGCTCCCGAGTGGTTCTGTATTGACTGAAGTTGATCGGGGTGTGGGGTCAAAGATTGTCACTCGAAATACTGTTTCTGCAGACAAGAAACGGGAATTATTTGCATGGGCTAAGCACTGTATGGAGAGAGGTGATCAAGCTAATGTTTTTTCCACATTATCAAATATGGGCAATTTTCCCGAGAAAAATGTTTTTATCTAAGGTTTGGGGACTCATTTATGTATAATGTGGGGTAGATTACATAATACGGATCTCCCACAAGGGGTGAGGGATCTGAATACTTTAGCGCTTTCGAGGGACACAGAGGAGAAAGTACATGATCATGTTGAGAGATTGTTTGAGTATAGGAGGGACTTTGAAAAATTACAGGATGAGGATGGTGAAGACGACAGTATGTATGTGCAGAAACGTTTCCTTCCATGTCGTAGATCGGCATCTGAGGAAGTACGAATTTGTACCAAAGATGCGATTCGATGGATCTCGGATTCATCGATACCGCCGGATGAAGTATATGACACGTATAGTCAGTATACAGTAGAAATGCAAAGGAAGGTGATTCAGGTAATGGTACAGTACCTGCAGGATGAATGTGTAAGGAAGAAGGTTAGTTGCCCTATAGAGTTATTGGGTATTTGTAAGAGGGCTTTTTCGCCTGACACTTCTTCAGCTGCCTTAGCGCTCGACCTGGCTCTGTTGCTTAGTAAGCGGTCAGAGTTACTTATATCTCAGTTGCCTATGAGAGATGTTCCTCCGACATTTGTCCCACGCTGGGACGCTGGGACGCTGGGACGCTGGGACTGGTGCACCCGCTGTTTTATGTATCGCAATTTGTTCACGTCCCGTTTTCACGAAAGGAAGTGAACACTATTAGACAATCAATTCCCGATATTAGGAAAAACTCGACAGCATTCTACAAAGAGATAGAGTCCGTTTTGCAGTCCTCTGTGTTCACCTCAAGTGATATTGACTTGCTATTCCCTGTACTCCTGCCCGTAGATTTATGGAAGCAGGTTCGAACAATAGACGATGTGCCAGGGTTGGGAGATACGTGGGCTAACATGACTAGGTTTGATGGGGAAAGACCAGCTGGTGAGAAACCACCTCAGGTAATACTTACTTTGCCTGATAGAATTGTCGCAAAATTGAAAACCATAATTCCTGAGAAAAGAATTATTTGGGACAAGCTTACGGCCTGTGTTCAAGGAAAAACTGAAGGTGCCACTGAGTTCTTTAATAGATTCAAACAGGTATTCTCTGACTTCAGTGGACAAGACTTGGGCACATAGTCTGGGAAAAGGTTGTTTGTGGACAAATTTGTACGTGGATTGTTGCCCGACATCCAGTCACAGATTATGTCCTCTGAGAGCGCTTGGCAGGCAAAATCCCAATCTGAAGTTTTGCACATGGCTCAGTATTATGAGAACCGTGTTAATAATGAAAAAGAGAAAATAGAGAAGAGGAAAGGAGATTTGAAGACTAAAGTATTGTTACAACAAATTGTTAGAAATCCCAGAGGAGGTACTTCACAGACCAGAGGTCAGTATGTCCCAAAAGGAAACGCTCCTTTGGGTCCTGTGAATGTTAATCAATGTGCCTATTGCCGCCAGGAAGGTCATTGGTGAGCACAGTGCCCCGTCCTTCGACAAAGGTCAAACAACACATTTGGGAGTATGGGTAGATGACCTAGAGGTCACCCCGGAGTGGGGGGCCCTGATAGAGGTCAGTTCGCGCAAGATCCTCAGCAACCTTTTTCACGGGAAAATCAGACTTTGAGTGTGGACATGAGAAACATATTTGATCACCCTTCTGCTGCCTAGCTTTCTGAAGAGCTTCCTTCCGATGACATTTTATTTCGTTAGGACTGCCCAAATCAGGGTTTGGAACCTTCACCTATTCCCGTTAATCAGAAAGGTCCCTATGTTGAATTGTTAGTGGGGAATAGGAAACATCAGTTTTTGATAGACACTGGAGCACAGAAGTGCTCCATTGATCATTCCCGGGTTCCAAACATTCCACTGTCAGGGCAAACAAATGTTTCTGTAGGGTTTTCTGGCATACCAATTGCTTGCCCGGTTTCTTCGCCGGGGTCTGTTTCTTTGGGTCCCTTCACGGACCATTGTCCCTTCCTCCTGACTTCGAACTGTGGAGAGAATTTGCTGGGGTTAAATTTGTTGAAGAAACTGAATGCAGTAATTCATTGTTCCTCTGACGGAGTGCGACTGCCGGTTTTACCACAGCAACTTCCCAATTCTCAGTTTTTGACTCGACCATTGCCTCCTGAGTTTAGTGTTGTTCCGGAATGTTTGTGGGCGGTTGACGACAATGATGTCGGGGTGCTACAGATTGAGCCCATTAGAATAGTTTTGAAACATGGAGTTAAACTACCACGCATTCCCCAATATAAAATAACAATTGAGGGCGAGCGTGCTTTGAAGTGCATTGTCTCCGATTTTGTGCATCGAGGAGTGATTGAAGAGATTGCAGGTAGTTTATGTAACAGCCCGATTTTGCCTGTATACAAGAAAGGCGACAATGCAATGCCATACCGTTTCATAATTGATCTACGTCCTATTAACAAAGTTGTCGCCCCACAATTTCCAATTGTGCCTGATGTAACAACGATACTAACAATGATCCCTGCTACACACTTTAGTGTTGTGGATCTAAAGAATGCTTTCTTTAGTATTCCTATACACAAGGAGAGTAGATATTTGTTCGCGTTCACCTTGGGAGGACGTTCGTTCACATTTACTCGTGCACCTCAAGGGTATACTGAAAGTCCAAGCATTTATAGTAGGGCTTTGAAAGAGCAGCTTGATACCCTTGAATTGCCACCTACTTGTACATTGCTTCAGTATGTCGATGACTTACTTTTAGCTGCAGATTCTGAAAGTGCTTGTAAAGAAGGCACTGTATTGTTGCTTATTCATCTGGCTGAAAACGGTCATAAAGCTTCATTCAAAAAATGTCAATATTGTTGTCAGGAGGTCGCCTATTTAGGCATGCATAAAATCATATTAGTGCACATTGCATTGCCATACATTATTTCCATGAGTACTCTTATATCCTGTATTAGTGTATGTTATACATTTGTTATTAAGGTTTAACACAAACATTTCTGGTTATACATGCATATTGTTATTGTTATTGTTATTTTGCATTTATATAGCGCCTTATATACCATTGGTATGGTCTGAAGGCGCTGGTAGGTTGAACGCCCTTGGGAACCGAAGTTCATGTCAGTATAGAGAGTAGAGGGAGTCCAAAAGTGTGTGTGCGCACTAGGTATGTGTGCAGCTGGTGTGGAAATCGAGTGGTAGCTGCTTTTTAGTTGTACGTGTGGTGGTTGAGAGGTCAGGAGTATGTGTTTGCTCTGGTCGGTTTTACCCAGAACGAGTGTGGCTGCGTTAGGCCTGAGGAGAACGCCTGGCTGGGGGGTGTGAATCCAGCAATGATTACTTAGAGTGATGTGGAGTAAGAGGGAGATGTGGATATGAGAACAGTTATACCGAATGGTGTCATAGTATCTCTGTGTTCTAGATGAGTGGTGGTGTAAGAGGGAGAGTAAGCGTGGGGTGTGGTATGATGTATGTTTTCAAGTGTTTCCTTCATTCCAAAGCATATTAAGCATCGTCTGTTGTACAAATTCGTCCGTTCCTCATATTCGTTCGCTCCACACATTCGTTCAGTCATTATCATCGTCTAGTTCACACCCTCGTACACTTCTAAACGCTGCTGGGAACAGTTCTGAATTCAACTTTCACAGAGAGGCTATTGGGTGCAACTTTCAAGTGTAACTGGGTACACTTCTAAAATGCTATTGGGTAAACTTCTAAATTAAGGTGGGAACCGTTTTACAATCAGCTATCAGATAGGCTATTGGGTGCAGCTTCTAAATGCAATTGGGTATATTTCTAAAATGCTGTTGTGTTGTGTTGGTTACTCATATACACGTTGGCCCACGTTAAATTTACATACTTATTTTCGTGGAAGGTGTACTGGCTGTGTTTATGTTACAATCGTAATGGATCAAAGCCTCAGGAGTCATTCTTGTCTGTTGACTCTATCCAGGGGCATCATGTTTTTATGGCCAGGGTCTAGTGGGTGTCAGTCAGGTTTATGGAGATGAATAAATTCTGCCCTGGTCCGTGCTCAGGGCTGTATCTGGGTTAGTGAAATGAGACGGAAGGCAGAAGATACAGTGTGTATTTTGTTGCATTTTCGCAGACAGTCTTGGAAACTGAACGATTGCAGGGATGGCGAACAGAAGGAGGAGGTGGTGGAAGGCGCTCGCTCGCGGTGTGCGCCTGACTGGTTGAGCTGGAGGCTTGCATTGGAATCACACAATTGTCTTAGAACTACAAAATGGAGTTGGTGCTTTACAAAATGGAGTCCTGTCCACCTCTAGTTATATGTTACTATGGGGGATGTCACAAGGGGGGAGGCTGTTCAGAGGGCTATCCCGTGCGATTGCCCTGGGGCTGGGGCCCTGGACCCAAAGCAGCCGTGACTGGGCCTACCGAGGAACAGCAGGAATAGGGGGGGGGTCTAAAATATCCCACTCATTCCCCCTTTCGTTACTTAAGTAACAAATAATGTACTTGTCCCAATCTCTTACGTTCCTCCTCTTCAGCCACTGCTTCATCCCATCCAGGTGTTCCCTTTATTGGCATCCATGCCCTAAATACCACTCTGAGAGTGTGACCATTTCTGCAATACTCATCCGGATGGCAGCTCATTTAGATACACCCTCCGTCACCTTCCAGATCTACCCATACATCCTTGTACCATTCTAATTCTCTGGGTTATATATGGTGGTCATTCTATACTTGGGTTCCGAGTTCTCCCCTGTTTGTACTTCAACTCATGTTTTATTTGCACAATCCATTGTCACCATCATCATCGCACCATTCGGCACCGCATTTGCGCAACATCGGAGTCCCAATTGACACACACAAAAAATGAGGAGTAAAAAGATGATGAGTGGAACGAGGAGTTTTACTGTCATTCCTAGCCAAGATTGTACCCATAAAAAAAGATGGTCGAACCAAGCGCTGGGCTGTGCCCCTCCCTCTTCCTTCCGTTCTCCGAGATCGTGTACCGCTGCTATTATGTGGGCGAGGGAACCATTCTCGGCATCTGCAGAAGGTACAAATGTGCAACATTAGCTCCCGATTCTTCGGCAAACACCTCCATCGATTGCTGTTAACATATCCAGGACATATCTGTTTTGCATTGTCATTAACCGCAGGGCTCTGAGTTTGACCTTGATGGTGTTAAACCCTTCTTCAGTGTCGTTGAGCAGCTGGACGAGCTCCCAACTGGTTATTTGTAACCATTTGGCATTCGCCCTCGCCTGGATGCTGGGAACGAGGGATACGAAGAAAGTTTCTACAGAGCTGAACTATCAGAACCTGTCCGGTATTTGGGCCAGGAGCTCTGAGGATTTGGCCGAAATATAGTTTGAAGATCTTTTCCTTCTTTGGCGAGTTTCTTGCACACCTTCCTCATCTACAGTGTACACGGTACTCCTTTCAGTCGATGTTGACGATGGCTCTTCTAAGGCTGCTTCGCGTGTGTTCTCGCTGCAAATATGGCTGGCTGGGATCACCATCAGTGCAGAGTGCAGCGTTGCCAGAGAGCATGTTCCTCTCCCTGATTGCGGGAGATGAAGGTACGCCATGTATCCGCAAACCCAGTATATATCCATCATTGCGGCCGTTCCTTTCTTCATGTCAGGAATTATGAGCGTTTCGCTGCAACTCATGTTCACCCCATGTCTCTTTTCCCTTCACCACGGAAGCACAGCTCATATGAAATCTTTCTCTGCAGCTTGAAGGGTTTCTCGATGGCAGTGACCCACGTGACTTTAGTTACATGTTCAGTTAATATGGGAGCGCATGTTTTTTGTACCATGCAAGTTTTTCTTTGGACAATCCTTGTAATGATTCTGTTTTGCAAAGTGTTTCCTCTTTCTGCCATTTAGTGTCTGTGTGCAGTGTTCCCTTTCTTACCAGGAAAGGCTCTTTTACACAAATCACTCCTTGCGGCTGGGAGAAACATGTCCGTTCATTCTGCAGAAGTTCAAATTAAACTGTGTTTGCTTGAAAAGTGCTTTTTATGCAGCATAGTGCGAGATGTAGGAGTCACTGGGCCTCTGCAAGTGTAATTTCTTGCGGCAGTAACACCTTAGGTGTGCCTGAGGCATGGGGTATTAAGGAGCACACATAACAACTCTCGTTAGTTGATGTTTAGCTGTGTTGCTCATATCTGCATACCACTTATTTGATTGGTGGGGGTGTTGAGGGTCTTCAACGCTATCAAGGCCAATTTTGTAATGTTCCTCACATCCTCCCTGTTGCGTTTCCCTCTTCATTCTTCTAGGCCCCCCTTCCCCACTTCCAAGTGCCTTTATACCATCTTCCTTCCCCTCCTGCGGAATATATAATTTATAATATGTGGTTGTTATCTGGTTGTCACTATCACTCCTCTCTTCAGTGGCCTTTTCAGAGACTAGCATGGCTGTTGGTTACGGGTGGTTCTGCACCCAAGTAATTTCGGAGGAGGTTTGGTCATTCATTGTGTACACATTGAAATCTGATTCGTTCACATATTGGGACTGGGGTGTGGCTTGCGTTGCATCACTGGGTGTGATACCTGGAGTGCCGTTGTACTCACTCTCTTGATCCCCGTATGCCCACACCAACTTGGTGCCATTCCAAATCAGATGCGCTCCTTTTTTGATGGACTCTATGCCCACACCCCTCTGGCCAGTATTAACTGTTATATATGCAATGATCCAATACAAAAACAGACCAAACAGTGTGGTAAAAAATAATACCGCACACACAAACAACATGCACTCAAATGAATAACTAGGATACGTGTGTTTCCTTCTTCTATTTCTATCTACGGTATTAGTTGCAGTGGTTGGGGCCTCATCCATGCCCATTGAAGCTCCTAATAGGTGAAATAAAGCATTTGTTAATCACGAATAGCACCTTTTTACATTTTACATTTACATCCTACATTAACTCTCTTATGCTCATCTTTGTTCATTTTCATTTTACTTCCCCTTTACTCACATTGGATGAGCTTTCTGTGGGGGCCACTGGGTTTGTACTTCGCGTCCTTCCGTTTTCCTCCTCCACACCCCAAGTCTGGTGGAGGGAAACCGAGGGAGGCAAGTTCTTCTGTTTTCAATTTATTACTAAGGAACAAAAGTTCATTAATATGAGCCTTTTCAACGATTGGGACAGGAAAGAGAAAGGTGGAAAAGAGAGACAGAGAAAGAGAGAACCAAAGAAGTAATTTCATTTTACATTTAATCCTGTCACAAACCTTGAATGTTTTGAAATTCCGTACATTTATATCCATTTTTTCTCTCTTTTTTTTCCTCCCTCAGATACATCCGTATACTCCTATCTCACCCATTTTAATTTTTCCTTACATCCCCACATTTTTCAATTTTTATGTTTGGGTGCTATGCTCGTCCCTGTTATCTTCATGGTCTGTGCAGTCTGTGCTCCCATGGGCTTTTCAAACATCTGTCAAGTGTATCCAGTACCTTAAACCCTGAACCTTAACTGCGGTTGGAGTGCAGTATATTACTTTATATGGGCCGTGGAACCTTGGCCCATTCCATCTTCGTACAAAGCTCCTCACATACACCATGTCACCTGTCATCAGCTGGTAGTTTGGGCTATATGTGGCTGGAGTTACTGTGTCAGTAGCACTTTCCTGTGTGAATGGGGGTGCTATAGCTCGGGCTGCTCTTGTCAAATTTCTAAGGTACTCATGGAATTCCTCTCCTAGAACTGTCGCACTTTGGTGTGCCTCTGATTGCCAGCGCAGGGGAGAGTGGGCCGTATGAATCCTCCTTCCTGTCACAATCTCATGGGGTGACAAGTGGTGGTCCTTGCTGGGTTGGTTTCTCATTCCAAAGAGTGCCAGGGGCAAACAATACAGCCAGTTTTTCTTGAGGGTGTGGCACAGTTTTGACACACTACTCTTAAGTAGTCCATTCATTTTTTCCACAACCCCATTTGATTGTGGATGATAAATCGTGCAGAGCATGTGTGTTATCCCTAGCATCGCAGTGATGTGTTTCAACATGTCATTCACAAAATGTGTTGCATTGTCAGACCGTATAACATCACAGATACCCCAGTAGGGAAACAGCTCTCTCACTAAGAACTTGGCAGCGCACCGTGGGTCCAGGTGCACGCAGGGGCCGGCCTCCATCCACCGGAAGAAGGTTCACACGACAACAATCAAATATTGAGCCCCGTTACAGCGGTCTCCCATATCTGCATAGTCTATGTGCAGTTCTCTAAAGGGTCCTTCGGGTTTTGGCAATGTTCCCCTCAGAGTTTGCAATATCATGCCAGAGTTGTATGTTTGGCAGGTGATACATTCTATTATCAACTTACCTACCTGTTCCTGCACCCCGGGGGCAAACCAATTTTCTTGAATGTCTGCTATGATGTGGTGCTTGGCATTGTGGGTGGGGAAATGCAACTGTGTAAATGCAACTTCTAACAATTTCCTCAGCATCTCTACCTTGCCTGTATTATTCTTTCTCCATAGTAGGTCTGTGGCTGACTGACTACACCCTCTCTTTACCCACATTTCCTTCTCTTCCTTTAATATGTTTTGTTGAAGCTCTATGATTTGAGACACCGGCAATGAGTTAAACCCATCTGGTTTGTGTCTTCCACTACCTTCTGCAATATGTACTCACCTGTTGAGGGCTTTGAAAATAGGAGGCGTCTTTCGCGGCTGTGTCCGCCGCCGCATTTCCCAATGAGATGACGTCATGACCTCGTGTATGGGTCTGACACTTCATGACTGCTACGAGCGTAAGTTCTTTCAATGCATCAATCAACTCTCCTAGCAGTGCTGCATGCTGTACTGTGGACCCGTCTGGCCTTTGAAATCCCCTCCTTCCCCACCTCGCTAGTCCTCCATGCACTGTTGTCGCAATGTATGCGGAATTGTATAGATGGCGACTATACACCCCTTTGCCGTGTGAAGTGCCTCTATGAGTGCTACTAATTCTGCTGCTTGGGCCGAGAAATGTGGTGGCAGCCTCTTCTGCACAATTATTTCAAATTCCCCATCTTCACCCAAACTACTGCTGCTCCTACATGTTTTTCTCCCGTCTCACAATCTATGGAGGCAGACCCATCAACAAAATATATTTCTCCTTCTGGTAGTGCATTTTCATGTGCTTTGGGTGTGCATCATCATCTCCAGTGTATGTGGCCCAGTCATGCTGTTGCATATCCTCTACTGTGCATGCCTCTGTAATGAACGTGGCCGGGTTTACACTTTTACACCGCACAATGTGAATGTTAGCACTAGAAATAATCAACTCATATGCTGTGGTCCTTTGAGTAGTTAATGTGCTTTTTGAATTCTCAAGGATGGCAAACAGAGAGTGTTCTACGTGCAACGTGACAGAGCACCCCATCACAATCATGGAGCTTTTTTCTATCGTGAACACGGCGGCTGCGAAAGCCTGTTCGCACGCAAAATGTTCCTGCATTACTGTATCGAGTGTTCCACTGTAGAATGCCAGGGGTTTGTGACCCAGAGAAGTATTTTGTGTCATTACGGCGGTCATGAGTGTGCCATTGCAATGTGAGAATAAGTAGAATTCCTGCTCGTAATTAGGTGTTGCAAGAACTGGGGCCGTGGATTTCAGTTCTTTAAGACTGTTGAAAGCAATATGAATTTCTTGCATCCAGCTGAGGGTTGTGTTTTCCCGCTGCGTGTCCTTGAGCGCCTGTGAAAGGGGCTTTGTGTATGCTGCGTAATCCAGTATCCATGAGCGGCAGTAGTTACACATACCGAGAAACTTTTGCATCTCTTTAACTTTGTTGGGCGCTTTTACTGCTCTTATTGCCGCTGCCCTGTCAGGTATGATTCTTTTACCGTCCTTGGAAATCAATTGGCTTAAATATAGTACCACTGTTAAGCAGTACTGCAGCTTTTGTCTGGCTACTTTCTACCCTTTTTGTGCAAGATGTGTTAACAGGGTAATGGAGTCCTCTCTGCACTCATTTTTATTCCGTCCGTAGACCAACAAATCGTCTACGTACTGAATTATGGGACTGGTTGTGTGTATGTTTCCAAGGTATTCATGCAATATTCTGTTAAAAATACTAGGGCTTTCACATTACCCTTGGGGCAGTCTGCAGTGTTCATTCTTTTCCCCCCTAGCGTAAATACTGTTCGGTACCATGAACCTCAATCGAGTGGGATGGAGAAGAAAGCGTGTTTTAGGTCCACTACCGTGAAATTAGTGGCTTCTGTTGGAATACTACATAGGATTGAGGCAGGATTTGGGATAAGAGGGAACTATTTTTGTATTACGTCATTGAGGGGGCTCTTTTGATCAGGTAAATGCAAGTGTTGCAGGGTGAGTTAGATGGAACTATTATGCCCTGTACCATTAATGCATATATTGTGTCTTTTATTCCTTCCTCAGCTTCCCTCGATATGGGGTATTGTTTCACCCGGGGTAAAATGGCCCCGGGTTTGAGCTTGATCTTTACTGGTGTCACCTCGTGCAGTAACCCTACATCGTGTGGGCCTGTGGTCCACAGGTGCTGTTGCACTTGGGACATGTCTTCCTCAAAGTATGCTGGTGGAGATTTGATCACCGCTACAAGGGGTAATGTCACCTCTCTCCTTTGGACCATGACATCACAGGGGATTGCAATTTCCATCACTATTTCCCCATCATCATCTGTATCGCAAAATAGTTCCTCATCCGTCAGGTCTTGCAGGGCCTTATTGGCATTGATGCACAGCACTGTTCTCCACTGGCATCCCTGCATGTCCATCGCTATCACTGTTATTTTGTGAGAGGACACCTGGACTGCATGTATGTCTAATGATATCATTGAGCCTGGCACTATTTCCGGGTCTTTGACTGGGTGGAAAACAAATTCTGAGGGTACTCTCAATTTTTTATTCTTCAACTCTGGCACTAGTCTTGCAAGTATTCTCAGCCCTTGAAAAAACATGTCTGGGTTCACTGGTATGCCGCGTGTTTTATGGAAGTCAGTCTGTGTGTATATCATTAGCATTGCATGAACCGTGCATATGCCTGGCATGGAACACACAATTCCTTTTGCAGTGAAGGAAATAGTCATGTTGAGTTTGCTAAGGAGATCCCTCCCCAATAAATTGTAAATTGATGGGTGACTCTTCATAATACAGCAGGGGTGCATATACCGTTTTACCCCCCACTGTTATGTCTAGCTCTTTAGTGTATGGAACCTCGACCACCGCCCCAGAGAACCCTTGCGTTTCCAAGGTACGATTACAAAGCGGGAACCTGTCTTCCTTGAGGCATGATTTTTTTGCTCCCGAATCCACCATGAATATGAATTGTTTGTTTCCTATCACCGCCCCCACCAG
Organism: Ambystoma mexicanum; assembly: GCF_040938575.1. Lineage (NCBI taxonomy): Eukaryota > Metazoa > Chordata > Amphibia > Caudata > Ambystomatidae > Ambystoma > Ambystoma mexicanum. The sequence continues at coordinate 845,639,045 of NC_090935.1, forward strand.
TGGTTCCTCTGCTGCGTTACGGGTCGTTGACAGTACTGGACACACACGTGCTCTCTGTGGGCTGTCCTATGCTGAATACCATGGGTGTTCATCTACATCAAAAACATTTCCTGTTACCATTGCTGTCCCTCTATACGGTGTGGTCGGCGCACCATTGGCTGTTGTAGCGTAAGCGTTATTGCGCACATTGTCATGTCACTGGGGGTGTGGTAACGTGTTCTGTGTATGCGTTGGGCGCTCGCTCATGTGTCTTGGATCTTGCTGACTGTCTTTTCTGTTCCCGCCCATCGGCAGCCTGTAGGGGCTTCCCGGGTGGGGGTGACCAATCTGATGTTCACTTGGGTAGGGGTTGCTGGGCCTACTTCAACATTCTCTCAAAAAATGTCCCCACGTCCCACAATTCCAACACTGTCCTTGCCCTCCCCCTCGCGGCCCTCTGTACCCGGTACTTCCTCCTCTCGACCCCCTGAATCCACCTCTGTTGCCCCTCCCCCCTCTCATTGGCCATTGTGGTCCCTCATACTGATTCTACCAACTATTGTTCTGGGTCATTCCCTGTCCAATTCGCCACCATTTGCGTTGATATTCCTGTCTGGCCGCCTTCCTCCTCTCGCTCCCTCCCTGCTGCGCCAGTTGCTGCTACTGTACTGATCTTCAATAGTTTGATTTGCACTAATTTAGCTTTGTCTGCCAACCACCACTGGGCTATCTCCTTTTCCTTCTCTTTGATCCTCTTACAGTGGTGGACTATAATGCTTTGAATTTCAGGCCATCCCTTGGCTTCTATTCCAGCTATTTTATCAAGGGCCTTCTGCACCTCCTTCGGGAGCCCCTGCTTTCTAATAAAATAAAACAGGGACATTGATTGGTCCCAGACCGTACCCGTTTCCGCTCTCCACATGTCCTTCACCCGGAGAATGAAGGACATTGCATCTTCCTCATCATTCATTGTACATTGCTTCACTGACTGTAAATCTGGAGTGTCTGGGAATGTTTCTCTCAATGCATCCCACACACATGCTCGCACAGTGGTGAACAAGGCCCCATCGCGGCGGTCGTAATCTAATGTTATTCTGGGAAATCCCACCTTACCCCAGTCCCTGTTAGCTTGGTCGCCCACTGCAGATACCAGCAGGCTTTTAACATCCCCCACCGCCAAGGGCACTCCTGCTGTGTGTTTTTCATGTGCATATATCCACTTGCCGGCGCCTCCCGACAGTGTGGATAGCTGCTTGAGTAAGTTAGCCTTGTCCATCTGAGCCCAGGGTATGTAGTTTGGCCTTCCTTTCCCCCTATTTATCAATGGCAACTGTAACCATGTTCCTCTCTTCTTCCCCTTTTTCCTGATCACAGCCATACACCCTGTTCTGTTCCTTAACCTTCCCCTCCACTCCTCAGTAGCAGACAATCCCTCTCTTGACTCAGCCCCATTCTTCTAGGTCACTCAATATTCCTCTTCCCGATCTGACGCCACTCCTCCTTCTTCTACCTAGCGCTCACTATCAGCTGTGTTTATTTCTATGATTCGTGTAGGGGTGACATTTATCCAAAATAGTATGTTACCCTTTTTCCAGCTGTCTTCCTCTGCCCTTACACTTGGTTGGGGCATCTCATTGCGCTCTGCTCGGGAGGTAAGTGACCCCCCCTTGCTCACCCATAGCTCTCAGACGAGATAACTCAGTTCGAGCCATTGTTAACCGCAAATCTAAATCCTGTGTGAGTTTGTCGATATCGATTGTAGGGGTACTTACCTGCCTGATTGTCCCCTGGCTCTCATAAGGGGGTGTCGCTGTGCTGGATGGTTTAATTGTGGGGGCGCTGTGGGCTTTGCTACATATTCGGGATCACTATATCCTTCTGTAGGCACTGGTTTTGACAATAAGGGATAAACACGTGTTACCTCTACCAATCTCTCACTCTGCGTGGTTGGACCTTCGCTGCCAGCTGGCGTCAGGGGAGATGTGTTATTCTCATTAAATTTTTCCAGAGGCACCTCCTCATACAGGTGCCATAAATCCAATATTTCTCTTCTATTCTGTAACTGTTTTCCCTTGTATTTAGTAAACAAGCACATGGCAACCATATCTAAAACCGTTTTATCAAAGGACCCTCCTTGTGGCCAGACCTGGGTCAATCCTTCACCTTTCAGCTCCACAACCCACTGGTCCTGGTATTTATTTATTTTATCAGCATACCCCGGTAGGGTCTTACAAATGTGAAAGAGCGGCGTCTCAGCACCCATTGTATGTTATTCTGAATGCAAATCAATTCTCACTTCTTACGTATATATATATATATTTGTACACCTTTTGCACAATGAGCTCAACACTTTTATGCAATCCTGCCCACGAATCAAAATGGTTCACTTACTTATTGACACCTTTAGACAATATCTCTGTCAACACTCTGCGCGTCATGCAATGTCAAAACCTTTTTATAAATACTTATCCACACAAACAACACTACTTTTCAAAAAGGACCAACAAACAGAAATAAAATGACATATACTACACTTTGTCCTCCTAAATGTCCCTGTAGCCCCTACTTAGCTGTCCCCTTCCCAATTCCCTACCTCTCCTCTACCTGTTCCCGCCCACCCGGAAGAGAGAAAGGGGATAGATAAGATACAGTTTAGAAAGAAGCAGTTCTAAAACTACTCTGGGTTCTCTTCTGTGACCCCTATGTTATATTTTACCTTATTCTTCCCATATTCATACATCCTGTAGTAGTCGAGATAGAACTATGCAGCTGTCATGCGTGCACTATGGGCACACACATTGGCAACCAGCATGGACTATTTGTTATTCATTTATCTTCAGAATACTCTTGGAACAACCCCTATTCACACTTTGGTACTTAATTCCCATTTGCGTGACTTTGGTGCCTTCTTATTTAACTCAACTAACTACATGTACCATAATGCACCTTGCTACAGCTATCAATTCCTGGCCATTCCCATTCGTCATCATTGGAACCACAATCCCCAGAAGCCCTAGGGATCTGTGCTGCTTCCACCATCTCAGGACTAGAGAGGGAGGAGGCAGATTGTATTCAGGTGTGCTGCTCCAGGTGCTGCCAATTAGCCTGCCTCAGTACAGGGCAGGGCAGTATTTAAGCAGCTGCCTGCAGGAGCTCTGTCTCTTGTATCAAGAGTCCTTCCAGCCCCTTTTTGCCTTTTGACTCGAATTTGTATGCGGTCCTGCTGCTGCATTTTCCTGCTTTTGTTCCAGTGCTCTTTCCGGGTTCCCTGCCTTTCAGCCTGCTACACCCTGCTGCCTACAGCCCTAGCCATTTGGGCTCCCTGCCTCACAGCCCTGCTCCTCTGGGCTTCCTGCCTTGCAGCCTGCTACACCCTGCTGCCTACAGCCCTAGCCATTTGGGCTCCCTGCCTCACAGCCCTGCTCCTCTGGGCTTCCTGCCTTGCAGCCTGCTACACCCTGCTGCCTACAGCCCTAGCCTTTTGGGCTCCCTGCCTCACAGCCCTGCTCCTCTGGGCTTCTTGCCTTGCAGCCTGCTACACCCTGCTGCCTACAGCCCTAGCCTTTTGGGCTCCCTGCCTCACAGCCCTGCTCCTCTGGGCTTCTTGCCTTGCAGCCTGCTACACCCTGCTGCCTACAGCCCTAGCCTTTTGGGCTCCCTGCCTCACAGCCCTGCTCCTCTGGGCTTCCTTCCTTGCAGCCTGTTACACTCCGCTGCCTACAGCCATAGCCTTCTGGGCACCCTGCCTCACTGCTCTGCTCCTCTGAGCTCGCTCCTTGCTGCTCTGCTCCGCTGGGCTCCCTGCCTTGCAGCCTGCTACTCTCTTCTGCTTTCAGCCCTGACCTTCTGGTCTCCCTGCCTCTACGCCCTGTTCCTTTGGGTTTGCTCCTTGCTGCCATACTCCTCTGGGCTCTCTGTCTGCCGCCTACTACAGCTCTCAGTCCTGTTCCTCTGGGCTGTCTGCCGCCTACTACAGCTCTCAGTCCTGCTCCTCTGGGCTCTCTGTCTGCCGCCTACTACAGCTCTCAGTCCTGCTCCTCTGGACTCTCTGCCTTGCAGCCTAATACAGTCCTCTGCAATCCACTACAGTTTTTCTGTACCTTGTACCATTCGGTACTGCAGCCCTGCTTCCTTATTTGCAGCCCCCCTCTTTCCTGGCTGCTGCTCCCTTGCTCACTTCCTTGTTTGCAACCCCTTGTTCTTGATCCCTGTCCTTCTCTTCCTTGACTCCTCTGTCCTCCCCTTTAGTTTACCCATTTCTATTGTACTGTTTCTTCCTTCATTCCCTTCTGCTTGATTTCTTAGACTTCCTTGTCCCTGGTTATTTCTCTTCTTGTCTCTCTTGTGTCTTATGTTGATCCTTTGTACAGAGCTTGACTGTTGGTTTCCGGCAGGCAACCTCTGACCTTTCCCTTGTCGTGTTTTCTGTTTAACAGACACCCAAAGCTGTTGTTCCCAGCCATGAGCAAACAGAGTGGGCCTCTGTAATAGTAATCCGTGCAGAAGGCTGGAGTTTCCAAAGGTCCGTGGAACACTTTTTCCATATCTGCATACACCCCAAGAGGGAATCCAATTTGTTTGTATCTTTGCATTTCCTGCCCCTTTCTGTTCACAACTACAGGTGCCTACTTTTCTTTCTTGATGAGTTTCCTGCTGTGTGTGTACATCTGTCACCTTACATCAGCACAGCCACCCAAACCCTACCTGGGGGCCCTGTGCCACTCTTGACAGAGTGCCATCCTTGACAGCAGCGCCGCCTTCCACCCCCCAAAGGAGATAGGATCCCTTAACCTCTTCACACCTTATTTTCCATTACCGTCCTAATGGCCATATGTGATAGACAAGAAATAGATTGGAGACCCTTCTCTACCATACTCTACATTTTGCCACCTTTTCCACCAAAATTACATGCTTCATCCCAATACCTTCTAATCTGACTCCGCACCCACCTTTCAGTTCCACCCGCACTTGATACTCTGTCTTGATCCGAAACCCTCTGGACCCGATCGGTCAGTGCGCACGATCCTCGCTCAAAGACCACGCCTGGCTGTGGCGAGTGGTACATTTGGGTTTTGTTAAGAGGGATCCCGTACCCGCTCGCCTTACTGTGTGCGCACGTCTAGGTGTACCAGTTGCCGTTGGGTAGCTATTGAGGGAGCGTGCTCTGGGTCAAAGCAGGGGGGCGTCTCTTGTCAGAAGGACGGAAAAGAACGCTATTGCGTCGGGGTCACCAATGAAAGTGATAAACCCCCAAAATACAATTAAATCTCCCAATGGAGTCAATAAGGACACCTCCCAAGAGCGAATGAGACGAAGACCAAGTGCTAGTGGTAAAGAATGTTTTTTATCTAAAATAGGGAATGCAGAATCTACTCTGCTCACGCCGAGAGCGCTCTACAGAAAACATGTTACATTTTGGTTTTATGCACAAAAAGCGTCATCTTTGTGGGAAGGCCTAGGGGGCACAAGAGCGATTGGGATTGGACACTAAGGGTAGGCACCTATGGGTGCTATAGGGTCAGAGACTGCTGATTGGTCCGAGGGCACGTGATGAGGTGACGTGGTGTCCGGGGTCAATCCGTCAGCTGGGCTCATCATGCTGGCATGATGGATTGAGGTTCACATTCCTTTTATTGTTGGAATCAAGTAACATTTTGCCCTTGTGGCCACACATTCTCATCCATTCACTACCATGATGTGTTCATCCGGTGACCTCAGAGGCCTGTATCTTAATACTTGCAAAACATGGTTCAGGGATACATTATTTATTACTGGCCATAGATTTGATTTCACTTGTCAAACACTGTGTATGATCTGTTTAATCAATTTGGGATATACTTACTAAAGGGTAGAGTCCTTGGGGTCATTGCAGGGTTTAGGTTGTCCACCTGATAGCAAATAAAGGAGGTACTGGATATATAACTAAAAGGGCTGGGTCACAAAAGGCACATATCATTCTGGATCTAAATGTTCATTGCGGGTTCAACGATCAAGTGTCTAAATACCTTTAGCTCGTTTACTGACCTCATTTGACACTCTGATGGCATGGGAGAGTTGAGGCTTTGTGAACTAATTTTCCTAATACATTATATAACGTGGCTCTTTAAAACACAATTGTACATTCAGACTTTTTAAATGTGGCTTGCTGAGTTGCACTTAAATCATACTAGATTAAAACATACTATGTCACTCGTTTGGCTCAACATACTTATCATTGCACAAAGAAACATCAAAGTTTAAAAACACATACTTAATTCAATGTCCATCTTCTGTACGTACAAGAGAACAGAATGGCTTGCTACTTGCGGCCTGCATGTGCACCTCTTACACAGACTAAGGCTTATTAGAAAAAACTTGCCACTGCATTATTCTTGCAGACTATAACACATATATATATTTACACTTAAAACTCATAGGTTATTGGACATGAGGTAGCTCTGTGCTGGCATGCATAAAATCATATCGGTGCGCATTGTATTGTTATACATTATTTCCATGAGTACCCATATATCCTGTATTAGTATATGTTATGCATTCGTTATTAAGGTTTAACACAAACATTTCTGGTTATGCACGCATATTGTATTGGTTACTCATATACACGTTGGCCCATGTTAAATTTAAAAACTTATGTTCGCTGAAGGTATACTTGCTCTGTTTATGTCACAATCGTAATGGATCAATGCCTCGGGGGTCATTCTTGTCTGTTGACTCTATCCGGGGGCATCATGTTTTTATGGCCAGGGTCTATGGCGGTGTCTATCAGGTTTATGGAGAAAAATAACTTCTGCCCTGACCCCTGCTCAGGGCTGTATCTGGGTTAGTGAAGTGAGACGGAAGGCAGAAGATACAGTGTGTATTTTGTTGCCTTTTTGCAGACAGTCTTCTCATGGGAACTGAACGATTGCAGGGATGGCGAACAGAGGGACGAGGTGGGGGAAGGCCCTTGCTCGCAGTGTGCGCCTGACTGGGAGAGCTGCAGGCTTGCATTGGAATCACACAATTGTTTTAGAATTACAAAATGGAGTTGGTGCTTTACAAAATGGAGTCCTGTCCACCTCTAGTTCTATGTTACTATGGGGATGTCACAAGGGGGGAGGCTGTCCCAAGGGCATTCCTGCGCGAGTGCCCTGGGGCCGGGGCCCTGGACCCAAAGCAGCCACGACTGGGCCTACCGAGGAAGAGCAGGAATAAGGGACGGGGTGTCTAAAATATCCCGTCCTTCCACTCAAGGGGGAGAGGGAGGATTAAAAAAAACAAGTGGGCGAGGAGACAAACAAGCTGCTAACATAAATGTCAGACAACATTTCTGATAGAGTAAGTGCTAAGGAAAAAGTGAAAGGGGGAGAAAAGAGAAGGGGGACAGGGCAAAGAGGGATACAAATAAGCAGGAACATTTAAGCAAACAGGGGAGGGGGGATATACCACATGCCTGCGGAGAGGCAAGAAAGGGGGATAAGAGAAAAGGGTAGTGGGAGGGGTAGCGATAGGCAACAGGAGGTCAGAGGCAGACTACACATTCATAAACTAGCAGGAGGCAACGTGGGTTAGGGGCAGACTAAACACTCACATAAACCCGGGGGGGGGCAACGTGGGTCAGGCGCAGACTAAACACTCACATGGACCAGGGGGGCAACAGGGGTAAGCGGCAGACTAAACACTCACATACACCAGAGGGGCAAAAGGGGTCAGGGGAAGACTAAAAACTCACATACACAAAGGAGGGGCAACAGGGTTCAGGGGGATGCTAAACATTCACATATACCAGGGGGGTAATGAGGTTCAGGGGCAGACTAAACACTCACATAGCCTGGGGGGCAACAGGGTTCAGGTGCAGACTAAACACTCACATACAACAGGGGGGCAACAGTCAGAGGCAGACTAAACACTCACATACACCAAGGGTGGCCAACGGGGGGTCAGGGGGAGACTAAACATTCACATACACCAGGGTCGGAGAAACGGGGGTCACAGGCAGACTAAACTCTCATATACACTGGGGGCAATGGGGGTCAGGGGGAGACTAAACACTCACACACAGCAGGAGGGGGGACGTGGGACAGGGGCAGACTAAACGCTCACATACACGGGTGGGGGTGTAAAAAATCATAAATGCTGCCTACTGTGGCTGTGCATGGCAGGATGCATTGACAGCAATTGTTATAATCCTCCTGATTTTCTCAAGTTCATAACAGAGGCAGAATTTTTCGTCCTCCAAAAATCTCCCCAAACCATCTCAATGCATCTCCATCTACATCGAAATCAATTGCAAGCAGAAATGTTCCCAGAGTTTTGGCACAGAGTGGTTGGGTGTGGCAGAATCCGTAATTCTGCGTTGTCCCTCCCAACCCCCCACGTGCCACAAATCAATGCACGTTGCATTGAAACATTGAATGCCATATTTTCTACATGATTTTCATGCATCCTCTGCACCCCCTGCTACTACCAAAATGATCACAAGAATGTTTTCCACTAATGATATGTTAGGTATCACTGAATAAGAGACTGTGATCTGATTATGTTTCAGTGTGCAACTGCATGTGCCTGCATGTGTCCGTATGTGTTTCTGTATCGTTAGGGGAGTGACATGTTTCCTAAAATGCATTCCTAAACGCAATCAGGTCTTGTTTACAATTGGGTTGCACTCAATAATCTGTGAATCTTCTGAAACTCGATATATTTGGGTAGCTGCAGAGAATTTTGCGTAAACATTTCACCTGATTGTGCTTAAAATCTAAATTAGAGAATTATAATACAGAATTGTATCCAAGCGCTTGGTGCGTTAATAACATACTCATGATATTCTGTTATTGTTCAACATTTTATGATGATTTAATCATACTCTAGATTAAGACGTTCTTTTGCATTAAAGTTGTACACTATTATATATGCACGTTCATCCTTGCAAAGTTCTACTTTGGTTAAAACACAATTCTTCAAGTAACCCTGCAGACTCGACAAAATCCACTGTTATGAGCTTCTTCAGGGCCTGATTATTTAGCATAATTGAAAGCAGGGAGAACCCCTGTGTTTTTGTGCATAAGGAAAGTAATTTATTTGCAGAAGGGAAAGCAAAAGCAGAGAAACCCCACATGTATTGTTTATGTATAGGCGAAAGCCACAATAGAGAGAACCCCATATGTGCTTTGTACGTGGGGAAGACCAAATAAGTACTACTCTAAAATGCACTTTGTTGCCAGATGGGACGTCCAAAGCAGTTTTAGTCACACATTTCTTTTGTAGGCTCAGAGGAAGGCCAAAGTAGTGGAAACCCTTTGTGTGTTTGTTTAGTAGGCGGAGGGAGAAAAGCAAAGCAGTATTAGGCACGCTTTTCTTTTGGTGGCAGATGGAAGGCCAAAGCGGTGAGAAGCATATGAGTATTTTGTAGGCTAGGGAGAATGCAAAACCAGTGCTATCCATCAGGGTCTTTGTAAGAAGAGAAAAAGGCATAAACAATACATGTTGTTTGTAGGTGAGGAAGAAGAAGTCCAACGCAGTTTTGGTCATGATTGTGTTTTGAGGGTGGTGGAGAAGGAAAAAAAAACCATTGAGAAGTTTCCACCCCATCTTCTTTGTGGGTGAAGGAGTTAAAAGAAGCAATACACACATGTCTTTTGTTGGTAAAGGGTACAGATAAAGCTGTATTAGTTGCTCATTTCATTTGTATGAGGAAGAGAGGGCCAAAGAAATGAGAATGCAATGTATGTTTTGACAGTGGAGGAGAATGCAAAATAAGTGTTATGCACAAATGTGATTTGCATGTGGGAGTTAATGCAAAACAATGAGAATATAATGTGTCTTTTAAATGTGGTGGAGAAGGTCAGACTCAGGTACACAACTGGTGATCAAGCCCGAAATAGAGATTACCCTATGTGCATTTCCAAGGCAGAGAAGCACAACGCAGTGTTATGCAAACACATTGTCTTGGGTGTGGGAGAAGCCTAAAGATGTGTTAAGCACACACCAATTGTGTCAGGTGAGGAGAAGGCTAAAGCAGTGAGAACTCTATGTGTGACTTATATGCAGAGAGAACAAAATCGGTGTGCCTTGTATGCAGGAAAATCATCACAGTTGTGATAGGTGCACATACGTTTTGTAAGTGGTGGAAACGTCCAAACAATTGAGAACCCTAAGTGAGGTTTGTAGACAGGGGAGATCACCATTGCAGTGTTAGTATCACAAGTCTTTTGTAGGCAGAGAAAAAAGACAGAACAGTGTTAGGAACTGGTGTATTTTGTTGACAGGAGAGAAGGCCAAAGCAGTGATTACTCTACAAGTGTTTTTAGTTTTAGGTGGAGGAGAATTCCAATATATGAGAACACCAGAGAAATTCAAAGAATTCCTAAGAACATCTCGAATGGCAGAGTAGAAAACCAAATCAGTGAGAACTCTATGTATGCTTTGTATGTGATAGCATGGGCCAAGCCAATCAGATCAGCATATATGCCTTAGCACATATGGCTTGTAAACACTGGAGGATTCCAAAGCAGTATGAATCCTATGTGCATTTACTAGACAGAGGAGGTCAATGTGGTAATATGAATCATGTGTTTAGTAAGTGAAGAAGATCAGAGAAGTGAGAAACAAACACCCTTGGGATTTATACACAGAGGAGAAGGAAAAAGCAGTGTTAAACACACCTGTGTTTTGAAGGTGCAAGAAAAGTGCAAAGTAGTGAACACTCCATGTGCATTTTATATATGGGGACATTCCAGGGGGTGTCAGACACAAATGTCTTTTGTAGGTGGAGGAGGAGGAGGCCAAAGCTGTGGTAGGCACACATCTGTTTTGTAGGCAACAGAGAATGCCAAAGAAGTTAACGTGTTTTTAGTCAGCTAGAATGCTGAAACAGGGTTAGATCCCTGCTTTGGGGACTAGCAAAGTAGGTATGCGTTTGTTAAGATATGACAGTCTTATTCAGGAACTCTCCTGGCGGCATTGAATGTGTTGTAGATGCTTTCAACAACAATTGCGCAATGATGTGTTTGAAAATCAAAGTTAATGATATAGCTCAAAAGGAAAACAACAGCACTGTGACTACATCTCAACATTGTCATAGAAACAGTCATCTTTGGAAACTATAGATTGTATTGTCTCCCCTCCACATTCTGACCGGGGCCTTTCCTCTTCTCTCCATGATAGTGAGTTTGCCTCATATTTGTCTTCTAAAGTCACTCTTCTCTGTTCTATTATCACTCCCCTTCTTCCTCCTGTTCTTCCATTCCTCCACCTGCACCTCTATTTCTCTTCAATCGCCTTGTGGACATTGATATCTCTGCTTAGCTGGAAAAAGCACATCCTTCTGCCCCCTTACGTCCCCTTCCTTCCATGTTCTCCTATGCTTCAAATCTATCCTTTTCTCCTTCCTTTTCTTACTTTCATGTTAAAAATGTCTTCCTCACCTCAGTCTTCCCTTCATTTTTTAAACATGTGACTATCCATCCTATTCTGAAAAAAAACCTTCTTCAGACCCTTCTATTCCATTAAACTTTCACCCTATATCTGTCCTCCCTTACCTGTCTAAAGTCTTGGAGCGTGCTGCTTATTCTTAAGTCTCTACTTTTATCACTTCCAACTCTTTGCTTCCCCGGTTCCAATCTGTTTTTTGCCCACACCATTCCACAGAGACTGCTCTTCGTTCTGTGTGTAATTCTCTAATATCTTCTGGCTATGATGAGCACTCTTTTCTTTTAATACTTCTTGATCTGTCAGCAGCGTTTGACACTGTTGACCACACTCTTCTGCTTTCCTCTCTCTCTTTTCTTAGCTTATCTTGGTCTGTCCTCAAATGCTCAAATCTCTAACCACTCTTATTCTGTCTCCTGGGCTGATAATGCCTCTTCTATTCTTCCCCTTTCTCATAACATAAAAGGTGTATTTGTAGAGCACACGTTCACCCCCCCCCCCCAGGGGCCTCTTGCGGCAATTGACAGATAACAAATGTTTATTGTAGCATGGTGTCCCTCAGGTTTCTGTTCTTGGCCCTCTACTGTTCTCTCTCTACACCTGTCTTCTTGCTTCTATTATTTTTTCTTTCAGGCTTTCACACCATTTGTATGCTGATGACGCCCAACTTTGTCTATCCTTCTCTTCTTTCTCATCTCTGATTCATGAGAAAATAATGTTTTTGTCTATCCAATTATGGATGTCTGATCACTGTGTCGGAAATGGAGGTTATTTTCTTTCCAGCTTCTATGGTTCCTCTTCCACTTCCACTGGTTTCTATTTCTTTTCCTACCTCTACGTTATCAATTCCCTCTACGGCTCAAAATCTTGTCTATCAGGACTCTTCACTCACTCATGCAAATCACATTATTTCCATATTGCATTCCTGTTGCACATATCTATATAACATTTATAAAGCCCATCGTTTTCTTTCTTTTGACACTTCTCAACTGCTACTATCCTCATTAATCTTCTCTCGCCTTTTATTGTTCTTGTCTTCTTTTTGGTCTTCCTGTTTTGCACTTAAGTCATCTTAAATCTATTTATAACTTGTCTTTTCATTTATAATTCTCTGTCTCTTGGTCACTCATCCCTCCCACTCTTTCCTTGTTGCATTGTCTTCCTTTCGATTATTGCCTTAAATTAAAATTCCTTTGTCTGGTCTTTAAGTCTCTCCATAATCTCTCACCACCATATCTGGCTTCTCGTGTCATTCTACTCCACTCCTCAGCCTCCCCGTTCACACTCCCAATTTCTTCTTACTGTCTCTCGGCCTCCTTGTGCTTGATTACTTGTCCGTGCCTTTGCCTTGTTGGTCCCGCTGCAATGTATTGCGCTTCCACTTCACCTTCGCTCTCTCTTGTCTTGCCCTCTTTTCCACACTCATCTCAAACACTATCTTTTCTCAATTTAGCTGGTCTAGTTTGTATTTTCCTCATTATCTACAATTGTTGGAAAATTCTTATTTGTTTGGTGCTTTCTTGTAAAGTGTGTTATAAAATGCAAAAAATACGAAGAGTTGATTATTACGACTATTTAGAAGTAAGATTAGATGAGAGACGATCTTGAGGAAAAACACATAAAAAGACCTCCTTATCCTACTCCAGACATGGCAATGCTATATGTAGATTTAAAAAAAAAAATATCGAGGCAAATCAGCAAACTTAACTCTGTAGGTATTAAATGCGTGTGCAAACTGAATTGCTCTCTTTCAAGTCTACGTAAATCAGCACTTTAAAAAAACTTCAGTTGCTACCTAAGAGTACTCTCTCTTCTCTGTTACGTATGATGTTAGGGATACATGGGGTTGATTACGATGGTAAACTAAAACCCATCCTATACTGGCTGAAACTTAAAACATCATAACACCTGACAATATACAGAGAAGCCTTAGATTATGTCCTTGCCCAGAACTTCACCCAAAGACTCCCCTGGGTTTGGAATGTTTGTGATATGTTCTTAAAATGAAACATAAAAATAGCTGGCAATTCAGTGTTCGCCATCAAAACAAAGATTTCTTAGCTCTATAAAGAGGGGCATTACAAGGTGACACTTCATACTGGCTGCTATGATCTCTGGTTACTTAGACCGAAAAATTAACAATGGTATCTAGCGATAAATGTTGGTCATCAAAGAGAAAAAAAATAACCTTGTATCTTACGTCCAGATTAGGCAACCTACCTTTGGCATCCTTTATAGAGAAATGGGCTGTGGGAACCACTAATACATGTAAAAACTGACAATCAATTAAGGAAGATTTAATTAATTTCCTAACCTTTTGTCCACTCTTTCAGAAGGTTAAAATATCATAGTTACTTTCAGTATACCGGCATTTGAACATTAGATACGTTTGCTAGGCTCTTTTCTACTTTTATCAGGCTAAGTCTGACTCGACCATCTGGGCGCAGGGACAATAGATTTAAAGAGCGTGGTGGGTCAGAAACAGATTTCTGAGATTGCCATCATAGTTGCAATTAGACCATGTTATTATGTATTTTGCACACAGAAGCAGAATTGAAGCAGAATTGAATGTCCCCTCCCATCCCCTCTTCCAGGGCCAGACCTAGCAGTCAGAACGGCACCCGCCTGCAGACTTTCATGGAAGTACCGGCACTGTTGCACACAGTGCCGGTGCTTCCGTTCTCCCCATTCACATTGAGTCTTATGGGACTCGAATGGGAATGGGGATTTACATTTTCCGGTGCCTGACTTCACAGACCGTCAGCGCTGAAATGCCCAGGTGTTTCCGTGAAGTCAGGTGCTGGAAAAATGCACAAGTCTGGCGGCAACCTGCCGGTTTTACCGGCACGGTTCCCACCAGACTTGTAATGAGGCCCTATGTATTTGTTTTTAAATTATTTTATAAATGTTTTACTGTTTGTGGTATAAATATTTATAAAATCAAATAGTTTGTGTTGTACAGTAATTTTCATAGACATGTTGTACGTGACAAAATAATTGACCCATGTTTGTATTTGTGCTGTATTTATGCTCTTTGACCGAAATAAATCCTTTTGGACTTTGAAGTTGTTAGATACATGTGTGTTTGTAGGGAGAGAAGAAGGCCATAGCAGTGAGAAAACCGCATGTATTTTATAGGTAGCACAGATGGCCAAAGACGTATTAGACATATGTGTGCTTTGCAGGTACTGGATATGGCCAAAGCAGTGACAATCCTACACGTGTTTTGCAGGTGGGTAAAAGGCCACATCACTTTTAGTGGCACATGCATATTTTGTTGACAGAGGAACATTCCAACAAAATTAAATTGTGTGTTTTCTAAGCAAAGCAGACCAAATCATTGTTAGGTGAATGTGTTGTTAGGGGAAGAGTGAAGGCTGTGTAACAACATACACATCTATTATGTCTGCAGAAGAGAAGGTAAAAGCATTGAAAACTCCACATGTGTTATGTAGGCAGAGAAGTTGATAGTGGTATCAGGCACATTCATTTTAATGTTGGAGTAAAGGCCAAAGCAACAGGACACCTGTGTGTTTTGTAGGCAGAGTACTCAGAAGCACTGTTTGGAACAAGTGTATTCTATTGGAAGAGAAAAAGGCCAAATCGGTGTTTGGCACATGTCTATTCTTTCTGCAGAGAAGGAATGTGCTTCTTAGGCAGTGGAACAGGCAAAAACAGTGTTAATCACACTTTTTTTTCTAGGCAGGTGAGAAAGTTAAAGCATTGAAAACACTATATGTATAGATGTTCTTTTTGTGGAGTAAAAGACAGCGGAGGAGATGACCAAAACGGTGTGAACCATATGTGTTTTGTGAGCATGAGAGAATGCCAAAGCCGAGTAAAGTACATGTTTTATTTTATTCCAGAGATAATTCTAAAACAATATTAGGTATGTGTGATTTTTGTATCCAGATTGGAAGGCCAAAAGAGCAAAAACTTGTGTGTATTGTGGGTGCAGAAAATGGCCAAACTAGTGAGAGAACATGCACGGGAGAACACCAAAACAGTGTTAGCCACATGTATCCGATTTAGACAAAGGAGATGTCCAAACATACTATCGTCAGTCCAATCCTGAAAAAACCTGGCATGGTCACTGATAACCCTCTGAATTATTGCCCGATTTCAAACACTACATTTCTACTAACATTTTTAGATAAGGTGGCATATGGTCAGATTGCGGAACTTCTTCATTTGTACCCTGTCCTCAATGCGCATCAATCAGGATTTAGGCGTAATTTTGGCACAGAGACCTCTCTCCTTGAACTCAAGGCAAAGCTCTTGGACCGCCTAGATTTTTTTTAAACCTTTATTTTTGCATTTTTCCAAATTTATTACATTAACATTCACACTTCAAAGGGGTGTGTTCCCAAAGCACCTGACCCTCCTCCCCCACCACCCCCCGCACCCCCTCTACTCAGTCTGTCAACCCTTGCCGTAGTTCGACCCCTCCTCCATGAGGGTAAGTACAGATGCCAGTTTTTTTTTTTTGGCTTGGCCAAGGTTTGTGACCCTGCATCAGGTGCCGAGTTCCCCTGTCGAGGACGATGCGTCATCAGCTGTTTCATTGATTAGGAATGCCACGAACGGCCCCAGATGCCGGGAAGTCGTGCGTGTTGTGGCAGTGTTTTGATGAAATCAGACTCGACGTCTTGGCAGTAAAGGATGTCTTTCCGCCAGTCTGCTACCGATGGGACTGGCCCCCATCCCCAGGTCATGGCGACTCTTCTGCGTGCAAAGTAGCACACCTGTCAGTTTCCTCACGGCTGGTAAAAGTTATTGCGCCATCCCGAGAAATGCCATCATCGGGATGGGTTGCGCTTCTTCGCCTATAATTGTCAATGTGGTCTGAAGGACTTGGGACCAAAAGGGTGATAACTTGGGGCAGTCCCATGCGAGGTGTACAAAGTCTGCAGTTAAGTTTCCACATCTCTAGCAATTTGCCGGTGAGTCTGGATGTTGTTTGCTCTTTTTAGTGGGGGTAAAGTATGTCTGATGGAGAAAATTTAAATTATTTTACTTGAGACATGAGTTTAGTGCTATTTTTTGTGTCAGTTGTAGTATAAATGTCCATTCCTCCTCAGGGATCACTGCTTTAAGGGATTTTTCCCATCTAGTTTTCGTGCGGGGGTTAATGGTTGCTGTTTCTTCCCTCACCCTGCGTTTGAATCACGTTGTGCAATAATTGCCAAGTCGAGGGTTCACGTGGGAAGGTGGGGAAGAGTGCTTGTATCTAGTTCTAAAATAAAGAAAGTTATCTAAAGTGGTAGTGCCTCCTCTCTCTGTTACCTGTTGTGGAGTCATAAAGATACCTTCAGTGAACAGATCACCTAGGGTGTTTAGCTGTAATTTGGCTACCCAGGTATGGAAGACTTTTTCGGAGCTTAGAGGGATCCCAGGGATGAATTTGATCGGGAGAAGGGGTGAGTATCTCACTGAGACTCTGTATTTTAATGCAAGTCTCTTCCAGACCGCTTATGTCGTGAGGACAGCATTCATAGTGTTATAGGGCACTGGGAGCTGACTAATGACCACCGCCCTCAGCAGGTTACGAGTCACCAGGGCCCGCTTTATTTGTACATGGGGTCTGACAAGGTGAGTATTGTACCAGTGGTTGAGGAACTGCGCCTGTGCCGCCCATTAGTATCTCTCTAGGTCCGGGAGAGCGAGTCCCCCATTGGATACCGGGAGAATCAGGGTTGAATGAGCCACTCTGGCAGGTTTGCCTGCCCATAGGAGTTGAAGGACAAGACTCTTGAGTTTCCTCAAAAAAGGTTGTGGGAGAAGAATGGGGATGTTAGAGAAAAGGTAAAGAAGTTTCGGCAGAATTAGCATTTTAACTAAGGAGGCCCTGCCCCACAGGGTTAGCGGGAGAGATTTCCAACAGTTAACCTTCTCCTGGAGTATTTTTAATGTTGACTCGTAGTTGTCCCGAAAGAGTTCATGGTAGTTTAGCGACATTAATATTCCTAGATAGCGTACCCGCAAGGTTTCCCATGTAAAGTGAAAGTTGTCAGCAAATGATACAGTAGCGGGGGTGAGCGGGAATATTATTGATTTGATATGATTAATTTTTAACCCGGAGATTACCCCAAATTTAATTACCTCTCTCATTAATGGGTTCCGGTTTTCGGCGGGGTAATGGATGAACAGTGCTACATCGTCTGCATATAGGGATATGATCAGCCTGTGCGGGCCTATGCTGAGTCCCCGATGGAGCTGAGTGGAGCGTAGAAACGATGCCAGAGGTTCCATTACTAATGCAAATATCAATGCTGACAGAGGGCAGCCTTGCCTGGTACCCCGTCGTAACTTGATGGGAGTCGATCTCGCTGATCCTACTACTATTGTCGCCTGGGGATTGTTGTAAAGTAGGGATACAAGTTTAATTAAATGGGCTCCTAGGCCCATCCGAGTGAGTACTGCTAATAAGAAGGGCCATCCCACCGAGTCGAAAGCCTTCTCGGCATCAAGTAAAACAGCGACGGCTTGGTGATCAGGGTTGAGAGCCTCCATACCCCGAAAAGCCTCCTGATGCCGAATGTCGTGTTGCGGCCTGGTACAAAGCCGGCCAGATCCGCAAGTACGAGACCCGGCATCAGTGGCAGCAGCCTCTTGGTAAGTATTTTCACCAGTATTTTCTTATCTAAGTTAAGTAGGGAGATGGGTCTATATGACGCACATTCTTCTGGGGGTTTGCCGGATTTATGTAGGAGCATAATATTAGCCTCTGGGGTGGTTTGTGGGAGGGAGCCTGATTCTAGCACTTCACAGTAAACCTCGGAGAGAAGGGGGGCTAGGGTATTTGCGAAAGCTTTGTAGAATTCCCCGGTTAGACCATCAGGCCCTGGGGCTTTGGTATTAGGGAGGGATTTGATGGCCTCGACTATTTCCTCTGACGTGATGAGTTCATTAAGGGGTTCCCATAGATCTCTCTCTACCCAAAATAGTTCAGTGTCTTCAAGGTATCTGTGTAATGCTTTGGTGTCAGTGGTGTATTTAGAGGAGTAGAGGTCTTGGTAGAAGGATCGGAATGTATCTGCTATTTCTTCATCTGTGTGCATGATTGTGCCGTGACTGGAGTGTATTCTCTCGACCATTGTGAGCTTCCTGTCAGCATTTACTAGCTTCGCTAGGAGGGCTCCATGTTTTTGGCCTTCGCCGTAGTGACGGATCTGGCTGTTTATTTCTCGTTCTGCTGTGGCCCTGAACGTTTGTAGTTCTTTCTTAAGAGCGGCCTGGACTGTGGAGTCGTCTGTGGCAGAGAGTTTAAGCTCGAGGATACCGTTCTCTTTGGCCAAGCAGACCCCTCTCACAAAGCACTTCAGTGCCTCCCAGATCAAGCTCGCCGAAGTCAGTGAACCCACATTGTTTTCCAAGAATGTTGAGATCTCATCACGTAGTTCTGAGGCGAACACTTGGTCCTGCAGTGAGCCCGGCTTGAAGCGCCAATGTAGCAGACGAGACTTGTAGGTGGCTGGATTGCAGATGAGGGTTACCGGGGAGTGATCAGAAAGGGTTTTTGGTAATATTTGGCAGAGCCCTGGCTGGAGCGAACTTCCAGCGGAGATAAAAAGGTAGTCTATTCTGGAGCTGGTGTTGTGCACTGCTGAATGAAATGTGTAGTCGTGCTGTTCCCAGTTATTACGTCTCCATGCGTCTACCAAGTTATAAGCCTTGCAGATTTCCTGTATTTGGAGGGCGGCCTTGGACATTGGCAGTGTTGTGTTTCGCGGCCTGTCCCTAGCTGGGTCTAGGGCGGTGTTGAGATCGCCTCCCCAGATGATCGTTCCGGCTGACTGTGTTGGGAGGTGTTTGAGCACCAAGTCAAAGTTATTTGCTCCATCAACATTGGGTCCGTATGAGTTGACTAAAGTGACCTCTTTTCCTTCCACTATCCCTCTCACCAAGAGGGATCGGCCTTCGGTGTCCCTTATGGAGTTTACTTGTCGAAATCCGGATCGCCTGTTGATCAGGATTGCCACTCCTCTGGCATAGGCTGAGTACGAGGAGAAGTACCTATGACAGCCCCAGCTGCGGACCCATTGGTGCTCTTTTTTGGGAAGGAGATGCGTTTCATGGAGCATGGCAACGTCTATGTCATGTTTCTTCAGGTATTGCAGGAGCTTCCTTGTTTTTGAGGGGCGATTGCCCCCTCTAACGTTCCAAGTGGTGACCTTGAATTATTCGCTTAGTGTGAATATTTATGCTGCTATTGTTAGGCTTGACATGAGGGATCTTCTGGTGTTGATGGTAGTGTCGGCAACTGACACCTGCCGGTCTCCAGAGCAATCAAAGGAGGGGGAGTGACAGAGCACGGTGAGCTGAGGAGATGACGGGGGTAGGCGGTCTGGGGGACATTCCCAACCTTCTTCTCTAACGTCCTTCCTTACACAGGCAACCCCCAACTCGCCTGTTGGTGCTTTTGGTCGGGGTAGGATCCGCAACAGCGCGGATACATCCCTTACTTTCCCACCAATTAACAATGAACAGTTGAATTAACTTTGCTTTGCAAGGGGCGAAAGGGGCTTCCCAAGTTGCACGGCCGCAAAGTGCTAGACTCCTGTGACATTTGGACCAGTTGCTGTGTTTTTGTATTCTGGTTTTAATGCCAATGACCTTGAGACTGTCAAGAAGGGTTTCTGCGACTTCTTTCTCTTTGCATGCGTGCTTGGTTGGTGCTCAGCCCGGGGCATCCTTCCTGATCCAGGAAAGCATTGGCCTCCTCCGGTGTTTGGAAGAAATGGACTTTCTCCCATGCTGGACCCTGAGGCGCGCCGGGAAGAGCATTGAGTAAGAGAATTGGTTCACTTTTAGCCCTTGCCTTGTAGCAGTAAAGGATCTTCTCTGGGACAGGACGGCTGGGGAGAAGTCGGGATAAAAGTGTATCCTGTCCCCCTCGTGGAGGAACTCTCCTTTCTCCCTGGCCAGTCGCAAGATGGCATTGCAGTCTTTATAGTTGAGTAGTTTCGCTATTATTGGCCTGGCGGGAGTCCCTGGGATGGGTTTGACGGATGGGGTTCTGTGTGCTCATTCCACGACAAAGAAGTGTGAGAGGACATCTCAGCCAAAAAGGGTAGTGCATTGTGATTCTACGAAGTCCTCCATTTTTGTGTCAAGCTGGTGTTGTCTCACCCCAATAATCCTGATATTATTCCATCGGGAGCGGCCTTCCAAATCTTCACTCTTGGAGCTGGTGATCTTCATTTGGGTCTCGAGCTGAGAGATTCTGGCTTCTAGGGTCATTGTGTTAACATCAAGGTTGGAGATGCGTTGCTCCACCTCGTTGAGGCGCTCGGTGTGGGTGTCCATTCTGTGTTGGAGGAGATCGACTTTAGAGGAGAAGCCGTCCATTTTATTGTTTAGACTCCCGATGCCCACCTTTAGGTCCAGAAAGAGACCCTTGATGTCGATTGCGGCGTTCCCTTCTGCCATTTGGTGTTCACTTACGGTTGGGGACTCCGTTTCTTCTTGGAGTCTAGGGGTTTTGGGGGCATTTCCAGCTTCGAAGGTTAGCTTTCTCTGGCATTTGTCTGTCTTCCCCATTGGACCAGGTCTGCCGGAGATGTCTATGCATTATTCCTTGTGGAAGAGCTTGGATTTGTGGTGCCAGTTATCACTGTATGAGAGGGAGCTTGAAAGTTGAGCTCAGCTCTGGTGTAAGTTGCTGATAATGCGCTCTTCCGGGAGCCCAGTGGTGTGCTTGCCGGGAGGAGAGTTGCTGCTTGGTGATGTAGGCCTGATCCCTTTAGACCCGATGGAGACACTGCGGCAGCCCGCCCCGCTGCTCCCCGCGGGGCCGCAGGTCTGTTTTCCCCGTTGAAGCGGCAGATGCGGCTTGAGTGCGCGGCGCAGGGCTGGAGCAGTATGGGAACGCAGCGAGACAGTTGAGACTGAGTTACCACCCAGCCCGTGCCGTACCTGTGCCGATCAGTCTGTTACTCAGTGCCCGCCTCTGGGTTCAGCCTGTCCTTCGTGTGTTGTGCAGATCTTTTTCCTCCAGTGAGGGCCGTGGTTCTCAGCGTCTCTTCGTTCCTGGCTGACCATCAGGGTATGCTGCTTCCGGCGTCGGGTTCCGGACGTTAAAGGTGGATCTGTGCTCGACCCTCTTCTCCTCCGGCTGGGGACTTGTCTCCGCCGCTGCGTGCCCCGGATGCCTGCTCCGGCCGCGACCACGGGCCGCGTGTCACGGATTGCTGACTCAGCAGGGGTGGGGTCCAGCTCCGCTCTCCGTCCGCTGCTCACGGGTGCACCACATGGCACTTCTCTCGAGGGTACAGTGGAGGGGAGGAGCTCCCGTCGCTCTAGGACTCTGCTCAGGCGCTGGTGACTGCACACGGCCCTGGCCGTGGATGGGCCTACCCGGATGACACAGGCCGCGAGCGCGAGATACTGCGTTAGGGGTCGGTATTTTTGCCGAAATTTTGCTGGTGAGTGTAGCGAGTCTAGGAGGTTTAAGCAAACTCAGGTCAGGGCGGTAGAATTCCAAAATTATGCAGGATTATTCAGGATTAATATCTGGCCGTGCGGGAGCTCGCTACAGTGCAGCCATCTTGTTTGGCCCTCTAGCGCCCTCTTTGGATCGCCTAGATAAAAGATCTTTATCTCTTCGTATTTCCTTAGATCAATCCGCCACGTTTGACCTGATCAACCACTCGATATTAAAATCTAGGTTGATGGAGGTGGCTAATTTTTCATCCCAGGCCATTTCATGGATTGAATCCTTCCTCGAGAACAGACGTAGTAGAGTCTGCTCAGAGATAGCTGTCGTCTCTCCCATTCCAGTCATTTTTGGGTTCCAACAGGGAACAAGTACGTCTCTGTGCCTATATACCATATTTATGACTCCTTTCTTTTCTGATCTAGATGCAGAGGGCATTATTTTTTTGAATTACTTGGACGACACTCAATGTGTCATCCCATTATCAGGGTGTCATTTAGAAGATCAACAAGAGTTAAAAAGCGTTTTCAATCTCATTGAGAGGTGTATGCTTAAAAATAACTTGGTGTTTAATAAAGTAAAACAATACTCGTTATTGTAGGCACTCAAAGGGCTGTAGGAGGAACAGCCCTTTCCAAACTGGACAGTATTTATGGTTCATTCAGTCTAGGGGATGATACTATCACCCCTTTCTCAAAGCCTAAAATCTTACGGTCATTCTGGATCAATCTTTAACTGTGAGTCATCAAGTCATCAGCCTAGTATTGGCATCTCTGTACTATGTCAAATTTCTCTACCATTTTATACCTCTGATTACACAGGCTAGTGTGGCCACAGTCGCCACAGCCATCATTGGCACTAAGATGGACTATAGTGGCAGCCTATTGGTGGGCATTAGCAAGCGCAAGTCTCAAAAGATTGCAAACGCTACAAAATACAGCAGTAAGAGTGGTACTGGGACTGACTCGTAGAGAGCACGTCACTGAAGCTAAGAGGTTGCTCCTTTGGCTTCCTATTGGAGCACGTGTCAAGTTCAGAGTCTTAGGTATGACATTTAAATGTAGACAAGGTTTAATGACTCATTACTTGCAGGAATACATTATCGTTAGACTCAATGGTAGAGATTTGAGATCCGGTGGACAGAATTTGCTGATTATACCTAGGAGCAGAACCTCAAAAGCAGAAAGTGAGCCTTTCATTTTGTTGCTCCCAAACTGTGGAATCAGTTAATGACGTCTCTTAGACTTCAGAAGTCCTTATCTGTATTTAAGAAAGACATAAAAACGTGTTTGTTTGAATAAATCCTTAGCTTCCTTCTATCTTCTATACACTCACCTCTCCTTGGATGTGAGCATCATGTTTAAAAATAAATAAAACTACTTAACTGCACTGATGTTTTATGTTTCTGTCCCAATTGTCAGCGCGCTGTGGACCCTGAGGCATAAACACGCTATGTAAATGATGTAATGTAATGTAAAGGAGTACGGAACTCATGTGTTTCTTAGTAATGGGGGAGAAAGACAAAGCATTGTTAGGCACATGTGTCTTTGTAGATGGACAAAGCAGTATAAAACACATGTATTTTCATGTTTTGTAGGCTGAGAAAACCAAAGCAGTGATGGCACAGGTGTTATATTTTAGTGTAATAGAAGGTTAAAATCACCTTAGAAACATGTCTATCTTGCATGAGGTTTTGTGGATAAGGAAGGATGTCAATGCAATGTTAGGTGTAAAGCATGTTGTAGGCAGAGGAGAGTATTAGATGTGTGTGCAGTTTGTCTACAGAGGTGCAGGTGAATACTGACTTAGGCACACATTTATTGTTCAAGAAGAGGGAAAAAATTAAAGTAGCAAGATCTCTAAATGAGTTTTGTAGGTGGGGGAATGCCAACACACAGTGGTGAAGCCATTGGAGGAGCCTGGAGGTGGCCGCTGACCCCCTGGTCCACCCCCAAGCCCAGTGCACACGCCAGCCTCCTGCCTTATTATTTGCCCCGGCACCAAAATCTGTCTCCGCGTCTGCCAAATGAGAGTTATGCAATGTGTTTTTGTAGACAGAGGATATGCCTAAAGCAGTGAGAACACTACATGGGTTTTATAGGTGGAGGAGAAGGCCAAAGCAGTGGCAGGCACACATTGAATTGTGAAATGTGAACTGATTGTTTATTTGTATAGCGCCTATACACCATGTGTTTCAAAGCGCTTTAAGGCAGGGACGGGAACATGGGAGCATACAGTGACATTCTTACAAGTCCTTGATACATTCAGAATGTGAAAAATAACAATCATAATCAGCCTAGCGACATTTCAGATAGTACATGTGGAAGGAACAATGAGGAGAAGGGGCGTGGGGGGTGGGAGGGAGAATGAGACAGACAAGCAGCTTCATTACTATGCCTCACAACAATTGTAGTAGTGCCGACATTTAACAAGAGGAGGGAAGGGTGGAAGAGGGGTTGGAGTTAGGGAGATGGAGAAGTACAAAACAAGCTACTACCACGACTAGTCAGATAATGCAGGAGGGGGAGAGGGAGGGGAGGACAAAGAAGGAAAGGGTGGGAGACAAACAAGCTGCTATCTCACAGGTCATGAGACAAGATGATAGCGTAAGCGGTATTAAATAATGAAAGGGAGGAGAGGAGGGGAGGGCAAGGGAATGAGACAGACCAGCGGCTACATTACTATGCCTGACGGCAATTGAGGTAATGCCAGCATGTAACAAGAGGAAGGAGTGGGGTGGGGGGCAAAACAACTACATTGTTTTTTTATGTGCAGTGAGAACCCAATTTCTGTTTGAAAACGGAAGATCAATGTTAGTTTTGTGTTAGTGGAGGAGAAGGCCTAAGCTGTATTAGGCAAATGTCTATTTTGTATGTAGCGGAGACAGGCAAAGGTGTGAAACCCCTATGCATGTTTTGCAGGTAGTAGTGCACTCCAAGACAGAGTTAGACACCCATGTGCTTTGTATGCAGGGGAGAAGATGAAAGCAGTGCAACCCCATGTGTGTTTTCTAGGCAGAGAAGGCCAAATCAATGTTATCAACATGTTTTCTTGTAGGAGAAGGAGAAGGCCAAATCAAAGAGAAATCTATGTGTGTTTTGAAGTCGGGAGAAAAAGCAAAAGCAGGTGTGCAAACGTGTTTTTGCGGATGGAGAAGACCAAAGTGATGAGAACCCAAATTGTGGTTTGTAGGCAGTGAAGGTAAAGTAGAATAACAATCACATGCATTTTGTTGACAAATGAGAAGTTCAACACACTGTTAAAAACACATCTATTTTGTAGGATGACAGACGAGTAGGTAAAATCAGTGAAAACCCAACACGTGTTTTATAGGTGGGCAATAATTGACGCACATGTGCAACATTTCTTAGGCTTAGGAGAGAAAATACATATTGTTAGTCGGTGGCCAGAAGGAACATCCCCTGCCATTTACCTGTCACACATGTTTAGGCACCCCTCTTGTCCCAGTTGAGGAAAAAAGAAATTTGGGAATGCTGACAGATAGTAAATTGTCCTTTGCCCCCTGATTCTGTATTAAAGAGTGCCCACATTAAATTGTATAATATCAGCAGATATGACTACTTCTTAGATCTGGACCACTAAAAGACTCTGGTTCAAGCAGTGGCCCTTTCCAGAATCCAATAGTGTGCTGTTATGTCTGTGTGTAGTAAAGAATTGTACAGCAAAATTGGAGGCTGTGCAAAATTGTGCAGTACGAATACTCTATGGGCTCAAAATGTTTGAGCATATCTTTGAAGCCCATGCCTTAATGTATTGTCCGAAAATTGAAATCCTGTTTCAATTCTGAGTTTGAAGTCTGATTTGGAAAATAATTCAGTGATTGGTGCATATATACTTGGGCTAATTTGTAAACACCTATGTTCTTGGACATGCTCCCATCGTGTGGGAACGATCTATTGCAGGAGTTTAAAAATGTGGAAAAGGGTTTCAGAGGCAAAATGACGAGCACTTTGGGCTTTCGCATTTAGAATGGTCTACCAATCATAATTTGCATCTGTCCTACTGTGCACAGTTTCAAGGTAGATTAAAAAAGCATCAGTTCTCTCCGTTTTAACCCTTGAATTTCAAGATAGATATAACACTGCTGAATCTTAGGTTGTCAAGTGTGGGAACACATTCATCCCCCTACAAGGTATAAAAGTAGCATCCGAGATACTATGACTTGCTAGAATTCCCCTTGTATAGTTAACTAGCACATTCCAGCTAAGGCCTGTTAGTGGAAGGTAGTGTTAGTATAATGTATTGCTTAGAGAATAGGGATGCCCTAAACACTTGGAGAACAATCTAAATTGGAATAGCAATGTAGTGCCTTAAACAGCTGTATTGGCCTAAATATGTCTAATTTTTTAGAGGCAGTCTTGTAGTGTGTTTTTTCTATTCATTGCTACATGTAACCATACACTTTAGTAAAGTGCTTAGTAGTCGTTATATATACATTCATGCAAACATGCTTATATAGTTAGTTCTGCATAGTTTATATATGCTTATATATCGAAACAGCAAGCCATGCAAGCAAATTCTTTTTTTTCCCTCGTTGGAACAAAAGGTAAAATAGCAGTTTGCTGATGAAGCCAGGGCTCCATGTAATGGTCCTTGACTTCTTACCTAGTAGCACAAACGTATAAGGCGATGCGACAATCACTCAGAACACAATTCTGAAAATTGATAAACAAGCTGAGATGCTTTCGAGCATTTTGCGAACAGCCAATATGTTACCAGGCACTAAGAATTGTTATTTTAGCAGTGTGCTATAAGGGACGTGCTGGTGTAGAATGTTTATGTACATTGCACACTAAGGGCAGGGCTTAACCTCCCTCTAACTTATGTTTGCATTAGAAGTGAAGAAACTGCCCATCAAGTGACATGAACCAACATCCGATTGCTTCCATGTCACATGAAAAGAGTGGTAGATCGTTACTGCTAGCCAAGCTGTCAGCGGGGTGCGTCCTCCTCCTCCCCATTAGGGTCTAGCCCAGGAGGTCCATTTATGGAGCCCGCGAGAGGGTGAGAGCTGAACTGTTTTTTGTGAGCATACTTGTCCTTGGCACTTAAGGGGTTTATGCAATTTCATATTTTAATGCTAATGTATGTGGTTGTATTTCTCTTGATGTAACACCTTGAACGTGGTTTGCCTGGTAATAAGTTTCCGCTCAATAAAATATTTCTATTCTATTCTACTCTATTCTATGTGTGCTTTGTATGCAGAGAAGAATGCCAAAAAAGTGAGAATTTTACATGTGTTTTGTAGGTAGAGGAGAAGACCAAACAAGTGATATCCTGATGTTTTTTTGTCGGAGAAATCCAAAAGAGGTAAACATAGCATGCATTTTAGTGACATAGATGTTGGTCAAAGCAGTGTTAGGCCTGCCTCTGAGTTTTGTAGGAGAAGGAGAAGAGCACTTCAGTTATCCCCATATGTGTTTTTTGGAAATGGAAAAGGCATCAAAGAATGAGTCAAAAGAAGTGAAAACCCCACATGGGTAGAAGAGATGGTCAGTGCAGTCATTGGCACACATGTGTTGTATAAGCAGGCGAGACGGAAACAGCACTGAAAATCAACATCTTGTATTCCAGAATGAAAAATCTAAAGAAGTATAAGGAACACATTGGGCATCATTAGAAGACTGAACCGCCAGATTACAAGTACGCCTGCAGGTGCCGGCATGGATTTCACAGAAGCAACGACACCATTAACAACGATGCCGGTGCTTCTGTGTCCCCATTCCCGTGGAGTCCCATGGGGAATGGGAATTTACACTTTCTGCCACTTGACATCCCCGGCCGGCCGGTGGCACCAGGATATCAGGCTGCGGAACAGGGTTACAAGTTCAGTGGCAACCCGCCAGTAGCACCGTCAGGGTACGGCAAAACTCATAATGAGGCCCATTGCCTTTGTTGGCAGAGGAGTAGGCCAATGCTGTTTTAGACAGACATATTTCTTTTTTTTATGGAGCCAGTGGCAAAAAAGTGCATACCCTATGTGTGTCTGCAGATTGGGCAGAATGCCAAAGCAGTGTTAGGTGCACATGTGATTTGTAGCAGAAGTGAAAATAAAATCATCGACAGCCTTATTTGGCTTTTAATGGCATATGAGAAGGCCAAAGACAAGGCAAAACACAGTGTTAAGTACACCTTTCGTTTGTTAGCATAGGAAATGGTCAAAGAAGTGTAACCTGCATGTGTATTTGGGGGGAAAAAGCAGGGAAATGTATGTGTGTGTTTTGTCGGTGGAGGATAATGCCAAGGCAGTGTTAAGCACATTGGTGTTTTGTAGGCAAATGAAAAGCCAGCATCAGTGAGAACTCCATGTAT
This sequence comes from Ambystoma mexicanum, assembly GCF_040938575.1. Classification (NCBI taxonomy): domain Eukaryota; kingdom Metazoa; phylum Chordata; class Amphibia; order Caudata; family Ambystomatidae; genus Ambystoma; species Ambystoma mexicanum. The sequence goes on from NC_090935.1 coordinate 845,667,201, forward strand.
GTTTTAAAGGTGATGGGGAAGGTCAAACCAGTTTTTGGCACACATGTGTTTTTTGAATGTGGGGAAGCAGAACATCTGTGAGAATACGAGGGGGTCATTACAACTTTACCAGTATCCTGTTGGTAATTCCGGCGAGATACTGGGAAAGCTGCATTACTGTCTCCGCTGCCCGATATCCCGGTTTAACAAGGATATTGCGGGTGGCAGAGTGTTGGTAAGTTCCCATTCCCATGGAGACCCAGAGGACTGCATGGGATGGGAACTACTGAATCACTGGCACCAGTCATTTATCTGCCAGTGGGGACATGGTATGCTGGCAGGACAGGACTGCCTGGAGACCCGTGGCCCCCACTGGCAAACTTGTAATTTGCCGGTCTGGAAATTAATGCCTGTGCCGGCATTACCAGCATTGTTGCTGCCATTTTCTCTGGACAGGCAAATGTATATATATTTAAATGCATGGCTTACATGTTGAGAAAAGCGATATATCGCCAGCCAATTGGATCTGCCTAACAAATGTATTTCATGTAATTTAATGTTTTTTAAGGTAACCCACTGTGGGTTTAAACACTTTCAAACATGGCGGATTTTGTGGGAAAAAATTGCTACCATTGTTCTGGACAATCTATCCATGTATTCCATAGAGAACACACAGGTTTAAATGGACTTCTTCTGTTTCTGCACCCTCACCGTGATCAAGCGGCTAGCTTTGCCGCGAAACGCGTCATTGTCCGCATCTTTCTAATGTCCATGACATTTTATTAAAGAACATTTTGGACGTTTTGGATGACTGCTGGTCTCTTTGCTACTCTGGGTCCAGTGTGGAATCACCATGTGGGTTCGTTTTCTGGAGTGCACTCCGACAGCCTTATACTGTGGTACAAGGCTATTCTACATATATATATATATATATCTATATATATAGATATATATAGATATATATATATATATATATATATATATATATATATATATATATATATATATATATATATATATATATAGTTTTAGGTGGAGAAGCCCAAACCATTGTTAGGGACATGTGTGATTTGCTAACAGAGGAACAATGTACATGTTGGTCACATATATATGTTGTAAGTGGTGGAGACATTTAAAGGTTTTTAATTATTTGTGTGTTTGAAAGTGGGGAGAATGCCAATGCAGTGTTAGGCACACATTTGTAGGCAAAAGAAAATGCCAAATCAGTCAAAAAACCATCTAACTTTGAAAGACAAAGGAGCAGGACGGAGCACTTTTATACAAATGTGTGTTTTGTGGGTGGAAACCAAGGCCAAAGTAGTGGTGCGCACACACATATGGTGTGGGTGGTGCAGCATGCTGGAGTAAGTCAGCCAAAGGGCTGGCATTTTTACACAATTTATATTTGACTAATAATGACAAAAGGCATATCTTCCCCTATCTCTAAGGGGTTTCCCCTACCTAACTAACAAAGAACTTGGGTGGTCATCATAAGGGTGGTTGTCAAATTCAAAATGTCCACCCTCTGTCCAAACTAACCTACTCTAGTCCTAACACTAACACTAACAAAAGCCATTAACATAAATGGCTCCAGGAGAATGACTGCTCTCCTGATGCAATGGGATTAGCCCTATGGTGTAGTTATATTAATCTCTAATAATAGTTCACATTCTGTTCTTGTAGAGAATACCAGCAGAATGACTCGGCTCTCATGGTTCCAAAGTAAGGCAACAACTGTTATCGTCTCCTGGCCGAGTTGGTCAGCCTCTAAGCTGTTGTTTAGTAACCTTTTACCCACTTTTCTGGTTGAACAATTTAGGTGAAAGAACCAATGGAATTGCTCCCTTTTCCTGGTCGACTTGGTTTATCTGTTGATTAACTTGGATAGTTTCATAAAACAGTTGTTTTGATCAACCTTTGCACTTCTTTCCATGTTTCGCTTGTTTATAAGTCAAACACTTCTGTTGTTTCCAATACACAGTTACTTCTCTTCCTTTTTTCCTTCCTCTTGTCAGTGAAATCAACGGGAACTGTTCTCATAGGCAACATGCTCTCTTCTAACACTCTGACCAAGGAGATTATTCTCATGGCACTTCCTAGCCTGAATGTCTCTTTTGATGTTGAAAGAGAGTACTCCCGATATGTTCTTATCTTTCATCTTTGACACAACCGGGAGGAGGAAGCTCACTAGTGATGTACTCTTCATACTTGATACTTCTATGCCAACTCAGGAGACGAGAGAGATTACCCCCAAAGATGTCTTTCCTTTCAGTACTCTTGATACAATTACTAAGACTAGAGTGATCCATCTGGAGACTTTCTTTCTTTTCAATTCTCTTGATGCTGTTATCGAGAGGAGAGAGATTACACCCAAATCTGTCTTTCCAATATTCTTGATTCAATTACTGAGATGTGGGAGATTACTTCTGATGCTTTCTTTCTCCTCAATACTCTTGATGTAATTACTAAAATGATGGAGATTACTCCTTATGTTTTCTTCCCATTTGATATTATTGGCAAAAGTACTGAGATGAGGCAGATTACTCCTGGTGTGTTCTTTAATTTCAAAAGAATAGTGTCCAAAACGTTTAAACGTCCCCTGCACATCCTAATGCTGAATAACAGCCAAATGTCTAAACTGATGTCACAAAGTTTAATTATGCATAAAATTAGATATGACAAATAATGGAAGTAAAGCAATCACAAGCATATATTCTGCCTATACAATACTATCTTATAGGTTCTTCATGCAGTGATGTAATTCCTTCAAATGGAGTTGTTTAAACTCAACGCGTTTCGGGTTTTCACACCTCTTCTTCAGGAGTGGACTTCTGTAAATGTAAACAGAAGAAACACACTAAGGTCCAAATTACATATATAATAACTTATATAATCCACAATTATATATCATGCCTCTGAACCACATTCACCGCGATTGTGCAGACCTTTCAAACACTTCAGATTAAGTGACTGTCCCATATGGAGTGGTGCAGACCTCTGGGTCTTGGCTACACGGAGCTGATAGGAAGCTTTTCCAGACTAATGGAATGCAACAATATTCTTTTGTATGTTGTGTTAAGGCTTTGTGCCAGGACCTGTATTCCTCCCTGCACCCAAACTTCTTTTGTAAAAATCTAGAGATTTCTTCTTAAGATTGTTCTACCTTTGGTGTGCACATATACAGAGTTATGCTTGTCTTCTTTAACTTCATCCCCCTTCCCAATTCCCTTCCGGGTCTCCCATGAATCCCTTTACTTCTTCTCCATTGGATCCACGTTTTCAGTTCTTCATGGGAGGTTTGGTCGATATGCTCCATGGAACGTTCTCTCTGCTTCTGTTTCTGCTCCTGCTGCCATGCTTTGGCTCTGCAGGGTCCCCAGTCAGACTGTGCACCATTGGTCGGGTTCCAGCTTCCAGTCAGGCCTGCTCTGGATCAGCCTGACAAAGACTTTTGCAGTCGGATGTTGGTGTCCCCCAGCCTGGAGGTTCACTTCCCTAACACAGCTTCTTCTATCAAATTTGCACTTCCTGGCTCTGTAAGGCTTCACATCTCATTGGGTCCTTTCTGTTTTTATTTCCTTCAGCTGGGTCGTCCCCAGCAAAGTATCACAGGCCGTTGTTTGTGTCCATTGGGTGTTCTTCAAGCCTCCTTGGGGCCACCTCATTCCACTACTTTCTGTACTTGCCAAAAGAGTAGTTTGCATAACTCCATCAATCTTCTTCTTCAGAGTACTACTGGAAGATGTCTTGAGAGCAGACTGTATGTCTATTTTAGTTTTCCTGATCTTGGTGTTATCAATATTTACAGGAAAAAAGGAAGGAGTATTACAATAGTATACAGTTGTGATTTCAGAGTGTTTCTCAGCAGAGTTTAGAGATGTCTTGAACTCAAGGGCAAGAGGGTTATGGAGGCCAAAGAAGTGTTATGCACACATGTATTTTGTATGCAGAGAAGATCAAAGAACTGATGGGATGCACTTAAAGCGTCCCAGCCAAGCAAAATGGTTCAGTCTGAGAACAAACTTTTATTACGTACCCTGTGTGAGCAGGGGGATGGTTTGCGTGGCAGAAGGTACATGTATCATTTATAGTTAGTTTTGGCACATATTAGATAGCCACATATGGAAACATAAAAGGAGAAAACATATATTAATGATGCAGTTGCAGAGGTTATAGATAGGGCAGTGTTGTAGGCCCTGTGTTTAGTAGTTTTCTACAAAATTGCGTTTTTCAGTGAGGTGTGAAGAAAGAGCTGAAGCAGGTGGAAGATGGGGTCAGAAAGATACAGTGGTAGGAGCGAGGTCATCATGTTAACATGGCAGGAGTGCCGCCATATTGCTTTTTAAGACTGGTACACTATGAACAGAATAGAGCGCAAGCCCTGATGTTGAGCTGTGGTTCTGTTTAGCTCAGTCCCAAGACAAATATTTTTTCTGTCCCCCAGTAGAGAAGCCTAGGTCAGAGCCACCCGCGGTGCACAGATGAACATTAATTGTATCCAGCAGCAGGGCTTGAAGGCAGTCGGAATGGAATGTCAACAGTGGGGAGGATAAGTAGGGATGTGCCCCTCAAAGGACAAATTCATGAGAATAGGGCATTTAGGTTTTGTGATACGTATAGTCCAGGCAAATATTTAAAGCACTACTGCCCTCACCCAAGGAATGGTCATCTCATTTCAATTACAAGTAGACGCATAACCAGAACCGAATAAATCCCTGAAATTCATACTCAAAAGTGGTGCCCTGGTCACATCATTACTGGGCACCTGGGGTTCGAAGGAGATAAGGGGGAGCCGTGTCTGGAATGTTCCATGATTCGGGATAGCAGGAGCAGAGGTGATGCCAATAAATATAGTAGAGGTTTGGGGGTGCAGCTTGTGTGTGCTGCTGCATCTGATATAATGAGAAGTCTCATTGTCTTATCAAAGCAGAGTTGGCCTCGTCAGTTTACTTTGAATGTGTCTAGATCAGAGGAGTGCATATCACATGGCAGATACAATTTATTATTTTAACAATTTACTTATTAGCCAATCCCATACCTGGATCGAATGATGATGACATAGTGGGCCAGGCGAATAGGGGAATGGGTTTAGATAAGATGTGGCCAATCGGTCCAGTGAGTATAAAGGAGCATTAGTGTGTTCTACGATGGTAGCTAATGAGGATGGTGGGATATCATTATAACTTATGTATGCTGATTTGTATTTTTTTACGCTATATAACCTGTAACCTTTTGGGGTGTAATGAGCTCCATGTCAGTTCATTTCTACAGGACCGTCTGAATCCTTTTTGCATGTAGTAAAACCTGTTTTCCCTTGCAAAACGGTGCAGTGATCATTTGATGTCATGGATTATTTTTTACTGCATGGGTTTTGGACTACTGTTCTCCTTAAAAAACTGACATTTCTAAGTGTGTTTGTAGGAGGTTAAGGCCAAATTACTTTTACAAACATGTATTTTGATGATGGAGTAGCCGTTCAAATCAGAATTAAGAACACATCTCATTTATAGGTGGGCAAGAAGGTCAAATCAGTATAAATCCTTGATATTTTGTGAAGACAAGGCCATAGCATTGTTAGGCACATATGTGTTTTGTTGTTGGAGAAGAAGACCAAAGCAGTAATGGACCTAAATATGTTTTGCAGATATAAAAGAATGCCAAAGCAGAGATACACAGGTATGGGATAACACAAAAGTAGTTAAAACCTGATGTGGGGTTTGTTGTTTGAGAAGGCCAAAAAAGTGTAAGACACACTTTTCTTTGTTGCCGAAGCGGAATGCCAAAACACTCTGTCTGTTTGTGTGTCTTGAAGACACAGGAGAAGGGCAAAGCATTGATGCATGTGTTTTGTAGGTGGGGAACATTCTACAGAAAAATGAACCACAACACCTTTTTAGGGGGAGCAAAACTGATAAGCAGTGAGAATGCCGCAAGTGTTTTGATGATGGAGGAGAAGGCAACAACGTTTGCACCCATCATGTGTTTTGTAGACGGTGAAGAAGACAACAGTGGGTGGGTAGGCCAAATCTGATATTGGCACACATCTCTTATTTGGCAGTATAGAAGGATGAAGCTTTGCTAATCACACTTTTATTTTGCAGGGCACGTAGATGGCCAAAAAACTGAGAATGCTGTCTGTGTTTTGTACGGGGAGAATGCTGAATCACTTGTTATTTGTAGGCAGAACAAATGCCAAAGCAGTGAGAATGACATGTGTCTTTTTAAGCTGACGGAGAACATCTCCATATGTCTTTATTTAGATGGAAAAGGGCAAAGTATTGTTATGCACATACATCTTTGGGACCCAGAGGAGAAGGCAGATAATCTATAAGTTACACATCTCTTATGAAGGTGGAGATTGCCAAACATTTACATCATAATATGTGTTTTCCAGATGACGAAGGAAAAAACACTATTAGGCACACCTAATTATTTTGATGGAGTTGATAGCCAAAGCTGTGCTAGTCACAATTCTATTTTGTAGTCCTAGAACACCGCCAAATAATTGTGAATGCTATGTGTGTTTTAAAGGCAGGGGGCAACCATTGCTAGACACACGTGTATTTGGATGTAATTTGTAAGGGGGAATGAATGCCAAAGCTTGAACAATTACAATCTACTATATTACAAGTGGTTTTAGATGATTTACTTTTCAAAATGGGAGACCTACTTCATGCATGTACCAGTATTTGTAATTCCCCGCTGAAATGAGAGATGATTCTGACACATTATGGCTTGGACCGATATAGGGTATTAGTATTCCTACCTCGAGGCACTGAGAATCTAACTTGATAGGGCTTGTCTGGCTAAGTCATTTGAAATTAAATCAGTTCTTAATATTAAACGGCAGAATTCCCTGTGACATTCTAAGCTAGTATACACAGTATAGGGGCTTGTGAAAGAATACATTGTTTGGGAATTTTTTTTAACCTGCTACAGAAACGCTACATTTAATGGAGAACGTTAGAAAGTATGTGGGTTTGTGAGAAAACTAAGGCCACTGAGATCTACTTCTGCAAAGAACAGGGAAATCTTCCACAAGTGAATGTGGTTCAATGGGAACAGACAAAATCATACACGCACTGCTGCCACACCTGTATTGGAAACAAAAGATTGTGCTTGGGTGGGGGATCAGAAGGAGAGGGAAGTTAAGTCTCCACCATCTAAAGCACAAAAGGGAGAAAAGATGGCACTACCTAAGCAATAATGAGATCAGTTCACAGATTATAAACAAGCAATGACTTTGGAAAATTCCCCACCTCTGATTTTATTTGAGTCAGAAAACAATAAAGACAATGGGCCTCATTACGAGTATACCGAGTACCGGGTCTGGGTCCCACAAAAGGGGACTTACCGGGCCTTTCTGACCTTGGAGGGCCCAGTAAATCCCTTTCGCAGGACCCGGACCCAGTACATCCCCATTCCCATTTGAGTCCCCATAGGGCTCAATGGGAATGGGGAGGATGCTAACAACGGGCCCGTTAATGACGGGTCAGTTGTAAGCATCCTGGTCTGCTAGCGGGTCCCACTAAGGACCCCAGGTCTGACCAGGCATTCCAGAGTGGGATCCGCTGCAGACCTCGTAGTAGGGCAGCCCAGAATGAATGGTGCCGCTCCCTTACCAGCACTTTTCATTCCGTGGCCGTCTAGGTTGTAATGAGGCCCTATGACACAGATATTGCTCTAGTCCTTCCTTCCAGCAACATCTTTTTTGAGAATAACACAGATAGAAAGAAAACACATGGAAATTGGACGATGCATGCATTATTGAACCAATGGGTTCGAGAACTGCAAACACTGTGCACAGGAAGCACTATTCAGGCACTCCCCAAATTCATCTGTACAGGCTTTGCCCAAAACAATCTAAAACACATACACATACATACAATCATTGGGAATAGAGCTTTGCAACCAATCTTGTCAACAATCAAAGCACGTCTCCCAAACAGCACCAATATAGCATCCAATAAATGTACACTGTGAAGACACCAAGACAGAGCAAAGTTTAGGGCATATTTCATCCCTCAAAGAAAATCTAGCATGTGGCTATTTTACATCAGAAAGGTAACAACTGCATCTTGCTACCTACCATATACTACACCTTTGATGTGGGCCTGACAGAGCTGACAGAGCTGAGCTCAAGCATAAACTATCTTTCTGGGGCTCCATTCCATGTAGACAAGAGGCCAACATCCGCCGCTGCCCCCATGTTGAGGATGCTCTTCTTCCCTGACTGCTGTGAGTCTCCTGATCTTGTACATGTGCGACAGAGAGCTTCTTCAAATTGTGGGGGCTGGGTGGGTTTACAGCGCTCTGTTGCACATCACAGCTTGGCTGCACAATTAGGGCCCGATTCATGGAATATTTGCCCGGTTCAAAGTGACTTTACACTGGTAAATGTGATTTTTCACTGCCGACACCAACCCGTAAACTGTGCAAAGTGTATTTTTGCCATGCAAAGCCCAGGCAAATTCATTTTGTACTGCAAAAATGACTATGCGCTACATTTGCCTGGACTTTGCACTGCAAAAATACACTTTGCACGGTTCCATGAATCAGGATGCAGACCAGTGTGGCTGCGCACTAGACAGGAGTCTATGGTTTGTAAAGTTTTCATTTTAATTTTGTCTTTTAATTTTACATAGTGATTGTGGAATTTCCATAAAGATTTAAAGGATTGTTGCTGTATATTACACATTGAGCTACATGGCCATTTGTACACTGGACAGTTTGTTTCAGTGAAAGGGGCATTTGGTACATTTGGTACAAAGTTTGTTGGGGATTTTCTTTCCATAAGGGCTTCTTTTGCCAGAATGGTGTGTTCCACCATTGCATACCCTAACTACTATTGTCTATGGACATTTTTTTTGTTGTTCTTGTTTATAAGCTTCTTCATTGAATTATGGTTCTGTGTTGCTTGTGTGAATCCATTCACCATCATATATGTTTGAAAAGGTATCTATATTGACACTGCACATGTTTAGAAGTATTTATTGTGATGTATTAATTAATTTAGTTAGTGGTTTCATTTTGTTTAACATCAATATCTACACGTTTCTCTTTAGTAGAAAAGCACTGTCAATTAGAGCTTGCAGGATTACTCTCCTGCTGTAGTTTTTAAGAGAACATTGTGACATTTCAGATGTTTTTATAAGATTGTGAAGAACTCTACAGTGGACCATTTATTGTAACATCATTTTTTTGGATTGCTTTACCGTGACTACGTTAACACTGGTAGATTGAGGATTGGGTTTGTTAGTAGGTCTGCTTTTCTTTGTACATCATTGTTTACTTTTTGTTTTTGCAAGAGGGGCCTTGCCTTCTTTAGTCATGGTTGGTTTAGTTTTGTTGAGTGAGGTTACTATCTCTTTTGTTTTAAGGTGTTCTATACATTGTTCTAGAGCTGGATGATTATGTGGTGTACTTTTTGTCTTATCTGCTCTAGATTGTCTTTATTTTCTACTGAGTTGCTGTTTAACAGGCATTTTGTTGTGTCTGTTGGGAAAAGAGAAAGGTTGTATTGAGAAGTTGGGCTATGTATATGCATGTATGGTGCATGGGTGTGGGGGTGTGATTGTAAAGATTAATAGAGTGATGTTTGATTGTGAGGTGGTATGTTAGCTGTGGTTGGAAAGGTTGTGGTAATAAGAGTGTACAGAGGTGTGATGGTGTTGAGTTAGTGAAGAAGGCAGTGGTAGTGTGATGGAGTGTGTAAGGTAATTCTACTTTTTGAGGAACAGAGTGGGTGTTGCAATGGTGGTGTGTAGATGGGAATAGTAGGAGGTGAAAGGTGGGATATAATGGGCTAGAGTGAAAGAAATGTTGATTTGAAAAAAGTAGTCTGGGGTAATATATATACAGGCCGATTCATGAAATTAATGTGCGCCGAAAATGTGCGATTCGCAGTGAAAGAGTGAAAATCGCAGTGCAAGTGCGAATATCGCAGGGAAACCATCGCACATCTATTCATGGAAGTCTGTGCGCGAGTAAAATCAGGGATGTGCACTCAAAAAGTGCGCAGAGCACGCCGGCGCACAGGTCATCTAACGGCGTGCGCTAAGGCCACAGCGAAAGCGCACATAGCGCGCCGCACATCTCAAAAGTAGGCGGAACACGGGGCGGAACACTTGGACTGGGGAACAACTCATGAAAATGTGGGCGTCACGGGGGAAGTACAGGAGGCAAGTGCGCGGAACGCCCACACGCTCGCCTACAACACGTATTCATGGAATCGAATAGGGCAAACCAGCGCACGGGCAAAGACGGGCACTGACCCAAACCCGTCCGCCACACGAAGGCAGGCGGTAGCATCCCTGCGCTGGAAAAAAATGTGCATCAAAATGTGCGCTAACAAAAAGCACGAATAAACAGCTCTGATGAATGTCCCTTACTGTGGCCCCCTAGGACAAATGACGTGCAAAGGGGTACGTGACAAACAGCGACACCCGCTGTGTGAAAAATTAGCTTGTGCGTGTATTTCGTGTGTGCGCGTGAAGTTTCACACGCGATCAGGCATGGGGGAGAGGGTACGTGTATTTCAGGGATGCGCGTGCGTGAAGTTCCACACGCGATTGTGCCTGGGGGAGCGGCATACGTGTATCCCAGAGGTTCGCAGGAAGTTTCAAACGCGATAGGCCCTGTGCGAGTGGGGTGCGTGTATTCCTGGGGTTCGCGTGAAGTTTCACACGCGATTGGGCTAGGTACGTGTAAATCATGGGGTATGCAGGAAGTTTCACACGCGATTGCCCTTGGTCGAGCAGGGAACGTGTATTTCGGGGGTGCAGGGAAGTCCTACACGTGAATTGGCAGTGTGGGTCCTCCCAGGTGTTCCCTCTACACCCTCCACGGCTCCTGCAGGCAGCCAACACCACAGGGGACTTCATGTTCCACAGGCAGCCCATCCACCATGGGCATGCCCCCCAGGCAAGCCACATGTCAGCTTGCACCACTACTACTACTGATCACCAAGGCATGACCCCCTGCACCCCCACCCGCCAGCAATGCGGGGCACCTGCCAGCAGGCCCACACTCATGTCCCCTTGCCCCCCCACCCCCCACCAGTGCAGGGCACCTGCCAGCAGGCCCCCACTCATGTCCCCTTGCACACCCACCCCTCAGCAGTGCGGGGCACCTGCCAGCAGGCCCCCACTCATGTCCCCTTGCACACCCACCCCCCAGCAGTGCGGTGTACCTGACAGCAGGCCCCCACTCATGTTCCCCTGCACCCCCACCCCCCACCATGCGGGGCACCTGCCAGCAGGCCCCCACTCATGTCCCCTTGCACACCTACCCCTCAGCAGTGCGGGGTACCTGCCAGCAGGCCCCCACTCATGTCCCCTTGCACCCCTACCCCCCATCAGTACGGGGCACCTGCCAGCAGGCCCCCACTCATGTCCCCTTGCACACCCACCCCCCAGCAGTGCAGGGCACCTGCTAGCAGGCCCCCACTCATGTCCCCCAGCACCCCCACCCCCCACCAGTGCGGGGCACATGCCAGCAGGCCCCCACTCATGTCCCCTTGCACACCCACCCCCCAGCAGTGCGGGGCACCTCTCCAGCAGGCCCCCACTCATGTCCCACTCATGTCCCCCTGCACCCCCACCCCCCACCAGTGCGGGGCACCTGCCAGCAGGCCCCCACTCATGTCCCCTTGCACACCCACCCCCCAGCAGTGCAGGGCACCTGCCAGCAGGCCCCCACTCATGTCCCACTCATGTCCCCCTGCACCCCCACCCCCCACCAGTGCAGGGCACCTGCCAGCAGGCCCCCACTCATGTCCCACTCATGTCTCCTTGCACCCCCACCCCCCTCCAGTGCCGGGCACCTGCCAGCAGGCCCCCACTCATGTCCCCTTGCACACCCACCCCCCAGCAGTGCGGGGCACCTGCCAGCAGGCCCCCACTCATGTCCCCTTGCACCCCCACCCCACAGCAGTGCGGGGCACCTGCCAGCAGGCCCCCACTCATGTCCCCTTGCACACCCACCCCCCAGCAGTGCGGGGCACCTGCCAGCAGCCCCCCACTCATGTCCCACGCATGTCCCCCTGCACCCCCACCCCCCCACCAGTGCGGGGAACCTGCCAGCAGGCCCCCACTCATGTCCTCTTGCACACCCACCCCCCAGCAGTGCAGGGCACCTGCCAGCAGGCCCCCACTCATGTCCCCTTGCACCCCCACCCCCCAGCAGTGCGGGGCACCTGCCAGCAGGCCCCCACTCATGTCCCCTTGCACACCCACCCCCCAGCAGTGCGGGGCACCTGCCAGCAGGCCCCCATTCATGTCCCACTCATGTCCTCCTGCACCCTCACCAGTGCAGGGCACCTGCCAGCAGGCCCCCACTCATGTCCCTTTGCACACCCACCCCCCAGCAGTGCAGGGCACCTGCCAGCAGGCCCCCACTCATGTCCCCTTGCACCCCCACCCCCAGCAGTGCGGGGCACCTGCCAGCAGGCCCCCACTCATGTCCCCTTGCACACCCACCCCCCAGCAGTGCAGGGCACCTGCCAGCAGGCCCCCACTTATGTCCCACTCATGTCCCCCTGCACCCTCAACCCCAACCAGTGCGGGGCACCTGCCAGCAGGCCCCCACTCATGTCCCCTTGCACACCCACCCCTCAGCAGTGCAGGGCACCTGCCAGCAGGCCCCCACTCATGTCCCCTTTCACCCCCACCCCCCAGCAGTGCAGGGCACCTGCCAGCAGGCCCCCACTCATGTCCCAATGCACACCCACCCCCCAGCAGTGAAATGGCGATCCCACGACACAAACCAAAAGTCAACTATGTACATCAACACATGTCCGCCACATGAAGGCAGGCGGTAGCGTCCCTGCGCATTAAAAAAATGTGCGCTAACAAAAAGCCGTATATACAGCTCCGATGAATGTCCCATACTGTGGCCCTCTAGGACAAATGACGTGCAAAGGGGTACGCAACAAACACGGACACCTGCTGTGTCAAAAATAGCGTGTATTTCGGGTGCTCACAGGAAGTTTCACACACGATTGGGCCAGGGCGAGCGGGGTACGTGTACTTCAGAGGCTCGCGGGAAGTTTTACACGCGATTGGGCCTGGCCGAGCGGGGTCCGTGTACTTCCGGGGCTCGCGGGAAGTTTCACATGCGATTGGACCTGGGCGAGCGGGGTACGTGTATCACTGTGGTGGGCGAGGAAGTACAGGAGGCAAATGCGCGGAACGCCCACACACACACGCAAAAAAAGTCACGCTAATCCGGAAACACGTACGCAAGCAGAAAGCAGGTGTACGCCGACACGCGCAGCATAAAAGTGTGCGCAAACTACAAACAATCTCAGATGCCAGGATGAACATACCGTTCCTAGCAGCAGTGGCCGTGGGATACCGCAGGAGGAGGAGGAGGAGGATAGCCAGGGCCAGAATTTTTACACCCAGAACCAGCCTTTTTGGGATGCCTGATGACCACGTGTATGGGAGGTACAGATTTCCACCTCACATAATACTCGACCTGGTCAGTGAGTGGGAGGATGACCTCACATCACCCACCCTCTGCTCCCAAGCACTCAGCCCCCTGGTGAAGGTCCTTAATGTACTGCACTTCTTGGCCGCTGGATCATTTTAGCAGACAAGTGCCATAGTGAGGGGGGTGTCATAGGCCACGCAGTCATGCTGCCTACACCAGGTCTTGGCCATCATGACTGCACACCCATCAGTACGCAGGCACATATACCTGCCCAGAACACCTGCAGAAAGGCAGGCTGTCTTCCAGGATTTTTACGGGGTGGCACACTTCCCCAAAGTGCTAGGTGCCATTGAATGCACCCATGTGGCTCTACGTCCCCCCAGGGCATCTGAGCACATCTATAGAAACCGCAAGCACTGGCATTCCATCAACGTGCAGGTAGTATGTGAGGCCAAGGGAATCATCACCTCAGTATATGCCAACTATCCAGGGTCCACCCACGACAGTTTCTTTTACAGAATGTCAACCCTAAACCGGGACCTAGAAGCTGGTCGGCATGGCGATACATGGCTGATTGGTGAGTATAAATGCCACAGTACATGCATGCATGTCAGATACTGAGTAACGTCACAACCCCACTAATGATACCCATCACCACCTCCCCAGGGGACAGTGCCTACCCTCTGAGCACCCACATGATGACGCCAATTCGGAACCCCACCACGCCACCCGAAGTAAGATACAACACAGCCCATATTGCAACCCGGGGCATAGTGGAGCGTACATTCGGAGTGCTCAAGTCACACTTTCGCTCCCTTGACCGTTCTGTAGTGTGCAGGATCATAGTGGCAGCATGTGTCCTGCACAACGTTGCAACACGCAGGGGCCTGCCGGTGGACATGGTGGTGCCCCCACATCCCCAACCACATGCACGCCCGCTGCGCATGGGAGGGGAAAGGGCATGGGGTGAGGCAGTCCGTACGCAGCTGGTGGCTAATTACTTCACCTAAAATCACACCCTGTGGAGTGCACACAGCCCTGGCATATACCAGCTGACTATCAATGATGATGAGTCAACTCACAATCAACTGTCACAACCATACCAGCCTGAGATTGTTCACCTGGTAGTGTTGCATTGTGTGCATCCCTACCTACACAAACACCACCAATGCTGTGTCATCAAAAGACACACTTCTATGCTGCTAAAATCATTACCCTCTTGCAAGATACAACATGACAACAGTGCCATGTCACCCAGCACCTCTCCAGCACCGCCCCCCAAAACACCATGGCATGTCATGCTATGTGAGAGCAAACAAAGGAATCCCCAAAACATGACACAAGTGTCACAAAGTACAGTGTCCCGATTGGAAAATGGCCACACACAATATGCTCCCATTAATGTAGAACTGACAACACACATGACCAAAGACTTACCACAATACAATGCAGCTAGCCACCCCAAACATAGCATTCACATGACAGTACTAAGTTAAAGGATACGTAGACTTACAACCTGGTGATGCTAGCACATCGACCACCCCCAACTGTACAGTGTTGGTGCCATGCAAATCTGGAAGTGCACTGCTTACAACATGAACTCCATCTCCAAAGTAGACGGCCTTGTGAAGACATGTGGAATTAACCTGCAAATTAGGAGGGAGACATGGATGCACAAGCACACATCAATACACCATGCAGTGTACAATACTACAACAATATGCACTAGGAATGTACACACAGTATTGACTACAGACTGCCCACACATGTCATGGGAGTCCAACGTCACTGTGTAAGTTACTGTCACTTGGGCACACCCTTTGCAAGCCTATGGTAACGGGAAGCAGGAGGGGTGTGTGTCTCACGAACCCAAGCATCTAACCCAAACTCAGGACAAGCCTGCATGTGCTCAGCCGCAATACAGTGGATGCCCACGGGAGCCACACAAGGCAACACACTGTAACAAAAACTCAAAAATCAAAAACCAAAAATCAAAAATCAAAAATCAAAAATGGCCATGTGGGGGTCAAGGGGGTTGGGGGAGGCCACCCAGGAGGTCCGAGGACAAGGTGCACACCAACAGCCACCTGTGTGGATGTTGCGAGAAAAAAAACACCTCCACAGGCTCATGGCCTGCACGGCTACGCTATCGTGAGAGATTCAGAATCGCTGTGGTCGCTCTCATCACCCTGTGCTGCTGCCGCCACAGGAGGTGGTGGTGCTATGGGAGGCAGCCCACGCAAAGCCCTAGTCTGGTCCTCCATGGCAGCAAGCATGCATGTGTGGAAGGTCTTGTTCTGGAGGATTATGGTGCGGAGATCCCAATGCACCACCTGACGTGATGCCCAGACCTCCTCCCGAGTTGCCTGCATCTCTGCTGAGAGCGTACGTGTGACACGCTCCAGAAGCTGTTCTGTCCTCATAACAGTGGAAGCCTCAAGCTCCACAAGAGTCTGCCTGAGGTGACAGACTTCTACCCTCAGGGCTTCCCTCTGGCCCTGGGACTCTAAAGAAATGGCTTCCCGCAGAGTGTCCAGGGCCGCCCATCTGTCCCTGTTGGACGCCAACATGTCCTCCCTGAGTGATTGGCAAATGGAGTCTGTTGCCTGCTGTATTTGCTCCATCTGCCTCTCTGGGGGGGACAATGGAAGTGGCCACCCTCTCCATAGCTTGAGCCATCATCTCAGATGTTGCTGCCTGTTGGTTTGCCATACCGTATATGGATCTCTCCCATGCGGTATTGCCTGGTGGCATGCGGCCACCACATTGGCGGGCACCACACCTGTTTGGGGCAAGGCAAACTGTGTCTTGCTGTGTCGGCACTGCCTGAGGCTGCAGGACTGCATTACCCCTCTAATCTGCTGGCCCAGGAACAGGATCAGATGTTGCGGAGTGTGGCCCTGCATCCGTAACCACCAAAGGCGGACCTACCAACACTGACATCCCCATAGTGGGCTGTACCCCTGGTGCAGGTGGGTCGGACAGAACAGAATCCCTCACAGAAACACCTACCTGCAAAGCCACATAGGTCTCATCATCCGAATCAACACCCAAACAGGTCTGGTGAGTTGCACCCAGAGACACCCCTGGAGAGAACGGTCTGCAGCAAGAGTGGGTTCTCACCCACCACCACACCCCGTGCCCCACTGGTGCCCAGTCGTGCCTGAGATCCCTCCTGGGTCTGCACCATCTCCTCACCCTCAACAGCATCAAGTGCGTCATCCCCTGCAGAACCATGAAAGACAAAAAATGGAAACAGGCATTAGCACAATGGCACACAATTAGGCCTCACGAGGTACAGAACCAGTACTTGATTGGCACATGTCCCACATGACTATAACCCTCCCATGCATGCACTGTCACTGAGTTTGAAGGGGATGAAAATGTCAGACACTGATGACACCAAGATGGAAGAGCAACACATTAGCTGCATGCTGGCTAGCAGAGCCATCACACATTGGCCTGTGAGTGCCATGTCCGATCCACATACAAGACACATGCCATCACACAGATGGCATGTACCATAGGCATGTCACATATCGTTTGACAATAGGGCTGAGATATGCGTAGTGAAAGTGGGAGGATCGAAACAATCAGCCTGAATGAACAATGAGAAATACGGAACAATGTTGTTGCAAGATGCCACTTCAAGGGCAACTGGCGTGATGTTGCACAAAAAGTCCACTGTGGGCAGAAGGGATACTGTAATACCCAAATCCAGGGGCGCAGAATGTTATGGATGAAGCACATGGGTGACCCAAACCACTCAGGCACACACACCCTCACCTGGCACTCAATCAGAACCCCTCACACACACAACATACACATGGATCACACACACATGCATGTGCACTCACCGGACAATGCCTCGTAATCTGGCAGATCTCCCACACCTTGGATCTGTTCCTCTGTGACGTAGGTCCCAGCAACAGACTCATGTACAGTGAGTTCAATGTCCTCTTGTGGAGACCCACCTCCAGTCACCAGAGTAGCGGCATGACTTGAGGCCAGCTTTTTCTTTCCCCTGCGCTTAAGGTCAGTCCAGCGCTTGTAGCACTCACCAGCTGTGCGCCTCACTGATCCAAGGGCACTTATGATGTCCGCGACGGTCTGCCAGTGTGCCTGACGTTGAGCAGGTGTGGTCTTGCACCCTGCAGTTATCAACATTTCGCTGACGTGTGCGGACACATACTGCACAAGTGCATCACGTTCGGCTTCATTGAAGCTAGACTTCCTTTGCGTGCTGGACTGCGTAGCCGTGTCTAGGGTGTCAGCCTGTAGTGGACGAGCACTCTTCCTCTTTTTTTTGGAAGGTGGTGGGGATCCTGAGTGGCCTACGCCGCTTTGGCCACTAGGGGCAGGAGCACCGGTGGACTGGGTAGTTGGAGTGTGGGAATGCACACTGAGCATGGGACTTGGTGCAGGCATTGGCTGAAGTGTTACGGAGTCAGGGGGAACGTTAGCAAGATGGACTGGGACCAACACTGCCCTGGCTGGTAGAGTCAGAGCTGGGGTGGATGGATCTGCAGCTGCCCCTGCAGCCTCCCCACCCTGCCTACTCGGGGCAGCAGATGACATAGCTGCCCCTGATCCACGTGGCCTGGTGACACCAACTTGCACCACCACATGTGGCCTAGACTTGGCGACCTGGAAGTCAGCCTGGGAGTCACCCTCTGCCAGGTCAGGTGCCACAATGGGCCAGTCCAACAAGGGCTGATCAGAGATGGTGTCAGCCACGTTTCCCTCAACTATGGGGGTGGGGGGCATGGGTGTCCCTGACTGGTCCTCCACACATGGGGGGCTAGGGGTACCCTGCAAATCCCGGCCACGTCCCCTACCGCGCCCAAAACAGCCACCTCTTGAGGCTCGGCCACCTTTGCCACCCTTACCGCTTGGCCGCCTCCCAACCATGGCACTGATGTTGTTGTGCGTATGGGAGTTGCAGTAAACTATTGTCCTGGGCAATTGGGTGTCAAAGGGGTAGGTACTAGATGGAATTCGTACCCTAGTGCTCTAGCAAGGTTGTATGTGACCCCTGGGGAAAGATGACGGGTCACGCATTGCACAGGCACCCCAAAAACAGAATATAACGTGCACGCTACCCCTCGTAGACCACATGCATTGAACATTGAACACGCACTACGCTGTGGCACCCAGAAACACAAAGATGAACCTACGCGTGTTACACACAGCCTACAATGATCTCTGAAGGGGTACGTGACACACGGGGCAAGCACAGTTGGTAAATACGTGCACAACTCACCATCTGCCTGGAAAATTAGCGTTAAAAATACGCGCGTGTGCGCGTTGGCAACACCCCCGCCAAAAGAAGAATTGTACACTGTCTGAGGAGACAGGACAAAAGAAGAAGTGAACGCTGTTTGAGGAAACAGGCCCAACAGAAAATCAGAAAAAAGCTGTCAGAGGTAACAGGGAGTACGAACTAGAAACGCTGTGAAGTAAATCGCGTGTGAACCGACAAGAAGTACAGAATTCACCCACTCGCTCTCCACGAAAAGCACGTACAAGGAAATGACATCCTACACGTGCCTTTTGAACCGGCCCACATATCCCACGTCACTTCCGCGTATACGCGCTAAGGCCCTATCCTCCAATTACACAAACTGACACTCGGACGTGCAGTTCTTGGACGTGTAACATGCACCGTGTACAGGGAAATGCCTGCGCACTGACGTCACAGATGCGCTTACGCGCTAAGGGCCTTTGGTCCAATGAAATCGCGTACGCGTGCTGACGCGCTTACGCGCTAAGGGCCTTTCCTCGAATTACACGCTGACGTGCAAGATTTTCACGTGGCAAATCACTCCGTATCAAGCTGGCCACGCGTAAGCACACGGAAGACCACGCTCCTGCCCAGAAGGCCGAATTACTGCCCCCCAGTGCCCCGAGCACGCTCCCACCTGCTGCTGCCTGCCTGCTGCCCACGTGCCATGCTATTTGCTGCCTGCACATCAGGGGTGCAGTTGCTGTGACCACCCCTGCTGGAACCGAAGACTCCTGACTGGAGTACCATCTCGCTCCACAGCCCAGCCCCAGGACCCAGTTGCCCACCCACTCCTGCCTCTGGGGTTGCCATGTCGGGCACTACACCATCTGGCACCACTGGCAACCCCCAGCCAGAGAGGCAGAGGGCCACCAGCTTCACTGCCACCGAAGTTGGTGTCCTGGTGGAGCAAGTCCTAGGGCAGTATGATGCCCTCTACCGAAGTTTGCGCACCAACAAGGAAGGACGGACCCAGATCTGGACGGACATCGTGACTGCCATCAATGCGGAGGGGGTGGCAGTCCGCCTATTCCATCATGTCAAGAAGCGCTGGGAGGACTTCAGGTCCAGGACCCTCAGCAAGGCCTGGCGCCTCTTGAAGGCAGTGGATGCTAAGGGGTGCCGGGGCCACCTGTCGGAAGATCAGATGATGGTCCTGGAACGCATATCCCCAGCGCTCCATGTCCAGGTCCTTGGGAGGCAGACCCGTCTGGAGTCAAGCGGTAAGTGTACATGCATACTGATTGTATGCTGTGCGTGTGGTGGTGTGCCAGTAGTGTGCAGGTTGCACATGTGTTTTTGTTGGGCCATGTATGTACAGGGCCATGAGGCTGACACATGCGAGGCCTCTCATGTGTGACACATGGATGGTGCATGTGTGTGTGAGCTTGCATGCAAAATGCTGATGTGTGGGCACACATGTTTGGATGACTGTGTATGTAAGTTGGGATGGTTGTGGTGTCACACATAGATGTCGGTTCCAGCTGCATGTGTCTGCACCGTGTGCATGTGCATGTGTGTGTATTTGACAAGGGTGCAACAGTGATGCAACATGGATGCCTGGGACACTGATGTGTAGAAGACTGATTGCCAGATGTCACATGGGTGCAAATCTCATCACTGGACAGTCGTAGGAAGTGTACACATGCATGTGAGTGGGGTGGCCTGTGTGCATGTCTAGTGCACTCCTTGTGTTTCATGTGATGTCAGGCTCACCTTTGGCTGTTCATGCTGTTGTATGTGTATGGATGGTGCTGGCTGTTGCAATATGGCTGTGGAATAGCTCATGTGTGTGAGTTTAAATGACATGTGTGTTGGGGATTGTGATGCCATGTTTGAAGTTTGACAATGACACTCGTGTGCAACTGTCATGTGTGTATGAGTCCATTGTACAGTGCCCTGATGCCTGTCTCCTATCTCTCCCTGTCTGCAGCGTCAACTGATGAAGAGGACGGAGAGGGTGCTGTGGAGCACAGCGGCAGGGATCATCCCGCCAGCCGGAGACGCAAGGCCCGGCTCCCCTCCCAGGTTGTCATCTTGTCAGGGAGTGAGGAGTCCGGTGCCACGTCCCAGGCCGCAGCTGCCAAGGGAAGGTCCAAGAGGCGGAGGTTGGAGATGGACTCCTCGGCAGCAGAAGGGGCCGCTGAGACCCCACAGGGTCTGACGGAGGAAGATGGCACAGAGTCATCCAGGTTGGTGGGGGGTTTGGTGGAGGAGGAGGCCGTGCAAGGGACAGAGACGGGGTCTGGAGGTGGGGATTCCACTGGTGCTAGTGGTGCAGTGCAGGGGCAGGGACAGGAGGCAGCACAGGCCGCCGCGGAGGTGTCTGTGTGCAATCCTGTCCCTGATCCTGTCACTGCATCATCTTGCACCAGCAGCGATGCCTACGTCCTAACCCGTTCTCAGGGAGTGGATTGGCTTACACCAACTAGCCTTCCTCGCCCTGCATATGTGGCTATCCGGCACCGGGTTGAGCCTGTCCTGGGTGGGGTGGCATTGCGTCAACGGGCCATGCGAGCTAACCTGCAGTCTTTTCATGAGGAGACTGCACGTCTTCTCGCATGGCTCGTTGACCACGTTGACCCACTGGGACAACTCACCAGGGCCGGATTCCTCCAATTTCTGGACCTTGTTCCGACCCCCCCTCAACTGAACCCCCTATGCCCCAGTCGTCCTCCATGCCATTTTCCCACCCATGTATCACCTGGGTACCCTGTGGAGCTGCCTCTGACCCTGCTGCTAGGCTGGTGGAGGACACATCCCTGCCACAGTCGGGAGTTGTACGTCCAGCAGGGGTGGCCATGATGGCTCGGGGCCTTTATCATTGGAGGGGCAGGCATCGGCCGGAGGGAAGGAGGACCCTGGACGGGAAGTGTCTTCCGTGTGGCAGCAGTTGGGCCATGCGATAGATGCGGAGCGGCAGCGGGCGGAAGAAGCACGGCTCACGATGGTCAGGGCGGAGTACTCCATGCGGAGGGCCCTGAGGTGGGCTGAGTGCCTCGAGGCCATTCGCAGGGACCTGGAGATCCAGATGTCATCCTCCCTGCGAACCCTCAGGGCCATGGAAGAGGACCGCCTCCAGGACATTGAGCAGGAGTTCGATGATGCCCTGACCTGGGACATCAACGGGTGAGCCGTTGGACTTGCTGGCAGGTGCCCCTAACTGCTGGGGGTGGGGGTGCAGGGGAACATGAGTGGGACATGAGTGGGGGCCTGCTGGCAGGTGCCCCGCACTGCTGGGGGGTGGGGGTGCAGGGGGACATGAGTGGGGGCATGCTGGCAGGTACCCCACTCTGCTGGGGGGTGGGGGTGCAGGGGGACATGAGTGGGGGCCTGCTGGCAGGTGCCCCGCACTGCTGGGGGATGGGGGTGCAGGGGGACATGAGTGGGGGCACGCTGGCAGGTACCCCACTCTGCTGGGGGGTGAGGTTGCAGGGGGACATGAGTGGGGGCCTGCTGGCAGGTGCCCCGCACTGCTGGGGGATGGGGTGCAGGTGCAGGGGGACATGAGTTGGTGACCAATAGTGCAAGGTGACATGTGGCTTTGCTGGGGGTCATGCCCATGGTGGATGGGCTGCCTGCGGAACATGACCAGGGGTGCAGGGTAGTCCTCTGTGGGTGGGCTGCCTTCAGGGGCCGTGGAGGGTGTAGAGGGAACACCTGGGAGGACCCACACTGCCAATTCACGTATAGGATTCCCCGGAACCCCCGTAATACATGTACCCAGCCCATTCGCGTGTGAAACTTCCAGCGCACCCCTGAAATACACATACCCAGCCCATTCGCATGTGAGACTTCCCGCGCACCCCTGAAATACACGTACCCAGCCCATTTGTGTGTGAGACTTCCCGCGCACCCCTGAAATACCCGTACCCAGCCCATCCGCGTGTGAAACTTCCGGCGCACCCCTGAAATACACATACCCAGCCCATTCGCATGTGAAACTTCCCGCGCACCCTTGAAATACCCGTACCCAGCCCATTCGCGTGTGAAACTTCCTGCGCACCCCTGAAATACACATACCCAGCCCATTCGCATGTGAAACTTCCCACGTACCCCTGAAATACACGTACCCAGGCCAATCGCGTGTGAAACTTCCCACGCACCCCTGAAATACACGTACCCAGCCCATTCACATGTGAGACTTCCCGTGCACCCCTGAAATACACGTACCCAGCCCATTCGCTTGTGAAACTTCCCACGCACCCCTGAAATACACGTACCCAGCCCATTCGCGTGTGAAACTTCCCGCGCACCCCTGAAATACACGTACCCAGGCCAATCACGTGTGAAACTTCCCGCACACCCCTGAAATACACATACCCAGCCCATTCGCGTGTAAAACTTCTCGCGCACCCCTGGAGTACACGTACCCAGGCCAATCGCATGTGAAACTTCCCGCGAACCCCAGTTATACACGTACCCCGTTCGCACAGGCCCTTTTGCGTGTGGAAGTTACCGCGAAACACGTAATACACATTCCCCGCTTGGCGTTTGCTGTTTGGCAGTCCGGTAAACTGGTTTTGGGTTGGTGCAGACCTTTGCGCTGGATTGGGGATTTTGATGCCTTTTCACTGAGGACCAAATGGTGTACAGATCATTTTTTTCTGCTTTTGCTTTGTTTTATGAAAAAGTGACACATGGATGCTAGAAATGCAGGCATGTATTTTTTAACTTTCTAAAAAAGG
Organism: Ambystoma mexicanum; assembly: GCF_040938575.1. Classification (NCBI taxonomy): domain Eukaryota; kingdom Metazoa; phylum Chordata; class Amphibia; order Caudata; family Ambystomatidae; genus Ambystoma; species Ambystoma mexicanum. The sequence continues at coordinate 845,690,586 of NC_090935.1, forward strand.
CTTCCAATTTTTTTTTAGAAGAGCGCAGCATTACATATGTTTATTTGAAATACATTTCATAGTTTCAAATTATGAAGTTTAGTCATGTTTTTCCTTTGCTTTCTGGGACTTGTGGTTTCAATTTTATAATGGGCAAAGTTAATTGGAAGTGACAAAATGCAAAGGAAAAAAGAAAGAATTAAGACGCACCTACACATTGGAATGGGCGATGTTGGGGAGACACTAAGTGGCATTTCAAAATGGTGTACAGGTCTGTTATCTGGTTTTCACTTATTTTATTGATAAGTGACACAGTGCTGCTGTACATGCACATATTCATTATTTTACTTTGATCAAAATGCTTGTAAAAATAAAAAGAGCTTTCAAATTGTTTACTGTGTAAGCAGGTGATGAATGCTGCACTGCATGGCATTTGCTAAAGTGGTTAAAAAGACAATGGCCCTCATTACGACCCAGGTGTTGGACCATGGTGCTAATAGCACCATGGTCCATGCCGGTAATTTACCGACTCCGCCATGGCGGAATGGGGAATTACCGCCCCATTCTGAGGTTGGCGGGGCAGTAATTCCCCATGCCGCCATGGCCCTTCCCCATTTCCATTTTTGCCCCATAGGGCTCAATAGGACTGGGGAAGGCGCTAATTACGGCACCGTAAATTACGGTGCCGTAATTAGCTCCTAGGTCCCTTTGCGGGTTGGTTTTTTAACGCCTGCTAAAAGCAGGCGTTAAAGTGCCACCCGCAAAGGGACCTCGTAATCAGGCATTAAGGGTTTAACGGTGCCGCCACCTTTTACGCCGCCGTTAACCCCTTAACGCCTGGGTTGTAATGAGGGCCAATATACTTACGCAGAAGCTTATTACAGGGTAAGTAGCAGGAAACCTTTATGTATATATATTTGTGAAAGAGTTCAAGAAAAATGTTGTTAAATGTAATCATACCTGTATGTTTTGTTAGATACAGATCTTGCTGAATCTGGAAATAGAAATCTTGGGCAGTTACACAGTAGTCTTTGAAGCAGATGTCTTTCATTAACAGGAAATCTGTACTCTGAGAGTTCAAGTGTACATTTGAAGTGTGGAAGAGAGATGACAGGGTTAGGTGTAGATGTTTTGGAAGTTATTGGTGGATGAATCTGTGACACTTTGAAAGCAGCCAGTGAGGGAGTGTTAAGAACATGGAAGTGGAAAGGATAGAAGGGCTGCCCGCTGTACACGGGTCATCAGACACTGTGGTAGTCTGCGGACAGCACATGTCACATCCAGGTCTTTTGTAGATGCCTGGTATGGAAAGGGGACTGTGGGGAGTAGCCAATCAGGTTTGATGGGTGTGGTGTACAGGAAGATAGGGTAGTAGGAGTTTTGTTTGCAGGATTTTCTGACAGCAGTGATAATGGCTATGTGTTTCAGAAGGCAGACTGTGTGGATTGTGGGGGAATCTTCAATTCAGGGATTGAAGGTATATGCTGATAATCCAGGCATCCTTAGAAATATTGGATTGGCAGAAGTGGAAGTTTCCTGGCATGCAGTTTGTGGCTCAAACTGGGCAAGCTTGCTTTTATTTTGTTAGAATATGGCTCACATCAAATATCCAGATATTTTGATTGTCCATTGTGGAGGGGACAGTTTGGGGTTTGTGACTCCAGTGTCTTTGCAAATTGTACTGAAGGATTTAAAAAAAAGCCTAATGCAACTGTTTCCTGCTGCTCAGATAATTTTTGGGGAAATAAATCAGAGACACACATGGCAATGTCCAACAAACGTTTTCAATCCTCACATAGAAGAACCAATGCAGGTTGTCAATAAAGGTGTATCTGCTTTTTTGTATGCTTCACAAAAGTAATCTTTTGAGAATGATAATATCTATTCTTAGGGTATGCATTTTTTTGTCCAGATTGAGTTCACTTCACAGATGTCGGAAATGCAATCTTCATTTATAATGTAAGGAGTGCATTGAAGACGTTCCTGTAAGAAAAAAACATAAAAGCAAAAAAAAAGGAAAATAAAAGGTGTTTGTTAACAAACCCAAAAAAGAAATAAAGGTTATTTTCAGAGCAGCCACTAAAGATTAAATAATTTACATTTGTGTTTAATTTCTCCACCCCCTTCAATTTGATGATTTGTATGTGGACAGTGTGGTGGTTCGCAGACGGCATGTGCCACATCCAGGTCTTTTGAGGATGCCTAGCATGAAAAAGGGACTGCAGAGGCCACAGATAGACGAGGTGTCCACGGACATTGGGGGCCTCAGCTTATCATGTCTCATGGGTGTGGTGTACAGGAAGAGAGGGTAGCAGGAGTTTTGCTAGTAGGAGTTGTGAGAGGATTGAAAATGGCCATGCCAATGTCTTTCAGCATGCAGAGTGTTTGGATTTTGGGGGAGTCTTGAGTCCACTGGGTGAAGGTGTATACTGAGCATTGTGGAATAGCAATACATCTGGGATTTCCTGATTTGGAAGTCTTCTGGTACAGATTGTGTTGCATGAAGTGGGTGGACTTGCTCACATTTTGTGGAAATATGGATCAATTGAAGCATCTGCACATTATAATCATTCATTGTGGTGGGAAGAGTTCAGGAAAAGTGATTGGAATGAGATCATTGCAGTTTGCAATGAAGGAGACATTGGGAAAGTCAAAGGAACTGTTCCCTAATTCCAAAATATTTTTTTCATGAATTGCCCAAAGACAGATGTGAATGTGTTCCCGTTCATTTGGTCCACAAATGGAAAAAGCGAGGTGTAATGTCAGTGTTGGCATGACATCCTTCCATAATGAGAACTGTTAGACAGAAACCTGTGCAGTTCACTCTGGGATCACTGCAAAAAGTTTAAGACTACAGGAGTTAGCAGTAAACCCAATTGGTAGCAGTCTGCACCACCCAGATTTACCTGGTAGCTGTGGCCGAGCAGTCAGACTTCTCTCAAGATGAGTTAGGCAGTATTTAGAGTATACAAAATAGGGCAATTTACACAGTAGAACAAGCAGACACTGATCAGAGCTTGGGTGTAAAGATATATAATTATTTATTTAAAAACACATCTATGAAAAACACACTGGCACTAGTATGGCAAACAACTTCAATCACAGTTACTATAAGTATATATCAATCCCATAACAATATTTCGACAAGTCTAGGTTCAACGGCACCACTTATTTGCAGACAGAGGTGAGTGCTTTAACCTAGATGGCACTCTAGTATTTGTTAGAAAGGGAGAGAAAAAGGCAGGGTTTGAAACCAACTCAGTACCAACACTTTTACGAAGCAAATGCAAGGCAAGCAAGGCAGGGTCTACTGTAGATCACAAAGTTCAGAGGCCAGGCCCACTCGGAGAGAGGCAAGGTGGTATGTCCCAAAAATACCAGAGTGGAAATGCACTTCAAGTCTTTGTAGCAAAATGTCACAGAAAGGTTGGACCGGTTTTAGAACAAAAGTTAAGAAGATCTGGAGGCGACCCAGTGGAAAGGTAAGGATTTAAGAAACTTCACGCCAACCGTTTCAAGGGAAGCCAGGCAGACACAGTACCTTGAAAAGTGGAGAGACAGCTCCGGCGGGGGCAGTTGTTCCTGGTGGTGGATGCAAGTTGGGGCTTTGCCAGAAGAAGAGATGATCTCGTCGTCGAGGAAAGTTGAAGATCGTTGCACCACCAGGGAAGAGACCAGCCGCGGAGTGCTCAGACACAAAGCACCACCTTTTGGTCGCGGTACAGTGGTTAGTGTCTATCCGGTTGCCCGGGTGCTCAGCACGGGCAATTCGACCACTAGACGTCCTGGAAGCGAAGAAAAAGCAAGGGACTGGTTGTTCCCACCAGTCAAGGGAAGAAGACTCTCCAGCAGGGAGATCTCCTCTGTCGTTGGGAAGTGGTGAGTCGGTTCAGCAGGGCTCCACCGGTGGTGTGGTCGTTACAGGTCAGCTCAGCTCTACCCTCGTCGGATTCTTAGATCCTGTGGCGACTTCTGAAGTTCCAGTCCCCAAAGCCCTGCTTTTATGCAGAAAACCCCCATTCATTCAGCCTAGCTGTCAATCAAACATGCTAAGTGGTGAGCGGGGCGGCTCACCACTTGGTCCAATCACACCAGAGTGTGACTTGAGTTGGCAAGGCAACTCAGTCCAGGGTGCCTAAACCCCCTCCCACACCCCCTGTGGTACCCAAGCAGAATGGCACCACTCTGGAGGGCTTCTGTGCAGAAGCCCGCCAAAAGTGGAACAAAGGGCTCAACCTTTGGTTTGGAGTTACAGAGGCGAACACATACGCCATTTTAAAAACCGAGTTCTGGCAGAAAATACCAACCGGTGGATTTAATAATTTAATAAACCGGCGGTATGACCAAGGCTATATAGAAAAAGTATTAGCCTCGAACAATAGGGAAAATCCCATAGGAATATAAAAAGTAGTATCCACTGCCACCAGCCAAAACTCGACGAGGGGGGATGGGACAGTGCCCCCTCGAACAACAGACCCAGGGGAAATCGAATTACCCCTACCAGTACGTCCACAATAGGATGGTTTGTACTGGTTCTGTTAGTAAATTTAGGTCTAGTAAAGCCAATGGTGACTTTACATGCCCTGGGAGACAGTAGACAGTCCCAGGGTATGGAGTCTATGGTGGGGGTCACCTAGGACACCCCAGTGTTACGGCACGGAGGGTGCTGTGTAACACACATAGCAAAACACATGAGGCCCTATGGAGTAAAAGACCCCATAGCCCATAGAACACATTAACATTCAAAGAAATACCACAAATCATGTCCAAGAGTGGGAGAAAAAGAGTCTCACTCGTGGCAGGATGAAAAAAACAAACTCCAGAAATCCAGCAAAGCTGCTGGGGGACTCACTAGGTTAGGAAATTCAGCCTAAACAGAGAATTCTCCCTAACACTCGCCCCCCCCCCCCAGACTAAGGGACAGGAGGATTTCATCCTCTCCTGGATGAATCTCATACCTCTAGTCGATGACATACATCCTAGAGAGACCATCAGCATTTTGGTGGTGACACCCTGACCTGTGCTCAATGGTGAAATCAAACCCTTGCAGGCAGATTGACCATCTCAGTAGTTTTGGGTTTTCCCCTTTCATTTGCATTAACCATCTCAAGGGTTGGTGGTCAGTCTGAATGACAAATGTAGAACCATACAAGTATGGCCTAAACTTCTTCAGAGCCCACACAACAGCAAAGCACTCTCTTTCGATTGTTGCCCACCTTGTTTCAGGATCCTTCAGCTTGCGGCTGATGAAGCAAACGGGGTGCTCCCTACCTTTCCCATCCAGTTGACTGAGTACTGCACCTATTCCTACATTTGAAGCATCTGTCTGTACAATGAAAGTTTGGTGGTAATCAGGAGCTCGGAGTACTGGGGCTTGGCAAAGAGCCTTTTTTCAGGTTTTCAAAGGCCTGATTGCACTCCTCATTCCATCTAACCTTCTTAGAGAATTTTGGAGAGGAGATGATATTCAGAGGAGAAGCTATGGTCCCATAGTTCTCAATGAAATTCCTGTAATACCCGGTGAGACCTAAGAAGGCTCTCACCTGGGTCTGAGTAGTAGGTGTTGTCCAATTTTGCACAGCTTCAATCTTACTGAGCAAAGGCCTTATTTTTCCACCTCCTACCTCATGTCCAAGATAGACTACCTTACTCTGTCCAATTTGGCATTTGCTCACCTTTATGGTCAGATTGGCTTGTCCAAAAGCCTACAAAACATATCTTAGGTGACCTACATGTTCTTCCCAGGAATTACTGAACACTGCTATGTCATCCAAGTATGCCATGCAGAAGTCCTCCATCCCATTCAGGACCTGGTTTACCATCCATTGAAATGTAGCAGGTACATTTTTCAACCCAAAAGGCATTACCTTAAACTGGTATAAGCCAACTGGGGTAGAAAATGCAGTTTTCTCCTTGGCATGGTCTGTCAGGGCTATTTGCCAATAGCCTGACCTCAAGTCAAATGTGCTGAGGAACTTGACTGAACCAAGTCTATCCACCAACTCATCTGTTCTTGGCAAATGGTGGGCATCCGACTTGGTGACTGCATTAAGAGCTCTATAGTCCACACAGAATCTAAGTTCTTTAGATCCTGCCTTTGGTACTAACACAACTGGGCTAGACCATGGACTAGTAGAGGGCTCTATTACCCCGAGATCAAGCATTTTGCTGACCTCACCTTTGATGTGGGTGCTTACATTTTCTGACATTCAGTATCCTCTGCTTTTGACTGGCAGACAGTCACCAGTGAGTATGTCATGCTGGCCCCAAGGGGTCAAGCCTGGTGAAAGTGAGAACAAAGAGGCAAACTGATTCAACATAGATTTGCACTCTTCTTGTTGCTCAGGTGTCAGATTTGAAGAGAGATTTACTCCTTCAATCTTTTCGTCAAAAGGTAGGCCTCTGAGGAGATCAGGAAGAGCTTCACTCTCTTCTTCTTCCTCTGGTGATGCTAGAAACAACGCTCCTACATCAAGTCTTGAGACATACCTTTTGAGTCGGTTGGTGTGGAAGACTGTTGGAGCCTCCTTGGGTTTGCCCAAGTCCACCAGATAGTTGACCTCTCCAAGTTTACCCACAACTCTGAAGGGTCCCATCCATTTGTCTTGCAAGGCCCTCTGCCTTGTTGGGATCATAACGAGAACTAGTTGGTCTTGAGTGAACTCAGCCATGTTAGCCTTTTTATCATGCCAGTGCTTGACCAATGCTTGTCCAGCTTTCAAGTTATCACTTGCTTCTGCCATCATGTGCAACATTCTCCTCTGGAGACCTATCACGTAGTCAGTCACTCTGACTGGCTTGGGTGAAGGAGCACTCTCCAACCCCTCCTTAATCAGGGCCAATGGACCTCTGACGGGATGACCATAGAGAAGCTCAAAGGGAGAATAACCTACCTCCTGAGGGACTTCTCTATAAGCAAAGAGAAGGCATGGCAGTAGAAGATCCCACTTTCGTTTAAGGGGGTCCTCTAAAGCACCTATCATGCTCTTCATGGTTCGGTTGAACCTTTCTACCAACCCATTGGTTTGTGGGTGGTAAGCTGTCGAGAACTTGTAAGTAACTCCACAGGTTTTCCACATGGCTTTCATGTAGTGGGACATAAAGTTTGACCCCCTGTCAGAGATTACTTCCTTAGGAAACCCAACCCTGGTAAAAATACCAAGGAGGGCCTTAGCAACAGCCGGAGCTGTAACAGTCCTCATAGGAATGGCCTCAGGATACCTAGTAGCATGGTCTACTACAACAAGTATAAACCTGTTGCCTGAGGAGGTTGGAAGATCAAGGGGACCAACAATGTCAATTCCTACTCTCTCAAATGGGACTCCCTCAACTGGGAGAGGCACTAAAGGTGCCACATTCTTGGAGCCAACCTTACCAGAGGTCTGGCAGGTGTGGCAGCTCCTGCAGTGTTTTTATACTTTGGCCCCCATCTTTGGCCAATAAAAGTAGAGAGAGAGCCTTTCCTTAGTCTTCTTGAAACTCAAGTGACCAGCCAAAGGAATCTCGTGGGCTAACTGCAAGAACTGTTGTCTGTTCTCTAGGGGTCCTACAAGTCGTTTGTAGTCTCCAGGTTCAGACCCGGTTGGTTCACTGTGGAAGAGGCCATCTTCCCAGTGCAACCTGTATTTCCCAGGCTCTTGCCCTTCAGCCTGAGCTTCTGCCTGGTGGCAAAGACCTTTCAGAGTTGGACATTCTCTCTGTCCCTTACTGAAGTCTTCCCTGTTGGGTCCACCTTCTGCCAGTAAAGACTGCAGCTCAGGATGGTCACCAAGATCCAGATCTCCAATGAGTTCCTGGCCTTCCATTAGCTCTTCCTCAGAGTCTAATTCTACCACACAGGGTTGTACCACCCTCTCAGCCTCAGCTGGAGGGGGAGTTACTGGTGTAACTTTAGACAACCGAGGGGAAGTCCTTGTTCGCTGCACTGAGGTGCTTGATGCTGGTTTCTGTTTAGAAGTTTTATGTTTCCCATTCGCTTATGATTTCTTTGATACAGCAGCTGACAAATCCAGTGGAGCAGGAGTGATATCCTTCTTCATCATCTCCTCGGGAGTACCTCTCATGGTTCTCTCCCTTGCAGGTCTGGTTAGCTACTGTAACCGTTTACTAGGAGGTCTGGGGGTATGAGACACAACTCCAAGAGTTTTTAAATCGTTACCCAACAGAACTCGTCCTGGTACCTCACTTTGTATGCTGCCAGGTATCTTCACAGTCATGTCATTACACTGGATGAGAACTGGTAATTGGGGAAGCATCTGCACAGGCCCTCCAGCTAACTTGGTGAGGCGTTTGGGTGCCTTAGCAACATCCTCAGCCTGAAAAAAAGATTTATCCACCACAGTTATGCTGGCACCTGTGTCCCTAATGGCAGGAGTCTCCTGACCATTCACCTGGACACTGTCCTTATAATACTCTTTAGTATTATCTGGGATAGAATTATATACATCTAAATTCTGTTGTTACCACAAACCCAGAGACACTAAAGAAACACTGGCTGAGACTCCAATGGGTTCATCAGCCAGTAGTAGAAAGTTTCCACTTGCCATTTGGACTTCCTCCTCTAGAGCGAAGGCTAAGGAGACAAGCTGGGCCCCTGAAGGTTTACCCTTGCATCTGGGATCTCCTTTCACATGGTCAGTAGAGCCACAAACAAAGCATTTTCCAAATGCTTTCTGGAATGTTGGCTTGTTCTGGCCTTCCTCTTGTTTGGCTCCAGAAGGTACACTATTCTGCTGTGGTTTTCCTTGTGGCTTACCCTTATGGTTTTGTTTGGGGCCCTCTTTGGAATTTGAGTTACTAGAATTCTCTTTTGAGTCTTTTTTAGGCTGTTTTCCCTCATCCTTTTTCTGAGTTGCCCCAGAATCCTTATGAGTAGCCCTGCTGGCAACCCACAAGTCAGCAGCCTAAGCTAGCTTCCTGGAATCCAATTCCTTTGAATCAGCCAAGTGTTGTCTGAGCTCAGGAGAACAGGCATCATAAATTGACTCCAACATAAAAAGATTCTTCATACCCTCATAAGTGTTCACCTTGTAACCCTTAATCCATCCCTCTACGTTTTTCAACCCTTCTTTCACCCAGGTAGCCCAAGGGGTACCATCATTCTTTTTGAGGGATCTAAACCTCTTAAGATACTGGGAAGGGGTCTTCCCAAATCTAGCTATCAGAGCCAGTTTCACACTTTCATACTCTTTCCTATCCTCCTCCCCCAACTCCATTACCGCATCAGTTGCAACAGGGGGGAGCCTAGAGAACAACCAGGTAAGCAGCTCATTACCTGTAATGTTCTGGAGCCCATGGTTATACTCAAACAAACTCAGCCAATCCAACACATCCAACTTTGGTTCATACATACCAATTAATTCCTTAGGCATCCGGGGTCTTTTGTGACTGGAACTTCTAGAGGAGCCAGAGACAGAAGCAGTTTCAACAGACGACTTTTTCATTTCTAACTCATGCCTGAGCTCCATTTCTCTGAGCCTAAGAATTTGTTGCATTTCTTGGTGTTTCTGTTCAGTTGGAGCAGTAATCCTTCTGAATTCCAAGTCTATTTTCATTTTTTCTAGTTCAAGGACTTGAGGACTTAGTGTGGGACCTGCTATAGGCCAGTAGGTACAGCTGGTAAGGCAGACAGAGGGGTAGGGGAGACAGTTTCATTAGCCTCTCCTTCGTCTTCAGCCTCTTCATCACTATCATCAGAACTTTGATTTAGATCAACACCATTACTGTTATCTACTTTTGCTGGAGAAGTTGGTTCCTCTGAACCAGTACCCAGACTTTGGTTTTCCAGCAATCTCGCTATCAGTTCTATTTTCTTGCCTCTTACAGAAAGATTCTCTTGTCTACAGAGAGCTGTCAAACTCTCAGTATTTTCACCTGACAAGGACTCTTGACTGTAAACTTCCATAGTAGACATGTTTTTTTAAAGTTGCTTTTTAGTGCTAAGCTTTGTGGTTAGTTATCCTAAAGTGTTGAAAAGCACTCTAAACTGTATACTCGATACAAATCCAACCGCTGTACACCAGTGTTAGGCAGAAACCTGTGCAGTTCCCTCTGGGACCACTGCAAAAAGTTTAAGACTACAGGGGTTAGCAGTAAACCCAAAGGCTAGCAGTCTGCACCACCCAGATTTACCTGGTAGCTGTGGCTGAGCAGTCAGACTTCTCTCAAGACGAGTTAGGCAGTATTTAGAGTATACAAAATAGGGCAATGTACACAGTAGAACAAGCAGACACTGATCAGAGCTTGGGTGTAAAGATATATAATTATTTATTTAAAAACACATCTATGAAAAACACACTGGCACTAATATGGCAAACAACTTCAATCACAGTTACTATAAGTATATATCAATCTCATAACAATATTTCGACAAGTCTAGGTTCAACGGCACCACTTATTTGCAGACAGAGGTGAGTGCTTTAACCTAGATGGCACTCTAGTATTTGTTAGAAAGGGAGAGAAAAAGGCAGGGTTTGAAACCAACTCAGTACCAACACTTTTACGAAGTAAATGCAAGGGAAGCAAGGCAGGGTCTACTGTAGATCACAAAGTTCAGAGGCCAGGCCCACCCGGAGAGAGGCAAGGCGGTATGTCCCAAAAATACCAGAGTGGAAATGCACTTCAAGTCTTTGTAGCAAAATGTCACAGAAAGGTTGGACCAGTTTTAGAACAAAAGTTAAGAAGGTCTGGAGGCGACCCAGTGGAAAGGTAAGGATTTAAGACACCTCACGCCAACCGTTTCAAGGGATGCCAGGCGGACACAGTACCTTGAAAAGTGGAGAGACAGCTCCGGCAAGGGCAGTTGTTCCTGGTGGTGGATGCAAGTCGGGGCTTTGCCAGAAGAAGAGATGATCTCGTCGTCGAGGAAAGTTGAAGAACGTTGCACCACCAGGGAAGAGACCATCCGCGGAGTGCTCAGTCACAAGGCACCACCTTTTGGTCGCGGTACATTGGTTAGTGCCTATCCGGTTGCCGGGGTGCTCAGCACGGGCAATTAGACCACTAGACGTCCTGGAAGCGAAGAAAAATCAAGGGACTGGTTGTTCCCACCATTCAAGGGAAGAAGACTCTCCAGCATGGATATCTCCTCTGACGTTGGGAAGTGGTGAGTCGGTTCAGCAGGGCTCCACCGGTGGTGTTGTTGTTGCAGGTCGGCTCAGCTCTACCCTCGTCGGATTCATAGGACCTGTGGCGACTTCTGACGTTCCAGTCCCCAGAGCCCTGCTTTTATGCAGAAAACCCCCATTCATTAAGCCTCGCTGTCAACCAAACATGCTAAGTGGTGAGCGGGGCGGCTTACCACTTGGGCCAATCACACCAGAGTGCGACTTGAGTTGGCAAGGCAACCTGGTGTAGGAAGAAAAATCCTCTTTTTAGCACCCCGGGTTCCTGCTTTGGGAATCTATGGTGCTAATGGCCTTGATCCACCATTTCAGGGGCTGGAATGGGGGATAATGGTCCAGAGACCTCATTATCCACCCTCATTTTGCTTGGGCTGCTGGGCCAATATCCACCGTTCCAGTCCCTGGAACGGAGGATGAACGCCACAATATTCCCATTAGCATAACACAAAATGCAAATGGAAATGTTGGAAAATCTTATTGAGTCAATGTACTTTATTGAGAAATACAAAGTAGATGGAGTCCATACATGTTTTTTTTTAGTTCTATTTTTTTAACTGTGAAAGGTGGTTCCTAAAGGATTATGGGCCTCATTACGACCCTGGCGGAAAGTGACTGACCGGACCGCAACAGCGTAAATAGCGTTTCCGCCATTGCACGAAGGAGCAAAGTGCGGCCAATCACGACCCATCGGGCACGAGCATTACGCCATGGCGGAATCCGAAAGGCTGCGATGGCGGAAATGACCCCAAAACGGCCCTTACCGCCGCCGTACGCTGCACCAGGTGCAATACCGCCACCCATCTTAGCGGTCACCGTAATGAGCGGTCACCGTAACGAGCGTGCACCGCAAATTACGGCCACCGTAAATATACGGAAACGGAAGTAAAAGCATGTGGCCGGAACGGGAAACAGCACGCCGCACAACTATAAAATCCGAATCCCAACACAACCATAAAAAATCCGACCCTGACACACATCCCAACCCGTTAGCAACCCCAGTTAAAAAAATAAATATGGGAAAGGTAGCCAAGAAAGCGTGTGACCGCAAGCGGCAGGTACACTTCTCCCGAGAGGAACTGACCGTGCTCACCGAGACCCTCCAGGAAAATTCCGCCGTCGTCTTCTCCAGTCAAATGACCAGGACGGCCCTTGCCAACAAGAAGGCCATATGGGCCCTGGTGGCACAGCGCGTAAGTGCGGTGGGGACAACACCCCGCACGCCACAGCAATGTCGCAAGCGGTGGGACGACCTGCGGATCCGCGTACGCAGCATACTTTCTGCGAACAGGAACATCGCCACAGCTACCGGGGGGGGTTCAGAGTCGCCCATCAAGTTGACCCCCTGGGAGGAAATCTGCGCCTCCACCATAGGAATGGAGAGCATAGAGGGAGTCGGAGGGATGGAGAAAGGAGTGCCGACATCCGGAGAATCAGGTAGGTTGGCCAAGAGAAACAATGCGAAATCCACAAACCACGAACATGTGCAGTACCATGTGACCCCATAGTGCAATACATACTTTGCCCTGACAGCGCCCTCTAAAAGTCAGAATGAACAAACAAATCAATCAAGAAGCCATAAACAACCCCTACATGTGCAGCATGCACCCCCTAACTGCAGGCAGCCAAATGAATGCATCCTCAATCCACACGAAAATGAGACCACCTCCAAGGCCCAGTCCCAAATCAGCCTCATGTACCACCCCAATGCATTTGATACGTTGCCATTCCAAATCCGACAGACCCATAACTAACGCTCGCCCCTCTTTACTCCACCACAGGGTCCGATACCAACGACGAGCTGCAGGACACCCCTACCAGCACGCCTGCAAAGAGGGCCAGGACCAACGTCCCAAGAGCCTCCACCTCAGGTGCAAGGATCAAGACACGGCAGCAGCAGGAATCAAGTGGCAGCACACTGGAGGGGACTGCAACAGGCACCCCAGCAGCCAGCAAGTCCACAACCCCAGCACCACAGGTCCCCCCAAAGAACGTATCTGATGGCACTGCCTCTGGTGGTAGCAGCACCATAGGTGACACAGCTGTCATGCCAGCATGCTCCGACACGGAAAACAGTGCTGGCGACGTAGGTACCATCCATGACCTTTCCCAATCCCCCTGCATGTTCCATCCCCTACACCATGACGAAACCACGCAGGGGCACCCTGAAGACGACGACTGGCCAACCCCCACAAGTCCTGTGCCAAGGCAACATGTGTTGAGCAGCCCCCCTGTCACACCACCGCAAATGTCCATGGCCCAGCAGAGGCAACAGTCCCTCGACCTGCTGATCGAGCAACAGCAGGAAGCGTCCACGCTACTCAAGGACCATGCAAATGAATGCGGGGGTTCCAGGGCAGCCATGGAAACATCCACCGAGACACTCAGGGCACAAATAGAGAAAAGTAGTGAGAGCCTCAGGGGAGAAATGGAGAGAAGCACCGAGAGCCTGAGAGCACAAATGGAGAAAAGCACCGAGAGCCTGAGGGGGGAACTGCATGCGACGTCCAAAGACGTTTGTGCTGAACTTGCTGCTGTGCGCCGTGTGCTCTCGGAGCTCTCACAAACCCTCAGAGACATGCATGGACGCGAGCAGGCAGAGACATCATCCGTGGCAAGTTCCGTCCAGGGCAGCCCCCAACGCAGATCTGGCAGGAACCTGCGCTCCACGGGCAGGGGTGCCCCTGATACCCGTAGAGGGGGCTTGCAATAGCGTCTACCCACGGACAGCATGCATATTTGGACACTGGTGTTGGGGGGGGAGGTAGTAGGGTGGAGGGGGTGTGTTGGGCTTCACTGGGTGGCGGGTCCATAGGGTGTATAAATCAAATCACATTAACAATACAGCACCTCATTATCATCCAATGACATGTGTGGACATTGATATTTGCGTACGAGGCCTTCATAGGCGTACAGTCCACAATGTGCCTGTACTACACACACACAGTGCCACAGGTCCCCTTTCCGTGTAATAGGCACCATGCGTGGTTGCTAGAAGCATGCATCTATGATGCTCTGTCGGATTGCACGTACATCCTGTGCCTCATGGACTCCTTGAGGTGCCTCCACATCCCCACCCTCATCATCATCATCATCTTCAGGTGCATGCAGTACAGCGTCAGGGGGCATGGGCACATTCCTACGTATGCACATGTTGTGCAGCATGACACATGCCATGACCATCTTAGAAACCTTCTCATGGCTGTACATGAGTGCCCCGCCAGACCTGCTGAGGCTGCGGAAACGAGCCTTCAGTAGGCCGAATGCCTGTTCAATGACCACACGGGTACGTGAGTGGGCATGGTTGTAGTCCTCCTCATGCTCGTTCTGTGGGTTCCGGATTGGTGTAAGGAGCCATCTCTTCAGTGGATACCCGGCATCACCTGTATGAGACGAATAAAGGGTGTCAGTGGAATGATAGTGCTAAGTAGCCCCCCCCCCCCCCTGCAAGGTCATTGACGCATCAAATGGGCCACGATGACATGCATGGAATGAGACTCACCGAGTAGCCAGGATCTGTGCCCTGCGTGTCGCTCCATGTAGCGTGGTATTCTTGTGTTCCTCAGGACCATAGAATCATGGGTAGATCCTGGAAATCTGGCACAACAATGCGTAAATATCTTGTTGGAGTCACACACCATTTGCACATTGATTGAATGAAATTGTTTCCGGTTGCGGTACTGGACCTCCATGGCATGTGGGACAACCAATTCAACATGGGTGCAGTCGATGGCACCAATGCAACCCGGGATGCCGCCAAGTGCATGGAATCCCACTTTAGCGTTGGTAATCTCCTGGTACGTGCGTGGTAGTGTGATGTGGTCGTCGGCGTGCTTCAGGAGGGCATCGTGCACTTGGAAGAGTGTCCGTGAGAACAGTGGCTGTGAAATGCCATGCAACTGTCCCACTGTGTGCTGGTAGGTGCCTGTGGCCAGGAAGTGGAGTGCAGACACCACCTTCAGTAGGGGTGGGATGGCGGTTGGGCTATCTATCATGCTCACGAGGTCAGCATGTGTCATGTCCACAATGGCGATTATGGTGTCCCGGTCCAAACGGTAGAGGGTGTGGATCTGCTCAGCAGTGAGGTTGAACGGATCGGCTCGGAGGCGTGGGATTGCGGGCCGCCTGCGTGGTGGTAGTGGCAGTGCTTGTGGGCCTTGCTGACCCTGC
Organism: Ambystoma mexicanum; assembly: GCF_040938575.1. Classification (NCBI taxonomy): domain Eukaryota; kingdom Metazoa; phylum Chordata; class Amphibia; order Caudata; family Ambystomatidae; genus Ambystoma; species Ambystoma mexicanum. Next base: position 845,705,855 of record NC_090935.1, read on the forward strand.
CTTGCCCTCCTCCTCCTCCTTCTCCTCCGTCTCCCCTGTGCGCCCGGTTGTTGTACCTGTTGTTGTTCGTCGTCTTCTTGTAGTTGTAGCACTTGCAGTGCTATCTGGTACCCCAGGCCCAACATCGCTAGTCCTGCCGGTAGCATTTTGGAGTGGGAGTGGTTGTGGGAGGGGTTTGGGTCTGCAATATATGTGCTGTCGGCCTGTATGGCCTCCACCTGTGCTGATTGAATGAATCTGTGGCAGATGCAATCCCTTCTGGCCGAGCACGTCCCGCACGTAAGGCTGCATTTGGCCGCATGGCATCTTGGGATTTGAATCATGTATCAAATCCCGATGGCAGTGTGATGTACTTTGACTGATTTTCATGCTATGCTCCCATTGTTACACATGCTATGATTGCAGCCGCTTACATACCTGTGAAGAGTCAGTGGTATGTAGGGCTCGATCGATGGCCGACCCTCATGCAGCACAGTAACGTACTTCACCGACGGGCGTGGCGTGCCATTTGTGATTGCAGCCAGTTAGCATCATGACACACAGCCGCACTACATTGATGTAATTGTGAATGCAAGCGTTCACAGAAGCCTTTTCGACGTAATGTTGCAAGTGAGGAATTCGAAGGCCAGCATTTTGGGTTTTGAAGTAGCGGCGAGGATACGCCCACAGGTCTGGCTGGAAATGTAACGTTCTATTGTAGAATGTCCTTGGGACATGGCCCATAACGAGCAGGCAATGAATGATATGAATTGAATGGGATGCGCAACAGCGTAGTGGACGATAAGGCAGGACGTTCCCAAATCCATCTTGCTTCACAACACTACAGATCCGGCCAGGGGCACAGTGGTTTTTGCGGACTGCATTACGCACAGACGCGATGGAAGTTTCACATATTATGTGAGTGAATATTCATGCGTTTTCATTGCGGGATGAGGGAATGATGTGTGGATGCATGGACTGATGATTCCGTTTAGGGTCTGCCATGTACATGGGTGTTTTGATTCACTCCCCTTCCCCTGCGTTATGTGATGCAAGGCTGCCATAGTGGGACATACGTCTATCTGCCCTTGTCGGATCCTCCCTGTCTCGACGCGCCTTCATACACTTGTGTCTAGGCACGTTACTAATCCCATGTCATGGGTTCTATCTTGACGGACGCATGCACAGTAACCGACGTTGACAATGGTGTATTTAGCTCGATTGGTTTCGTTATGATTCGATACTGATTTAGGGGTGTGTATATTCCTTTGGAGTGGGCTAGCATGCATATGGGTGTGGATTTGGTGTGTTGAATGAAGATTGTAATGCATCATGAGTCCCGTAATGCAATCGGTTAATTTGTGTTTCTTTTGGGTGACAGGTATCTCCTGCCCTATTGCAGATGCCATCTCTACGCCACTCCTCCAGATGGTTTTTACTCTCGACTCCTGCAGCTTCGGGTGAATCAGTGGAGCACCATTTCGATCTTATGGGACGATCGCCAATGGGCCACATGCCCTTACGCTGTACTGGTGGCTAGGTGCAACATTTCGGCCTTTCAGCTCGACTAGTGCCTGCCTCATGGGACGGACCTGCGGTTCTTGCCGCTTCCATGTTGCCTTTTGGAACGTTGATGTAGGCCCTGTGTGCCATGATGGTACAGGGCGTCACACAAGTGGAAGCCGGTCAATTATTGCAGATGCAGCCCTCGGTGATGATGGTTGTTTTGGTGGTATTTTGCAAATTGCTGTGGGGCCTTTGTCATTTGGATGTGCATTTAAATTGTATTCCGATATTTGTCGTGTTGCGTTGTTCTTTGCAGGTGATGTGGCGATTTTCGCTTTGTGGCGGTATGTATTGCGTGATGATCTGCATTGTGTTCCGCCTTCTGAGTTGAGTTGTGTGGTACAGTACTGGCCGCGTTTGCCTACGTAGCACAGTATGGTCACGGATAGGGGCTGCCATTGTGACTGTTTACATGATGTGCTGTTCAGGGGCGGGGGATTGGCTTTTGGCCGACTGGTGCCTGTCAGCCAGGTCGATTGGTGGAATGATGGGTTGTTCAGAATGTGGCTGGTCACAGGTGACTGTGTTTGCGTGCGTTTGTTGGAGGGGGACTGGGGTCATGTCCATTGGAATAGCTTCTGTATTGATGCCATCTGTGCCCTGCAGCTCCCATCGGCCCCTCTTGGGATGAGCCTGGCTGCTCAGTCACTCTGCCGACTTGGTGGTACATGCTTCTGCTGATGGTTGGTTTGTTTACTGGCATGAGTACAGGGCTGGTGCAATCCCCCTCAGGATGCTGTTTTGGATGTTGCCTTGCGCTGGTGGCAAGCGATGGGGGACTACTGTTGTTTTGTGTCATGTGTTCTTGATTTTCATTTTGATGTATTGTACCTTCACATGCCTGTGCTGCGTCAGTACGGCTATGGTGACATGCCGTACATGGATGCCCACTCACGGGGCGCTTTGAGCCCCTGCATGCTTTTCTACGTTGGCATGCATGGGTGAATTGTGGATTTCACTGGTTGCATAGTGTGAGTACATTGCGCCTGCCAGGAGTTGTGCAATGAGGCCAGGGAGTGGAGTACAGGCACTCAGTGGGCCATTTACGGTTGGTTCGCGTTGCCGTATTTCTCGCCATGGCGGAATGGTACTTTACGACGTGCTTGATGGCGTTCAGTACATGTCCGCTAGGGTCAGAATTCGCGTACCGTTGCGCCATGGCGGTGATTCCGGTTTTGCAAGGCGCGCGTGCGCGTACTTGGTGCAGTTAGCGTTGCCGTTCACTGCGGTGTCGCTAATGGCATCGTACTTTACGGTGACGGGTCATGATCGCAACGAGCGGTGTTCGATGGCGGTATTGCATTTCCGCCATCATTTTTCCATTTCCGCAAGGGTCGTAATGAGGCCCTATGTCTTTTGTTGGTTTTGGATGTATTTTTTTGGCAGGAGAGCTGAGAATGAAAGATGGGGAGGGAAATGAGGGAAGAGGAACCAAACACTAATATGGAAGGGTAGGTGGACATGGCAAATGTTGCATGTGTGTTATTTCTAAGGTAGGGGGCAGTGTTTCTCATGCTCCTTGATTACAGCAATGGTGGTGGCTCATGGGAAGGAGGGATGGCATTAGCTGATGCCATGCCTTTTTAAGATAAATAGCAGTTTTGCTACAAGTATGTACTGTGTACTAGATTGTTAATGGATAATGAGTAGGAATAGGTGTTGAGCTATGCAAGGGAAATTTTGAAGTTGAAAGTTCCTAGATCAGTAGAAAATGAAGTTCTGAACTGTCCGTGAAGCAGAGATCTTATCGTGAGGTGCGGACGGGTTTTCGGACACATCATCATGCCACGCGCCAGCGTATGGTCATGTGGCACAGTCTGGAAGGTCCAGTATGAAGCCAGATGTTCCTAGATGTCTACGGATGCAAAACTAGTTGAAATAGTTGCAAAAAGTGTATGGAAGTGTTAATGATTCCAGAAGGTGGGAAATGGCAGAGTTTTAAGGTGACACTTTGTAAATTGGACACAAACATCGTTATATTGGGTAAATTGTAGGAAAATAGCATGAACTGGTAAAAACCTATGAAATTCACTGAAAAAAACTGTGTTAAAGGGCCGTTATGGTTAAGTTGGAGTGTTGTCGTTAATACAGAAACCTAATCATATATAAACATCACTGATGATGCGTGCTGTTAAGTACACAGTGTGCCATGTCCTCTGTTTATTGTTTATTGGCTGTGGCCTTTTTTCCATATATACACACTTCCTATGCTTAACACATATTTAGATCTGGCCGTGGTAAACGGAGGCATAGTTTTTCACCATTTTCTGAGCCTTTTGTCTCATTTGGTAATATTGTGTTTACTCATTTTATATCCACGCAGTGCACCTTTCGCATATACTATTGCTTTAATACTAACAGAGCGTCTTCAATTTCACGATGGTAACGCTTAGCAGGATATGTTTATCTTTCATATCCATCTTCATGTATGTTTTTTGGTGATTTCCTCTTTGGGGTGTATATGAGGGACATCACATATATACATTTTTGTTCTTAGTGATGTTGATCTCTAAATATATTTAAATAGATTGTATTAAATAGATCAATTACATATGTGTGTGTGTGTGTGTGTGTGTGTGTGTGTGTAATGAAATTCAGTGAAAAATCTTTGTTAAAGGGACGTTATGGTTCAAAGAAAAACCGAAAAAACCCTGAAATTCGGCAGTTATGGTAAGATAAGCAACCATAACTCGCGCCACCGTGCACTGTTAACATTAACACCCAGGACATCAAAGATGACATCACAAATGTCATTGATGACATCACTGATGACATCACATGTCTGGCTCTCCCTTTTTTCCGTTTACTGACATATCTAGGCCACATAGTTTTCTTCAGTAACAGTCAGGAAGTAAAAATTGAAAAGGTACTATATTTGTAGACTTAAGGTCAAGTCACATCATATGAAACATATACATAGCGGAAGACACAGGCTTGCAAGAGAGCAATCCTTTCTGTGCATGAAGATAATCATTAGGGTTATCAGCACTTTCTCATAGTTTTATTTTTATTACTCTACCTTCCCTGTATATGCTCATATTTGTATACATTGTACTCACTCTCCTTTCCTTAGGGTGCAGTCACATCATGTGATACACATACATATGGTAAGTAGCAGCTTTGAAACAGAGCAATAATTTCTCTGCATAAAGACAATCAGTTAGGTTATGAACTCTTTCTGCTACTACTTCTGCTTTTTTGTTTACTTCACTGCCCCTGTATATACTCATATTTGTATGTGTTGTTGTCTCTTTGTGTTTTGTCTGTAATAATTATGTATTAAGTGGGTTTTATTATCTACTTATTACTTGTTTCACAGTACGCAAAACTCTAATAAGAAAGCAGTTATCATTTCACTATTCAACATGGCAAGATTATGAATATTGCACCTTCGTCATGTATGCTGCACACACTGCCTATGTTTCTGCATGAGTAGCTTAGTATACTGGATAGAACTTCATAATAGAATGCTATTTATATCAATGCATTGCTTAATGCATGTTAGGCAGAAAACCTGTGCAGTTCCCTCTGGGACCACTGCAAAAGATTTTACAGGTGTTGGCAGTAAACCCACTTGGTAGCTGTCTGTACCACACAGATTCACCTGGTAGCTGTGGCTGAGCAGTCAGACCTCTCTCAAGAAAAGTTAGGCAGTATGTGGAGTATACAAAATAGGGCAATTTACACAGTAGAACAAGCAAACACGGAACAGAGCTTGGGTGTAAAGATATATAGGTATTTATTTATAACAACACATCTATAGAAAACACACTGGCACTAATACAGCAAACAACTTCAATCATAATCACTATAAGTAAATCAATCCCCCTAATAATAGTTCGACAAGTCTAGGTTCAACGGCACCACTTATTTGCAGACAGAGGTGAATGCTTTAACCTAGATGGCACTCTAGTATTCGTTAGGACGGGAGAGAAAAGGCAGGTTATGAAATCAACTCGGTACCAACACTTTTACGAACAAATGCAAGGCAAGTAAGGCAGGGTCTACTGTAGATCGCAAAGTTCAGAGGCCAGGTCCACTCGGAGAGAGGCAAGGCGAAATGTCCCAAAAAGTATCACAGTGGAAATGCACTTCGAGTCTTTGGCGCAAATTGTCACAGAAAGATTGGACCAGTTCAGAACAGAAAGTTAAGAAGGCTTGGAGGCGACCCAATGGAGAGGCAAGGATTAAGACCCTGACGCTAACCGACACAAGGGAAGCCAGGCAGACACGGTACCTTGTATGTGGAGAGACAGCTCCGGCGGGGGCAGTTGTTCCTGGTGGTGGATGCAAGTCGGGGCTTTGCCAAGAGAAGAGATGATCTTGTCGTCGAAGGAAAGTTGAAGATCGTTGCACCACCATTGAAGAGACCAGCCGCAGAGTGCTCCGTCACAAGGCACCACCTTTTGGTCACGGTACAGTGGGTAGTGGCTATCCAGTTGCCGGGGTGCTCAGCACGGGCAATTAGACCACTATGTCCTGGAACGAAGAAAAGCAAAGGGGACTGGTTGTTCCCACCAGTCAGGGGAAGAAGATTCTCCAGCCGGGAGATCTCCTGTGTCGTTGGGAAGTGGTGAGTCGGTTCAGCAGGGCTCCACCGGAGGTGTCGTCGTTGCAGGTCGGCTCAGCTTTACCCTCGTCGGATTCTTAGGTCCTGTGGCGACTTCTAAAGATCCAGTCCCAAAAGCCCTGCTTTTATGCAGCAAACCCCCATTCATGCGGCCTAACTGTCAATCAAAACACGCTAAGTGGTGAGCGGGGTGGCTCACCACTTGGGCCAATCACACCAGAGTGCGACTTGAGTTGGCAAGGCAACTCAGTCCAGAGTGCCTAAACCCCCTCCCACACCCCCTGTGGTACCCAGACAGAATGGCACCACTTTGTAGGGCCTCTGTGCAGAAGCCCGCCAAAAGTGGAACAAAGGGCTCAACCTTTGGTTTAGGAGTCACAGAGACGAACACAGACGCCATTTTAAAAACCGAGTTCTGGCAGAAAATACCAACCGATAGATTTATTTAAGATAAATAAACCGATGGTATGTTAGAGATTAACGAGAAAAAGTATTAACCTCCAACAATTGGAAGAATCACATAGAGCTATATTCGGGGTCGAATATAACAAGTAGTTTCCACTGCCACCAGCCAAAACTCGACGAGGGGGGACGGGACAGTGCCCTCTCGAATGACAGACCCAGAGGTAATCGAATTACCCCTACTAGTACGTCCACAATAGGATGGTTTGTACTAGTTCTGTTAGTAAATTTAGGTCTAGTAAAGCCAATGGTGACTTTACATGCCCTGGGAGACAGTAGTCAGTCCCAGAGTATGGAGTCTATGGTGGGGATCCTCTAGGACGCCCCAGTGTTACGGCACGGAGGGTGCGGTGTAACACACATAGAAAAACATAGGAGACCCTATGGGGTAAAAGACCCCATAGCCCATCGAACACATTGACATTCAAAGGAATTAACAACATTCATGTACAAGAGTGGGAGAAAAGAGTCTCACTCTTGGCAGGATGGAAAAAAACAAACTCCAGAAATCCAGCAAAGCTGCTGGGGGACTCACTAGGTTAGGAAATTCAGCCTAAACAGAGAATTCTCCCTAACAATGCACTAATTAGCTCATGATATTTATCCCCAATGATCCTTGACAGTTTTTGGTCAGCATTATAAGAATCCCTTGTACAGAGTTTTCATGAAAAGTAAATGCACATGTGATGTAATCAGTGATGTCATCAATGACATTTGTGATGTCATCTTTGATGTCCTGGGTGTTATTGTTAACAGTGTATGGTGGCGCAAGTTATGGTTGCTTATCTTACCATAACTGCCGAATTTCAGGGGTTTTTCGGTTTTACTTTGAACCATAACGTCCCTTTAACAAAGTTTTTTCACTGAATTTCATAGGTTTTTAGTAGCACATCTTAACCATAACGTCCCTTTAACAGAGTTTTTTTACTGAATTTCATAGGTTTTTAGTAGCGCAACTTAACCACAACATCCCTTTAACAAAGTTTTTTTTACTGAATTTCCTAGGTTTTGAGTAGCGCAACTTAACCATAATGTCCCTTTAACAGAGTTTTTTTACTGAATTTCATAGGTTTTTATTAGTGCAACTTAACCTTGAAGTCACTTTAACACATTTTCTTTTACTGAATTTCATAGTTTTTTATTAGTGCAACATAACCATAATGTCCTTTTCAATGGAGGAAGACCACTAGCATCCTAGGTTCTCAAAGTGGGAACCCGGGGTGGTAAAAAAAAGATTTTTCTTCCCAAACCAGGACACCGCAGGCAGGCGTCCCGGTGTAGGAAGGAAAATCATTTACCAAGATGGACACCAGGGAAAGGGAAGGCAGGGTGTATAAAGAGAACACAACAGGGCATCGGCAGGGGGTCGGGAAGACCAGGAGAGAGACACGGGGCATGAGTGGGGGGTAACACGAGGGAGACACGGGGCATGAGCAGGGGGTGTAAAGAAGGGAGACACGGGGCATGAGCGGGAAAGAAGGGAGACACAGGGCATGAGCGGGGGGTGGGGGTGAACAGGGGAGACACGGGCTATGAGTGGGGGGAAAAGGAGGGAGACAGACACGGAGCATGAGCGGGGGTGAACAGGAGAGACACGGGGCATGAGTGGGGGTAGGGCAAGGTGGGGCCCCCACCCACGCTCATGCCCCGTGTCTGCCCTGTTCCAACAGTGCAGACACGGGGCATGAGCGGGGAGTGGGGGGGAAAGGAAGACAGGGCATGAGCGGGGGGTGGGGGAGGCAGAAGGGAGACACGGGCATGAGCGGGGGGTGGGGGGAACAAGAGGTCAACAAGGGGCATCATAGGAGGGGGTGACAAGAGGAAGATACGGGGCATGAGCAGGGAGTGGGAGGGAACAGGAGGAAGACACGGGGCATGAGCGGGGGGTGGGGGGTACAGGAGACAGACACAGGGTATGACCAGGGGGTGGGGGGCAACAGGAGAGAGACACGGGGCATGAGCGGGGGGTGGGGAGAAAAGGAGAAAGAAACGGGGCATGAGCGGGGGGTGGGGGGGTACAGGAGACAGACACGGGGCATGAGTGGGGGGTGTGGAGGGAACAGGATACAGACATGGGGCATGAGCGGGGCATGGGGGGGTACAGGAGACAGACACGGGGCATGAGCGGGGGGTGGGGGGCAACAGGAGAGAGACACGGGGCACAGAGCAGGACATTTCTGGGGTGGCCGGTTTGGCGCAGGGCGATTTGGCGCAGCCGGTTCGGCGCAGGAGCCGGTTCGGCGCAGCACGGCACGGCAGCCCGAACTGGCCACACATAAATGTCCTGCGAGTTCTTCATGCAGGCACCACAGCCACGCAGAGTACACAGCCGGGCCCACGAAGGTGAGGGCTGTGCTGCTCGGAGCAGTCTGCTCCGTGCAGCACAGCCCCCACCCTCGTGAGCCCGGCAGATCAATTCTGCTCTGTGCGCCGCACCCCAGTGCACATTGCCTGCTGTTTAGGAAAACGTTCAGTGCAGTGCACTGAAAGTGCAAGTTTCAACTTCATCCCACACTATTTTAAAATGAAACCGCTCTAGAACAGTTTCATTTTAAAATAGTGTGGGGTGAAGTTGAAACTCGTATTTTCAGTGCACGGCACTGAACGTTTCCCTAAACAGCAGGCGATGTGCACTGGTGTGCGGCGCGCCAAAACATCCCGTTGCCAAACCGGCGACGCCGAAACGGGGTGTACCGACGGGGCATGAGTGGGTGGGGGGAACAGGAGACAGACACGGGGCATGAGCTGGTGGGGGGAAACAGGAGACAGACACGGGGCATGAGTGGGGGGTGGGCGGGAGGGAGGGATAGAGACACGGGGCTTGAGCGGGGGGTGGGCGGCGGGAGGGATAGAGACACGGGGCATGAGCGGGGGGTGGGCGGCAGAAGGAATAGGGACATGGGGCATGAGCGGGGGGTGGGTGGCGGGAGGGATAGAGACACTTGGCATGAGCAGGGAGTGGGCGGCGGGAGGGATAGAGACAAGGGGCATGAGCGGGGGGTGGACGGCAGGAGGGATAGAGACACGTGGCATGGGCGGCGGGAGGGATAGAGACACGGGGCATGAGCGGGGGGAGGGATAGAGACACGGGGCATGAGCGCGGGGTGGGCGGTGGGAGGGATATATACATGGGGCATGAGTGGGGGGTGGGCAGCGGGAGGGATAGACACACGGAATGGGGCATGAGCGGGGGGTGGGCGGCAGGAGGGATAGACACACGGGGCATGAGCGGGGGGGTGGGCAGCAGGAGGGATAGACACACGAGGCATGAGCGAGCGGGGGGTGGGCAGCAGGAGGGATAGACACACAGAGCATGAGCGGGGGGTGGGCGGCGGGAGGGATAGAGACACGGGGCATGAGCGGGGGGTGGGCGGCGGGAGGGATAGAGACACGGGGCATGAACGGGGGTGGGCAGCGGGAGGGATAGAGACACGGGGCATGAGCGGGGGGTGGGTGGCGGGAGGGATAGAGACACGGGGCATGAGTAGGGGGTGGCCGGCGGGGGGTTTTAGACACATGGGGCATGAGCAGGGGGAGGGATAGAGACACGGGGCATGAGCGGGGGGTGGGCGGCGGGAGGTATAGACACACGGGGCATGAGCGGGGGGTGGGTGGGAGGGATAGACACACGGGGCATGAGCGGGGGGTGGGCGGCGGGAGGGATAGACACACAGGGCATGAGCAGTGGGTCAGGGGGTGGGGGGTGGTGGGAGGGGAGAGACACACAGGGCATGAGCAGGGGTGGGGGGAGGGATGAGTGGGGGGTGGGCAGCAGGAGGGATAGAGAAACGGGGCATGAGCGGGGGGTGGGCAGCGGGGGGTGGGCGCGGGAGGGATAGAGACACTGGGCGTGGGCGGCGGGAGGGATAGAGACATAGGGAATGAGCGGGGGGTGGGCGGCGGGAAGGATAGACACATGGGGCATGAGTGGGGGGTGGGCGGCGGGAGGCATAGACACACGGGGCATGAGCGGGGGTGGGCGGCGGGAGGGATAGACACTCGGGGCATGAGCGGGGGGTGGGCGGCGGGAGGGATAGACACACAAGGCATGAGCGGGGGGTGGGCGGCGGGAGGGATAGACACACGGGGAATGAGCGGGGGGTGGGCGGCAGGAGGGATAGACACACAGAGCATGAGCGGGCGGTGGGCGGTTGGAGGGATAGAGACACGGGGCATGAGCGGGGAGTGGGCGGCGGGAGGGATAGAGACACGGGGCATGAGCGGGGGGTGGCCGGCTGGAGGGATAGAGACACGGGGCATGAGCGGGGGTGGGCGGCGGGAGGGATAGAGACACGGGGCATGAGCGGGGGGTGGGTGGCGGGAGGGTTAGACACATGGGGCATGAGCAGGGGGAGTGATAGAGACATGGGGCATGAGCGGGGGGTGGGCGGCGGGAGGGATAGACACACGGGGCATGAGCGGGGGGTGGGCGGCGGGAGGGATAGACACTCAGGGCATGAGCGGGGGGTGGGCGGCGAGAGGGATAGACACACAAGGCATGAGCGGGGGGTGGGCGGCAGGAGGGATAGACACATGGGGCATGAGCGTGGGGTGGGCAGCGGAAGGGATAGACACACGGGGCATGAGCAGGGGTGGGCGGCGGGAGGAATAGACACATGGGGCATGAGCGGGGGGTGGGCGGGAGGGATAGACACACGGGGCATGAGCGGGGGGTTGGGCCGGAGGAATAGACACATGGGGCATGAGCAGGTGATGGGTGGTGAGAGGGATAGACACACGGGGCATGAGTGGGTGGTGGGCGGCGGGAGGGATAGACACATGGGGCATGAGCGGGGGGCGGCGGGAGGAATAGACACACGGGGCATGAGCAGGGTGTGTGTAATGCATGGTAAGCCCTGTGGCAGAAGGGCTGTGCTACACCTGTTTAGCTGTGGCGGCTTGACAGTTATTCTGCTTCCCTGTTGATCGGCGTGGATGAGAGGCTGAACTTTCTCTGAACTTTCTCCCACTTTCATTTCAGCACGAGTGCAGCATAAAGCGACCGGTGAAAAGGATGCCGTTGCTTTAAACAACTCGAGGATTCCCTGCAGTGACGTGCAAGTCACATGACCATCGTTGGGCTATATCTGCAGAATTAATCCGCCCTTGCGGCGTAAGCCCTGTGGCAGAAGGGCTGTGCTACACCTGTTTAGCTGTGGCGGCTTGACAGTTATTCTGCTTCCCTGTTGATCGGCGTGGAGGAGAGGCTGAACTTTCTCTGAACTTTCTCCCACTTTCATTTCAGCACGAGTGCAGCATAAAGCAAACGGTGAAAAGGACGCTGTTGCTTTAAACAACTCGAGGATTCCCTGCAGTGACGTGCAAGTCACATGACCATCGTTGGGCTATATCTGCAGAATTAATCCGCCCTTGCGGCGTAAGCCCTGTGGCAGAAGGGCTGTGCTACACCTGTTTAGCTGTTTGGCGGCTTCGGCGTGTGGCGGGTACCATACCCGGCGCAAGAAGCAGAGGCTGCTGGACTCGCGAAATGTTCGGGCATCCTGAGGAGCCCAGTAGCAGAGTTTCGCCCGTCTTCTGTCTTTTGATTTTTTTTTTTTGTTATCACTTGAGGAGCTGCATGACGAGACACTGCTCGCCCCCTTCCTCGATAAATCATTCTCGAGCATACTTGCGGCGTTCGGAGTACAACATTCGATTCTAGTTGATCCCAAATCGCCCCCAACCGTCCTTGTATCTGCGCTGTGGTTCATCTGCAGTAAGATTCATTGATGACGCTAACTGCTGAATCCACAGGCCCCCAGACACAGAAAAAAACTCTCCAACATCGGCGCACACTTAATCCGTGGACGGCGATGAAAGCCTCAGCCTCTAAAAAGGTAAGCAAAACTGCAAGCCGTATCTTACTTGCTTCACCCATTCTCCCTGCAGTTTTCTCACATGGCACATCGGTCTGTTCTTTAGGACTACAAACAACAAACTCTATACAAGATGTACAAAACACCTTACGTTCAACTGAAGAACTACTTCCCTGCATTGAAAGATGTACATCCCAACTAACAACTGACAATTTATCTGTCACTGACACAGCAGTTTGGGATCTTGTACACCAGATCCATCAAGAGAAACATATGAATTCTTCCATAACGCCAACTCATGCTCAACAAGAAGCAAACAAAGGTGATGGACTTGAAAAAGAGCTTGTAAATTCCGTGCCCATAATACTCTCTCATAGTCACCCCACCAACTTGATGTCAGCACCTCCGGCCAGCGTTCCGGATGAAGATGCGGCTCCCCAACTTGGTAAGCTTCCATTACCTTCAATTGCCACTCACTCAAATTCCAACTTGCGTACTACAACACAACTGAGTACAGACGTGACCCGTGTCTCGCAACAACGAGCACATTTAGTAGACCATGACATAGTTCAGGTCGGAAATGCAACGACTTTATTTCCCTGCGAACTAATGGACTCTAACAATCATGTAATGTTGCCTTTTGTGGTGAGATTCAATGAACTACTAAACATCTGAAACGCGATGCCTCCTCACCTTCTTCCGGCAAATGTTAACTCTGCAAACCCAACATCTTCACTTTTACAGACGAAGTCTTCCAGGGCTGTAACATCGGCAAACTTAGGCTCTTGCACTTCTACTTCTGTTCCTTGCGGCCAGTTCAACCCGCCTCAGTCAAATTTTTTTTCAAAAGACGCCGAGTCCTCAAATCACCATGAACGGCCAATAGTGCCAAAGGAATCTTCTTCTGACCTAACCCACAAAACCTCCAATCCTCTGGCCCGATCGACTGTAACGCCCAAGATGATTTATCCGGGAATGAACCACAAACCTGAAGCCCCTGTACTAGGCAATAATAGTGGGTATGCATGTCAGGCGCCAGAGGTTTTAAGTGCGTCTCCGAGCGGTCCACACCGGCACCCCTCTGACTTGACCCCCCAAACAGCAACAGCAAAAACATCTGACCTGGATCCAAGCTCTCTTGCAAGAGCGCATCGCCTAAACTAAAAAGAATTGCAGAATTAAAATCTAAAATGCACTTTCCGCAAAAACCCGACGACCAGCATGCTAGTCACGCAAGTACACCTCACCGGCCGACTGAGTCTGTCTATGGCGATACTCACCTGCCAAATCTAACAAAAACTCTTTCACCAATTAAGGCAAAGTTCAACCTGAATTGCTCTTATGCGTCTTCAATTGAGGAACTACCTTTAGCAGGCAAAGTCAAATCCGTGAATATATCAATGGAAGCTTTATCACAAATTCACAATAATGTTTTAGCAGCATCAGCGGTAGCCTTAGCCCCGTTCACCAAATTATATGAAGCTCTACATGGACAATTAAGTGATCAAGGTGCGATTATTCAAAACTTGACGCAAAAAATAGAAAAAATCGATCACTTTACGATGTTTCTTCAAACAGAAATGGAAAAAAATGCTGATATTTCCACAAGATGGCAAGAGCGGTTAGGTGACCTGGCAGCTAGACACCATTGTCAAAACGACTCTCTATCAGAAGGTCTTCTAGAAGCACTGAAATGGATGAGAAAAAATGCAACCCAATATCCCCAAACGCTAGTCCCTCTAGTCCCGGCTTCAAGTTCTCCGGCAACTCAAAATGTGGACGTAGGATTACCAAACGCAACAACTCCGGACTCTAATGCTGCTGCATTAAATTCGAACGAGGTCCAGCCCACTTCACCTCACACCCACTTCTTGCAACCTACAGCTGAGCATATTAGCTCAGCTGAACATATTAGTGGTCGTGACGAACAATTAAAAAATGCTCTTCGTCATACAAAAGACACAACTGAGAACCAAGAAGTATCCTCTGGTTCATTGATCTTTAAACCCACTTCATTTAGCATCTTTACTGGCCCTGCCAAAACTCTAGATTTAACCAAAACTCATAAGAAAGGCTCAAAACCCGATTGGATACCTCTAATTAAATCGGGTCCAAAAGAAGCATTACAAAAAAACAAACGAACGAATGTCAAAAAATTCATAAGAACTTTGACGACCCCGAAAAAAACTAGTCTATTTCTACGTGACAATGTAAAACCTCACGATGATCTTACACAATCTCATGAGCTAGTACATGCAACTGACCAAAAAAAAATCATGACCAAATTACCAACCAAACGCCGTCGCCTGAATACAAACTCTGATATCTCAAATATGTCCGGCGAAAACGGCTCTGTCGACCTATGCGATTTGTCTACGTACTCCATTAGAAGCGAAACTAATATTGACTCTTCTCCTGTAGTTTCGGCACCAATCGACAAAGGAAACCAGGCAAGGAAGAAAACGCATCTAGACGTCACGTTAGAGATTCTATAAGGACGGTTCGGTCCACTTCCTTAAAGATCCAGTCTTCACCTGTTAGCTCAAAACTAGACCCGAAACAAACAATAAACCAAAGAATAAACGGTTCACACTCACACTCGCGAGTATCCGATAGACTAAGTGCCAAACCTGTAACAAGTTCATGGAAGCTTCGTCTCCAGAATATCGACTCTGACGGAAAAGAAGTAAACCTGAACAGAGCGAACGTCCTAAAACTATTCTCCTGTGTTCCCCAACTCAGATCAATAACTACAGACGACATCAAGATCATAGAATATGCAACGGAAAAAACAACTGATCAAGTACTATTACACATCAAATTGTCTGCAGTAAAAAACATCCTACTGCAAGCAGTCGAAGAACTGGTAGTTTATGGATTCGATATAATCCTAGAACCCGACTTGAAAACTCAAAAAGAAGTTTCAACTAATTTACCAAAGTCAGGAAACTTCGAAAGAGCAATCTGTCGCACATCCCTACGGAAGTCACTATCCCTCTCACACAGATTACAAAATGATATGGATCACAAACCCACCATCAGAGGATTCAGACAGAAGACTCAGTCTATTCACAACAATCCTCAATAACCATGAACGACACGGACGAAGTTAAGGTTACTCTCCTGGAATACTCGCGGATTCTCTCATCTGTTTGATAATTTTACAGAACCGCTTGATGAGGTCTTCGCAATTTGCCTTCAGGAAACATGGCTGCGCGATGCTCCGAATCGTGACGGATTTACCACTCATCTGAATCCAGCCAAAAGAAATACTAAGGGTCGTCCATATTCAGGCTTAATCACCTTACTGAAAATTCAAAACTGGATGACTCCCCAGGACGCGATTAACCCAAACCCGTTTGTTCAGGGTACGATCATTCGAATTGGGAAGGAAAACTCAGGAATTTCAAAGTATCTCCTTATAATCAATTGCTACTGGAACCCGGCAATGATTTCCACCACAGAATTTATCGACTCAATAACAACTCTCATTGATGATGCTTTTCTTAAATACTGCAATCTATCGCTGTTAATATGTGGTGACTTGAACTGCAGCTGGTATCGATTTAACCATCACACGTTGGAAAACAATGCTATTCCTAAAGACGAAGTTACATTACGAGGTAAACTATGGACACAAGCACTTTCGTCACGAAACTGCAAGATGGTTAATGGCAACGCCAAAGGTGACCAACCCTCCAAGACAACCTGGAAGCGACTTCTTCTTAGAAACACTCTTGACTACATATGGGTCTCTTGTAACCTATTTGAAAGAATTGTTTCACTAGAAGTAGTTCAAAAAGATGCAAGTGACCACGATTTGCTTCGTTTATGTATGGACTTCGATACTTTTGCTCATCCGAAGACCTACAAACTCCCACTGACAATAACTGCGGCCGGAAATCGGCTAAAAACCACTGGCTCGTCAATAGAGAAATTAGCCCTCCATCTCGAAGCCTCAAATAACGTGGACTATGTTCCTTTGCTGTTTGCATGTTCACAACAACACGCCAACTCAAACACACACGGTCCTACATCGAAAAATCTATATAGCTCAGAAATAGCAGCGGCCAAAAAACTGTTGAGGAAAGACCTTCGAATGTTAAGGAAAATACATGCTGATCCAAATGACATACGAAGAAGCGCAAAGGCACGACGCCAGGAATATAGAAATTGGCTTAAATCCCATTCTGTCATAATAGAGCAAAACAGAGCTGAAATTATGTTAAAAATAATTATTACAAAGAACTCACGAGAAATTTGGACCATCCTAAATAAAGGAAACACAAGAACCAATCCATTCATCTCGAATGCAATCTCAAGCTCTTCATGGGTGGATTACTTTACCAAAATTTACGAACGACCTTATCAAATCCCCCAAGTTCACCGTCTTCCTTCCACTAAAGTATGGGATATAACTCCATCATCTGCTGACATTGAATCAGCAATTCAAAAATTAAAAAACTCAAGAGCAGCAGGACCCGACCAAATAACTAACATCATGCTAAAAAAACACAAGCACCATTGGGCCAAACTTATGGAATCTTTGTTTCGACAAATTTCAACCTCGAGGAAAACACCTGAGTCTTGGGCTAAGGCAATTGTGGTACCAATTTACAAGAAGGGTAACAGAGATGATCCATCGAACTATCGTCCAATTGCCCTGCTTGATACCATGGGCAAAATATTTGGCTCATTTCTCCGAACGAAGTTGTTTGCTTGGGCTTCAAAGGCGAATCAAGTAGATTGTCGACAAACAGGTTTCACGAAAAACTTAGGCGTTGATGCCAATTTAACTATATTAACCATCCTAAAACTTGAAGCCCTGAAAGCTAAAACAAAAATCTTTTTTGCTTTTGTCGACTTAAAACAAGCCTTCGACGCAGTCCATCGCAAAAAACTGTGGGCCAAACTAAGCGAGTGGAACTGTCCATCCCAAATTCTTGATACTCTAATAGCGCTTCACTCCAACACTTCTGTTCAAGTAAGAGTAAATTCCCAAGGCGACTTGACCGATCCAATTCCAACGTATAAAGGGGTCAAGCAAGGATGCCCACTGGCGGCTGACTTGTTTAAAATATTTATCTCTGACCTACCGAAATGGATGGAAGCCACGCACTGTTTTCCCCCAAAGATCAACGCCAAACCTGTTAACTGCCTTGTGTATGCTGACGACATTGTGCTGATTGACCGCACTGAGATAGGTTTGCAAAACCTGTTGTTGAAGTTGAACGAATATCTAAAAATAAACGAACTGCAACTGAACACAGGGAAAACTAAGATCATGTGTATTGGGAACATTGTCTCACGGAAGGACAAAAATTTTCGATGGGCAATTGAGAACACTCTGCTTACTATTGTGTCATCCATACGATACTTAGGCATAATGGTTAACACCTCCATTTGCGAATCAGCCTCGACGAACGACCTCATGGCAAGAGCCAATACACTTGGTATTCAAGGTGCAAAAATTAATAAAGACTATGGCAAATTTTCAATTGAACCACTAATAACATTCTATCTGCAGAAGTTCATTCCCACTATATCATTTGGTGGAGAGTCAGGATGGAACCTCGATCATCGGTTATGGCAAAAACTCGAAGGAAGGTTTTGGAAACGGGCATTGGGGCTTTCAAAGGACATCTCAATGGTGGTTCTGAGATACGAATTAGCTCTGACCTCACTTCAGACGACAATTATTTGGAAATCCTTATCCACTCTGAGGAAAATGAAGCTTGGTCAACAAATTCCAGCATATGAAATCTTTGTCAATAACACTGCTGGTATACACTCGGGCCTACTTCAATCATGGCTTTCCGCTCTGACAAATATCATGGAAGCCGCCAATATCAGCATTGAAGAATTAATTGATCGCCCACAACATGCGAAAAAAAAACCCGAGCTATGGGACTGGATTCTCACCTACGAACATCGCACATCTCTTAAATCCACTCTACGAGGTTCCAAGAGCATGATCAAATTACACTCCCCTCCCAAATACTTTTTTTCTTGCCCCTCTCGCCACCATCGGACTCAATTCCTGAAATTCAGACTGAACGCCCTTACAACAAGAGAAACACTCTGGCGACGACGAGATACTACAATCAACTCAGATAAATGCTGGTTCTGCAAGACAGGAGAAACTGAGTCATTAAAACATCTTATAACTGAATGTACTCAGCTCAAGACCGCTCGCGAACTACACCTTGGTGCTTACAAAGCGTTCTTTTATGATGCCGATGACTGGTGGGACACTGTTTCGATTGAGAGAAATACCATGCTCACATGTAGCTTAATCAACTTCTTAGACATAATCTTGCCCACTGACCGAAAATCTGTCTGTAACCAAAGTACTTAATCTGAGGTGTAAGGAATCTTTTGTTCTTCCTCTTCTTTTTGAACACCTCAAAGAGCTCTAATGCCATATTATAGGTGTGACTCAAACATGCACTCTTAATGGGAACCTAACAGTTGAATCTCAGGATACTGTAATGTAACAAAAGTTTGATCTTGTATTAAACTGAAGTTTTACAATAAAAAAAAAAAGAAAAAAAAATGCATGTGTATGTTGTTTGGGTGACAGGTTCTGATTGAGTGCCAGGTGAGGGTGTGTACTCAAGAGTGTTATGGGTCACCCTTTTCCTTCCTCACATAAAATCACGTGCCTTGTATTTGGCTATGACTGCATCCCTTCTTCCCACAGTAGCCTATTAGGGCCACATTAGTGCAGTTTACCTTGTACCGCCATCTTGCAACTACATTGGTCAGAATTTGTAAGTGTGCCTTCAGGATGACAGTTTCCACTCTCCCCTTTTTGCTAGACATTTATCTACCCTATTATGCGACATATGTGATATGCTTCGGTCATTGTTTACTGGCCACAGGGCAATTTTTCACCTGGTTATGTTCACGATTAGACCATTCAGGCTGATGGAGTATTGGCCTGCAGAAATGTTTTGATAAGTGCCTGTTTGCATGTGGAAAAAGACAGATGTTTCCTGTGATGTCAAAGTGATGAAAAATAGATCAGCCCACAATTACTGTATTATTGGACACTGGATGTGTTTCAGTGTGTGGCACATGCATATTTTGCAACAATGTTCAGCATTAATCCTCTCATCATGTCGATGTCACATGGATGTGTGACAGTGCCAATACACTGGCATATAGCTGTAGTTTTGTACTTTACCGTGGCTATGCTACATGACATGTGTGTGCTGGCATGTGTCATGTATGTGTATAGGACATGGCACTCACAGACTGATGTGTGATGCCAGTGCTACCCAACATGCTGCAAATGTGTTGCTTTTCCGTCTTGCTCTCCCCAGTGTCTGCCCCTTTGACTCCACTCCCAACTCTTTGACAGTGCATGCATGGCAGGGTTATAGTCATGTGGGACATGTGTAAATCATGTACTGGATCTGTGGCTTGTCATGGCCTATGTGCGTGCTATCGTGCTCATGCCTATTTCCAATTGTTGTCTTTCATGTTTTTGCAGGTGATGACGCACTTGATGCTGTTGAGGTTGAGGAGATGGTGCAGACCCAGGAGGACTCTCAGGCTCGACCAGGCACCAGTGGGGGACGTGGTGGGGTGGTGGGTGAGAACCCAATCTTACTACAGACCATACTCTCCAGGGGTGTCTCTGGGTGCACCTCCCCAGACCTCTATTCGGGTGCTGGATCGGATGATGAGACTTATGTGCTGTCGCAGGTAAGTGTTTCTGGCAGGGATTCTGTTCTGTCCAACCCACCTGCACCAGGGGTAGAACCCTCTATGGGGATGTCAGTGTTGGTAGATCCGCCTTTGGCGGTTACGGACGCAGGGTCACACTCCACAGCATCTGATCCTGTTCCTGGGCCAGCAGATCAGAGGGGGAATGCAGTCATGCAGCCTCAGGCAGTGCCAGAACAGCAAGGTGCACATCGCCTTGCCCCAAACAGGTGTGGTGACCGTCGACGTGGTGGCCGTATGCCACCAGGCAATACCGTATGGGAGAACTCCATGTATGGTATGGCAAACCAACAGGCAGCATCAGTTGAAATGATGGCTCAGGCAATGGAGAGGGTGGCCACTTCCATTATTCCCCCTGAAAGGCAGATGGAGCAACTACAGCAGGCAATAGACTCCATTTGCCAATCACACAGGGAAGACATGTTGCCGTCCAACAGGGACCGACGGGCGGCACTGGAGACTCTGCGCCAATCCATCTCAATAGAGTCCCAGGCCCACAGGGAAGCCCTGAGGGAAGAACTCCATAACCTCAGGGAGACTCTTCTTGACCTTGAGGATTCCACTAATTTGAGGACAGAACAGCAGCTGGAGCGGCTCACACGTTCGCTCTCAGCTGAGATGCAGGCAACACGTGAGCAGATCCGGGTATCACGGGAGGCTATGCGTGCAGAAATGCATGCAACCCGTGAGGTGGTGCATGGGGATCTCCGCACTTTAATCCTCCAGAATCAGACCTTCAACACCCGCATGCTTGCTGACATGGACGACCATACCAGGGCTTTGCATGGGCTGCCTCCCATAGCACCACCACCTCCTGATGCAGCATCAGAGGGTGATGAGAGCGACAGCAGCAATTCTCCCACAATAGCGTAGTCGTGCAGGCCATGAGCCCATGGAGGTGTTTTTTTTCCCAAAATCCACACAGGTGGCTGTTGGTGCGCACCCTGTCCTCAGACCTCCTGGGTGGCCCTCCCCCTACCCCCCAGCCCCCACATGGCCATTTTGTTTTTTTTTTAATTATTTTTTTACAGTGTGTTGCCTTGTGTAGCTCCCGTGGGCATCCACTGTATTCCGGCTGGGCACATGCAGGCTTGTCCTGAGTTTGGGTTAGATGCTTGGTTTCGTGAGACACACACCCCTCCTGCTTCCCATTTCCATGGGCTTGCAAAGGGTGTGACCAAGTGGCAGTGAATTACACAGTGACGTTGGGCTCCCATGAGCTGTGTGGGCAGTCTGTAGTCAATACTGTGTTGACATTCCTAGTGGATATTGTTGTTGTTTTGTACACTGCATGGTGTATTGACATGTGCTTGTGCTTCCATGTCTCCATCCAAATTTGCAGGTTAATTCCTCATGTCTTCACAAGGCCGTCTACTTTGGAGATGGAGTTCATGTTCTATGCAGTACACTGACAAATTCGGAAGGCTGCAACACTACAGCTGGAAGGGGTCGATGTGGTGGCATATTCAGGTTGTAAGACTACGACTACTTTAACTTAGTACTGTCATGTTTTTCCTATGTTTGAGGTTGTGTTTCTGCATTGTATTGTTGGTAAGTATTTGGTCATGTGTGTTGTTAGTTCTACATTACTGGGAGCATATTGTGTGTGGCCAGTTTCCATTAGGGACAGTGTACTTTGTGACACTTGTGTCAGGTTTTGGGGATTTCTTTGTTTGCTTTCACATAGCATGACATGCCATGGTGTGTTGGGTGGCGGAGCTGGGGAGGGGTTGGGTGACATGGCGCTGTTGTCATGTTGTATTTTGCAAGTGGGTAATGAATTTACCAGCATAGTGTCTTTTGATGACACAGCATTGGTGGTGTTTGTGTAGGTAGGGATACACACAATGTAACACTTCCAGGTGACCAATCTCAGGCTGGTATGGTTGTGACAGTTGACTGTCCCTTATGTCATCATCATTGATTGTCAGCTGGTATGTGCCAGGGCTGTGTGCACTCCACAGGGTTGTGATTTTAAATGAAGTAATTAGCCACCAGCTGCGTTCGGACTGCCTCACCCTGTGCCCTTTCCCCTCCCATGCGCAGCGGGGGTGCATGTGGTTGGGGATGTGGGGGCACCACCATGTCCACCGGCAGGCCCCGACGTGTTGCAACGTTGTGCAGGACACATGCTGCCACTATGATCCTGCACACTACTGGGGGAGCGTATAACAGCTGCCCGCCAGAACGGTCAAGGGAGCGAAAGCGTGACTTGTGCACTCCGAATGTGCGCTCCACTATGCCCCGGGTTGCAATGTGGGCTGTTTTGTATCTTACCTCGGGTGGCATGGTGGGGTTCCGAATTGGCGTCATCATGTGGGTGCTCAGAGGGTAGGCACTGTCCCCTGGGGAGGTGGTGATGGGTATCATTAGTGGGGTTGTGCCATTACTCAATCTGACATGCATGCATGTGGCATTTATACTCACCAAGCAGCCATGTATCACCATGCCGCCCAGCTTCTAGGTCCCGGTTTAGGGTTGACATTCTGTAAATAAAACTGGTGTGGGTGGACCCTGGATAGTTGGCATATACTGAGGTGATGATTCCCTTGGCATCACATACTACCTGCATGTTGATGGAATGCCCGTGCTTGCGGTTTCTATAGATGTGCTCTGATGCCCTAGGGGGACGTAGAGCCATATGGGTGCAATCAATGGCACCTAGCACTTTGGGGAATTGTGCCACCCCGTAGAAATCCTGGACGGCAGCCTGCCTTTCTGCAGGTGTTCTGGGCAGGTATAAGTGCCTGCGGACTAATGGGCGTGCAGTCATGATGGCCAAGACCTGGTGTAGGCAGTGTGACTGCGTGGCATGTGACACCCCCCCACTATAGCACTTGTGTGCTGAAATAATCCAGTGGCTGTTATATGGTGGGGGCTTCCCAGGGCCCCCACCTGCACTCGCACGCACACCGACACACACAGACCAGGAACCACGCAGGACATAGGTGCTCTGCTCGGGTCCCCGGCTCAAACTGCCGGAGAACCGTCTTTATTCATAACAGCGCATGCGCGAGCCTCGATCCCGCTCGCGCATGCGTAACACTTGCGTAGTCACTACGCAACATCCCTCCTTTTCCCCCCAAACAAGAAACCATAACAACTTATGTAACTACCAACAGTACTTCAAACTTTAACGGCCAGTCTCGTACCGGTTACGAGGCAGAGTCCATAATAAAGTCTTGGAACCTCTGTGGCGGCTTGCGCCCCGCCCGGCTCGAGTACCCGTGTGCCTCGGCTGGGGGCACGTCTCGGGCGGTCCGTCATCCCTCGGTGCCAATCTGGCATGCTGTTCGGGCTTCCGCGTGGTGCTCTCTTGCGGGTCAGGTGCTGCCTCTATGCGCTTGAAGAATGACACATTCCTTGTGACTGTTCCCTGTGCATTGGCCGCAGTGACCATGGACACTTTGACATGGGTCACCCCCAGTGGCTGTGCCTCATAGGGCAACAACAGTTTTCCTTCCGGCCTCCTGTTTCGCACCAGCACGGTGTCCCCCACTGCGATCGCCTTCTCCGGCAATCCTCGCCGAGCCGTCCCTCTCTCGTTCCTGGCAGCTCTTTCTGCTCGCACCCGGTTGTTGTAGATCTCCCCCAGACCCTGACCTTCCACTTCGGGCAACAGTCCTCGGGGTACCCATTTAAAAAGGGCCTCTGCCTGCGCGACCCCAGTAGATTGATGTGGGTTCTTGCGATACTCCCGCAAAAAGTCAAACAGGTTGCGCCATAGATCTTCCCCCCCATTCATCGATATGCAAAAGATCTTGTTGAGCGTCCGCATGAAGCGTTCCACCTCCCCATTGGCCCGGGGCCAGAGTGGGGTGACTTTCCGGTGCTTTATCCCCCTTTCCTCAGAGTAGCGAGCAAACTGCTGCCCTTGGAACGGCGACCCGTTATCCGAACAGATCTCCAGAGGGAAACCATGGGTGGCAAACATTTTCTCCATGGCCAGGATGGTGTGGTCACTTGCCATGGACTCAACCAGCTCCACCTCGGGATAGTGGGACCACTGGTCCGTCACCGCCAGAAAGTACATTCCACGGCTCATGGACCCGAAGTCTGCATGCACAGTCCCCCACGGGCGTTCACTCCTCTCCATGGCTTGGATAGGCGGCCCTCTCTGCACCGGATTCCCCGCCCGGCATGGAACGCAGGCCCGCACAAACTCGTTCACCGTGCTCTCTAGATCCGGGAACCACACTTTTAACCGGAGCCGCGCCTTCGTCTTTGCAGTCCCCTGGTGTCCCTTGTGGGCCAACTGCAGCACCTTTCCCAACAGAGTGCGCGGGATGACTATCTGGTGCCCCCTCAGCAGGAGGCCATCCTCGGCCACCAGCAGCTCATGACATGTTTTCCAGAGTGCCCTCAAGTCCTTTTGAGCATCGTTGCCCCTACTGGCATTGTTCATCAACACCTCGCGCCATTCCCCACTTGACAAGGCCTCCTTGATCATCAAGAACATCTTGTCAGCATTCGACTCGTCCGCAATTTCCTGGTGTGCCAGGGCAACAGGCAGTGCTGCCTCCACCACCAGGTGCACCGCCTCAACACAGTCCGCCACCTCATCCGAGTCCCTGGGCCGCACAGCCCCCAGGTGTCGGGACAGATAATCCACTGGATTGTGGGTGCCAGGGCGATACATCAGCCTGGACCGGTACTCCATTAGCGAGAGCATCCACCTCTCGATGCGTGGTGGTGGTTTGGACAACGCTCCAGACATGATCGGGATCAGGGGCTTATGATCCGTCACCACCACTACAGGCTTCCCCAGAATGTAAATGCGAAAGTGCTTGCAGCCCCATAGGATAGCCAAGGCCTCGCGCTCGATCTGTGAATAGCGCCTCTCTGTCTCGGTGAGAGCCTTGCTGGCATATGCAATGGGTCTCATGGTCCCTTGGGGGTCCGCCTGCATGAGAACCTCCCCCAGTCCAACAGGGCTGGCGTCCACCACGATCTCCGACTCCCGGTCTGGATTGAAGTAGGCCATCGTTTCCTGGCCCGACAGGGCATTCTTGATGGCGGCAAACACCCTCTGTACCTTCCCGGTCCAGTTCCAGGCCACGTCATTTCTAGTCAGTTATCTGAGGAAGAGAGGAGACGGAGAAGAACACTTCAGTTATGTCTTTATTGTGGAGCTGCCGCGCATTATCTGGGTACGTGCCCCTTACGACCCCAGAAGAAGAAAGCGGGAAACTAGAGGACCTGTCACTTATTGGGAAGGCAGTGACAGGTCCCATTTCCTCCTCAGACCTTTCCCCATTTTGCACAGAACTTTATCCCATGAAACCCGCAGTGTTACAGACTTTGAAGATTCAGATCAAGTTGCCTGACAGAACCCTGGAAGTGTCTGGTCTGTTGGATAGCGAGGCTTCCGGCAATTACATTGATGAGACTTTTGCTTTTGTAAACCGGATTCCACTCTTGCTCAGACCCACTGCTCTGCCCGTGGAAGTCCTCGACGGAACTCCTTTGTCTTCTGGACCCGTCCGCCAATGTACAGTGGGTCTACATCTTCAGATTGCCGACCATTTTGAAGACCTCGCTTTGGATGTCATCAAGTCTCCTACCTACAAGGTGGTTTTGGGGTTACTCTGGCTGCAACATCATAATCCGGCAATTGACTGGAGGACGCACACGTTGACCTTCTCCTCCGCAGTCTGTGCCCAGAAGTGCGGTTTGTCCGCTCCGATCCGAGCTTCTTCGACCCCTTTGGAATCAATTGGCAAAGGGCTCAGTGTGTGTTCTACCTCTCAAGTTCCACTGCAATATGTTGATTTTGGACAAGTGTTTTCTGAACCAGGCGATATACCTCTACCACCACATCGCTCGTTTGATTGTTCAATCGAGTTGTTACCGGACAGCGTGATTCCCCATGGGAAACTGTACGCCTTGACAGGGGACGAGAGACAAGTGCTCCAAGACTACTTGTCGGATTGCCTACAGAAAGGATACATAGTCCCGTCCAAGTCGCCCGCAGGGTTTCCCCTGTTTTTTGTGAAGAAGAAAGAGGGCACTTTGTGACCTTGTGTGGACTATCAACAACTAAACGACATAAATATCAAAGACCGGTACCCACTTCCATTGATTCGCAGTATCCTGGAAACTCTACACACCACCCGGATCTTTACCAAACTGGACTTACGTGGAGCCTATCATCTTGTGCGCATCAAGAGTGGAGACGAATGGAAAACGGCGTTTAAGACACCTTTTGGGCATTTCGAGTATAGAGTCATGCCATTCGGTTTATGTAACGCCCCAGCTATCTTTCAACGGTTCATGTACAACATCTTTGGTGATCTTATTGGCTTATCAGTTTGGGTATATCTGGACGATATCCTCATTTTTTCCAGTACCATCGAAGAACATGTAGGACATGTACGCGAGGTCCTTCGCGGTCTGTCTCTCAATCATGTATTCGCTAAGGAGGAGAAATGCTGTTTTCACCAGTCCAGTATTGAATTCCTGGGGTTTGTGATCAATCAGGATGGGGTTGAGATGGATCCCAAGAAGGTTCGAGCAATACAGGAGTGAAAACAACCCCATGACATAAAATCTCTACAACGCTTCTTGGGATTCGCTAATTTCTATAGGCGCTTTATTCCACGGTTTTCTCAAATCTCAGCGTCCCTTACCAGGCTGACCAGCAGTAAGATCATTTTCAAGTGGGATTCCCTTGCGTCTCAGGCATTCGACACCTTGAAGTCGGCCTTCATGGCCGCCCCGATTCTGCGTCACCCACAGGATGACTTACCGTATATCGTGGAAGCAGACGCTTCGAATTTTGCAGTTGGGGCGGTTCTCCTGCAAAGTGATCCGGTTACATCTGTTGAACATCCAGTGGCCTACTTCTCACGCAAGTTGAATCCCAGCGAAAGAAATTATGCGGTCATCGAAAAGGAGCTGTTGGCCATCAAAACCGCATTTGAGGAATGGAGGCATCACCTACTTGGGGCCCGTTTTTCGGTGGAGGTTCGTACCGATCATCGTAACCTGCAGTACCTGCGCTCCCTGCAATGTTGAACGCCCCGTCAGGCTAGGTGGGCCTTCTTTTTCTCACCATTCGTGTTTCATGTCACCTATGTTCCTGGAGCCTCCAACTTGAAGGCGGATGCCCTCTCCCGATCATTGGAAAGAGTGGAAGAAACATCCAGTTCAGATAAGCCGCTGATTTCCCCTCACCATTTCCTGTTGACGTTGTCACCTCATCTACAGTCAATTGCTGATGCCACCCGGATGGCTCCTGAAAGACCGGCCCTTCTTCGGCAAATGTCGGTATCTGAGCATGACGGGCTCCTGTTTTGCCGGAAGAGGCTTTACATCCCCAAGGGTACGATTCGAGACGGCGTTTTGCATGGGTTTCATGATTCACCACTTGGAGGTCATTGAGGGGTGAAAGCCACACGAGAGTTGATATACCGACAGTTTTGGTGGCCTGGTTGGGCTACCGACGTCCAGAAATACATCGAGAGTTGTCCCGTCTGTGCCCAATGTAAGGTTTCTACGACCTTTGGGACTGCTAGTACCCACAGAATTAGCACCATACCCTTGGCATACCATAGCTACGGATTTTGTGGTTGATCTACCTCCTTCTAATGGGTTTACGTGTATAATGGTCGTGGTGGATAGCTTCACTAAATATGCTCATTTCATCCCGTTTCACAGGATCCCTACAGCTACGCAGATGGCTTCAGCTTTTTTCCATCAGATCTATCGCCTACATGGTCTTCCTGAAAAGATTATCTCAGATCGTGGTTCTCAATTTCTCTCTGCTTTCTGGAACAAGGTGTGTGGTCATCTGGGAATTCGTAAGGCTTTAAGCTCTGGCTATCACCCGCAGACCAACGGGCTCACCGAAAGGACAAATCAGACTCTGGAGGAGTATCTCCGTTGTTTTGCTAACGCAACTCAGTCCAACTGGAAGTCGTACTTGGATCTTGCAGAAGTATCCTGCAACAATACTGCCCACGCTTCTATTGGAGTTAGTCCGTTCTTCTGCTCAGCGGGTCAACATCCCAAGTTGGTGCCATTTCATCCTGTGCCCACTAGTACAGTTCCATCTGCTGATGTCCTGGTCTCAACCACTCAACGACAACAGGAATTGGCTTGCAGGATCCTGAAGGAAGCCAAGGAGCGGATGAAGGTCCAGGCTGACAGGAAGAGGAGTGTGGAACCAGACTTTCGGGTTGGGGATAGGGTTTGGTTGTCGTCCAAGAACCTGCCACTTCGCAATTTACCGGTCAAATTAGCTCCTCGGTATTTTGGTCCGTTCAAAATCACCAAACGATTGTCTTCTGTGGCCTTTCGTCTTCAGCTACCTCCCACTTGGCACGTACACCCTGTTTTCCATGTCTCCCTATTGAAACCCTATGTGGCCGATTCCTATGGCCGATCCTGCCCTCGTCCAGCCTCTGTCCTTGTGCAAGGGGTCCCTGAATTTGAGGTTCAGGAGATTTGCGATGCCCGCTACCGCAGGGGGGTGCTTCATTTTTTGGTTGATTGGAAGGGGTACCCGGTTTGTGATCATACTTGGGAACCACGTCGGCATGTGCATGCTCCCCATTTGGTTCGCGAGTTCTATGATCGATTTCCCTGGAAGCCTGGGGCTCCGGGTCTTTCTGGGAGGGGGCATAGTGTCACGCCACTATTTGGGAGACCGGGGTCCGTTGCACCCGCTCCCTCTCCCATCTCCTGGCGGATCTACCCACGCTTTCGCGCTTGGGCGTTCGCCGGGGGAGAGGTGCTGGGGCCGGTGCTAGAGGGTTGCGGTGCATGCGCGGGAAACCACTGTCTCGGTTCTGCGCATGCGCCGTAGATTGGGCCTCCGCTCTAGGAAGGGCTTGCCTTCCAAGCCTCATTCTGGGTCCGCCGGCGCTCGGAAACGAAACGGCTTGCGTTTCAGGCCTCGCGAGTGCCGGCGGCCCATAAGAGGAGCCGCGAGCAGTTGCAATTCGCGTCTCAACGCGGTTGCTTCGGTCGTGTTGCTCGCTCCAGCCACTTGTGGTTCCTGCTTCCCTGTGCCTGGCCTTGCCTTGCACCAACCAGCTCTTTGTTCTCCCTGCCTTGTGGGTTCCCTGCCTGCCTGGTCCCAGTCTCCAACTACCTGCCTGGGCCCTCCTTGCTCCTGTCTGTTTTTGAGCCTCCCTGGGTCTGGTTTTCAGTTTTCCCTGCTTTTCCCTGGGGTCTCCCGCTTTCTTTCCTGGGCTTCTCCCTGGGTCTTCCTGGGCCAGCTTTTCCTCTTGCTTCCTGGGGCCCTCGTTCACTGTTTTGGGACATACCTTAGGGATCCCTACTCTTGGTGGTCTCCCCTCCCGATCTGGTTCCCTCTTCTTGTTTGGTCCTGCCTGGTGCCTCATCCTTTGGACCTACTGTACCTCGAGCAGATCCGTCATCCCTGACCAGCTACGTGAATCTGCTGGAACTTGTCTTCCCGTGGATTGGGGGCCTTTCCTTGTATTCTTCTGAGAAGTATCCCGGACTATCTCGCTTCTTCACTGGATCATCTACTTCTGGAAAAGATTCTTTTGGACTTCACCAGTATCCAGTAACCTTCCATCAGACTGTGGCCTCTCCTGCCTGTGCTTGCACAGTCCCTTCGTCACGTTAATCAGGAGAGTGTCTTCCGTGACGCTGGGAGTTGGTCCATTCACCACCCTGTGTCATTAGGGTGGTGGAGAGGCTGGTTCCCCGAGTCACATGCTCGTCAATTCACTGGATGCAGCCTGGCGGTCCCAACTAGAACCACAGTCAAGAAAACAGGTACTCAGTTCTCACGCACTTCTCTGCTTGACACTTAGTTTCCCAGAACTGCACCCTTGCAGCAGCTGGTTACGGACCATCTCCTCTTCATTCACCAACCTGCAGGAGGTTGCCATGTGTCTCAGCCCAGCACAGAACTGGTCCAGCGACACCTCATCATGTTGCCGTTCCGTGCCCATGACGAATCTATCAAAGTCCATGTTGGCCATGGGCAGGAAGTGATCTCTTAGGGCTTGCTTCACCGCATCATACGTGACCACCAGAATGTTGAGAGAGTCATAAATTCTGTGCACCTCTGTGCCTGCAGAATACACCATGATGGCAATTTTGGCGTCGTCATCCTCTGAAAAACATTTCCAGTTTCTTGACCCACAGGAGCCATTTCGGCCCCAGCTTGGAGGGTGGGCCCGTGGTTTCATATTCGGGCATGGGGGCTAGTGTGCTGTGTATTCTGCGTGGGATGGGCACAAGGGCACGCTCATTCTCCCCTTCTTCACTCATGCTGGCGAGCAGGCCACATACTCATGATGACACTTGATGGCGAAGGCGTGATCTCGGCACCAAAACCACCTTTCTTCTCCTTCTTTATCAAAACCACTGCCCTAGGGCAGTGGGAGGGTCCAAAAATTGTAACTGCTGCACTGGAGATCACAACCGGCGCACGAGCACCCTCTCGGGCTGCAACCGCTGCAATCTCTGATAGCACAAAATGGCCGCCGGCCGCACGTGTGAGTCCGAGACCACACGGAGCATCAACTCACCTCCTCGTCGCCAGTGTTAGATGGTGGGGGCTTCCCAGGGCCTCCACCGGCACTTGCACGCACACCGACACACACAGACCAGGAACCACGCAGGACGTGTGTGCTCTGCTCGGGTCCCCGGCTCGAACTGCCGGAGAACCGTCTTTATTCATAACAGCGCATGCGTGAGCCTCAATCCCGCTCGCGCATGTGTAACACTTGCGTAGTCACTACGCAACAGTGGCCAAGAAGTCCAGTAGATTGAGGACCTTCTCCAGGGGGCTGAGTGCTTGGGAGCACAGGGTGGGTGATGTGAGGTCATCCTCCCACTCACTGACCAGGTCGAGTATTATGTGAGGTGGAAACCTGTACCTCCCATACACCTGGTCATCAGGCATCCCAAAAAGGCTGGTTCTGGGTGTAAAAATTCTGGGCCTGACTATCTCCCTCCTCCTCCTGTGGTATCCCACAACCATTGCTGCTAGGAACAGTATATTCATCCTGGCGTCTGAGCTTGTTTGTTGTTTGCGCGCACTTTTATGCTGCGCGGGTCCACGTACGCCTGCTTCCTGTTGGCGTACGTGTTTCCGGATTAGCGCGTCTTTTTTGGCGTACGCGTTAGCCCTGTTCGTTTCCATGAATAGTTTTGTTCCATGAATACGCCCCGTGTTACGCCTACTTTTGTTGTGTGCGCCGCGCCATGTGCGCTTAGCGCACGCTGGTTGAAGGCATGTGTGCCAGCGTGCGCCAAGCAGGATTTTGGCGCACATCCATGGATTTCCACGCGCACGGACTTCCATGAATCGCTGTGCGCGGGTTTCACTGCGATTTTCGCACTGGCCTGCGATTCGCATGCTTTTGCACGCTTGCGCTGAAATTTTTGGCGCACATTAATTCCCTGAATCGTCACCCTAGTTTATAAACTGTACTATGCTAAAAGTCCTGCTTTAGCACTAGCCAATTTAAATAACATTCTTCTACATGGTACAGCAAAAGATCTACTAGAAGAAATCGACTATATCCAGAAAAAATATTTTGGAACTGAAACCCACTTACAGAATGAAATAGCTGTAAATCAAATTAGTAACAATTCTACACATGGCAACCTTTTACTACACACATAAAAAAAAGAAATACTAACATTTAAAAGTACATCAGCTGAAGTACCAAACCATGAGCGTGTATGTTGCCGCAGAAATTTTTATTAAAGTAACACAAAAACTGTAGACATGTCATACAAAATAGAAGACAATGAAGATTCTAAATGATTTGAATTAGCTCTCTACCTTATAGCAGAAAACAAATACGAAATAACAAACCCCGTAATACTTTGTAGTTACTTGACAACAACCAAACTCCTTCACATGCTATCACAAATAATTTGGAATTATATCCACTACCAAAAGACCTTCAACAACTTAATTTATATGAGAGCATCCTAATTCAAACAGTGCACCCATTTCAAGCAATAATACGCCTTAACCAGAAACTGCAAAATTACCTCCCTCTGAATTAGTGAAAGGTATTTGAGGAAAAGTAGTGTATTTACCATTAGATCTAAAAGTAAATGTGCACACACTAGGAGTTCAACGTCCAATGCAACAATCTTTAATTATCTTGGTAAATGGAGTACCTACAAAAGACAAAAACATTTGGCAACAGCTGGTAGATTTACATAAAGTTAGAGAAGCCTTGCAATATCTTAAAGAGAATAATGAATATTACAAAGAAATTAATATTGAAGAAAACTTGAAGGATACAACTGAAATAATTCAAGAGACACAAGAAGCTGGTCAATTTAAGCTCCTAAATCCTGCTACAATATCAAACACTTTAGACCATTATACAATTAATCCATTCCACTCTAATGACACCATAGAAGATGCACTGGAAATGTACCAAATGCGTCAAACAAAAGGATCACCAATCAGCATATGGGAAAAAATGTATAGAAGCACATGCTTTTCTTCTACTCTTTCCTACTGGCAAAGAAGGAAGGTACTATGATAGACCTATTCAAATATCAGCATCAAAATACCGCTCATTATGGATGTATTCTGAAGATCCCCGATTTAGACAAAATGTGGAATACATATTCCACCTACTCTTTGAAAGTGAACTAGCAACTTTATGTTACGGAGTTGCACACATATTAAAATCAGAATCACACTTTCAAAATATGACAGCTACACAATTATTACAAAAAGTGCAACAAAAAGATGAGGTTTTAGAATCAAATATTACAAATCTATTAGCAAATATGCGTGGTACTAAAGAGTACTGGTTTCGACCTCACGGAGATGTATGTTGTATGATCAGAAACCTTGGCCCACCCACTTGGTTTGTTACATTAAGTTGTGCAGAATATGCATGGGAAGATTTACATGATTTCCTACGCATATCAAACAAAAACAAAACAAACATAGATATACTAACACCTGTAGAACTTTGTTTTCTGGATCCTGTTAATGTTTCAAGATATTTTCACCATCGCTTCATTGCTATGCTACATTTTATTTGTAATAAAACTGTTCCTCCCCTTGGAGAAGTGCAACACTTCTTTTGGAGAAAAGAATACCAAGCCAGAGGAGCACCACATATCCACATGCCTTTATGGATTAAAGATGCTCCAAAATTTGGTCAAGACAGTGATGCCACTGTTTTACAGTTTATTGTAAAATATGTCACTTGTGAAATTCCATCGGAATCCCAAAATAGTGATCTTCATGCACACATTTTACAATTTCAAAGACACAAATGTGGCAAATATTGTCATCGCAAATACAAAAACAAAGGGAAATACTACACCAAACGCCGATTTGGTTTCCCTAGACCAGTTACAAATACAGGTCAAGTGAACAATCTCATGTCTTCAGTTAGACATAGGCCCTCATTACGACCCTGGCGGAAAGTAACTGACCTGACCGCCATAGCGTAAATAGCGTTTCCGCCATTGCACGATGGAGTAAAGTGCGGCTAATTCCGACCCATCGGGCATGAGCATTACGCCACGACGGAAGTGCAAAGTCCGCGATGGCGGAAATGTCCCCAAAACGCCCCTCACCGCCGTCGTACGGCGCCCTAGGTGCAATTCCGCCACCCATCATAGCGGTCACCGTAATGAGCGGTAATCGCAAAATACGGTGACCGTAAATATACGGAAACGGAAGTAAAAACATGGGGCCGGAACGGGAAACAGCACGCCGTACACCTACAAAATCAGAATCCCAACACAACCATTACAAACCCGACCCTGAGACACATCCCAACCCGTAAGCCACCCTAGTTAAAACAATCAAAATTGGAAAAGTTGCTATAAAAGCGTGCGACCGCAAGCGGCAGGTCCACTTCTCCCATGAGGAACTCACCGTGCTCACAGAGACCCTCCAGGAGAATGCTGCCGTCGTCTTCTCGACGCAAATGACCAGGACGGCACTTGCGAACAAGAAGGCCATATGGGCCCTGGTGGCACAGCGGGTAAGTGCGGTGGGGACCACACCCCGCAACCCACAGCAATGCAGAAAGCGATGGGACGACTTGCGGATACGCATACGGAGCATACTATCAGCCAACAGTAACATTGCCACAGCTACCGGGGGAGGATCGGAATCACCCATCAAGTTGACCCCCTGGGAAGAAATCTGTGCCTCCACCATTGGAATGGAGAGTATAGAGGGAGTCGGAGGGATGGAGAAAGGAGTGCAGACATCCGAAGAATCAGGTAGGCGGGCCAAATAAAACAATGCTAAATCCACAATGTCCAATCATGTGAAGTATCATGTGTCCACATAGTGCAACAGAAACACATGTCCAGGAGAACGTCCACATACATTGGCCTGATAGCACACTTTAAAAGTCACATTAAATACATAAATAATTAAAAATCCTAAAAACACCCTCTACACGTGCAGCATGCACACCCTAACTGCAGGCTGCAAAACAACTGCATCCTCAATCCACACAAAAATGAAACCACCTCCAAGGCCCTGACCCAAATCACCCTCAGGTACCACCCCAATGCATGTGATACATCGCCATTCCAATTTCCACAGACCCATAAATAACGCTCGCCCTCCTTTACTCCACCACAGGGTCCGATTCAAACGACGAGCTCCAGGACACCCCTACCAGCACACCTGCAAAGAGGGCCAAGACCAACGGCCAAAGACCCTCCACCTCAGCTGCACGGATCAAGACACGGCAGCAGCACAAATCAAGTGGCAGCACACAGGAGGGGACTTCAACAGGCACCCCAGCAGCCAGCATGCCCACAACAGCAGCACCACAGGTCCCCCCAATGGATGCCACAGAAGGCACTGCTTCTGGTGGCAGCAGCACCATAGGTGACACTGCATTAATGGCAGCATGCTCCGACACAGAAAACGGTGCTGTCGATGTAGGACCCATCCATGACCTGTCTCAATCCCCCTGTTTGTTTCATCCCGTACACCATGAGGATACCACGCAGGGGCACCCACAAGACGACTACTGGCCATCCCCCACAAGCCCTGTGGCAAGGCAACATGAGGTGATCAGCCCCTCTGTGATACCACCGCAAATGGCCATGGCCCAGCAGAGGCAACAGTCCCTCGACCAGGTGATCGTGCAACAGCAGCAACTGGCCACGCTCCTCAAGGAGCATGCTGATGAATGTGGGGGTTCTAAGGCAGTCATAGAAACATCTACTGAGACACTTAGGGCACAAATGGAGAGAAGTACAGAGACACTAAGGGTACAAATGGAGAGAAGCACCGAGAGCCTGAGGGGGGAACTGCATGCGACGTCCAAAGACGTATGTGGTGAACTTGCCGCTGTGCGCCATGTGCTCACTGAGCTCTCACAAACCCTTAGGGACATGCATGGACGTGAGCAGGCAGAGACATCATCCGTTGCAAGTTCCGTCCAGGGCAGCCCCCAACGTAGATCTGGGAGGAACCTGCGCTCCACAGGCAGGGGTGCCCCTGATACCCGGAGAGGGGGCTTGCAATAGCGTCTGCCCACTGACAATGAGCATCTTTGGACACTGGTGTTCGGGGGGGAGGTAGGAGGGTGGAGGGGGGGTGTTGGGCTTTCTTGGGTGGCGGGTTGATGGGGTGTGTAATATAATTTCACATATGCTATAAACATTACATAATCATCCAATGAGATGTGTGGACATTGATCTTTGTGTACGAGGCCTTTATTGGCGTACAGTCCACATTGTGCATGTTCCAGACACACACAGTGCCACAAGTCCCGTGTCCATGTATCAGCCACCAGGCGTGAGTGCTAGAAGCATGAATCTATGATATTCTGACGAATTTCACGGGCCTCCTGTGCCTCGCGGACTCCTTGAGGTGCTGCCACATCCCCACCCTCATCATGACCATCTTCAGGTGCTTGCAGTTCTGCGTCAGGGGGCATGGGCACATTTCTACGTACGCACATGTTGTGTAGCATGACACATGCCATGACCATCTTTGCAACCTTCTCATGGCGGTACAGGAGTGCCCCGCCAGACCTGCTGAGGCAGCGGAAACGAGCCTTCAGTAGGCCGAATGCCTGTTCAATGACTACACGGGTACGTGAGTGGGCATGGTTGTAGTCCTCCTCATGCTGGTTCTGTGGGTTCCGGAGTGGTGTAAGGAGCCATCTCTTCAGTGGATACCCGGCATCACCTGTATGTGGACAATAAAGGATGTTTGTGGAATGACATTGCTAAGTACGCACCCCCCCCCTTCCTGCCAGGTCATTGCCGCATCACATACCCCACATTATCATGCATGAAATGAGACTCACCGAGTAGCCAGGATCTGTTCCCTGCGTGTCGCTCCATGTAGCGTGGTATTGTAGAGTTCCTCAAGACCATAGAATCATGGGTTGATCCAGGAAATCGGGCACAACAATGTGTAAAGATCCTGTTGGAGTCACACACCATCTGTACATTAAGAGAATGATATTGTTTCCGGTTGCGGTACTGGGCCTCCATGGCATGTGGGACAACCAATTCCACATGGGTGCAGTCGATGGCACCAATGCAACCCGGTATTCCGGCCAGTGCATGGAATCCCACTTTTGTGTTTGTAATCTCCAGCTCCGAGCGTGGTAAAGAGATGTAGTCGTCTGCGTGCTTCAGGAGGGCATCGAGCACTTGCGATAGTGTCCGTGACAACAGTGGCTGTGAAATGCCATGCAACTGTCCGACTGTGTGCTGGTAGGTGCCTGTGGCCAGGAAGTGGAGTACAGACACCACCTTCAGTAGGGGTGGGATGGCGGGCTGCCTGCGTGGTGGTAGTGGCTGTGCTGGTGGCCCTTGCTGGCCCTGCCTTGCCCTCCTCCTCCTCCTGCGTCTCCTCTGTGCGGCCGGTTGTTGTAGTAGTTGGTGTTCGTCTTCTTCTTGAAGTTGTAGTACTTGCAGTGCTATCAGGTCCCCCAGGGCCAACATCGCTAGTCCTGCCGGTAGCATTTTGGAGTGGGTGTGGTTGTGGGAGGGGGTTGGGTGTGCAATTTATGTGTTTTCAGGCTGTATAGCCTCCACCTGTGGTGATTCATTCCACCTGTGCCAGCTGCAATCCCCTTTGGGCGAGCACGTCCCGCACACAACGCTGCAATGTGACGCATGGCATCTTGCTATTACAATCATGTATTTAATCCCGATGGCAGTGAAATATTGGCTTATATGTTCATTCTGCTATGGTCCCATTGTTTCACATACTATCTTTGCAGTCGCGAACAAATTTGTGAAGGGTCAGTGGAATGTAGTACTCGATTAACGGTGGACCCTCATGCAGCACTGTACCGAGGTTCACCGACGGGCGGGGCGTCCCATTTGTGAGTGAAGCCAGTTGCCATTTTCACACACTGCCGCACTACATGGATGAATTTGTGATTTCAAGCGGTCACAGATGCCTTATCGACGTGATGTTGCAAATGAGGAATTCGAAGGACAGCGCTTTCGGTTTTCAGCTAGCGGCGAGGAGACGCCCACAGGTCTGACTGCAAATATAACGTTCTATTGTTTAATGTCCTTGGGACAGGGGCCATGGCGAGAATGCAATGATTGATATGAATAGTATGGGATGCGCAATAGCGTAGTGGACGATAAGGCAGGACGTTCCCAAATACATGTTACTTCACAACACTAGAATTCCGGGCTGGAGCACAGTGGATTTTGCAGACTGCATTACGCACAGACTCAATGGAAATTTCAAATGTGATGTGAGTAAATAATCAGGCGTTTTCATACCGGGATGAGGGAATGATGTATGGATGCATGGACAGATGATTTAATTGAGAGTTTGCCATGTACATGGCTTTTCGGAATCTATCCCCTTCCCCTGCGCTATGTGATGCAGAGCTGCCATAGTGGGACCATCATCTATCTGCCCTTGTTGAACCCTCCCTGTCTCGACGCGCCTTCAAACACTTGTGTCTATGCACGTTACTAATCCCATCTAATGGATTCTGTCTTAACAGACGCATGCACACAAACGCTCGTTTGTAATAGTGTTTTCACCTCGATTTATATAGTTATGATTCGCAAGTGATTTTTGGGTGGAAATAATCCTTTTGAGTGGGCTAGCATGCATATGGCTGTAGATTTAGTGTGATCATTGAAGTGAGTAATACAAATGAAGTTCTGATGCCCATGCTATTCTTTTTCATTTCATTTGGGTGACAGGTATCTCCTCCCCTTTTTCCGCTGCCATCTGTATGCCACTCCTGCAGATGGCTTTTACTCCCGACACCTGCTGCTTCGAGTTAATCAGTGGAGCACCATTACGATCTTATGGGACGATCGCCAATGGGCCACATGCCCTTACGCAGTACTAGTGGCTAGGAGCTACATATCAACCTTTCAGCTGGACTAGTGCCTACCTAATGGGACGGCCCTGCGGTTCTCGGCGCTTCCATGTTGCCTTTTTGAACGTGAATGTAGCCCCTGTGTACCATGAAGGAACAGGGCGTCACACAAGAAGAAACTGGTCATTTATTGCGGATGCAGCCCACAGTAATGAAAAAGATTTTGGAGTTTATGACCTAATAGCTGTATGGGCTTGGTGAATTTGATGTGCATTAAAATTTGATTCTGATTTCAACCGTGTAGCGTTATTCTTTGCAAGTAATGTAGCATATTCCTGTTTGTGGAGCGGTGTATTGTGAGGAGATCTGCATTGGGTTCCGGCTTCTGAGTATAGTTGCGTGGTACTGTACTGGCCGCGTTTGCCTACGAAGCCCAGTAAGGTCAGGGATGGGGCCTGCCATTATGACTGTTTTAATGATGTCATGCTCAAGGGCGGGGGATTAGCTTTTGTGTAACAGATGCCGGTCAGCCAGGTGGATTGGTGGAATGATGTGATTATCAGAAAATGGCTGGTCACAGGTGCCTGTGTTTGCGTGCGTTTCTTGGAGGGAGACTGAGGTCATGTCCATTGGAATAGCTTCTGTATTCGTGCCATCTGTGCCCTGCAGCTCCCATTGGCCCCTCTTGAGATGAGCCTGGCTGCTCAGTCACTCTGCCAACTTGTGTGGTACATGCTTATGCTGATGGTTGGTTTGTTTACTGGCAAGGGTACAGGGCTGGTGCAGTCTCCCTCAGGATACTGCTTTGAATGTTGCCTTACACTGGTGTCAAGCGATGGGGGCCTGTTGTTGTTTTGTCTCATGTTTCAGTTCATATTGCTGTACTTGAACCTTCACGTGCCTGTGCTGCATCAGTACGGCAATGGTGACATGCCAAATATGGATGGCCACTCACAAGGCACTTGGAGCCCCTACATTCATTTGTTCGTTGGCATGCATGTGTGACTTGTACATTTCACTGGTTGCATTGTGTAACTTCATTGCACCTACGAGGTGTTGTGCAATGTGGGCAGGGAGTGGTGTACAGGCACTCAGTAGGGCCATTTACGGTTGGTTCACGATGCCGTAATTCTCACCATGGCGGAATGGTACTTTCCGCCATGCTTGATGGCGTTAAGTAAATGTCCGCTAGGGTCAGCATTCGCGTACCGTTGCGCCATGGTGGTAATTACGGTTTTGCATGGCGCGCGTGCGCGTACTTGGTGCAGTTAGCGTTGGCGTTCACTATGGTGTCGCTGATGGCATCGTACTTTATGGTGACGGGTCATAATCGCACCGAGCGGTATTCGATGGCGCTATTACATTTCCGCCATCGTTTTTCGATTTCCGCCAGGGTCGTAATGAGGGCCATAGTGTTAAAGGTAAGTCACCTAAAAATACATATTACATAAAAAGAAAAGAAGAAGATAAATATATCAATGATTACAATGCAATCATTGCCCACTTATGGAATGTAAACATAGATGTGCAGTACATTGCAGACAATTCTACTGCAGTTGCACGATATGTCACAGCTTACTTAACCAAAGCAGAAAAGACAGAGCTGCAAGACCTCTGGAATGACCTGTCATCAGATAAAACAGTGGGCCTCATTACAAATCAGACGTTAAGGGGTTAACGGCGCCGACCCTTAACGCCTGATTCCGAGGTCCATTAGCGCCATGGTGAGTTTATTGCCTGCTTTTTGCAGGCGTTAAAATCCATGACGCTAAGGGACCTTGGTGCTAATTATGCCACTGTAATTTACGGTGGCGTAATTAGCGCCTTCCCGACTCCCATTATGCCCTATGGGGCAAAAATGGGAATGGGGAAGGGTAAAATGGGAAATGGGGATTTACCGCCCCACTCACCTTGGAATGGGGTGGTAAATCCGCCATCCACCATGGTGTAAACCTAGTTTACACCCTGGTGGTAAGGGTACGACCCAGGCGGTAACTTACCGCCTGGGTCGTAATGAGGCCCAGTGTCTCAAAAATTATACAGCTTGGGCATAAAAATGCTGTCCCATAGAGAATGTGGATCCTATGAAGCAGCTGATCGTTTAACTGGTACTGCACTGTATTTTAAATCTGAAAATATAGTATGGCTAAGCCTTGGTCCAGCCAAATCTAGAAAAAGAGTTCTAAAATCATACAAAGATATAGAAACAATAGCCAAACATGATCCCAACAGCCAAGACATTTTAAAAAACAATTTATTGGACACATACTACCCAAACAGGAGTACCACTTTGGAAACCATGTGTCTATACCACATAGCCCAAAACTACTCATACAAAAATAATATAAAACCTGATGAAAAAAATGGTAAATATAGAGTGACAAACTTTGAAGGCAGCTTAGTAAAACTCACCAAACCAAATTTAATTAATCATATCAAATTGTCATTAAAGACTCCTCAACATAAAGAAGTACATTGCATGTCACTGCTACAACTCTTTAAACCATGGAGAAAAGAAGAAATACTAGATAACTATGACTCATATGAAGACGCTTTCAAAGCAAATGAAAGCACTATAACTGATGTAAACTTTACACAGTACAAAACAATGTTGCACAATGAACAGCAACACAAAGAAGAACTCCAGGCCCAACTAGATAAGGACACTGCTGACAGCAGTCAACCTTCTGTAACAGGAAGCCAAGAACCACTGGGAGAGCCACTAATAACAAATGAGGCAGAATTAGCTATGATAGAAGTAGAAAACACTGTGTGTCAGTATGAAGATAAAGAAGACTTAACTATACTAGAATCAAAACTAAACAATGAGCAACGTAGCATTTTTCAAGAAGTAACAAAAGAAATTGCACATGGTGTAGAACATGAAAACAAAGAATGCACCTGCCAAAATTACAAACCTATACTATTGTACATCAGTGGTGAAGCTGGTTCTGGCAAAACATTCCTAATCAAAATCATCAGAAAGTTCCGTCAACAATTGACAAACAACAAACTGTCAGCTGTTGTCACTGCCCCCACAGGTTTAGCTGCCTACAACATAGGTGGTGTCACTTTATACCGATTACTACTCCTGCCAGTAGAACACCAAAACAAATTAGACTATTACAAACTTTCTACAGTAGCTGCAATGGAACTACGCAGAGTATTGAAACAAATGGAAATGCTTCTAATAGATGAAGGGAGCATGGTGTCCAACCTAATGTTGGCTTTGATTCACCTCAGATTACAAGATGTACTCAAAACAAACTATGAAGAGCTCTTTGCAGGAAAACACATCATTGTTTTCGGATATCTTCTTCAATTGACACCAGTAAAAGGTGAGCCTATTTTTAAAACATTAGGACGCAAACTCTGCCGTAAAGCTGTCGGCAGCATTGGAAATGTCAACCTTTGGCAACATTTCCAATACAGAGAATTAACAGAAAACATGTGGCAATCTGCAGATCTCACTTATGCCGACATCTTAAAAAGTATCAGAGTTGGTATACCTTCTAAAGAAGCAGAAGCAATATTGAAAACCCGGCACATTCATGCACTTTATGGTGATAATGCATGTGCTACAGATGTTACGGAACAATTAGCCCACCAAAATGTCAATTGTATGGCCTTAATGCTAACTCTTGAAAGCTGTTTCAAATTCAATGAAATAATGTTAAGTAAAGAAATGTAAACAATAATGGAAATTAGCGCCACAGACAAACTAGATGTACATGGTGTGACACTACCCATGTGTGACCAAGCCACAACAAGACTAAATAGTTTAGAAAAATCAATCTCAAACACAGCAGGATTGGAAAAGATATTAAAATTATCCTTAAATTGCAGAGTAATGCTTAAACGTAACCTTGACGTGGACCAAGGACTAGTTAATGGAGCACTGGGTACAGTTGTTGGCTTTCAAACATACCCACGTGACAACAAAATTCAGTTTGTCAATTTTCTCTTTGACAAACTTTCAGAAGTAAAAAGGATAGGACGCTCAACAGCTCGATTCCTTCTCTTCAAAGACATGTATGTACACAGAGAACAATTTTCTCTAACTCTTACATACGCAGTCACTATTCATAAATCACAAGGTCTTACCCTAGACAAAGCAATGATAGACATTGGTAACACAGTCTTTAAAGAAGGCATGAGCTATGTATCACTATCACGCTTACGTACACTTGATGGTCTATTTCTAATCAACTTTGATGCAAGTAAAGTAAACACTGATATTCCTTGCATTTTAGAATACAATAGACTTCGATCACTATACACCCCCCATCTAAACACATATTCTGTACCACAAAAAGTAAAACATTGTAAAAGAAAACTAAATCAAACAGAAATGCAACAGGATGTCACTGCAAATCCGCCAAAGAGAGTAAAAGAAACTAAAACTTCATCAAGTACCACAAACATAAAAGAACCCATTAGGGAAAGTAAACCAGGTACTTCATCAAAGGAGGAAGACAAACTAAAAAAAATCAATCAGATACAGAACTTCCTGGTGCATTTAAACTCTCAAATATAGTTGGAGTAAGTTGCTACGCAAATGTAGCAATGAATATTCTATTTCA
This sequence comes from Ambystoma mexicanum, assembly GCF_040938575.1. Lineage (NCBI taxonomy): Eukaryota > Metazoa > Chordata > Amphibia > Caudata > Ambystomatidae > Ambystoma > Ambystoma mexicanum. The sequence goes on from NC_090935.1 coordinate 845,748,840, forward strand.
ATTGCCACCAATTGTTGACATTTACTTACACAGTACAGACCAATTGTGTTTGCAAATGTTAGTACTTCACAGAAATGCAACAAACATTCCTGATAACACGTATAGTGTTTAGGGAATAAGACAACAATTGGACTACTGTGCTGGATTGGTTAAATTCACTATACACTCACAGGAATATCCACAAGAATTTCTAATGTTCTTACTACAAGTACTGAAAAATAAAAACATACCTATAAATGAAATCTTCCAGATTTCATACATGTGGAAACATACATGCACTCTATGCAACAATGTGACACAAGAAGAAATCCCCAATGAAAGCTTCATGTACATATCAATACCTAATTGTGAATCCATTCCATTTCAGCAACTTGTACAAAATGCAAACCATGGTAGATTATGTACTACCTGCAATTCGGATAATCGTTCCACGTTAGTAATACAAACACATAGTAAATACGTAATACTAATGCTTCTACGTTACAATGCAGATGGTACCAAAAACAGCTGCAAGCTGACTGGATTCACACATGGTCAAATATCACTTGGTAAGAAAACCTTCACAACAATAAGTATAATCTACCACGCAGGAGCCACAACCAATTCAGGGCACTACACTGCATATATATAAAAAGAAATGTGGATGGTTTGAATGTAATGATAGTACCATTACTCTAAAGCAGAGATTACCCGCAAATCTTACAAACGCTTCTTTAATGTTCTTAAAACCAAAATTTGATAACTAAACTGTACTTAAACCTTAAGTAAATTTATGGTAAAAAAATATAAACTGTTAGAATCTTCCAAAAGCTATCTAACAGACAGCGTCTTCAGGACACCCCCTACGAACATTTCAGGACACCGTGACAGTTCTTAGAACACTTTCAACTTGACAACGAACAATACGGACAGCGTCCTCAGAACACCCCCATTTCGTTTCTTTGCGAACATTTCAGGACACCGCGAGTGTTCTTAGAACACATTCAACTTGCAAGAGAACAATATGGACAGCATCCTCACAACACCCCCATTTTTTTATTTGTGAACATTTCGGGACACCGCGAGTGTTCTTAGAACACATTCAACTTTCCAGCGAAGCAATACGGACAGCATCTTCAGGACACCCCCTACGAACATTTCAGGACACCGCAAGGGTTCTTTGAACACTTTCAACTTGACAACGACCAATACGGACAGCGTCCTCAGGACACCCCTATTTGTTTATTTGTGAACATTTCAGGACACCGCAAGTGTTCTTAGAACACATTCAACTTGCCATCGAACAATACAGACAACGTCCTCAGGACACCCCTATTTTGTTTATTTACGAACATTTCAGGACACCACAAGTGTTCTTAGAACACATTCAACTTGCCAGAGAACAATACGGACAGCGTCCTCAGGACACCCCCATTTTGTTTATTTAGAACATTTCAGAAGAGCCGTGTTGTCCGCAGACAAATCGAACACAGCAAGAGCGTCCACCACATAAAAAAACACAACATTTAACCTATCTCATACTCTCCCACCCTCCCCAAACACTCTTACACACCAACACACTCTACTAAATACAAATTTTAAACAAAGTTTCACTGCGTCGTCCGCGGTAAAGATGGCGGGCGCTACCGAAAATCTGACACGCTTCACGCTCCACGCCGTCCAATCAGCGAACAGGTCACATGTCCGCGGACATCACGCAAGCTGATTGGCCAATCAGGACATTGTCTGCAGAGCGAACAGGGAAGTGTGTCCGCGGACCAAACACAGATATTACTAATTTGTTATGACCTACTTTTTGGTCATTTTAAAAATCTACTCGACGGATTTTCACCAAATCTGCAAAAGCACGCTTTCAGGACCAAGCCGCTACTCCTGATCCAAATTTGGTGACAATCCGTCCATCGATTTGGGCTGTAGACGCGAGCAAAGTTTTTTCCCCATTCCCCATTTTTCCCCATTCAATCTATGGGAAAAATAAATGTTGGGACCCCCCCTATAACTTTGCCTCCCCTGGACAAATTCTCACCAAACTTGCACAACAATTCAGAGTGGGTCATATGCTTTTTTTGCAAAGTTTGGTGAGGATTTGTCAAGGGGGAGCAAAGTTATAAGCCGCCCAAAAGTGCTCTTCCTATGGAAACAGAAACTTAACCATAACTACATGGCCACTACCGTGGCGATGTGATATATATGTATATATATACATATATATATATATATATATATATATATATATATATATATATATATATATATATATATATATATATATATAATATTTATATATATGTGTGTGCTTTACACACAACCCCCCACCCCCTATAAATCACGTTTTTATGCAATCTTTGAATAAGGTTTATACATTCATGAAAAGATGTTTTAATATCTTGTCTGGAAGTAGGACCTAGGGTTGCTGCATTAATAACAATGATTAAGTACTGTCTACATGGTTTGCACTTATTGTGGGTTGGGGTTTTTCTGAAGGAATGCACACTTTTACACGTAATGTATTACATTTATTTTATGTGTCGTGTTTTAGTGCATGCATGTGTTAAATGCATGCATGTGTTAAATCGATTGTGCCACTGTTTGTGACTTTCATGGCACTTTGTGGCCGAAATAAAGTTTAAGAATGAAGAATTCACAAATACTGCCTGTGCCCCCGAAATGCCTTCCTCTAGAATGTATTGTGGCTTTGATTTGATGTATAGAATAACTGTCTAGAATACGTGCATCTGTTGCACATGTTTCTTGCAGCATTGTAATATCAAAATGCTGCACGAGGCCGACAAACGAGTTAACATTTATTATACAAAATGTTTGTTATTTCTGCACAATCGATTCAGAGTCTTCATACTTCCAAATAAAGCTGCACAACGATTTGATTCTAAGAGGATTGAAGTATTGTTGGACTGTGGAAAATGTATATCCCTCAAACCATTTGCCATCTGGGCTTATCTTAGAGTCAACACTTTTTAAAGAGCTAATGGGCATGTTTTTCTTTTGGCCATGTGTGCATGGTGTCTTCCAGTCATTTTGATTTCTGGCACAACATGCGATGATCAGGATGAAAGAACAAGTTGTGTGCCCAAAAATAAACATTAGAACATGATGCATATATGTCTCTTTTGGAGGGACAATCTAGTTTTCTTCAGACATAAAATATCCTGTAAGAGTAAGACCAAAGAAATAGCTGCTTAACTCTAAAAGCAACAATTATAATTCTGGCAACAAAGAGAATTTGGCTTGTTTCTATGATTGATTATATGAAATATGTTTCCCATGTTTGCACCAAAGATTTAAAAAATTGTGATATTCATGAGGAGGGAAAATCATGGGGATGCTATTGTGAAATTGAATGGATAACAATTAATAGAAAATAGATTTGGAAAAGAAAATGTTCACCTTTGACACCTCGTGCAATTGTAAGGTCATGACTGATGCAAGTAATTTGGGCATGAGGTTAGTTTTAAATGCAAGAAAATCGGAGCACACTTAAAACCCATGTGTTCAGAATGTTGAATGGACTATGAACTAAAGAGATATGTGTGTCATGGGGAATTGGAAACAAGTAAAACATTTTGGTGGGGCAAGCAGAGTTTGTTGATGCCTGATCATAGTCCACCGAAAGGATATTTTACTCCAATGGATGTGATGGTGTGCCACGGAGCATCACCAATTGTCAGATCGAGGGTACAAGCACATATTTTCATGGTTGATGCCCCCGACATGAGCAGGTCAGCCCCATTGGTCACCTTCTGTGGGTGGCTCCTCCATGCAGCGAATTGTCACCATTTCTGGCTTATGAACCCCTACTAGCCAGGCCACATGGGACTATGGGCTACACACTCACACACCCCCGCACGCACGCACGCAAGCACGCAGGCACACGCACACACACACACACACATACACACACACACACACGATTTTCAAGTCATAGCAGCAGCATTTCTGTGGCAGATGGATAACAGTAAGTGCACTGGAGAAGGTACCTTCAGCCACCCAGATACACTTCTCGGGGTAATAGCCTGTGTGACGTTGGTAAATCCAGAGGTGTCTATGTTTTTCCCCCTTGCACTGTACTAGGAAAGTAAACATGCAATTGATAAAGGCAACAGATACACAAAGAACATGTTACCTCAGTCATATTTCTTAGCCAGGTGGCTGCTGGGTTGCTGCATGAGGAAGTGGAGAATAGAGTTTTTGACAGATCATTAGGCCACCCAGTTTCCGACCACACACTGTACTGGGAACAAAACACGAAGTGGAAAAGGACATATGCACAATGTGGCTGGATTATAATGCAACATTAGAATGAACACGTATAGCTAGGGACTGATAAGAAATGCCGTTCACAGTGGGGGTATCTTTCAAAAGGGGGAAACAAATGGGAGGAGTTATTAAATTCCCTGTAAATTGAGAACAGACCCTGAGGAGGATGTGTTGTTTGGTTTACCAAGGGTTTACGAGTTATTCTTTATATTTAGCATGACTGTTGTATAAGCACAGTCGCTGGTGAGATTTGCCCTTTTCTTCTTATCCAAATGGTGAAGAAGAAAAAAATACATTTGCAAAGATGGGAGGATATTCATAAAGGTAGAAAGAGCATAACCATTTGTCAAAATAGCCTCTGCCTTTGAATAACGAGCAATGTGTTGGTATCTAGATAAAAAGAGTACCTCTTTCATTTGTATCATCATATTACTTTTCACTTGAGTTATTGTGCGGGGGCAGACAGCACTCCAGAGGATGCAGAATTGTGAAAGACAGTTTATAAATTATAGGTTTCGTTCTGTGGCTAGTGTTACTGCTCGGCATCACTGGTGTTTCTACGAGAAAAGGGGGTGGACAATGTCAGGGTGTGCATGCACAGATAATGCCTTTGGCACACTGGTAGGTAAGTTGGTATGATGTGCAAATACCTCTCCCCTATTAAAGGGTGGGATTTGTTTCACTAAATGGTGCGCCTGCCAGTCTGTTTACTTCATCCCTAGCACCAGAGGTTAATTGTTCATAGCATGAATGACTGCAGATTAATTGGCAATATTTGCCCTGTCCCTAAATTGATTCAATCCATAGTACAAGCATACAAGGTTCCCCAATATAATATATATGTTTTGTTTCATTTATTGACAAAAATTGGTGTGAACCTTGGCAGTAGCAGTTCTACTTCCTTTTTGGTTTTGTCCCTAAATTGAAGCATGTGCCGAGATTGAGACATGCACCACATCACAGGAAATAAAAGTGATTAATATTTTGCTAAAAAGACTTCAATGTCAAAATGGCATCTTTACCTAATCTGCCATTTTTTAATAATAAAAAAGAGCCAAAATGCGTATTTGTTGAAATATTTCTAACGCAGTCCAAGTTCTTCTATTGATAGATGAAACAGCACTAAGAATCGTAAGTCGCCAGTGGCCGTGCATTTTTTAGAGGCTAGACACACCATAGCCCAGATGAGGTGCATCATTTGGAACAAGTGGTCCTACCAGGGTGATGGGATGGGGGAGTGATCTCACAAGAAAGTTGTCACTCAAGAAATTGTGTGGATAGAACGTTTGCACTCAATGACACCTAGGGGCATGAATTGCGATTTAAATATCACTTATTACCTGCTAGGCGATGCTCCTTCCCAGCACAATATCATATATATATACAATGCTGCTTGGGTCTCATGCTTCACATACAGGATGATTTTCTTAGTGACTAGGCGTTTTTGTTTTGACATTGAGTGGCCACCTTGTTAGATTGTGAGAGGTTTCGCTGCAGGATGCAAATTACTAGCCGGTTGGTTTGTACACACTTCCTGATTCCCATATGACTATGCTCATTTGTTATGAGCTTTTAGTTTTGACGTTGCATGCCCTTTATGTTAGGTTGAGAGCAGTTATACTGCAGGATGTTGATTATCACTCACCCGGGTGGTACACATTTTCTGACTTAAATATTACTATGTCCATCTGTATGAGTGCCAAAATGGTCATGGTTTCAGATCCACACATTGACCAGACGGGTCTTCAGACTTCACTAGTTTGTCTAATTTAACACTTTTTGGGATTAGGTGCTTTATACTACCGCATACATTTCCCTCAGATTAGTATTATCTGAGTCTCCTTTTAGCACCTGGCGATTCTTTCCAGCACTACATTTTTTACAAGTGACCTCTGCGACAGTGTTTTCTTAACATGCTCGACCCATTCCATACATGCATATCTTTTCTTGATTTCATATTATCAGATAGATGGCCTGTGTTGCAGTTGACCATTATTGCTCTGTAGAGTTAAACACGCTCGAACATAAGCATGATCCCTAAGAAGCTCTTTTAATTACTTTCCGCGCAACAAATTTTATTCTCTTCTCTAAAACTGTTGACACTGACATATTACCACTTTGTTACACGTTTTGATTTCAGGGGTGAGAGTGCCAGATTCATTTTTTGACAGACACGCGGCAAACAGGTCTGTTTGTTACACGGATGCCAGTATAAGAAATTACATGGCCACGGTAGTGGCCATGGCCCTCATTACGACCCTGGCGGAATTCGGAAAACGATGGCGGAAATGCAATACCGCCATCGAATAGCGCTCGTTGCGACTATGACCCGTCACCGCAAAGTACGATGCCATTAGCAACACCGTAGTGAACGCCAACGCTAACTGCACCAAGCACGCGCGCGCGCACCATGCCAAACCGTAAACACCACCATGGCGCAACGGTACGCCAATTCCGACCCCAGCGGACATGTACCTAACGCCATCAAGCATGGCGGAATGCACCATTCCGCCATGGTGAGAAGTACGGCATCGCGAATCAACCGTAAACGGCCCCACTGACTGCCCGTACACCGCTCCCTGCCCACAAAGTACAACTCCCCGTAGGTGCAACGAAGCCACAATGCAACCAGTGAAATGCACAAGTCACCCATGCATGCCAACGAACAAATGAACCTCAAGAGGGGCCAATGGGAGCTGCAGGGCACAGATGGCACGAATACAGAAGCCATCCCAATGGACATGACCACAGTCCCCCACCAAGAAACGCACGCAAACACAGGCACCTGTGACCAGCAATATTCAGAAAATCACAACATTCCACCAGTCCACCTGGCTGACCGGCATCTGTCACACAAAACCCAATCCCCCGCCCCTGAGCATGACAACATTCAAACTGTCATATTGGCAGCCCCCATCCCTGACCTCACGGGCTTCGTAGGCAAACGCGCCCAGTACAGGACCACGCAACAAAACTCCGAAGCTGGAACCCAATGCAGATCCCCTCACAATACATCGCTCCCCAAATAGGAATATGCCACATCACTTGCAAAGAAGAACGCTACACGGCCCATATCAGAATAGAATTTTAATGCACATCAATATCACCAAGCCCATACAGCCATCAGGCCATGAACTCCAAAACACATTTCACCATTGTGGGCTGCATCCGCAAGAAATGACCAGCCACTACTTGTGTGACGCCCTGTTCCCTCATGGTACACAGAGCCACATTCACGTACGAAAAGGCAACATGGAAGCGCACAGAACCGCAGGGCCGGCCCAATGGGGAGGCACTAGTCCAGCTGAAAGGCCGAAATGTTGCTCCGAGCCACCAGTACTGCGTAAGGGCATGTGGCCCATTGGCGATCGTCCCATAAGATCGTAATGCTGCTCCACTGATTAACACGAAGCAGCAGGTGTCGGGAGTAAAACCCATCTGCAGGAGTGGCATACAGATGGCAGTGGCAAAAGGGGAGGAGATACCTGTCAACCAAAAGAAAAGAAACAGAATAGAATGGCCATCAGAACTACATTCGAACAACTCACTTCAATGATCACACTAGATCCACAGCCATATGCATGCAAGCCCACTCCAAAGGATCATCACCACCCCAAAACCACTTGCGAATCATAACTATCTATATCGAGGTGAAAACACCATCACAAACGAGTGTACCTGTGCATGCGTCTGTGAAAACAGAATCCCTCAGATGGGATTGGTAACGTGCATGGACACAAGTGTCTGAAGGCGCGTCGAGACAGGGAGGGCTCAACAAGGCCAGATAGACGATGGTCCCACTATGGCAGCCCTGCATCACATAGCGCAGGGGGGGCGGACAGATCCCAAGAAGCCCTGTACATGGCAAACTCTGTATCAAATCACCTGCCCATGCATCCATTCATCATTCCCTCATCCCGTAATGAAAACGCCTGAATATTTACTCACATAACATTAGAAATATCCATTGAGTCTGTGCGTTATGCAGCCTGCAAAATCCACAGTGCCCCAGCACGTAATTCCAGTCTAGTGAAGTAACATGTATTTGGGAACGTCCTGCCTTATCGTCCACTACGCAATTGCGCATCCCATACTATTCATATCAATCATAGCATTCTCGCCATGGCCCCTGTCCCAAGGACATTGAACAATAGAACGTTATATTTGCAGTCAGACCTGTGGGCATCTCCTCGCCGCTAGCTGAAAACCGAAAGCGCCGCCCTTCGAATTCCTCATTTGCAACATCACGTCGAAGAGGCATCTGTGGCCGTTTGAAAACACTAATTAATCCATCGAGTGCGGCTGTGTGTGAAAATGGCAACTGCCTTCACCCACGAATGGGACGCCCCGCCCGTCGTTGCAACTCGGTACAGTGATGAATGAGGGCCCACCGTTACTCGAGTACTAAGTTCCACTGACCCTTCACAACTCTGTTCGCGACTGCACAGATAGTATGTGAAACAATGGGACCACAGCAGAATGAACATATCAACCAATGTTACACGGCCATCGGGTACAAATACAAGATTGCAATAGCAAGATGCCATTCCACGAATTGCAGCGTTGTGCGCGGGACGTGCTCGGCCAAAGGGGAGAGCAGTTTGCACAGGTGGAATGAATCACCACAGGTGGAGGCCATTCAGCCTGGAAACACATAAATTGCACAGCCAGTCTCCTCCCACAACCACACCGAAATGCTACCGGCAGGACTCGCGATGTTGGCCCTGGGGGACCTGATAGCACTGCAAGTACTCCAACTCCAAGAAGAAGACGAACACCAACTACAACCGGCCGCACGGAGGAGACGCAGGAGGAGGAGGAGGCCAAGGCAGGGCCAGCAAGGGCCGCCAGCACAGCCACTACCACCACGCAGGCAGCCCGCAATCCCACGCCTCCGAGCACATCCGTTCAACCTCACTGATGAGCAGATCCACACCCTCTACCGTCTGGACCGGGACACCATAACCGCCATTGTGGACATGACACAGGCTGACCTTGTCAGCATGATAGATAGCCCAACCGCCATCCCACCCCTACTGAAGGTGGTGTCTGTACTCCACTTCCTGGCCACAGGCACCTACCAGCACACAGTCGGACAGTTGCATGGCATTTCTCAGCCACTGTTCTCACGGACACTATTGCAAGTGCTCGATGCCCTCCTGAAGCACGCAGACGACTACATCTCCCTACCACGCTCGGAGCTGGAAATTACCAACACAAAAGTGGGATTCCATGCACTTGCCGGCATACCGGGTTGCATTGGTGCCATCGACTGCACCCATGTGGAATTGGTCGTCCCACATGCCATGGAGGCCCAGTACCGCAACCGAAAACAATTTCATTCTCTGAATGTACAAATGGTGTGTGACTCCAACAGGATCATTACACATTGTTGTGCCCGATTCCCTGGATCAACCCATGATTCTATGGTCTTGAGGAACTCTACAATACCACGCTACATGGAGCGACACGCAGGGAACAGATCCTGGCTACTCGGTGAGTCTCATTTCATGCATGATAATGTGGGGTATGTGATTCGGCAATGACCTGGCAGGAAGGGGGGGGGGTGTGCGTACGTAGCAATGGCATTCCACATCATACGTTTCTCGTCCACATACAGGTGATGCTGGATATCCACTGAAGAGATGGCTCCTCACACCAGTCCGGAACCCACGGGACCAGCATGAGGAGGACTACAACCATGCCCACTCACGTACCCGTGTAGTCATTGAACAGGCATTCGGCCTACTGAAGGGTCGTTTCCGCTGCCTCAGCAGGTCTGGCGGGGCACTCCTGTACCGCCATGAGAAGGTTGCAAATATGGTGATGGCATGTGTCATGCTCCACAACATGTGCGTACGTAGAAATGTGCCCATGCCCCCTGACGCAGAACTGCAAGCACCTGATGATGGTCATGATGAGGGTGGGGATGTGGCAGCACCTCAAGGAGTCTGCGAGGCACCGGAGGCCCGTGACATTCGTCAGCATCTCATTGATGTATGCTTCTAGCACTCACGCCTGGTGGCTGATACATGGACACGGGACTCGTGGCACTGTGTGTGTCTGGGACATGCACAATATGGACTGTACGCCTATGATGGCCTAGTACACAAAGATCAATGTCCACACATCTCATTGGTTGATCGTGCACTTTTTATGGCATATGTGATATCATGTTGTACACCCTATCGACCCGCCACCCAAGTGAGCCCAACACACCCCCTCCACCCTCCCACCTCCCCCCCGAACACCATTGTCCAAAGATGCTCATCGTCAGTGGGCAGTCGCTATTGCAAGCCCCCTCTGCGGGTATCAGGGGCACCCCTGCCTGTGGAGCGCAGGTTCCTCCCAGATCTATGTTGGGGGCTGCCCTGGACGGAACTTGCAACGGATGATGTCTCTGCCTGCTCACGTCCATGCATGTCCCTAAGGGTTTGTGAGAGCTCAGTGAGCACACGGCGCACTGCGGCAAGTTCGGCACATACGTCTTTGGACGTCGCATGCAGTTCCCCCCTCAGGCTCTCGGTGCTTCTCTCCATTTGTACTCTCAGGCTCTCGGTGCTACTCTCCATTTGTGCCCTTAGTGTCTCTGTACCTCTCTCCATTTGTGCCCTAAGTGTCTCAGTTGATGTTTCTATGTCTGCCTTAGTGCCCCCACATTCATCGGCATGGTCCTTGAGGAGCGTGGCCAGTTGCTGCTGTTGCACTATTAACTGGTCGAGGGACTGTTGCCTCTGCTGGGCCATGGCCATTTGCGGGGGCGTCACAGAGGGGCTGTTGTCCTCATGTTGCCCTGCCACAGGGCTTGTGGGGGATGGCCAGTCGTCGTCTTGTGGGTGCCCCTGCGTGGTATCCTCATGTAGTACGGGATGGAACAGACAGGGGGATTGGGACAGGTCATGGATGGATCTGACTTCGACATCCCCGTCTTCTGTGTCGGAGCATGCTGCCATCAATGGGGTGTCACCTATGGTGCTGCTGCCACCGGAGGCAGTGCCTTCTGTGGCATCCGTTGGGGGGACCTGTGGTGGTGGTGTTGTGGGCATGCTGGCTGCTGGGGTGCCTGTTGATGTTCCCTCCTCTGTGCTGCCACCTGATTTGTGCTGCTGCCGTGTCTTGATGCGTGCAGCTGAGGTGGAGGGTCTTTGGCCGTTGGTCTTGGCCCTCTTTGCAGGTGTGCTGGTAGGGGTGTCCTGCAGCTCGTCGTTTGGATCGGACCCTGTGGTGGAGTAAAGGAGGGCGAGGGTTATTGGTGGGTCTGTGGGAATTGGAATGGCATTGTATCACATGCATTGGGGTGGTACCTGAGGGTGATTTGGGTCGGGGCCTTGGAGGTGCTTCCATTTGTGTGTGGAGTGAGGGTGCAGTTGTTTGGCAGCCTGCAGTTAGGGTGTGCCTGCTGCACGTGTAGTGCGTGTTTTAGGGGTTTTTAATTATTTATGTATTTATTGTGGGTTTTGACGTGCGCTATCAGGACGATGTGTGTGGACGTTCTCCTGGACATGTGTTTCTGTTGCACTATGGGGACACATGGTGCTTCACATGGATGGACTTTGTGGTTTTGGCATTGTTTCATTAGGCCCACCTACCTGATTCTTCGGATGTCTGCACTCCTTTCTCCATCCCTCCGACTCCCTCTATGCTCTCCATTCCGATGGTGGAGGCACAGATTTCGTCCCAGGGGGTCAGCTTGATGGGTGATTCCGACCCTCCCCCGGTGGCTGTGGCAATGTTGCGGTTGGCAGAGAGTATGCTGCGGACGCGTATCCGCAGGTCGTCCCATCGCTTACGGCATTGCTGTGGGGTGCGGGGTGCGGTCCCCACCGCACTTACCCGCTGTGCCACCAGAGCCCATATGGCCTTCTTGTTTGCGAGTGCCGTCCTGGTCATTTGCGTGGAGAAGACGACGGCAGCATTCTCCTGGAGGGTCTCTGTTAGCACGGTGAGTTCCTCACGGGAGAAGTGGACCTGCCGCTTGCGGTCGCACGCTTTCTTCGCTACTTTTCCCATTTTTCTTGGTTTCGCTAGGGTGGATGACGGGTTGGGTTGTGTCTCAGGGTAGTGATTTTAGTGGTTGTGTGGTTTTAGTGGTTTTATAGGTGTACGGCGGGTTGTTTCCCGTTCCGGGCCCGTGTTTTAACTTCCGTTTCCGTATATTTCCGGTCACCGTACTTTACGGTAGGCGCACACTGCGGTGTCCGCTGTGATGGGTGGCGGTATTGCACCTAGGGCGCCGTACGGCGGCGGTGTGGGCCGTTTTGGGTTCATTTCCGCCATCGCAGACTTTGCACTTCCGCCATGCCGTGGTGCTCGTGCCCGATGGGTCGGAATGGGCCGCACTTTGCTCCTTCTTGCAATGGCGGAAACGCTATTTACGCTGTGGCGGTCCGGTCAGTCTCTTTCCGCCAGGGTCGTAATGAGGGCCCATGTAGTTATGGTTAAGTTGCTGTTTCCATAGGAAGAGCACTTTTTGGGTGGCTTATAACTTCGCTCTCCATGGACGGATCCTCACCAAACTTTGGAAAAAAAGTAGTTGGGTCACTCTGAATTTTTTTGCAAAGATTGGTGAGGATTCGTCCAGGGGGGGCAAAGTTATAGGGGGGTCCCAAAACTTTTTTTTTCCCATAGACATAATGGGAAAAAACTTTGCTCACGCCTACAGCCCAAACCGCTGGACGGATTTACACCAAATTAGCGGCAGGAGTGGCGGCTTGGTCCCGAAAGCGTGCTTTGCTTTATTTGGTGTAAATCCGTCCAGTAGTTTTTAAAAAAATGACAAAAATGTAAGTGAAAAAAATTTGTGATATCTGTGTTCGCTTCGCGGACACACTTCCCTGTTCGCTCTGCGGACAGGGCGGTGATTGGGCCAGCAGCTTGCATGATGTCCGCGGACATCTGACATGCTCTCTCATTGGATCATTGGATGCGTGGAAGCGTGCAGTGCGTCTGGCTTCAGAGACGCCCGCCATCTTTGTTCCTTGCATGAGAGGCTTTGTATCCCGCCTGCACAGTAAGTCCCCCACCCCCGCTCATGCCCGTGTCTGTCTCCTGTTCCTCCCACCTCTTGCCCCGTGTGTCTTTCTCCCTTACGCCCACCCCCCGCTCGTGCCACGCTCGTCTCTCCCAACCGCCCCCCCCCTGCTCATGTCCGTGTTGTCTCTCCCCACCCTCCGCCCGCTCATGTCCGTGTTGTCTCTCCCCACCCGCCGCCCGCTCATGTCCGTGTTGTCTCTCCCCACCCGCCGCCCGCTCATGTCCGTGTTGTCTCTCCCCACCCGCCGCCCGCTCATGTCCGTGTTGTCTCTCCCCACCCGCCGCCCGCTCATGTCCGTATGTCTCTCCCCACCCGCCGCCCACCCCCACTCATGTCCGTATGTCTCTCACCACCCGCCGCCCAAACCCCGCTCATGTCCGTGTGTCTCTCCCCCTCCCGCCCACCCCCCGCTCATGCCCCGTGTGTCTCTCCCCCTCCCGCCCACCCCCCGCTCATGCCTCATGTGTCTCTCCCCCTCCTGCCCACCCCCCGCTCATGCCTCGTGTGTCTGTCTCCCTCCCTCCCACCCCCGCTCTTGCCCCGTGTCTGTCTCCCTCCCCCCCACCCCCGCTCTTGCCCCGTGTGTCTTTCCCCCTCCCGCCCACCCCCACTCTTGCCCCGTGTGTCTTTCCCCCTCCCGCCCACCCCCGCTCTTGCCCCTTGTGTCTTTCCCCCTCCCGCCCACCCCCGCTCTTGCCCCGTGTGTCTTTCCCCCTCCCGCCCACCCCCGCTCTTGCCCCGTGTGTCTTTCCCCCTCCCACCCACCCCCGCTCTTGCCCCTTGTGTCTTTCCCCTCCCGCCCACCCCCGCGTGTCTTTCCCCCTCCCGCCCACCCCCGCTCTTGCCCCATGTGTCTTTCCCCCTCCCGCCCACCCCCGCTCTTGCCCCGTGTGTCTTTCCCCCTCCCGCCCACCCCCGCTCTTGCCCCGTGTGTCTTTCCCCCTCCCAGCCACCTCCGCTCTTGCCCCGTGTGTCTTTCCCCCTCCCGCCCACCCCCGCTCTTGCCCCGTGTGTCTTTCCCCCTCCCGCCCACCCCCGCTCTTGCCCCGTGTGTCTTTCCCCCTCCCGCCCACCCCCGCTCTTGCCCCGTGTGTCTTTCCCTCTCCCGCCCACCCCCGCTCTTGCCCCGTGTGTCTTCCCCCTCCGGCCCACCCCCGCTCTTCGCTCTTGCCCCGTGTGTCTTCCCCCTCCCGCCCACCCCCGCTCTTGCCCCGTGTGTCTTCCCCCTCCCGCCCACCACCGCTCTTGGCCCGTGTGTCTTCCCCCTCCCGCCCACCCCCGCTCTTGCCCTGTGTGTCTTTCCCCTCCCGCCCACCCCCGCTCTTGCCCCGTGTGTCTTTCCCCTCCCGCCCACCCCCGCTCTTGCCCCGTGTGTCTTTCCCCTCCCGCCCACTCCCGCTCTTGCCCCGTGTGTCTTTCCACTCCCGCCCACCCCCGCTCTTGCCCCATGTGTCTTTCCCCTCCCGCCCACCCCGCTCTTGCCCCGTGTGTCTTTCCCCCTCCCGCCCACCCCCGCTCTTGCCCCGTGTCTCTTTCCCCCTCCCGCCCACCCCCCGCTCTTGCCCCGTGTCTCTTTCCCCCTCCCGGCCACCCCCGCTCATGCCCCGTGTCTCTTTCCCCCTCCCGCCCACCCCCGCTCATGCCCGTGTCTGTCTCCTGTTGCCCCCCACCCCCTGCTCCTGCCCCGTGTCTCTCTGTTGTTCCCCCCACCCCCTGCTCATGCCCCGTGTCTCTCTCCTGTTGCCCCCCACCCCCGCTCATGCCCCGTGTCTGTCTCCTGCTGCCCTCCACCCCCCGCTCCTGCCCCGTGTCTCTCTGTTGTTCCCCCCACCCCCTGCTCCTGCCCCGTGTCTGTCTCCTGTTGCCCCCCACCCCCCGCTCCTGCCCCGTGTCTCTCTGTTGTTCCCCCCACCCCCCGCTCATGCCCCGTGTCTCTCTCCTGTTGCCCCCCACTCCCCGCTCATGCCCTGTGTCTGTCTCCTGTACCCCCCACTGCCCGCTCATGCCCCGTGTCTGTCTCCTGTTGCCCCCACCCCCCTCTCGTGCCCCGTGTCTGTCTCCTGTTCTCCCCACCCCCCGCTCATGCCCAGTGTCTGTCTCCTGTTGCCCTCACCCCCCGCTCATGCCCCGTGTCTGTCTCCTGTTGCCCCCCACCCCCCGCTCCTGCCCCGTGTCTCTCTCCTGTTGCCCCCCACCCCCCGCTCATGCCCCGTGTCTGTCTCTTTTGTTCCCCCCCACCCCTGCTCATGCCCCGTGTCTGTCTCCTGTACGCCCCCACCCCCCGCTCATGCCCCGTGTCTGTCTCCTGTTGCCCCCCTGCTCATGCCCCGTGTCTGTCTCCTGTACCCCCCCACCCCCCGCCTATGCCCCGTGTCTGTCTCCTGTACCCCCCCACCCCCCCGCTCATGCCCAATGTCTGTCTCCTGTTGCCCCCTCTGCTCATGCCCCGTGTCTGTCTCCTGTTCCCCCCACCCACTCATGTCCCGTGTCTCTCTCCTGTTGCCCCCACCCCCCGCTCTTGCCCCGTGTCTGTCTCCTGAACCCCCCCACCCCCCCGCTCATGCCCCGTGTCTCTCTTCTGTTGCCCCCCACCCCCTGCTCACGCCCCGTGTCTGTCTCCTGTACCCCCTCCCACCCCCCACTCATGCCCCATGTCTCTCTCCTGTTGCCCCCCACTACACCGCTCATGCCCCGTGTCTGTCTTCTGTACCCCCCACCCCCCGCTCATGCCCCGTGTCTGTCTCCTTTTCCCCCACCCCCGCTCATGCCCCATGTCTGTCTCCTGTTCTCCCCACCCCCCGCTCATGCCCCGTGTCTGTCTCCTGTTCCTCCCACCCCCGCTCATCCCCTGTGTCTGTCTCCTGTTGCCCCCCACCCCCTCGCTCATGCCCTGTGTCTGTCTCCTGTTCTCCCCACCCCCCGCTCATGCCCCGTGTCTGTCTCCTGTTCCTCCCACCCCCGCTCATGCCCTGTGTCTGTCTCTTGTTGCCCCCCACCCCCCGCTCATGCCCCGTGTCTGTCTCCTGTTCTCCCCACCCCCCGCTCATGCTCCGTGTCTGTCTCCTGTTCCCCCCCACCCCCCACTCATGCCCCGTGTTTGTCTCCTGTTACCCCCACCCCTGCTCATGCCCCGTGTCTGTCTCCTGTTGCCCTCCACCCCCCGCTCATGCCCCGTGTCTGTCTCCTGTTGCCCCCCACCCCCCGCTCATGCCCTGTGTCTGTCTCCTGTTGCCCCCCACCCCCTGCTCATGCCCCGTGACTGTCTCTGTTGTTCCCCCCACCCCCGCTCATGCCCCGTGTCTGTCTCCTGTTGCCCCTATCCCCCGCTCATGCCCCGTGTCTCTCTCCTGTTGCCCCCCACCCCCCGCTCATGCCCCGTGTCTGTCTCCTGTACCCCCCCACCCCCACTCTTGCCCCGTGTGTCTGTCTCCCTCCCGCCCAACCCCGCTCTTGCCCCGTGTGTCTGTCTCCCTCCCGCCCACCCCCGCTCTTTCCCCGTGTGTCTGTCTCCCTCCCGCCCACCCCCGCTCTTGCCCCGTGTGTCTGTCTCCCTCCCGCCCACCCCCGCTCTTGCCCCGTGTGTCTGTCTCCCTCCCTCCCACTCCCGCTCTTGCCCCGTGTGTCTGTCTCCCTCCCGCCCACCCCCGCTCTTGCCCCGTGTGTCTGTCTCCCTCCCGCCCACCCCCGCTCTTGGCCCTTGTGTCTTTCCCCCTCCCGCTCACTCCCGCTCTTGGCCCGTGTGTCTTTCCCCCTCCCGCCCACCCCCGCTCTTGGCCCCGTGTGTTTTTCCCCCTCCCGCCCACCCCCGCTCTTGGCCCCGTGTGTCTTTCCCCCTCCCGCCCACCCCCGCTCTTGGCCCCGTGTGTCTTTCCTCCTCCCGCCCACCCCCGCTCTTGGCCCCGTGTGTCTTTCCCCCTCCTGGCCACCCCCGCTCTTGGCCCCGTGTGTCTTGCCCCCGACCGCCCACCCCCGCTCTTGGCCCTGTGTCTCTTGCCCCCTCCCGCCCACCCCTGCTCTTGCCCCCTCCCGCCCACCCCCGCTCTTGGCCCTTGTGTTTCCCCCTCCTGCCCACCCCTGCTCTTGCCCCTTGTGTCTTCCCCCCTCCCGCCCACCCCCGCTCTTGCCCCTTGTGTCTCTCCCCCTCCCGCCTACCCCCGCTCTTGCCCCGTGTGTCTCTCTCCCTCCCGCCCACCGCTCATGCCCCGTGTGTCTCTCTCCCTCCCACTCACCCCCCGTGTGTCTCTCTCCCTCCCCCACCCCCGCTCATGCCCCGTGTCTCTCCCCTTCCCCCACCCCCCGCTCATGCCCCGTGTCTGTCTCCTGTTCCCATCCACACCCCGCTCATGCCCGGTGTCTGTGTCCTGTTCCCCCCCACCCCCCGCTCATGCCCCGTGTCTATCTCCTTTTGCCCCCCACCCGCTCATGCCCCGTGTCTGTCTCCTGTTCCCTCCACACGCTCATGCCCTGTGTCTCTCTCTTGTTGCCCCCCACCCCCCCCTGCTCATGCCCCGTGTCTTTTTCCTGTTCCTCCCACCCCCCGCTCATGCCCCGTGTCTGTTCTCCCCACCCCCCGCTCATACCCCATGTCTGTCTCCTGTTCCCCGACCCCTCGCTCATGCCCCGTGTCTGTCTCCTGTTCCCCCCACCCTCCGCTCATGCCCTGTGTCTGTCTCCTGTTGCCCCTCACCCCCCGCTCATGCCCCGTGTCTCTCCTGTTGCCCCCACCCCCCGCTCATGCCCCGTGTCTGTCTCCTGCTGCCCCCCACCCCCCGCTCATGCCCCGTGTCTGTCTCCTGTTGCCCCTCACCCCCCGCTCATGCCCCGTGTCTCTCCTGTTGCCCCCACCCCCCGCTCATGCCCTGTGTCTGTCTCCTGCTGCCCCCCACCCCCCGCTCATGCCCCGTGTCTGTCTCCTGTTGCCCCCCACCCCCCGCTCATGCCCCGTGTCTGTCTCCTGTTGCCCCTCACCCTCCGCTCATGCCCCGTGTCTGTCTCCTGTTGCTCCCCACCCCCCGCTCATGCCCCGTGTCTGTCTCCTGTTGCCCTCCACCCCCCGCTCCTGCCCCGTGTCTGTCTCTGTTGTTCCCCCCACCCCCTGCTCATGCCCCGTGTCTGTCTCCTGTTCCCCCCACCCCCCGCTCATGCCCCGTGTCTGTCTCCTGTACCCACTACCGCCCGCTCATGCCCCGTGTCTGTCTCCTGTTGCCCCCCCGCTCATGCCCTGTGTCTGTCTCCGGTTCCCCCCACCCGCTCATGTCCCGTGTCTCTCTCCTGTTGCCCCCCACCCCCCGCTCATGCCCCGTGTCTGTCTCCTGTTGCCCCCCACCGCCCGCTCATGCTCCGTGTCTGTCTCCTGTTCCCCCCCACCCCCTGCACATGCCCTGTGTCTGTCTCCTGTTGCCCTCAACCCTCGCTCATGTCCCATGTCTGTCTCCTGTTGCCCCCCACCCCCTGCTCCTGCCCTGTGTCTCTCTCCTGTTGCCCCCCACCCCCTGCTCATGCCCCGTGTCTGTCTCTTTTGTTCCCCCCACCCCCCGCTCATGCCCTGTGTCTGTCTCCTGTTGCCCCCACCCCCCGCTCATGCCCCGTGTCTCTCTCCTGTTGCCCCCCACCCCTTGCTCATGCCCCGTGTCTGTCTCCTGTACCCCCCCACCCCCCGCTCATGCTCGTGTCTGTCTCCTGTACCCCCTCACCCCCCGCTCATGCCCCATGTCTGTCTCCTGTTGCCCCCCCTGCTCATGCCCCGTGTCTCTCTCCTGTTCCCCCCACCCGCTCATGTCCCGTGTCTCTCTCCTGTTGCCCCCCACCCCCCGCTCATGCCCCATGTCTGTCTCCTGTACCCCCCACCCCCCCGCTCATGTCCCGTGTCTCTCTCCAGTTGCCCCCCACCCCCCGCTCATGCCCCGTGTCTGTCTCCTGTACCCCCCATCCCCCGCTCATGCCCCATGTCTCTCTCCTGTTGCCCCCCACTACCCCGCTCATGCCCCGTGTCTGTCTTCTGTACCCCCCGCTCATGCCCCGTGTCTGTCTCCTGTTCCCCCCACCCCCCGCTCATGCCCCGTGTCTGTCTCCTCTTGCTCCCACCCATGCCCTGTGTCTGTCTCCTGTTGCCCCCACCCCCTGCTCATGCCCTGTGTCTCTCTCCTGTTCCCCCCACCCGCTCATGTCCCGTGTCTCTCTCCTGTTGCCCCCCACCCCCCGCTCATGCCCCATGTCTGTCTCCTGTACCCCCTACCCCCCACTCATGTCCCGTGTCTCTCTCCTGTTGCCCCCCACCCCCCGCTCATGCCCCGTGTCTGTCTCCTGTACCCCCCCATCCCCCGCTCATGCCCCATGTCTCTCTCCTGTTGCCCCCCACTACCCCGCTCATGCCCCGTGTCTGTCTTCTGTACCCCCCGCTCATGCCCCATGTCTGTCTCCTGTTCCCCCCACCCCCCGCTCATGCCCCGTGTCTGTCTCCTCTTGCTCCCACCCATGCCCCGTGTCTGTCTCCTGTTGCCCCCACCCCCTGCTCATGCCCCGTGTCTGTCTCCTGTTGCCCCCCACCCCCCGCTCATGTCCCGTGTCTCCCTCGTGTTCCCCCCACCCCCGCTCATGCCCCGTGTTTCCCTCATGTTACCCCCCGCCCCCGCTCATGCTCCGTGTCTCCCTCGTGTTTCCCCCTACCCCCTGTTCATGCCCCTTGTCTCACTCCTTTCCTCCCCACCCCCGCTCATGTCCCGTATGTGCCCTGTACCCCCCCGCTCATGCCCTGTGTCTCCCTCGTGTTCCTCCCCACCCCCTGCTCATACCCCGTGTCTCCATCATGTTCCTCCCCACCCGCTGCTCATGCCCCGTGTCTCTCTCGTGTTCCCCCCACCACCGCTCATGCCCTGTGTTTCCTTCCTTTTCCCCCCACCCCCTACTCAAGCCCCGTTTGTACCCTGTTCCCTCTCACCCCCCGCTCATGCCCATGTGTCTCCCCTGTGCCCCCCCAACCCCGCTCATGCGCCGTTGTGTTCTTTATACACCCCGCCTTCCCTTTCCATGGTGGCCATCTTGGTAAAAGATTTTCCTTCCTACACCGAGACGCCGCAGGCGTCCCGGCGTAGGAAGGAAAATCTTTTTGTTTTTTTTACCACCTGGCATTCCCACTTTGAGGACATAAGATGTTAGTGGTCTTCATCTATTGAAACGGATGTTATGGTCACGTTGTACTAATAAAAACCTTTAAAATTTAGTAAAAAAAAAATGTTACAGGGACGTTATGGTTAAGTTGCACTCATAAAAACCTATGAAATTCAATGAAAAAACTTTGTTAAAGGGACGTTATGGTTAAGTTGCGCTACTTAAAATCTATGAAATTCAGGGAAAAAACTTTGTTAAAGGGACGTTATGGTAAAGTTGCGCTACTAAAAACCTATGAAATTCAGTGAAAAAACTTTGTCAAAGGAACGTTATGGTTCCAAGTAAAACCGAAAAACCCTTGAAATTCGCAGGTATGGTAAGCTAAGCAACCATAACTCACGCCACCACCGTGCACTGCTAAGACTAACACCCAGGACATCACCCAGGACATCACTGATGACATCACATGTCTGGCTCACTCTTTTTTCTTTTGCTGACATATCTAGGCCACATGGTTTTCTTCAGTAACAGTCAGAAACTAAACATTTTATTTTATTTGTAGATGTATCCTTCAAGTAGGTTCTTACAGTAATTCTGTTAGAGTCCAGTCACATCATATGAAACATATACATACGGGAAGACACAAGCTTGAAAGACAGCAATCCTTTTTGTGCATAAAGATAATCAATAGACTTATGAGCACTTTCTGATAGTTCTGTTGTTTTTTTTTTATGGCTGTACTTTCCCTGTGGGTCCAATCACATCAAGTGATACATATACATAGGGTGAATAGCAGCTTTGAAACAGAGCAATCATTTATTTGCATGAAAATAATCAGTTAAATTATGAATTGTTTCTGCTACTACTTGTGCTTTTTTGCTAACTTCACTTTCCCTGTATATACCCATATTGGTATGTGTTCTTGTGTCTGTGTTTTGTCTATAGTAATGTTTTATTAGCTACGTATTACATATTTCACAATACACAAAAATCTATTCAGAAAACAATTATCATTTAATTATTCAACATATTAACATTACGAATATTATAACTTCATCTTGTACACTGCACACCATGTTATGTTTCTGTATCAGTAGCTTAGTATACTAGATAGAACTCCATAATAGAATGCTATTTATATCAATGCATCGTTCAATGCACTAATTAGGGTATGATATTTATTGCAATGATCCTTGACACTTGTTTCGCAACATTATAATAAGAATCCCTTGTACACATATTTCATGAAAAGTAAATACACATGTGATGTCATCAATGACATTTGTGATGTCATCTTTGATGTCCTGGGTGTTAGTCTTAGCAGTGCACGGTGGTGGCGCGAGTTATGGTTGCTTAGTTTACCATAACTGGCGAATTTCAAGGTTTTTTGGTTTTACTTGGAACCATAACGTTCCTTTGACAAACAGGCCGATTCATGGAATAATTAGCGCGGCGCAAGTGGGCAAAAACGTGCGAATCGCAGTGGAATAGGGAAAATCGCAGTGCAAGTGCGAAAATCGCACGAAAAGCAGCGCACATCGATTCATGGAAGGCCGTGCGCGAGAAAACCAGCGGATGTGCGATAAAAAAGTGCACGGCGCACGTTGGCCCACAGGCCATCTAACTGCGTGCGCCAGGTCACAGCGAAAATCGCACAGGCCACAGCGAAAATCGCACATAGCGCGGCGCATGCAACAAAAGTAGGCAGAACACGGGCGTAACACTCGGAATGGGGAACAACTTGCCAAAACGTGGGCGTCACGGGGGAAGTACAGGGCACAAGTGCGCGGAACGCCCACACGCTCGCCTACAACACGTATTCATGGAATAGAATAGGGCAAAAAGGCGCACGCTCAAACCAGCGCACAGGCACAAACACGACCGCCACAAGAAAGCAGGCGGTAGCGTCTCTGCGCCTGGAAGAAATGTGCGCCAAAAGGTGCGCCAACAAATAGCACCTATATACTGCCATGATGAATGTCCTATACCGTGGCCCTCCAGGACAAATGATGTGCAAAGGGGTACCCACAAACACGGACACCCGCTGACAAAAAATACGTGTGCGTGTATACCGGGGTGCGCGGGAAGTCTCACACGCGATTTGGCCGGGTACGTGGATTTCAGGGGTGCGCGGGAAGTTCCACACGCGATTTGGCCGTGTACGTGGATTTCAGGTGTGCGCGGGAAGTTCCACACGCGATTTCAGCAGGGTATGTGTATTTCATGGGTGCGCGGGAAGTTCCACACGCGATTTCATCAGGGTACGTGTATTTCAGGGGTGCGCGGGAAGTTCCACACGCGATTGGCCCAGTGCGAGCAGGGTACGTGTATTTCAGGGGTGTGCGGGAAGTTCCACACGCGAATGGCCCCGTGCAAGCAGGGTACGTGTATTTCAGGGGTGTGCGGGAAGTTCCACACGCGAATGGCCCCGTGCAAGCAGGGTACGTGTATTTCAGGGGTGTGTGCGAAGTTCCACACGCGATTTCAGCAGGGTATGTGTATTTCAGGGGTGCGCGGGAAGTTCCACACGCAATTTCATCAGTGTACGTGTATTTCAAAGGGTGAGCGGGAAGTTCCACACGCGATTGGCCCAGTGCGAGCAGGGTACGTGTATTTCAGGGGTGCGCGGGAATTTCCACACGCGATTTCAGCAGGGTATGTGTATTTCAGGGGTGCGCGGGAAGTTCCACACGCAATTTCATCAGGGTACGTGTATTTCAGGGGTGCACAGGAAGTTCCACACGCGATTGGCCCAGTGCGAGCAGGGTACGTGTATTTCAGGGGTGCGCGGGAATTTCCACACGCGATTTCAGCAGGGTATGTGTATTTCAGGGGTGCGCGGGAAGTTCCACACGCGATTTCATCAGGGTACGTGTATTGCAGGGGTGCGCGGGAAGTTCCACACGCGATTGGCCCAGTGCGAGCAGGGTACGTGTATTTCAGGGGTGCGCGGGAAGTTCCACACGCGATTTCAGCAGGGTGTGTGTCTTTCAGGGGTTCTGGGGAGTACCACACGTGAATTGGCCGTGTGGGTCCTCCCAGGTGTACGCTCCACAACCTCCACGGCCCCTGCAGGCAGCCCACACCACGGGGGACTACCCTGCACCCCTGCTCATGTCCCGCAGGCAGCCCATCCACCATGGGCATGCCCCCCAGCCAACCCACATGTCACCTTGCACTACTGATCAACAATGCATGTCTCCCACCACCCCCACCCCCCAGCCACCAGGGGCACCCACCACCAGGCCCCCACTCATGTCTCCCACCACCCCCACCCCCCAGCCACCAGGGGCACCCTCCACCAGGCCCCCACTCATGTCTCCCACCACCCCCACCCCCCTGCCACCATGGGCAGCCTCCACCAGGCCCCCACCCATGTCTCCCACCACCCCCACCCCCCAGCAGTGCAGGGGCACCCTCCACCAGGCCCCCACTCATGTCTCCCACCACCCCCACCCCCCAGCAGTGCAGGGGCAGCCTCCACCAGGCCCCCACTCATGTCTACCACCACCCCCACCCCCAGCAGTGCAGGGGCACCCTCCACCAGGCCCCCACTCATGTCTCCCACCACCCCAACCCCCCAGCAGTGCAGGGGCACCCTCCACCACCCACTCATGTCTCCCACCACCCCCACCCCCCAGCAGTGCAGGGGCAGCCTCCACCAGGCCCCCACTCATGTCTCCCACCACCCCCACCCCCCATCAGTGCAGGGGCAGCCTCCACAATGCCCCCACTCATGTCTCCCACCACCCCCACCCCCCAGCAGTGCAGGGGCAGCCTCCACCAGGCCCCCACTCAGGTCTCCCACCACCCCCACCCCCCAGCAGTGCAGGGGCTCCCTCCACCAGGCCCCCACTCATGTCTCCCACCACCCCCACCCCCCAGCAGTGCAGGGGCAGCCTCCACCAGGACCCCACTCATGTCTACCACCACCCCCACCCCCCAGCAGTGCAGGGGCACCCTCCACTAGGCCCCCACTCATGTCTACCACCACCCCCACCCCCCAGCAACCAGGGGCACCCTCCACCAGGCCCCCACTCATGTCTCCCACCACCCCCACCCCCCAGCCACCAGGGGCACCCTCCAATAGGCCCCCACTCATGTCTCCCACCACCCCCACCCCCCAGCAGTGCAGGGGCAGCCTCCACCAGGCCCCCACTCATGTCTCCCACCACCCCCACCCCCCAGCCACCAGGGGCACCCTCCACCAGGCCCCCACTCATGTCTCCCCCCCACCCCCCTGCCACCATGGGCAGCCCCCACCAGGCCCCCACTCATGTCTCCCACCACCCCCACCCCCCAGCAGTGCAGGGGCACCCTCCACCAGGCCCCCACTCATGTCTACCACCACCCCCACCCCCCAGCAGTGCAGGGGCAGCCTCCACCAGGCCCCCACTCATGTCTCCCACCACCCCCACCCCCCAGCCACCAGGGGCACCCTCCACCAGGTCCTCACAATCCCCAATCATGTGCGTAATGGTCAGCCTCCACAGCCAAAAAGCCTTACCAAGTAACCCATTCACCCACATGGAAATGGAAATTACATGTTACACCCCCAATGTTCATGAAGCTAATGAACCCATGTCCGTCACACACAATGGTTGCAATTGAATGGGAAAACACCCAACATGACATGCATCAAACCAATGAGATGATACCACACAGTGAAGTATGAAAACAAAATTGTATTGAAAAAAATAAAGAATGCTAAAGAAAGGAAACAAACTACAATGGGAATGAGAAAAAATAAGCTGCATGTCCATATTAAAAAAAAAAACTGCAAATCAGAATCCAAAAAAATGTCGTCCAAAGTCAAATGTAAAAAAATCTCTATGCAATAAAGAACTATGTAAAAAACTACCAAGGGTCCATGAGCCCAACTGAACAAAGGAAACCTACTAAAAATCAACTATATACAAAAAGTGGAGCAGTGTCCGTTGACTCCAAATCATAATAAGAAACAAAGGAAACCTAAAACTAAAGAACTATATACAAAGGCGGCGGGCAAGTCCAGCGGCTCACTCCGTGGTGTCCCGGGCCAGGGCATCATCGAACTCCTGTTCGATGTCCCGGAGGCGGTCCAGTTCCATGGCCCCGAGGGTCCGCAGGGACGACGCTGTGTCCTCCTCCAACCCCCTGCGGATTGCCTCGAGGCACTCGGCCCGCCTCAGGGCCCTCCGCATGGAGTTCTCCGCCCTGACCATTGTGAGCCGCGCCTCTTCCGCCCGCCGCCGCTCCGCACCTATGGCGTGGCCCAACCGCTGCCACACGGAAGACACTCTCTGTCCTGGGTCCCCCTGCCCTCCGGCCGATGCCTGCCCCTCCGATGTCGAAAGCCCCGAGCCTTCATGTCTCCCACCATGTTGCTTCTGCTGCTCTGCCTCTGCCCGTGCACTGCCTCCTGCTGCCTGCACATCCTCCGCCGGCTGGGGTGCAGTTGTTGATGTGGCCACCCCTGCTGGACCTCCGACTCCCGACTGTGGCAGGGATGCCTCCTCCACCAGCCTGGCCGCACCGTCAGAGGCAGCTCCACAGGGCACCCAGGTGACTGATGGGTGGGAAGATGGCACAGAGGACGACTGGTGCGTAGGGGGTCCAGTTGAGGAGGGGGTCGGAGCAAGCCCCATCAGACGGAGGAATCCGGCCTGGGTGACCTGTCCCAGCAGGCTGACGTGGTCAATGAGCCATTCGAGATGACGTGCAGTCTCTTCATGAAAAGACTGCAGGTCACCTCGCATGGCCCGTTGACGCAACGCCACACCAGCCAGGACAGGCTCAACCTGGACCTGGATGGCCACGTCCGCAGGCAGAGGAAGGCCAGTTGACGTCAGCTCATCCCCTGCCTGAAAACGGGTCTGGACGTAGGCATCCCTGCTGGTGCAAGATGATGCAGGGACAGGATCGGGGACAGGATTGCACACAGGCACCTCCGCGGCGGCCTGTGCTGCCTCCTGTACCTGGTCCTGCACTGCACCACTAGCACCAGTGGGATCCCCACCTCCAGACCCCGTCTCTGGTGCTTGCACTGCCTCCTCCTCTACCAAACCCCCCACCAACCTGGATGACTCCGTGCCATCTTCCCCTGTTGGGCCGTGTGGGGTCCCAGCTGCCCCTTCTGCTGCCGAGGAGTCCAACTGCAACCTCCGCCTCTTGGACCTACCCCCGGCAGCTGCGGCCTGGAACGCGGCACCGGACTCCTCACTCCCCGACGAGATGACAACACGGGAGGGGAGCCTGGCCTTGCGTCTCCGGCTAGCGGTCGGATCTCCGCCGCTGTGCTCCACAGCACCTTCGCCGCCCTCTTCATCAGTTGACGCTGCAGACAGGGAGAAACAAAACACAGGCATCAGGGCACTGTACAATGGACACATACACACATGACAGTTGCACATGAGTGGCATTGGCAAACCTCAGACATGTCATCACAATCCCCAACACACATGTCATTGCAACTCGCACACATGAGCCATACCACAGCCATATCGCAACTGCCAGCACCATCCCTACACATACAACAGCATCAGCAGCCAAAGGGGAGCCAGACATCACATGCAACACAGGAAGTGCACCACACATGTACACACACCACCACACTTGCATGCATGTGTACATCTCTGCCAAGTGTCGCACTGTTCAGACGGCCATCCATGTCACATCTGCCAATCAGGCTTCCACATACCGCTGTCACATGCATCCATGTTGCATCACTGTTGCACCCTTGTCAAATACACACGCATGCACATGTACACAGTGCTCATACATGCAGCCGAAAACAACATACATGCGTGACATCACGGACATGTCTACTTACATACACATTCATCCAAACATGTGTGCACGCACAACTGCATTTGCCATGCAAGCCTACACACACAAGCACCATCCATGTCTCACACATTACAGCCCTCGCATGTGTCAGCCCCACGGCCCTGGACACCCCCACCCGTACTCGACCCCATACAAACAGATGTGCAACCTGCACAATACCGAATAATCACCACACGCACTGCTCACAATCAGGATGCATGTACACTCATCGCTCGACTCCAGACGGGTCTGCTTCTCTAGGACCTGGACGTGGAGCGCTGGGGATATGCCTTCCAGGACCCCCATCTGTTCTTCCGACAAGTGGCTCCGGCGCCCCTTGGCATCCGCTGCCTTCAAGAGGCGCCGGGCCTTGTTCAGGGTCCTGGACCTGAAGTCCTCCCAGCGCTTCCTGACATGTTGTAAGTCCCGGACTGCCACCCCCTCCGCGTTGATGGCAGTCACGATGTCAGTCCAGATCCGAGTCCGTCCTTCCTTGTCGGCGCAGGAACTTCCGAAGAGGGCATCATACTGCCCCAGGACTTGCTCCACCAGGACACCAACTTTGGTGGCACTGAAGCTGGTGCCCCTCTGCCTCTCTGGCCGGGGGTTGTCAGTGGTCACAGATGGTGTTTGCCCCGACATGACAACCCCAGAGGCAGGAGTGGGTGGGCAACTGGGTCCTGGGGCTGGGCTGTGGAGCGATGGAATTCCAGTCGGGATTCTTCGGTTCCAGCAGGGGTGGTCACAGCAACAGCACCCCTGACTGATGTGCAGGCAGCAAATGGCAGTGCACGTGGGCAGCAGGCAGTCAGGCAGCAGCAGATGGCAGGTGGGAGCGTGCTCGGGGCTCTGGGGGGCAGTAGTTCGGCCTTCTGGGCAGGAGCGTGGTCTTCTGTGTGCTTACGCGTGGCCAGCTTGGTACGGAGTGATTTGGCACGTGAAAATCCTGCACGTCAGCGTGAAAATCGGGGAAAGGCCCTTAGCGCGTAAGCGCGTCAGCACACATACGCGATTCTATTGGACCAAAGGCCCTCAGCGCGTAAGCGCGTCTGTGACGTGACCCGCACGGGTGTTTCCCACACAGCACGTGATGACAGAGCACACGTGGAAAGACTGCACTTCAGAGTGTCATCGCGTGTAATTGGACAGCACGTCAGAGTCTCATCGCGTGTAATTGGTGGAAATGGCCCTACACGCATAAGTGACAAAGCGTGTAATTGGTGGAAATGGCCCTAGCGCGTACACACCGCGTAAGTGACGCTGGACGTGTGGGCCTGTATAAAAGGTACGTGTAGAACACCATTTCCTTGTACGTGCTTTTCGTGGAGAGCGAGTGGGTGAATTCTGTACTTCTTGTCGTTTCACACGCGATTTACTTCACAGCGTTTCAAGTTCGTATTCCCTGTTACCTCTGACAGCTTTTTCTCTTTTTTCTCTTTTACTGGTTTACCTGGGCCTGTTCCCTCAAACAGTGTTCCCTTCTACTGTTGTCCTGTCTCCTCAGACAGCGTACAAATCTTCTTTTGGCGGGGGTGTTGCCAACCAAACGCGCTCCTTTTTCACGCTCTTTTACCTGGCAGACGGTGAGTCACGCACGTATCTAACATCTGTGCTTGCCCCGTGTGTAGCCTACCCCTTCAGAGGTCATTCTAGGCTGCGTGTGACACGCATACGTTCATTCTTGTGTTACTGGGTGCCACAGCGTAGTGCAGGTTTTTCTTTCTGCACACGTGGTCTAGGAGGGGTTGCGTGCACGTCATCTCCCTTTTTTGGGGCTCCTGTGCGTAGTTTGACCCGTCATCTTTCCCCAGGGGTTACAATCAGCCTTGCAAGAGCACTAGGGTACAATTACCATCTGGTACCCAACCCCTTTGACCCCCAATTGCCCAGGACAATAGTTTATAGCCACTCCCATACGCACATTTACATCAGTGCCATGGCTGGGAGGCAAAGATTCCGTAAGGGTGGCAAAGGTGGAAGAACCACAAGTGGTGGCCGTGGTGGATCCGGTAGGGGACGTGGTCGTTACTTGCAGGGTGAGCCTGTCCCCCCATGTGTGGAGGACCAGTCAAGGGCACCCATAATCACCCCCCCCTCTCCCGTTGAGGCTGATGTGGCTGACACCATCCATGCTCAGCCCTTGTTGGACCAGCCCATTGTGGCACCAGACCTGGCTGACTCCATGGCTGACTTCCAGGTCAGCAGGCCTATGACACGTGCGCTGGTGCACGTTGATGTCACCATGCCACGTGCATCTGGGGCAGCAAGGTCATCTGCTGCACCAAGTAGGCAGGGCGGAGAGGCTGCAGGGGCAGCTGCGGCTCCATCCACCCCAGCCCTCACACACCCAGCCAGGACAGTGTCGGTCCTAGTCCATGCTGCTGACATTCCCCCTGACACCATCACACTAGAGCCAATGCCTGCACCAACTCCCATGCTGAGTGTGCAATCCCACACTCCTCATACAGAGTCCACCAGGGCTCCTGCCCCTAGTGTCCAGAGCGGCGCAGGACACTCAGGATCACCACCACCTTCCAAGCGGAAGAGGAAGAGTGCTCGTCCGGCACAGGCTGATGCCCCAGACACGGCTACACAGTCCGGCCCGTCCAGGAAGCCCAGCTTCACGGATGACGAACTGAATGCACTTGTCGAGTATGTGTCCGCACATGACAACGATATGGTCATTGTTGCAGGATCCAAGACCACACCTGCAAAACGCCAGGCACACTGGCAGACCGTTGCGGACATCATAAGTGCCCTTGGAATCGTGAGGCACACAGCCAATGATTGCTATAAGCGCTGGAATGACCTAAAGCGCAGGGCAAAGAGTAAGCTGGCCGCAAGTCATGCCGCAACTCTAGTGACTGGAGGTGGGTCTCCAGTAGTAGACATGGAACTCACTCCACATGAGTCAGTCGCTGGGACCTACGTCACGGAGGAACAGATCCAAGGCGTGGGAGATCTTGCTGATTACGAGGCATTGTCCGGTGAGTGCACATGCATGTGTGTGTCATCCATGTGCATGGTGTGTGTGTGAGGGCTTCTGTTTGTGTGCCAGGTGAGAGTGTGTGCGCCTGAGTCATATGGGTCAGCCATGTGCTTCATGCAATACATCCTGCGCAGCTGCATTTGGCCATAGCAGTATCCCTTCTGCCAACAGTAGACATCTAGCCCAACTGCACGCCAGTTGCTCTTGAAGTGTCACCTTGCCACAACATTGTTGCTTATTTTTCACTGTTCATTCAGTCAGATTGTTTGCATTCCACCACCTTTACTAGGCATGTCGCAGTCCACTAGTCACATGTCTGACATGTCTATGGTAAAGTGGAGTGACTTTGTTACCTGGATATCATTTGTTCCCACATGTCCCTGTGCAATTGGACCATTTCAGACTGGCAGCTCCAGGTGAAAAATCTGACCTGTTAGAATTAGAAAAGCTATTACATGCGGGAACTGGACTGAATGAATAGGTGCTGCCGTCTTCTCCATCTTCACTCAATAGAAATGGTACATGCCATCTGTGTGATGGCATGTGTGTTTCACCTGGCAATCACAGGCCAATGTGTGATGCCACTGCCAGGCAGCATGCAGAAAATGTGTTCATCTTCCATCTTGGTGTCATCAGTGTGTGCCATTTGCCTGCCCTTCATATGCAGTGAGGGTGCATGCATGGGAGGGTTTTAGTCATGTGGGACATGTGTCAATCAAGTACTGGTTCTCTTGCTTCTCAGCCCTCATTGTGTGCCATGGTGCTAATGCCTGTTTCCATTTCTTTGTTTTTATGTCTTTGCAGGGGAAGACGCACCTGATACTGCTGGGGTTGTGGAGATGGTGCAGACCCAGGAGGGGTCCGAGGGCTGACCAACCACCAGTGAGGGACGTGGTGTGGTGGTGGGTGAGAACCCACAAGTGCTGCAGGTCGCGCTCTCAAGGGGTGTCTCTGGCTGCACCTCCCCCGAGCTGTACTCAGGTGTTGATTCGGATGAGACCTACGTGCCATCGCAGGTGAGTGTTCCAGGGAGGGATTCTGTTCTGACCCACCCACCTGCAACAGGGTCAGAACCCTCAATGGGGATGTCAGTGTTGGCAGCTACGCCTTTGGTGGTTACGGATGCAGGGTCACACTCCGCGACATCTGATCCTGTTCCTGGGCCAGCAGATCAGAGGGGGAATGCAGTCCTGCAGCCTCAGGCAGTGCCGGCACAGCAAGGCGCAGTTCGCCTTGCCCCAGACAGGTGTGGTGCCCGCCGACGTGGTGGCCGTACGCCACCTGGCAATACCGCATGGGAGCAATCCATTTACGGTATGGCAACACAACAGGCAGCATCATCCGAGATGATGGCTCAGGCCATGGATAGGGTGGCCACTTCCATTTTCCCCCCTGAAAGGCTGATGGAGCGACTAGAGCAGGCAACCGACTCCATCTGCCAGTCACACAGGGAGGACATGTTGGGGTCCAACAGGGACAGGCGGGCGGCACTGGCGACTCTGCAGGAGGCCATCTCCATTGTGTCCCAGGCCCACAGGGAAGCCCTGAGGCAGGAGCTCCTTCACCTCAGGACGACTCTTGTTGAGCTTGACGCTTCAACACACCAAAGGACAGAACAGCAGCTGGAGCGTCTCACCCGTACGCTCTCAGCTGAGATGCAGGCATTGAGGGCGGAGGTCCGGGCATCCCGTGAGTTGTTGCATGGGGACCTCCGCACACTCATCCTCCAGAACCAGACCTACCACACCCGCATGCTTGCAGCCATGGAGGATCAGACTAGGGCCTTGCGTGGGCTGCCTCCCATAGTGCAACCACCTCCGGATGCAGCTGCACAGGGTGATAATAGCGACAGCAGTGATACTCCCACAATAGGGTAGCCGTGTGGGCCATGAGCCCATGGAGGTGTTTTTTTTTCCCAGGATCCACACAGGTGGGTTTTGGTGTGCACCCTGTCCTCGGACCTCCTGGGTGGCCTCCCAAACCCACCCGGGCCCATCAATGGCCATTTTTGATTTTTATTTTTATTTTTGATTTTTATTTTTGATTTTGATTTTTAATTTTTATTTTTATTTTTGATTTTTATTTTTTTTAAAATTTTTTATTTTTTTATTTTTATTTTTATTTTTATTTTTATTTTTAATTTCTAAATAATTTTTCACAATTTTTTTGGGACAATTTGTTGGCTTCCGTGGTTCTTGTGGGCATACGCAGCATTGTGGCTGGGCACATGCAGGCTTGTCATGTATTTGGTTCAGATGCTTGGGTTTGAGTCACACACACCCCTCCTGCTTCCCGTTTCCATGGGCTTGGAAAGGGTGTGCCCAAGTGACATTGACGTACATGGTGATATTGGACTCCCACTACATGTGTGGGTAGTCTAGTCAATACAGTGTATACATTCCTAGTGCATATTGCTGTTGTGTTGTACACTGCA
Organism: Ambystoma mexicanum; assembly: GCF_040938575.1. Taxonomy (NCBI): domain Eukaryota; kingdom Metazoa; phylum Chordata; class Amphibia; order Caudata; family Ambystomatidae; genus Ambystoma; species Ambystoma mexicanum. The sequence continues at coordinate 845,781,486 of NC_090935.1, forward strand.
TGTTGCATTGATGTGTAACTCATCATCTGTGTCTACCTCCCAATTTGCAGGTCCCTTCCTCATGTCTACACAAGGCCCTCTAGTCTGGAGATGGGGTCCATGTTGGCAGCAGTGCACAGTTGGTAGTGGTGGGAGTGCAGGCATTTCCAGGTGGTGAGACTACTAATATATAACATTTGTGATGTCATGTTAATGGTAGTACCTGCTCAAGTTTGTTGTTGGTCCTGCATTACTGTGAGCATTTCAGGTGTTGCAAGTTTCAATTAGGGACACTCTACATTGTGACACTAGTGTCATGTTGTGGGGATTACTTTGTTTACCTGCAAATAGCATGACATGGCACGGTGTGTCGTGTGGCGGTGCTGGGGATGGGTTGGCTGACATGGCACTGTCCTCTTGTTGCATTTTGCAAGTGGGTATTCATTTTAGCTGCTTGAATGTGTTACTTCACAAAACTGCATTGGTGGTGTCTGTGTGGGTAGGGATGCACACATTGTGACACTTCCAGGTGAACAATCTCAGGCTGATATGGTTTTCACGGTTCATTCTCCAGACATTCAGGATCCGTGTCAGGTTGAGTCATCATTGATTGTCAGATGGAATGTGCCAGGGCAGTGTGCACTCCACAGGGGTGTGATTTCTATGTGAAGTAATTAGCCACTAGCTGTGTACGGGCTGCCTCCCCCCGTGCCCTTTCCCCTCCCATGCGCAGCGGCTGTGCATGTGGTTGGGGATGTGGGGCCACCACCATGTCCACGGCCAGGCCCCGGCGTGTTGCAACGTTGTGCAGGACACATGCTGCCACTATGATCCTGTACACTACTGGGGGAGCGTACAACAGCTGCCCGCCAGAACGGTCAAGGGAGCAAAAGCGTGACTTTAGCACTCCGAATGTGCGCTCCACTATGCCCCGGGTTGTAATGTGGGCTGTGTTATATCTTACCTGGGGTGGCGTGGTGGGGTTCCGAATTGGCGTCATCATGTGGGGGCTGAGAGGGTAGGCACTGTCCCCTGTGGAGGTGGTGATTGGTATCATTGGTGGGGTTGTGACCTTGCTCAGTATCTGACATGCATGCATGTGCAGTGGCATTCATACTCACCAAGCAGCCATGTATCGCCATGCCGCCCAGCTTCTAGGTCCCGGCTTAGGGTGGACATTCGGTAAATGAAGCTGTCGTGGGTTGACCCGGGATAGTTGGCATATACTGAGGTGATGATTCCCTTGGCATTACATACTACCTGCACGTTGATGGAATGCCAGTGCTTGCGGTTCCTATAGATGTGCTCAGATGCCCTGGGGGGACGTAGAGCCACATCGGTGCAGTCGATGGCACCTAGCACTTTGGGGAATCGTGCCACAGCGTAAAAATCCAGGGCGGCAGCATGCCTTTCTGCAGGTGTTCTGGGCAGGTATATGTGCCTGCGGACTGATGGGCGTGCAGTGATGATGTTCAAGACCTCGTGTAGGCAGCGTGACTGGGTGGCCTGTGATACACCACCCACAATGGCACTTGTCCGCTGAAATGATCCAGTGGCTAAGAAGTGCAGTTCATTGAGGACCTTCTCCAGGGGGCTGAGTGCTTGGGAGCACAGGGTGGGTGATGTGAGGTCATCCTCCCACTCACTCACCAGGTCCAGTATAATGTGTGGTGGAAACCTGTACCTCCCATGCACCTGGTCATCAGGCCTCCCGAAAAGGCTGGTTCTGGGTGTGAATATTCTGGCCCTGACTATCCTCCTCCTCCTCCTTTGGTAGGCCACGCCCACTGCTGCTAGGAACGGTATGTTCATCCTGGGTCTGAGCTTGTTATTTTGTTAGCGCGCAAATTAATGCGTTGCGCGTGTTGTAGGCGAGCGTGTGACCCGCGCACCCCTGAAATCCAGTACCCAGTCCAATAGCGTGTGGAAATTCCCGCGCACCCCGGGATACAGGTGCGCTGACGTACTTGCATGTGTAAGTGTCCGCGCACCCCTGATATACACGTACATAGGCCAATCGCGTGTACGTGCACTTTTTTCCAATTACACGCGATGAGACTCTGACGTGCTGTCCAATTACACGCGATGACACTCTGACGTGCAGTCTTTCCACATGTGCTCTGTCATCACGTGCTGTGTGGGAAACACCCGTGCGGGTCACGTCACAGACGCGCTTACGCGCTGAGGGCCTTTGGTCCATTAGAATCGCATATGCGTGCTGACGTGCAGGATTTTCACGTGCCAAATCACTCCGTACCAAGCTGGCCACGCGTAAGCACACGGAAGACCACGCTCCTGCCCAGAAGGCCGAACTACTGCCCCCCAGAGCCCCGAGCACGCTCCCACCTGCCATCTGCTGCTGCCTGACTGCCTGCTGCCCACGTGCACTGCCATTTGCTGCATGCACATCAGCCAGGGGTGCTGTTGCTGTGACCACCCCTGCTGGAACCGAAGACTCCCGACTGGAATTCCATCGCTCCACAGCCCAGCCCCAGGACCCAGTTGCCCACCCACTCCTGCCTCTGGGGTTGTCATGTCGGGGCAAACACCATCTGTGACCACTGACAACCCCCGGCCAGAGAGGCAGAGGGGCACCAGCTTCAGTGCCACCGAAGTTGGTGTCCTGGTGGAGCAAGTCCTGGGGCAGTATGATGCCCTCTTCGGAAGTTCCCGCGCCGACAAGGAAGGACGGACTCGGATCTGGACTGACATTGTGACTGCCATCAACGCGGAGGGGGTGGCAGTCCGGGACTTACAACATGTCAGGAAGCGCTGGGAGGACTTCAGGTCCAGGACCCTGAACAAGGCCCGGCGCCTCATGAAGGCAGCGGATGCCAAGGGGCGCCGGGGCCACTTGTCGGAAGAACAGATGGGGGTCCTGGAACGCATATCCCCAGCGCTCCACGTCCAGGTCCTAGAGAAGCAGACCCGTCTGCAGTCGAGCGGTGAGTGTACATGCATCCTGATTGTGAGCAGTGCGTGTGGTGATTATTCGGTATTGTGCAGGTTGCACATCTGTTTGTATGGGGTCGAGTATGGGTGGGGGTGTACAGGGCCGTGGGGCTGACACATGCGAGGGCTGTAATGTGTGAGACATGGATGGTGCTTGTGTGTGTAGGCTTGCATGGCAAATGCAGTTGTGCGTGCACACATGTTTGGATGAATGTGTATGTAAGTAGACATGTCCGTGATGTCACGCATGTATGTTGTTTTCGGCTGCATGTATGAGCACTGTGTACATGTGCATGTGTGTGTATTTGACAAGGGTGCAACAGTGATGCAACATGGATGCATGTGACAGCGGTATATGGAAGCCTGATTGGCAGATGTGACATGGATGGCCGTCTGAACAGTGCGACACTTGGCAGAGGTGTACACATGCATGCAAGTGTGGTGGTGTGTGTACATGTGTGGTGCACTTCCTGTGTTGCATGTGATGTCTGGCTCCCCTTTGGCTGCTGATGCTGTTGTATGTGTAGGGATGGTGCTGGCAGTTGCGATATGGCTGTGGTATGGCTCATGTGTGCGAGTTGCAATGACATGTGTGTTGGGGATTGTGATGACATGTCTGAGGTTTGCCAATGCCACTCATGTGCAACTGTCATGTGTGTATGTGTCCATTGTACAGTGCCCTGATGCCTGTGTTTTGTTTCTCTCTGTCTGCAGCGTCAACTGATGAAGAGGGCGGAGAAGGTGCTGTGGAGCACAGCGGCGGGGATCCGACCGCCAGCCGGAGACGCAAGGCCCGGCTCCCCTCCCGTGTTGTCATCTCGTCGGGGAGTGAGGAGTCCGGTGCCGCGTCCCAGGCCGCAGCTGCCGGGGGGAGGTCCAAGAGGTGGAGGTTGCAGTTGGACTCCTCGGCAGCAGAAGGGGCAGCTGGGACCCCACAGGGCCCAACAGGGGAAGATGGCACGGAGTCATCCAGGTTGGTGGGGGGTTTGGTGGAGGAGGAGGCCGTGCAAGCACCAGAGACGGGGTCTGGAGGTGGGGATCCCACTGGTGCTAGTGGTGCAGTGCAGGACCAGGGACAGGAGGCAGCACAGGCCACCGCGGAGGTGCCTGTGTGCAATCCTGTCCCCGATCATGTCCCTGCATCATCTTGCACCAGCAGGGATGCCTACGTCCAGACCCGTTTTCAGGCAGGGGATGAGCTGACGTCAACTGGCCTTCCTCTGCCTGCGGACGTGGCCATCCAGGTCCGGGTTGAGCCTGTCCTGGCTGGTGTGGCGTTGCGTCAACGGGCCATGCGAGGTGACCTGCAGTCTTTTCATGAAGAGACTGCACGTCATCTCGAATTGCTCGTTGACCACGTCAGCCTGCCGGGACAGGTCACCCAGGCCGGATTCCTCCGTCTGATGGGGCTTGCTCCAACCCCCTCCTCAACTGGACCCCCTACGCACCAGTCGTCCTCTGTGCCATCTTCCCACCCATCAGTCACCTGGGTGCCCTGTGGAGCTGCCTCTGACGGTGCGGCAAGGCTGGTGGAGGAGGCATCCCTGCCACAGTCGGGAGTCGGAGGTCCAGCAGGGGTGGCCACATCAAAAACTGCACCCCATCCGGCGGAGGATGTGCAGGCAGCAGGAGGCAGTGCACGGGCAGAGGCAGAGCAGCAGCAGCAACATGGTGGGAGACATGAAGGCTCGGAGCTTTCGACATCGGAGGGGCAGGCATCGGCCGGAGGGCAGGGGGACCCAGGACAGAGAGTGTCTTCCATGTGGCAGCAGTTGGGCCACGCCATAGGTGCGGAGCGGCGGCGGGCGGAAGAGGCGCGGCTCACAATGGTCAGGGCAGAGAACTCCATGCGGAGGGCCCTGAGGCAGGCCGAGTGCCTCGAGGCAATCCGCAGGGCGTTGGAGGAGGACACGGCGTCGTCCCTGCGGACCCTCGGGGCCATGGAACTGGACCGCCTCCGGGACATTGCCCGCCACCTTTGTATATAGTTCTTTAGTTTTAGGTTTCCTTTGTTTCTTATTATGATTTGGAGTCGACGGACACTGCTCCACTTTTTGTATATAGTTGATTTTTAGTTACATAGTTCTTTATTGCATAGAGATTTTTTTACATTTGACTTTGGACGACATTTTTTTGGATTCTGATTTGCAGTTTTTTTTTTTAATACGGACATGCAGCTTATTTTTTCTCATTCCCATTGTAGTTTGTTTCCTTTCTTTAGCATTCTTTATTTTTTTCAATACAATTTTGTTTTCATACTTCACTGTGTGGTATCATCTCATTGGTTTCATGCATGTCATGTTGGGTGTTTTCCCATTCAATTGCAACCATTGTGTGTGACGGACATGGGTTCATTAGCTTCATGAACATTGGGGGTGTAACATGTAATTTCCATTTCCATGTGGGTGAATGGGTTACTTGGTAGGGCTTTTTGGCTGTGGAGGCTGACCATTACGCACATGATTGGGGATTGTGAGGACCTGGTGGATGGTGCCCCTGGTGGCTGGGGGGTGGGGGGGTGGGAGACATGGGTGGGGGCCTGGTGGAGGCTGCCCCTGGTGGCTGGGGGGTGGGGGTGGTGGGAGACATGAGTGGGGGCCTGGTGGAGGCTGCCCCTGCACTGCTGGGGGGTGGGGGTGGTGGTAGACATGAGTGGGGGCCTGGTGGAGGGTGCCCCTGCACTGCTGGGGGGTGGGGGTGGTGGTAGACATGAGTGGGGGCCTGGTGGAGGCTGCCCCTGCACTGCTGGGGGGTGGGGGTCGTGGGAGACATGAGTGGGGGCCTGGTGGAGGGTGCCCCTGCACTGCTGGGGGGTGGGGGTGGTGGGAGACATGGGTGGGGGCCTGGTGGAGGCTGCCCATGGTGGCAGGGGGGTGGGGTGGTGGGAGACATGAGTGGGGGCCTGGTGGAGGGTGCCCCTGCACTGCTGGGGGGTGGGGTGGTGGGAGACATGAGTGGGGGCCTGGTGGGGGCTGCCTATGGTGGCAGGGGGGTGGGGGTGGTGGGAGACATGAGTGGGGGCCTGGTGGAGGGTGCCCCTGGTGGCTGGGGGGTGGGGGTGGTGGGAGACATGAGTGGGGGCCTGGTGGAGGCTGCCCCTGCACTGCTGGGGGGTGGGGGTGGTGGTAGACATGAGTGGGGGCCTGGTGGAGGGTGCCCCTGCACTGCTGGGGGGTGGGGGTGGTGGTAGACATGAGTGGGGGCCTGGTGGAGGCTGCCCCTGCACTGCTGGGGGGTGGGGGTGGTGGGAGACATGAGTGGGGGCCTGGTGGAGGGTGCCCCTGCACTGCTGGGGGTGGGGGTGGTGGGAGACATGGGTGGGGGCCTGGTGGAGGGTGCCCCTGGTGGCTGGGGGGTGGGGGTGGTGGGAGACATGAGTGGGGGCCTGGTGGAGGCTGCCCCTGCACTGCTGGGGGGTGGGGATGGTGGGAGACATGAGTGGGGGCCTGGTGGAGGGTGCCCCTGGTGGCTGGGGGGTGGGGGTGGTGGGAGACATGAGTGGGGGCCTGGTGGAGGGTGCCCCTGGTGGCTGGGGGGTGGGGGTGGTGGTAGACATGAGTGGGGGCCTGGTGGAGGGTGCCCCTGCACTGCTGGGGGGTGGGGGTGGTGGTAGACATGAGTGGGATCCTGGTGGAGGCTGCCCCTGCACTGTTGGGGGGTGGGGGGGTGGGGCTGGTGGGAGACATGAGTGGGGGCCTGGTGGAGGGTGCCCCTGCACTGCCGGGGGGTGGGGGTGGTGGGAGACATGGGTGGGGGCCTGGTGGAGGCTGCCCATGGTGGCAGGGGGTTGGGGTGGTGGGAGACATGAGTGGGGGCCTGGTGGAGGCTGCCCCTGCACTGCTGGGGGGTGGGGGTGGTGGGAGACATGAGTGGGGGCCTGGTGGGGGCTGCCCATGGTGGCAGGGGGGTGGGGGTGGTGGGAGACATGAGTGGGGGCCTGGTGGAGGGTGCCCCTGCACTGCTGGGGGGTGGGGGTGGTGGGAGACATGAGTGGGGCCTTGGTGGGTGCTGCGCATGGTGGCAGGGGTGTGGGGGTGGTGGGAGACATGAGTGGGGGCCTGGTGGAGGGTTCCCCTGGTGGCTGGGGGGTGGGGGTGGTGGGAGACATGGGTGGGGGCCTGGTGGAGGCTGCCCCTGCACTGCTGGGGGGTGGGGGTGGTGGGAGACATGAGTGGGGGCCTGGTGGAGGGTGCCCCTGGTGGCTGGGGGGTGGAGGGGGAGACATGGGTGGGGGCCTGGTAGAGGCTGCCCCTGGTGGCTGGGGGGTGGGGGTGGTGGGAGACATGAGTGGGGGCCTGGTGGAGGCTGCCCCTGCACTGCTGGGGGGTGGGGGTGGTGGGAGACATGAGTGGGGGCCTGGTGGAGGCTGCCCCTGGTGGCTGGGGGGTGGGGGTGGTGGGAGACATGAGTGGGGGCCTGGTGAAGGCTGCCCCTGCACTGCTGGGGGGTGGGGGTGGTGGTAGACATGAGTGGGGGCCTGGTGGAGGGTGCCCCTGCACTGCTGGGGGGTGGGGGTGGTGGGAGACATGAGTGGGGGCCTGGTGGAGGCTGCCCCTGGTGGCTGGGGGGTGGAGGTGGTGGGAGACATGAGTGGAGGCCTGGTGGAGGCTGCCCCTGCACTGCTGGGGGGTGGGGGTGGTGGTAGACATGAGTGGGGGCCTGGTGGAGGGTGCCCCTGCACTGCTGGGGGGTAGGGGTGGTGGGAGACATGAGTGGGGGCCTGGTGGGGGCTGCCCATGGTGGCAGGGGGGTGGGGGTGGTGGGAGACATGAGTGGGGGCCTGGTGGAGGGTGCCCCTGGTGGCTGGGGGGTGGGGGTGGTGGGAGACATGAGTGGGGGCCTGGTGGAGGCTGCCCCTGCACTGCTGGTGGTGGGGGTGGTGGGAGACATGGGTGGGGGCCTGGTGGAGGGTGCCCCTGGTGGCTGTGGGGTGGGGGTGGTGGGAGACATGAGTGGGGGCCTGGTGGAGGGTGCCCCCGGTGGCTGGGGGGTGGGGGTGGTGGTAGACATGAGTGGGGGCCTGGTGGAGGGTGCCCCTGCACTGCTGGGGGGTGGGGTGGTGGTAGACATGAGTGGGGTCCTGGTGGAGGCTGCCCCTGCACTGCTGGGGGGTGGGGGTGGTGGGAGACATGAGTGGGGGCCTGGTGGAGGCTGCCCCTGCACTGCTGGGGGGTGGGGGTGGTGGGAGACATGAGTGGGGGCCTGGTGGAGGCTGCCCCTGCACTGCTGGGGGGTGGGGGTGGTGGGAGACATGAGTGGGGGCCTGGTGGAGGGTGCCCCTGCACTGCTGGGGGGTGGGGTGGTGGGAGACATGAGTGGGGGCCTGGTGGAGGCTGCCCCTGCACTGCTGGGGGTGGGGGTGGTGGGAGGCATGATTGGGGGCCTGGTGGAGGCTGCCCCTGCACTGCTGGGGGGTGGGGGTGGTGGGAGACATGAGTGGGGGCCTGGTGGAGGCTGCCCCTGCACTGCTGGGGGGTGGGGGTGGTGGGAGACATGAGTGGGGGCCTGGTGGAGGGTGCCCCTGCACTGCTGGGGGGTGGGGGTGGTGGGAGACATGAATGGGGGCCTGGTGGAGGGTGCCCCTGCACTGCTGGGGGGTGGGGGTGGTGGGAGACATGGGTGGGGGCCTGGTGGAGGCTGCCCATGGTGGCAGGGGGGTGGGGGGCGTGGGAGACATGAGTGGGGGCCTGGTGGAGGATGCCCCTGGTGGCTGGGGGGTGGGGGTGGTGGGAGACATGAGTGGGGGCCTGGTGGTGGGTTCCCCTGGTGGCTGGGGGGTGGGGGTGGTGGGAGACATGCATTGTTGATCAGTAGTGCAAGGTGACATGTGGGTTGGCTGGGGGGCATGCCCATGGTGGATGGGCTGCCTGCGGGACATGAGCAGGGGTGCAGGGTAGTCCCCCGTGGTGTGGGCTGCCTGCAGGGGCCGTGGAGGTTGTGGAGCGTACACCTGGGAGGACCCAAATGGCCAATTCACGTGTGGTACTCCCCAGAACCCCTGAAATACACATACCCTGCTGAAATCGCGTGTGGAACTTCCTGCGCACCCCTGAAATACACGTACCCTGCTCGCACTGGGCCAATCGCGTGTGGAACTTCCCGCGCACCCCTGCAATACACGTACCCTGATGAAATCACGTGTGGAACTTCCCGCGCACCCCTGAAATACACATACCCTGCTGAAATCGCGTGTGGAAATTCCCGCGCACCCTTGAAATACACGTACCCTGCTCGCACTGGGCCAATCGCGTGTGGAACTTCCCGCGCACCCCTGAAATACACGTACCCTGATGAAATCGCGTGTGGAACTTCCAGCGCACCCCTGAAATACACATACCCTGCTGAAATCGCGTGTGGAAATTCCCGCGCACCCCTGAAATACACGTACCCTGCTCGCACTGGGCCAATCGCGTGTGGAACTTCCCGCGCACCCCTGAAATACACGTACCCTGATGAAATCGCGTGTGGAACTTCCCGCGCACCCCTGAAATACACATACCCTGCTGAAATCGCGTGTGGAACTTCCCGCGCACCCCTGAAATACACGTACCCTGCTTGCACGGGGCCAATCGCGTGTGGAACTTCCCGCGCACCCCTGAAATACACGTACCCTGCTTGCACGGGGCCATTCGCGTGTGGAACTTTCCGCGCACCCCTGAAATACACGTACCCTGCTCGCACTGGGCCAATCGCGTGTGGAACTTCCCGCGCACCCCTGAAATAAACGTACCCTGATGAAATCGCGTGTGGAACTTCCCGCGCTCCCATGAAATACACATACCCTGCTGAAATCGCGAGTGGAACTTCCCGTGCACACCTGAAATCCACGTACACGGCCAAATCGCGTGTGGAACTTCCCGCGCACCCCTGAAATCCACGTACCCGGCCAAATCGCGTGTGAGACTTCCCGCGCACCCCGGTATACACGCACACGTATTTTTTGTCAGCGGGTGTCCGTGTTTGTGGGTACCCCTTTGCACGTCATTTGTCCTGGAGGGCCACAGTATAGGACATTCATCATGGCAGTATACAGGTGCTATTTGTTGGCGCACCTTTTGGCGCACATTTCTTCCAGGCGCAGAGACGTTACCGCCTGCTTTCTTGTGGCGGTCGTGTTTGTGCCTGTGCGCTGGTTTGAGCGTGCGCTTTTTTGCCCTATTCTATTCCATGAATATGTGTTGTAGGCGAGCGTGTGGGCGTTCCGCGCACTTGTGCCCTGTACTTCCCCCGTGACGCCCACGTTTTGGCAAGTTGTTCCCCATTCCGAGTGTTACGCCCGTGTTCCGCCTACTTTTGTTGCGTGCGCCGCGCTATATGCGATTTTCGCTGTGGCCTGTGCGATTTTCGCTGTGACCTGGCGCACGCAGTTAGATGACCTGTGTGCCAACGTGCGCCGCGCACTTTTTTATCGCACATCCGCTGGTTTTCTCGCGCACGGCCTTCCATGAATCGTTGTGCGCTGCTTTTCGTGCGATTTTCGCACTTGCACTGCGATTTTCGCTATTCCACTGCGATTCGCACGTTTTTGCCCACTTGCGCCGCGCTAATTATTCCATGAATCGGCCTGTTTATGCCCGCGGACATTATGAGTGTTCTTAGAACACTTTCAACTTGCCGGCGAACAATACGGACAGCATCCTCAGAACACCTCCATTTTTTTATTTGTGAACATTTCAGGACACCGTGAGTGTTCTTAGAACACATTCAACTTGCCAGCGAACAATACAGACAGCGTCTTCAGGACACCCCCTACGAACATTTCAGGACACCGTGACAGTTCTTAGAACACTTTCAACTTGACAACGAACAATACGGACAGCATCCTCAGAACACCCCCATTTCGTTTATTTGCGAACATTTCAGGACACCGCGAGTGTTCTTACAACACATTCAACTTGCAAGAGAACAATATGGACAGCATCCTCACAACACCCCCATTTTTTTATTTGCGAACATTTCAGGACACCGCGAGTGTTCTTAGAACACATTCAACTTTCCAGCGAAGCAATACGGACAGCATCTTCAGGACACCCCCTACGAACATTTCAAGACACCGCAAGTGTTCTTAGAACACTTTCAACTTGACAACGACCAATACGGACAGCGTCCTCAGGACTCCCCTATTTGTTTATTTGTGAACATTTCAGGACACCGCAAGTGTTCTTAGAACACATTCAACTTGCCATCGAACAATACAGACCACGTCCTCAGGACACCCCTATTTTGTTTATTTACGAACATTTCAAGACACCACAAGTGTTCTTAGAACACATTCAACTTGCCAGAGAACAATACGGACAGCGTCCTCAGGACACCCCCATTTTGTTTATTTAGAACATTTCAGAAGAGCCGTGTTGTCCGCAGACAAATCGAACACAACAAGAGCGTCCACCACATAAAAAAACACAACATTTAACCTATCTCATACTCTCCCACCCTCCCCAAACACTCTTACACACCAACACACTCTACTAAATACAAATTTTAAACAAAGTTTCACTGCGTTGTCCGCGGTAAAGATGGCGGGCGCTACCGAAAATCTGACGCGCTTCACGCTGTCCAATCAGCGAACAGGTCACATGTCCGCGGACATCACGCAAGCTGATTGGCCAATCAGGACATTGTCCGCAGAGCGAACAGGGAAGTGTGTCCGCGGACCAAACACAGATATTACTAATTTGTTATGACCTACTTTTTGGTCATTTTAAAAATCTACTGGATGGATTTTCACCAAATCTGCAAAAGCACGCTTTCAGGACCAAGCCGCTACTCCTGATCCAAATTTGGTGACAATCCGTCCTTCGATTTGGGCTGTAGACGCGAGCAAAGTTTTTTCCCCATTCCCATTAAAAATCTACTGGACGGATTTTCACCAAATCTGCAAAAGCACGCTTTCAGGACCAAGCCGCTACTCCTGATCCAAATTTGGTGACAATCCGTCCTTCGATTTGGGCTGTAGACGCGAGCAAAGTTTTTTTCCCCATTCCCCGTTTTTCCCCATTCAATCTCGTTTTTATGCAATCTTTGAATAAGGTTTATACATTCATAAAAAGATGTTTTAATATCTTGTCTGGAAGTAGGACCTAGGGTTGCTGCATTAATAACAATGATTAAGTACTGTCTACATGGTTTGCACTTATTGTGGGTTGGGGTTTTTCTGAAGGAATGCACACTTTTACACGTAATGTATAACATTTATTTTATGTGTCGTGTTTTAGTGCATGCATGTGTTAAATGCATGCATGTGTTAAATCGATTGTGCCACTGTTTGTGACTTTCATGGCACTTTGTGGCCGAAATAAAGTTTAAGAATGAAGAATTCACAAATACTGCCTGTGCCCCCGAAATGCCTTCCTCTAGACTGTATTGTGGCATTGATTTGATGTATAGAATAACTGTCTAGAATACGTGCATCTGTTGCACATGTTTCTTGCAGCATTGTAATATCAAAATGCTGCACGAGGCCGACAAACGAGTTAACATTTATCATACAAAATGTTTGTTATTTCTGCACAATCTCTTCATACTTCCAAATAAAGCTGCACAACGATTTGATTCTAAGAGGATTGAAGTATTGTTGGACTGTGGAAAATGTATATCCCTCAAACCATTTGCCATCTGGGCTTATCTTAGAGTGAACAGTTTTTAAAGAGCTAATGGGCATGTTTTTCTTTTGGCCATGTGTGCATGGTGTCTTCCAGTCATTTTGATTTCTGGCACAACAAGCGATGATCAGGATAAAAGAACAAGTTGTGTGCCCAAAAATAAACATTAGAACTTGATGCATATATGTCTCTTTTGGAGGGACAATCTAGTTTTCTTCAGACATAAAATATCCTGTAAGAGTAAGACCAAAGAAATAGCTGCTTAACTCTAAAAGCAACAATTATAATTCTGGCAACAAAGAGAATTTGGCTTGTTTCTATGATTGATTATATGAAATATGTTTCCCATGTTTGCACCAAAGATTTTAAAAATTGTGATATTCATGAGGAGGGAAAATCATGGGGATGCTATTGTGAAATTGAATGGATAACAATTAATAGAAAATAGATTTGGAAAAGAAAATGTTCACCTTTGACACCTCGTGCAATTGTAAGGTCATGACTGATGCAAGTAATTTGGGCATGAGGTTAGTTTTAAATGCAAGAAAATCGGAGCACACTTAAAACCCATGTGTTCAGAATGTTGAATGGACTATGAACTAAAGAGATATGTGTGTCATGGGGAATTGGAAACAAATAAAACATTTTGGTGGGGCAAGCAGAGTTTGTTGATGCCTGATCATAGTCCACCGAAAGGATATTTTACTCCAATGGATGTGATGGTGTGCCACAGAGCATCACCAATTGTCAGATCGAGGGTACAAGCACATATTTTCATGGTTGATGCCCCCGACATGAGCAGGTCAGCCCCATTGGTCACCTTCTGTGGGTGGCTCCTCCATGCAGCGAATTGTCACCATTTCTGGCTTATGAACCCCTACTAGCCAGGCCACATGGGACTATGGGCTACACACTCACACACCCCCGCACGCACGCACGCAAGCACGCAGGCACACGCACACACACACACACACATACACACACACACACACGATTTTCAAGTCATAGCAGCAGCATTTCTGTGGCAGATGGATAACAGTAAGTGCACTGGAGAAGGTACCTTCAGCCACCCAGATACACTTCTCGGGGTAATAGCCTGTGTGACGTTGGTAAATCCAGAGGTGTCTATGTTTTTCCCCCTTGCACTGTACTAGGAAAGTAAACATGCAATTGATAAAGGCAACAGATACACAAAGAACATGTTACCTCAGTCATATTTCTTAGCCAGGTGGCTGCTGGGTTGCTGCATGAGGAAGTGGAGAATAGAGTTTTTGACAGATCATTAGGCCACCCAATTTCCGACCACACACTGTACTGGGAACAAAACACGAAGTGGAAAAGGACATATGCACAATGTGGCTGGATTATAATGCAACATTAGAATGAACACGTATAGCTAGGGACTGATAAGAAATGCCGTTCACAGTGGGGGTATCTTTCAAAAGGGGGAAACAAATGGGAGGAGTTATTAAATTCCCTGTAAATTGAGAACAGACCCTGAGGAGGATGTGTTGTTTGGTTTACCAAGGGTTTACGAGTTATTCTTTATATTTAGCATGACTGTTGTATAAGCACAGTCGCTGGTGAGATTTGCCCTTTTCTTCTTATCCAAATGGTGAAGAAGAAAAAAATACATTTGCAAAGATGGGAGGACATTCATAAAGGTAGAAAGAGCATAACCATTTGTCAAAATAGCCTCTGCCTTTGAATAACGAGCAATGTGTTGGTATCTAGATAAAAAGAGTACCTCTTTCATTTGTATCATCATATTACTTTTCACTTGAGTTATTGTGCGGGGGCAGACAGCACTCCAGAGGATGCAGAATTGTGAAAGACAGTTTATAAATTATAGGTTTCGTTCTGTGGCTAGTGTTACTGCTCGGCATCACTGGTGTTTCTACGAGAAAAGGGGGTGGACAATGTCAGGGTGTGCATGCACAGATAATGCCTTTGGCACACTAGTAGGTAAGTTGGTATGATGTGCAAATACCTCTCCCCTATTAAAGGGTGGGATTTGTTTCACTAAATGGTGCGCCTGCCAGTCTGTTTACTTCATCCCTAGCACCAGAGGTTAATTGTTCATAGCATGAATGACTGCAGATTAATTGGCAATATTTGCCCTGTCCCTAAATTGATTCAATCCATAGTACAAGCATACAAGCTTCCCCAATATAATATATATGTTTTGTTTCATTTATTGACAAAAATTGGTGTGAACCTTGGCAGTAGCAGTTCTACTTCCTTTTTGGTTTTGTCCCTAAATTGAAGCATGTGTCGAGATTGAGACATGCACCACCTCACAGGAAATAAAAGTGATTAATATTTTGCTAAAAAGACTTCAATGTCAAAATGGCATCTTTACATAATCTGCCATTTTTAAATAATAAAAAAGAGCCAAAATGCGTATTTGTTGAAATATTTCTAACGCAGTCCAAGTTCTTCTATTGATAGATGAAACAGCACTAAGAATCGTAAGTCGCCAGTGGCCGTGCATTTTTTAGAGGCTAGACACACCATAGCCCAGATGAGGTGCATCATTTGGAACAAGTGGTCCTACCAGGGTGATGGGATGGGGGAGTGATCTCACAAGAAAGTTGTCACTCAAGAAATTGTGTGGATAGAACGTTTGCACTCAATGACACCTAGGGGCATGAATTGCGATTTAAATATCACTTATTACCTGCTAGGCGATGCTCCTTCCCAGCACAATATCATATATATATACTATGCTGCTTTGGTCTCATGCTTCACATACAGGATGATTTTCTTAGTGAGTAGGCGTTTTTGTTTTGACATTGAGTGGCCACCTTGTTAGATTGTGAGAGGTTTCGCTGCAGGATGAAAATTACTAGTCGGTTGGTTTTTACACACTTCCTGATTCCCATATGACTATGCTCATTTGTTATGAGCTTTTAGTTTTGACGTTGCATGCCCTTTATGTTAGGTTGAGAGCAGTTATACTGCAGGATGTTGATTATCACTCACCCGGGTGGTACACATTTTCTGACTTAAATATTACTATGTCGATCTGTATGAGTGCCAAAATGGTCATGGTTTCAGATCCACACATAGACCAGACGGGTCTTCAGACTTCACTAGTTTGTCTAATTTAACACTTTTTGGGATTAGGTGCTTTATACTACCGCATATATTTCCCTCAGATTAGTATTATCTGAGTCTCCTTTTAGCACCTGGCGATTCTTTCCAGCACTACATTTTTTACAAGTGACCTCTGCGACAGTGTTCTCTTAACATGCTCGACCCATTCCATACATGCATATCTTTTCTTGATTTCATATTATCAGATAGATGTCCTGTGTTGCAGTTGACCATTATTGCTCTGTAGAGTTAAACACGCTCGATCCCTAAGAAGCTCTTTTAATTACTTTCCGCGCTACAACTTTTATTCTCTTCTCTAAAACTGTTGACACTGACATATTACCACTTTGTTACACGTTTTGATTTCAGGGGTGAGAGTGCCAGATTCATTTTTTGACAGGCACGCGGCAAACAGGTCTGTTTGTTACACGGATGCCAGTATAAGAAATACATGGCCACAGTAGTGGCCATGTAGTTATGGTTAAGTTGCTGTTTCCATAGGAAGAGCACTTTTTGGGTGGCTTATAACTTCGCTCTCCCTGGACGGATCCTCACCAAACTTTGCAAAAAAAGTAGTTGGGTCACTCTGAATTTTTTTGCAAAGATTGGTGAGGATTCGTCCAGGGGGGGCAAAGTTATAGGGGGGTCCCAAAACTTTTTTTTTCCCATAGACATAATGGGAAAAAACTTTGCTCACGCCTACAGCCCAAACCGCTGGACGGATTTACACCAAATTAGCGGCAGGAGCGGCGGCTTGGTCCCGAAAGCGTGCTTTGCTTTATTTGGTGTAAATCCGTCCAGTAGTTTTTAAAAAAATGACAAAAATGTAAGTGAAAAAAATTAGTGATATCTGTGTTCGCTTCGCGGACACACTTCCCTGTTCACTCCGCGGACAGGGCGGTGATTGGGCCAGCAGCTTGCGTGATGTCCGCGGACATCTGACATGCTCTCTCATTGGATGCGTGGAAGCGTGCAGTGCGTCTGGCTTCAGAGACGCCCGCCATCCTTGTTCCTCGCATGAGAGGCTTTGTATCCCGCCTGCACAGTAAGTCCCCCACCCCACTCATGCCAGTGTCTGTCTCCTGTTCCTCCCACCTCTTGCCCCATGTGTCTTTCTCCCTTACGCCCACCCCCTGCTCGTGCCACGCTCGTCTCTCCCAACCGCCCACCCCCCCGCTCATGTCCGTGTTGTCTCTCCCCACCCGCCACCCGCTCATGTCCAAGTTGTCTCTCCCCACCCGCCGCCCGCTCATGTCCGTGTTGTCTCTCCCCACCCGCCGCCCACTCATGTCCGTGTTGTCTCTCACCACCCGCCGCCCGCTCATGTCCGTGTTGTCTCTCCACACCCGCCGCCCACCCCCGCTCATGTCCGTGTTGTCTCTCCCCACCCGCCGCCCGCTCATGTCCGTGTTGTCTCTCCCCACCTGCCGCCCGCTCATGTCCGTATGTCTCTCCCCACCCGCCGCCCACCCCCGCTCATGTCTGTATGTCTCTCACCACCCACCGCCCACCCCCCGCTCATGCCTCGTGTGTCTCTCCCCCTCCCGGCCACCCCCCGCTCATGCCTCGTGTGTCTGTCTCCCTCCCCCCCACCCCCGCTCTTGCCCCGTGTCTGTCTCCCTCCCCCCACCCCCGCTGTTGCCCCGTGTGTCTTTCCCCCTCCCGCCCACCCCCGCTCTTGCCCCGTGTGTCTTTCCCCCTCCCGCCCACCCCCGCTCTTGCCCCTTGTGTCTTTCCCCCTCCCGCCCACCCCCGCTCTTGCCCCGTGTGTCTTTCCCCCTCCAGCCCACCCCCGCTCTTGCCCCGTGTGTCTTTCCCCCTCCCTCCCACCCCCGCTCTTGCCCCGTGTGTCTTTCCCCCTCCCGCCCACCCCCGCTCTTGCCCTGTGTGTCTTTCCCCCTCCCACCCACCCCCGCTCTTGCCCCGTGTGTCTTTCCCCCTCCCGCCCACCTGCGCTCTTGCCCCGTGTGTCTTTCCCCCTCCTGCCCACCCCCGCTCTTGCCCCGTGTGTCTTTCCCCCTCCCGCCCACCCCCGCTCTTGCCCCGTGTGTCTTTCCCCCTCCCGCCCACCCCCGCTCTTGCCCCGTGTGTCTTTCCCTCTCCCGCCCAACCCCGCTCTTGCCCCGTGTGTCTTCCCCCGCCCGCCCATCCCCGCTCTTGCCCCGTGTGTCTTCCCCCTCCCGCCCACCCCCGCTCTTGCCCGGTGTGTCTTTCCCCTCCCGCCCACCCCCGCTCTTGCCCCGTGTGTCTTTCCCCTCCCGCCCACCCCCGCTCTTGCCCTGTGTGTCTTTCCCCCTCCCGCACAACCCCGCTCTTGCCCCGTGTCTCTTTTCCCCTCCCGCCCAACCCCCGCTCTTGCCCCGTGTCTCTTTCCCCCTCCCGGCCACCCCCGCTCATGCCCCGTATCTCTTTCCCCCTCCTGCCTACCCCCGTTCATGCCCCGTGTCTGTCTCCTGTTGCCCCCCGCTCCTGCCCCGTGTCTCTCTGTTGTTCCCCCCACCCCCTGCTCATGCCCCATGTCTCTCTCCTGTTGCCCCCCACCGCCCGCTCATTCCCCGTGTCTGTCTCCTTTTGCCCCCCACCCCCCGCTCATGCCCCGTGTCTGTCTCCTGGTGCCCTCCACCCCCCGCTCCTGCCCCGTGTCTCTCTGTTGTTCCCCCCACCCCCCACTCCTGCCCCGTGTCTGTCTCCTGTTGCCCCCCACCCCCCGATCCTGCCCCGTGTCTCTCTGTTGTTCCCCCCACCCCCGCTCCTGCGCCGTGTCTGTCTCCTGTTGCCCCCCACCCCCCGCTCCTACCCCGTGTCTCTCTGTTGTTCCCCCCACCCCCCGCTCATGCCCCGTGTGTCTCTCCTGTTGCCCCCCACCCCCCGCTCATGCCCTGTGTCTGTCTCCTGTACCCCGCACCGCCCGCTCATGCCCCGTGTCTGTCTCCTGTTGCCCCCCACCCCACTCTCATGCCCCGTGTCTGTCTCCTGTTCTCCCCACCCCCGCTCCTGCCCCATGTCTGTCTCCTGTTGCCCTCACCCCCCGCTCATGCCCCGTGTCTCTCTCCAGTTGCCCCCCACCCCCCGCTCATGCCCCGTCTCTGTCTCTTTTGTTCCCCCCCCACCCCTGCTCATGCCCCGTGTCTGTCTCCTGTACCCCCCGCTCATGCTCGTGTCTGTCTCCTGTACTCCCCCACCCCCCCGCTCATGCCCCATGTCTGTCTCCTGTTGCCCCCCTGCTCATGCTCCGTGTCTGTCTCCTGTACCCCCCACTCCCCGCTCATGCCCCGTGTCTGTCTCCTGTACCCCCCCACCCCCCCGCTCATGCCCCATGTCTGTCTCCTGTTGCCCCCCCGCTCATGCCCCGTGTCTGTCTCCTGTTCCCCCCACCCGCTCATGTCCCGTGTCTCTCTCCTATTGCCCCCACCCCCCGCTCATGCCCCGTGTCTGTCTCCTATACCCCCCCACCCCCCCGCTCATGCCCCGTGTCTCTGTTCTGTTGCCCCCCACCCCCTACTCACGCCCCGTGTCTGTCTCCTGGACCCCCTCCCTCCCGCCGCTCATGCCCCATGTCTCTCTCCTGTTGCCCCCCACTACCCCCCTCATGCCCCGTGTCTGTCTTCTGTACCCCCCACCCCCCGCTCATGCCCCGTGTCTGTCTCCTGTTCCCCCACCCCCGCTCATGCCCCATGTCTGTCTCCTCTTGCTCCCACCCATGCCCCATGTCTGTCTCCTGTACCCCCCACTCCGCGCTCATGCCCGTATCTGTCTCCTGTTGCCCCCCACACCCCCGCTCATGCCCCGTGTCTGTCTCCTGTTCTCCCCACCCCCCGCTCATGCTCCGTGTCTGTCTCCTGTTCCCCCCACCCCCCGCTCATGCCCCGTGTTTGTCTCCTGTTACCCCCCACCCCTGCTCATGCCCCGTGTCTGTCTCCTGTTGCCCCCCACCCCCCGCTCATGCCCCGTGTCTGTCTCCTGTTGCGCCCACCCCCCGCTCATGCCCTGTGTCTGTCTCCTGTTGCCCCCCACCCCCTGCTCATGCCCCGTGTCTGTCTCTGTTGTTCCCCCCACCCCCGCTCATGCCCCGTGTCTGTCTCTTGTTGCCCCCACCCCCGCTCATGCCCCGTGTCTCTCTCCTGTTGCCCCCCACCCCTCGCTCATGCCCCGTGTCTGTCTCCTGTACCCCCCCACCCCCACTCTTGCCACGTGTGTCTGTCTCCCTCCCGCCCACCCCCGCTCTTGCCCCGTGTGTCTGTCTCCCTCCCGCCCACCCCCGCTCTTGCCCCGTGTGTCTGTCTCCCTCCCGCCCACCCCTGCTCTTGCCCCGTGTGTCTGTCTTCCTCCCGCCCACCCCCGCTCTTGCCCCGTGTGTCTGTCTCCCTCCCGCCCACCCCCGCTCTTGCCCTGTGTGTCTGTCTCCCTCCCTCCCACCCCCGCTCTTGCCCCGTGTGTCTGTCTCCCTCCCACCCACCCCCGCTCTTGCCCCGTGTGTCTTCCCCCTCCCGCCCACCCCCGTTCTTGCCCCGTGTGTCTTCCCCTCCCGCCCTCCCCCGCTCTTGCCCCGTGTGTCTTCCCCCTCCCGCCCACCCCCGCTCTTGCCCCGTGTGTCTTCCCCCTCCGGCCCACCCCCGCTCTTGTCCCGTGTGTCTTTCCCCTCCCGCCCACCCCCGCTCTTGCCCCGTGTGTCTTTCCCCTCCCGCCCACCCCCGCTCTTGCCCCGTGTGTCTTTCAACTCCCGCCCACCCCCGCTCTTGCCCCGTGTGTCTTTCCACTCGCGCCCACCCCCGCTCTTGCCAATTGTGTCTTTCCCCTCCCGCCCACCCCCGCTCTTGCCCCGTGTGTCTTTCACCCTCCCGCCCACCCCCGCTCTTGCCCCGTGTCTCTTTCCCCCTCCCGCCCACCCCCCGCTCTTGCCCCCTCACGCCCACCCCCGCTCTTGCCCCTTGTGTCTTCCCCCCTCCCGCCCACCCCCGCTCTTGCCCCGTGTGTCTGTCTCCCTCCCGCCCACCCCCGCTCTTGCCCCGTGTCTGTCTCTGTTGTTCCCCCCACCCCCGCTCATGCCCCGTGTCTGTCTCTTGTTGCCCCCACCCCCGCTCATGCCCCGTGTCTCTCTCCTGTTGCCCCCCACCCCTCGCTCATGCCCCGTGTCTGTCTCCTGTACCCCCCCACCCCCACTCTTGCCACGTGTGTCTGTCTCCCTCCCGCCCACCCCCGCTCTTGCCCCGTGTGTCTGTCTCCCTCCCGCCCACCCCCGCTCTTGCCCCGTGTGTCTGTCTCCCTCCCGCCCACCCCTGCTCTTGCCCCGTGTGTCTGTCTTCCTCCCGCCCACCCCCGCTCTTGCCCCGTGTGTCTGTCTCCCTCCCGCCCACCCCCGCTCTTGCCCTGTGTGTCTGTCTCCCTCCCTCCCACCCCCGCTCTTGCCCCGTGTGTCTGTCTCCCTCCCACCCACCCCCGCTCTTGCCCCGTGTGTCTTCCCCCTCCCGCCCACCCCCGTTCTTGCCCCGTGTGTCTTCCCCTCCCGCCCTCCCCCGCTCTTGCCCCGTGTGTCTTCCCCCTCCCGCCCACCCCCGCTCTTGCCCCGTGTGTCTTCCCCCTCCGGCCCACCCCCGCTCTTGTCCCGTGTGTCTTTCCCCTCCCGCCCACCCCCGCTCTTGCCCCGTGTGTCTTTCCCCTCCCGCCCACCCCCGCTCTTGCCCCGTGTGTCTTTCAACTCCCGCCCACCCCCGCTCTTGCCCCGTGTGTCTTTCCACTCGCGCCCACCCCCGCTCTTGCCAATTGTGTCTTTCCCCTCCCGCCCACCCCCGCTCTTGCCCCGTGTGTCTTTCACCCTCCCGCCCACCCCCGCTCTTGCCCCGTGTCTCTTTCCCCCTCCCGCCCACCCCCCGCTCTTGCCCCCTCACGCCCACCCCCGCTCTTGCCCCTTGTGTCTTCCCCCCTCCCGCCCACCCCTGCTCTTGCCCCTTGTGTCTTCCCCCCTCCCGCCCACCCCCGCTCTTGCCCCTTGTGTCTCTCCCCCTCCCGCCCACCCCCGCTCTTGCCCCGTGTGTCTCTCTCCCTCCCGCCCACCGCTCATGCCCCGTGTGTCTCTCTCCCTCCCACTCACCCCCGTTTGTCTCTCTCCCTCCCCCCACCCCCGCTCATGCCCCGTGTGTCTCTCCCCTTCCCCCACCCCCCGCTCATGCCCCGTGTCTGTCTCCTGTTCCCCTCCACACCCCGCTCATGCCCCGTGTCTGTGTCCTGTTCCCCCCACCCCCCGCTCATGCCCCGTGTCTATCTCCTGTTGCCCCCCACCCGCTCATGCCCCATGTCTGTCTCCTGTTCCCCCCACACGCTCATGCCCCGTGTCTCTCTCTTGTTGCCCCCCACACCCCTCTGCTCATGCCCCGTGTCTTTTTCCTGTTCCTCCCACCCCCCGCTCATGCCCCGTGTCTGTTCTCCCCACCCCCTGCTCATGCCCCATGTCTATCTCCTGTTCCCCCACCCCTCGCTCATGCCCCGTGTCTGTCTCCTGTTCCCCCCACCCCCCGCTCATGCCCTGTGTCTGTCTCCTGTTGCCCCTCACCCCCCGCTCATGCCCCGTGTCTCTCCTGTTGCCCCCACCCCCCGCTCATGCCCCGTAGTCTGTCTCCTGCTGCCCCTCACCCCCCGCTCATACCCCGTGTCTGTCTCCTGTTGCCCCCCACTCCCGCTCATGCCCCGTGTCTGTCTCCTGTTGCCTCTCACCCCCGCTCATGCCCTGTTTCTGTCTCCTGCTGCCCCCCACCCCCCGCTCATACCCCATGTCTGTCTCCTGTTGCCCCCCACCCCCCGCTCATGCCCCGTGTCTGTCTCCTGTTGCCCCTCACCCCCCGCTCATGCCCTGTGTCTCTCCTGTTGCCCCCACCCCCGCTCTTGCCCCTTGTGTCTCTCCCCCTCCCGCCCACCCCCGCTCTTGCCCAGTGTGTCTCTCTGCCTCCCGCCCACCGCTCATGCCCTGTGTGTCTCTCTACCTCCCACTCACCCCCGTGTGTCTCTCTCCCTCCCCCCACCCCCGCTCATGCCCCGTGTGTCTCTCCCCTTCCCCAACCCCCCGCTCATGCCCCGTGTCTGTCTCCTGTTCCCCTCCACACCTCGCTCATGCCCCGTGTCTGTGTCCTGTTCCACCCCACCCCCCGCTCATGCCCCGTGTCTATCTCCTGTTGCCCCCCACCCGCTCATGCCCCGTGTCTGTCTCCTGTTCCCCCCACACGCTCATGCCCCGTGTCTCTCTCTTGTTGCCCCCCACACCCCCTGCTCATGCCCCGTGTCTTTTTCCTGTTCCTCCCACCCCCCGCTCATGCCCCGTGTCTGTTCTCCCCACCCCCTGCTCATGCCCCATGTCTGTCTCCTGTTCCCCCACCCCTCGCTCATGCCCCGTGTCTGTCTCCTGTTCCCCCCACCCCCGCTCATGCCCCGTGTCTGTCTCCTGCTGCCCCCCACCCCCCGCTCATGCCCCGTGTCTGTCTCCTGTTGTCCCTCACCCCCCGCTCATGCCCCATGTCTCTCCTGTTGCCCCCACCTACCGCTCATGCCCTGTGTCTGTCTCCTGCTGCCCCCCACCCCCTGCTCATGCCCCGTGTCTGTCTCCTGTTGCCCCCCAACCCCCGCTCATGCCCCGTGTCTGTCTCCTGTTGCCCCTCACCCTCCGCTCATGCCCCGTGTCTGTCTCCTGTTGCCCCTCACCCCCTGCTCATGCCCCGTGTCTGTCTCCTGTTGCCCTCCACCCCCCGCTCCTGCCCCGTGTCTGTCTCTGTTGTTCCCCCCGCCCCCCGCTCATGCCCCGTGTCTGTCTCCTGTTCCCCCCACCCTCCGCTCATGCCCCGTGTCTGTCTCCTGTACCCCCTACCGCCCGCTCATGCCCCGTGTCTGTCTCCGGTTCCCTCCACCCGCTCATGTCCCGTGTCTCTCTCCTGTTGCCCCCCACCCCCCGCTCATGCCCAGTGTCTGTCTCCTGTTGCCCCCCACCCCCCTCTCATGCCCCGTGTCTGTCTCCTGTTCTCCCCACCCCCCGCCTGCTCATGCTCCGTGTCTGTCTCCTGTTCCCCCCCACCCCCTGCTCATGCCCCGTGTCTGTCTCCTGTTGCCCTCACCCCCCCTCATGCCCCATGTCTGTCTCCTGTTGCCCCCCAACCCCCGCTCCTGCCCTGTGTCTCTCTCCTGTTGCCCCCCACCCCTGCTCATGCCCCGTGTCTGTCTCTTTTGTTCCCCCCACCCCCCGCTCATGCCCTGTGTCTGTCTCCTGTTCCCCCACCCCCCGCTCATGCCCCGTGTTTCTCTCCTGTTGCCCCCCACTCCCTGCTCATACCCCGTGTCTGTCTCCTTTACCCCCCACCCCCTGCTCATGCTCGTGCCTGTCTCCTGTACCCCCCACCCCCCGCTCATGCCCCATGTCTGTCTCCTGTTGCCCCCCACCCCCCGCTCATGCCCCGTGTCTGTCTCCTGTACCCCCCCACCCCCCGCTCATGCCCCATGTCTCTCTCCTGTTGCCCCCCACTACCCCGCTCATGCCCCGTGTCTGTCTTCTGTACCCACCACCCCCGCTCATGCCCCGTGTCTGTCTCCTGTTCTCCCCACCCCCCGCTCATGCCCCGTGTCTGTCTCCTCTTGCTCCCACCCATGCCCCGTGTCTGTCTCCTGTTGCCCCCCACCCCCTGCTCATGCCCCGTGTCTGTCTCCTGTTGCCCCCCACCCCCCGCTCATGCCCCGTGTCTCCCTCGTGTTACCCCCTGCCCCCGCTCATGCTCCGTGTCTCCCTCGTGTTCCCCTCTACCCCCTGCTCATGCCCCTTGTCTTTCTCCTTTCCTCCCCACCCCCGTTCATGTCCCGTATGTGCCCTGTACCCCCCGCTCATGCCCTGTGTCTCCCTCATGTTCCTCCCCACCCTCTGCTCATACCCCGTGTCTCCCTCATGTTCCTCCCCACCCGCTGCTCATGCCCTGTGTCTCTCTCGTGTTCCCCCCACCACCGCTCATGCCCCGTGTCTGTCTCTTGTTGCCCCCCCGCTCATGCCCCGTGTCTGTCTCCGGTTCCCCCCACACGCTCATGTCCCGTGTCTCTCTCCTGTTGCCCCCCACCCCCCGCTCATGCCCCGTGTCTGTCTCCTGTTGCCCCCCACCCCCCTCTCATGCCCCGTGTCTGTCTCCTGTTCTCCCCACCCCCCGCTCATGCTCCGTGTCTGTCTCCTGTTCCCCCCCACCCCCTACTCATGCCCCGTGTCTGTCTCCTGTTGCCCTCACCCCCCGCTCATGCCCCATGTCGGTCTCCTGTTGCCCCCCAACCCCTGCTCCTGCCCTGTGTCTCTCTCCTGTTGCCCCCCACCCCCGCTCATGCCCAGTTTCTGTCTCTTTTGTTCCCCCCACCCCCCGCTTATGCCCTGTGTCTGTCTCCTGTTCCCCCACCCCCCGCTCATGCCCCGTGTCTCTCTCCTGCTGCCCCCCACCCCCTGCTCATGCCCCATGTCTGTCTCCTGTACCCCCACCCCCTGCTCATGCTCGTGTCTGTCTCCTGTACCCCCCACCCCCCGCTCATGCCCCATGTCTGTCTCCTGTTGCCCCACACCCCCCGCTCATGCCCCGTGTCTATCTCCTGTACCCCTCCACCCCCCGCTCATGCCCCATGTCTCTCTCCTGTTGCCCCCCACTACCCCGCTCATGCCCCGTGTCTGTCTTCTGTACCCCCCACCCCCCGCTCATGCCCCGTGTCTGTCTCCTGTTCTCCCCACCCCCCGCTCATGCCCCGTGTCAGTCTCCTCTTGCTCCCACCCATGCCCCGTGTCTGTCTCCTGTTGCCCCCCACCCCCTGTTCATGCCCCGTGTCTGTCTCCTGTTGCCCCCCACCCCCCGCTCATGCCCCGTGTCTCCCTCGTGTTACCCCCCGCCCCCGCTCATGCTCCGTGTCTCCCTCGTGTTCCCCCCTACCCCCTGCTCATGCCCCTTGTCTTTCTCCTTTCCTCCCCACCCCCGCTCATGTCCCGTATGTGCCCTGTACCCCCCCGCTCATGCCCTGTGTCTCCCTCATGTTCCTCCCCACCCCCTGCTCATACCCCGTGTCTCCCTCATGTTCCTCCCCACCCGCTGCTCGTGCCCCGTGTCTCTCTCGTGTTCCCCCCACCACCGCTCATGCCCTGTGTTTCCTTCCTTTTCCCCCACCCCCTGCTCAAGCCCCGTTTGTACCCTGTTCCCTCTCACCCCCCGCTCATGCGCCGTTGTGTTCTTTATACACCCCGCCTTCCCTTTCCATGGTGGCCATCTTGGTAAAAGATTTTCCTTCCTACACCGAGACGCCGCAGGCGTCCCGGCGTAGGTAGGAAAATCTTTTTGTTTTTTTTACCACCCGGCATTCCCACTTTGAGGACATAAGATGTTAGTGGTCTTCATCTATTGAAAAGGATGTTATGGTCACGTTGTACTAATAAAAACCTTTAAAATTTAGTAAAAAAATAATGTTACAGGGACGTTATGGTTAAGTTGCACTAATAAAAACCTATGAAATTCAATGAAAAAACTTTGTTAAAGGGACGTTATGGTTACGTTGCGCTACTAAAAATCTATGAAATTCAGGGAAAAAACTTTGTTAAAGGGACGTTATGGTAAAGTTGCGCTACTAAAAACCTATGAAATTCAGTGAAAAAACTTTGTCAAAGGAACGTTATGGTTCCAAGTAAAACCGAAAAACCTTTGAAATTCGCCAGTTATGGTAAGCTAAGCAACCATAACTCGCGCCACCACCGTGCACTGCTAAGACTAACACCCAGGACATCAAAGATGACATCACAAATGTCATTGATGACATCACTGATGACATCACATGTCTGGCTCACTCTTTTTTCTTTTGCTGACATATCTAGGCCACATGGTTTTCTTCAGTAACAGTCAGAAACTAAACATTTTATTTTATTTGTAGATGTATCCTTCAAGTAGGTTCTTACAGTAATTCTGTTAGAGTCCAGTCACATCATATGAAACATATACATACTGAAGACACAAGCTTGAAAGACAGCAATCCTTTTTGTGCATAAAGATAATTAATAGACTTATGAGCACTTTCTGATAGTTCTGTTGTTTTTTTCATGGCTGTACTTTCCCTGTGGGTCCAATCACATCAAGTGATACATATACATAGGGTGAATAGCAGCTTTGAAACAGAGCAATAATTTATTTGCATGAAAATAATCAGTTAAGTTATGAATTGTTTCTGCTACTACTTGTGCTTTTTTGCTAACTTCACCTTCCCTGTATATACCCATATTGGTATGTGTTCTTGTGTCTTTGTGTTTTGTCTATAGCAGTGGTCTTCAAACTTTTTTGGCCAGGGCCCCCCTGAGCAAAATTTGGGCAGGTCGGGACCCCCCAGAAATGCCAAATGGACAGTATATATTGCGTGCCGTCACCTGCTCCCATCAAAGTCGCTGGGCTCCCTCATCCCACTCCTACCCAGTCGCTGGTCTCTCCCCACCCCATCACACACCCAGGGCTCTCCCCACTCTGCTCCCATCACTATCCCATGGTTCCCGCCCATTGTGCTCCCACCATAGTCCCTCGGTTCCCCCATCCCGTTCCCAACACAGTCCGAGGGCCAGTGGCGGCTGGTGAATCTTTTTTAAGTGGAGGGGCATTAAGGGGAGGTTCGGGGGGGTTTCCCCCTGTGAATTTTTTTTTAAATAATAGGTTAAAATGTTGCATTGTAGAGCATACTTTTAACAAAAAATGGGTAAATAGCCAAACAGTTTGCAATTGTTGCTGGGAGTCCAGGGGGCAGGCATTGATATTTTATTTCTATCGCGCTCGTACACAAGTGTTTCAGAGCGTGACAAGGCAAGGGAGGGGAACAGAAGAGAATAAAACAGCGATCTTACTAGGCCCAGTGACATTGAGAACGCGCAAGTGTGAGGGGAAAAGTGCATGGAAGGGGGGAGAAGTGGAAAGTGCGAAGCAGAGGAGAAACAGATAAATAACAATAAATAAATAATAAAGGCAACAAACAGTGGTAGTGCAGCCAGCAATTTGCAAGTGCTACGTTTAAGGCAGCAGACAGGGTAGGTCTGATAAGTGCAGGAAGAAAGATGGTTCTCCTCAAGTTTTAGAGTGGCAGGGCGCTGTTCCAGAGGGAGGCCCCAGCCGAAGACGGAGATCTACCCCCAGCTCGTTTCTTTGATAAACGACTGACCCTGAGGGAGTTGGAGGTAGAGGAGTGAAGAGCTCGAGAGGGGAGGTATTTGCGGAGGAATAGCTGAAGGTATTTTGGACCGAGGCCCCAGAAAGCCTTGTGGACAAGGCAGAGGGTTTTGAATGATAGATGTCCGGTAAAAAGATACCATCCCTGTCCCCTGGGCCCCACTGGTCCTAACACAATGAACATGATTATGTGTATATGCAAGGCGCTGCACATTCATACAGCAATCACTCTATCATTCACATGAGCATCCATCACCATACACTCACTCATAACGCATCCATACACATGTTTAAATAAAAACAATGAACATAAACGTACCTTCTGCATTGGCCTGTGTGTGGGTGCTGCTCCAGCTGCTCTGTCCGTATGTGCGAGGAGGCGCAGGAGCTCCCCCTCGGACATACATACATGCAGTGCCCCAGCCAGCATTTCCAATGAGCTATGCAATGCTGGCGAAGCAAAACGCCCCAGCACTTGCATGGCTCAGTGAGCATGTGCGGCTGGGGAACTAAACTGAACTGTCAAAGGGAAACAGTGTTTCCCTTTGACAGTTCAGCCAGCCCAGGAGCACTCCATTAGCTGGATAAAGCAGCTGAGGGAGTGCTCACTGTTTCACTGGGCTGGCTCCTTAGCTCCTCCATAATGGGTGAGGGGCCACTATGCAGTTAGTAATGTTGACCATTGTTGCTGAATATATCACAATTTACTTACATTTTAACACAAAGCACCCCTTTGGGTACTATTGAAACAGTGGGCTTCATAACTACTCTGGCGGTAGCTGTGCCGGTAAAACCGGCACGGCTGCCACTGGAGTTGCATCCGGGTCTGGCACCCGCGAATGGGCAATTACT
Source organism: Ambystoma mexicanum (assembly GCF_040938575.1). Classification (NCBI taxonomy): domain Eukaryota; kingdom Metazoa; phylum Chordata; class Amphibia; order Caudata; family Ambystomatidae; genus Ambystoma; species Ambystoma mexicanum. Next base: position 845,810,149 of record NC_090935.1, read on the forward strand.
AGGTCATGCCGAGTTAGGCGGACATGATAATTGCCCTTTCGAAGGTGCCGGTAGATCCCCATTCCCATTTGAGCCCCATATGGCTCAAATGGGAAGGGGGAGCTCGGATGCACCGGCACCGTTAATAACGGTGCTGGTGCATCCGACGAGCTGAGGTCAGACCTGGCGGGGGCTGTCAAGCAACCACGAGCACAACACTTACTATGGCGGAACGGTAGCAACGGTGCCGGTAGCTTACCAGCACCGTTGTTACTGGTCCGCCATAGTAGTAATGAGGCCCAGTCTGTGACTAAAGGAATGAATATCCATTTACAACTGTGGGCCACTTTTTCATTGTTGCCTGAGACAGTTTCATGCTTCAGCCCGCCCATGTGGGCCACCCCTGCCCATTTCTTCCAATCTAAAAAAAAAAAATAAAAAAAAATAATCTTTTTTCATGCTGAGCTCTCAGGGCCCCCCTGGGATGCACCCGCGGACCCCTAGGGGGTCGCGACCCACAGTTTGAATACCACGGGTCTATAGTAATGTTTTATTAGCTATGTATTACATATTTCACAATACACAAAAATCTATTAAGAAAACAATTATCATTTCATTATTCAACATATTAACATTACGAATATTATACCTTCATCTTGTACAGTGCACACCATGTTATGTTTCTGTATTAGTAGCTTAGTATATTAGATAGAACTCCATAATAGAATGCTATTTATATCAATGCATCGTTCAATGCACTAATTAGGGTATGATATTTATTGCAATGATCCTTGACACTTGTTTCGCAACATTATAATAAGAATCCCTTGTACACATATTTCATGAAAAGTACATACACATGTGATGTCATCAGTGATGTCATCAATGACATTTGTGATGTTATCTTTGATGTCCTGGGTGTTAGTCTTAGCAGTGCACGGTGGTGGCGCGAGTTATGGTTGCTTAGTTTACCATAACTGGCGAATTTCAAGGGTTTTTCGGTTTTACTTGGAACCATAACGTTCCTTTGACAACGTTTTTTCACTGAATTTCATAGGTTTTTAGTAGCGCAACTTTACCATAAAGTCCCTTTAACAAAGTTTTTTCCCTGAATATATATATATATATATATATATATATATATATATATATATATATATATATGTATTTTTGTTGTTTACATTCTATCATTAGGTGATGCCCATAACTCCCTGAGGAGCTTCAAGCATTTTTCGTGCTATATATGTTTAACAGTACAGGAGTAATTTCAATAGGTTACACGTCTTGGTTCTAGGGACGAGTGTGCTGGGTTTACTTTGACAGGCATGCAGCAAACATGTCCGTTTGTTATGCACATGCCAGCATATATATGAAAAAAAAATGTTGGTCAACATTCCATCATCAGATGATACCATTTATTCGCTGAGGAACTCGAAATATCGTTCCTGTCATATGTTTTTGACAGCACAGGAGCCATTCAAATATGGCTTCCACCCGTGACCTTGCCTTCCCAGACCAGAAAAATGCTTGACTGCATTGTTTTCTGCATAAATAATGGATTCGGGCACAAGACAGGTTAGCCTGTCTGTTGCCCTGATGTTCGATTTAATTTTTGTACTCTAACCACACTGGTATGAAGTAGTGGGTAGCAATAAGTAGGGACTGGTGGGATCAAGCCAGGAGGGAGTATTTATTTACTTCTCTGTAGATTTTGCTGGAAGTGTATTGAGGAGAAGCATTATCATCGCTGACAGTTTACAATTAGCTGCTCTTCTTTGGGTGAGTAGATCCCCTTGACTGGGGGTGTGCTTGCACATGTTATTTACAAATATGACTCTTGGAGTCTGACCAGAGATTGTTACATCTTTTACACTGTTTAGGTGCTCTAGCCTAGTGATAGGATCTGCTATTAGAATGATTGGTGTTCAATATGCATTGATAGTGGTTAATTAACTGAGTTTGTTTATATGCAACTGCTTAAAGCTCTATAATGAGTGATGAGGTTTATATGTATTCATTGATTTTCAGATGCTAATGATCTTGAGAAACTGGCAGTTTAACAGCCTTGATAAAGGATCTTTTGTTCCAAAACGCGTCAGCGATTTGGAAATGTCTGCAATTGACACCATTGACATTCCATGTTAATACTACTTTGTGATTAGAAGTGATGTAATTTGTATAGCGTTAGGATTGATATTTTTGTTCTATTTTTCCTATTATCTACATTACCTTATCTAATGCACCCGTGGCGGTAAACAGATGTGTTGCTTGTCTATGTGATTATGGTGTGGGATTGGTGAATCACACTTTTTAATCTGTTTTTACATTTTATGTACTTAGATTTACCACACAATAAAGTTTACATTCATAACTGTTTGATATTGTACTATTTAGTTGAATGTGTGACCATTATTATGCATTGTGAAATTCTATACTATGCATTGAGTTTATTAGGGACTTTTCCCATGAGAGTACACTCAGGTTTACCAGTTGGCAACACCGGGTTTATTGTCTAGTTTGAAACAGTAGCGGAAATACGTATTGGGTAGAACCATGTTATCAATTGTAATCAGTGGTAGAAGTGCACAAAACAAAAGTAGTAGAACTGTGACTCGGGCAGGGGACAGGGTAGACTGGAGAAACAAGATGCAATAGATATTGCAAAGGGTTATGGATGGGCCAAGTTGGCATCCAAGTGGGTGTAACAGGTAAGCGAAGGAGGTCCTCTTCATGGTATTTCATTATTTCCTCTAAATTGGAGCGGTTCAAGCTTACAAAAAGAAGTAGTGGAACTATGTTCCCTGCTGGCCTGCCTCCGCTCACCACAAACCTCTTTTCCACACCCACTTCCATGCAAAATCCAAACCCGCAAACACATCTGCTGTATAAGGGAATTTTCAGTGCAGTGCACGTATCAACTTCTTCCTACACTTTTATTTTAAAATTAAACCATTCCATTTCTTTATAAAATAAAAATATAGGAACGGTAAAACCTTTTAGAAAAGTGGAGGAGCACTGCTCTCAACTGCTTCGGTGCAATTCGACCACTGGTGAGTTGGTCAGTGAGTTGGAACGTTCATAGATGTCCTTTGAAATCAATGGCCCCTACTTGCTGATCTTAACTCTGCTGGAACCCATACTTTGCACCTACCTGAACAGCAGTTGCTTCAACAAGGGCCTGTTGCACAAGACAAATGTGTGATGTCATGAATAGAATTTGGTACTTTATTAAGAAAGCCTGGATCTTTTATCTCCTCTGGCCTGAGGGATGAATAATCTGTGGTCCTGAAGTATCCCACTGGAATGCATCACAATAGTCCATGTGAGTAGTCCCTAAGAGTCCTATTATAACTGCACACTTGTCTTTAGGCGTGAAGAAGCAAATCCCTTGAATCCAAAAAATGTTAAAATAGAATCATATAAAAATGTGCTCGACCTTTATCAACCATAAGATCAAAGCATTTAATGGGAGATAACCTCTTAGTGTGAACCGAACCTCCTCCACCTTCTGATAGTTTAGATGAAGCCAGAAAGAGTTCATCCAGGCTCAGATGTCATTTGGGATTTGGGAATTTATGGAGAAGCAGATTGCAGTTTAGATGTAAATACTATATGGTGGTAAAATGACCTGTTGCCGAATAGTGTAAATAGTACAGGAGCTGTTAGCAGTAACACACTGCTCCAGATAGCTCCCACTCAATTTGACCACTGATTATAATAAAAAATCAAATGCTGGAAACAAAGAGCGGGGGCCTTTGCAACAGCATCAACATTGAAGAATCTGGGTTCGTTTTGGGGAATAGTTTCTTTGAGAAATGATGATGGAAACAACCCATCCTATCAGGCATACATCACCCGACGGGATGGCTTGCCCATTTCCATTGGTTACATATTCACAATGAGGAGGGGCTTGCACAGAATAAGCTTCATGTAGATTCCAATAATTGTATCAGAAATGACACCATACTTTTATTGACCTTAGCAGATTACAGACCCAGATTGCACATTGGCCGATTTGTTAAAAAAGGAGGTAACAATCAGGGCCCCTCACTTGACAATCCTGTTTTTGTTCCATTATTAGTAGAGGCTTGGTTGCTAAATCCTACCTACACTTGGTGATGACACCTATCTTTCAAAGGGGGCACAGGCAGTCCCCATATAATAATAGACTGATATCCACCATGGATTCAATGTGCAACATCTATGAGAAAGTCGTATTATCTCAGATGGTATGCTGGGTAGGGGACAATGGGTTGATCTCTGATCTCGAAACAGGTTTCCTCAAAGGGATGGGCACCACAGAGCAAAGATGCATGCTCTTTTTAGTGATCTAGAAATATGATATACTGAGGAACATGCCTATTTATAGCACTTCTTGCAATGGGAGGCATTCGACAGTGACCACGGTCCAACGTCTGGCTTACGTTAGCAAAAGTGGTAGTACCAAGCCACATTATTAAGGGTATCATGGGTTCTTGGTGGGGGGAAAAAACACCATGTTTTTTTAGTAAAACATGGAGTCAGGCAAGCTTGTGTATTAGCCCGAATCTTTTTCTCACTGTACGTTAGCAATATTGAATATGCAATATAATCTTTACAAGCAGACGTGCCATTATTTAATGGGCAGCGCATTAGCGTACTATTTTTTGAAGTTCATAATGGGGTCCTCTCGAAACAACCGACTGGTTTAAACAAAGATCTCAGATTATTTGCAGCTATGTGTCGTTGTATTGGTTGAGAGATTAACCACAGCAAAACGAAGATGATGGTATGTGCTGGTAAAGGTCGACGCTTGAAGAAATTTGGGGCACAAACTAATGGTCACCCATTTCATACTTAGTTACTAGGATTATCTGGGTCTGCGGTGTTTTTCTAAAGTGAACTGTAATATGCAGTAATTCAGTCTTTGTTAAATACAGTGGAGCAACTGCTAGATTTGCAGGAAGACATGAAAATAGATCAATTGAGGACGTCCTGGAGGTTTATAAAATGCAAGATCAGCAAGCTTCACAGTGTAGCGCCAACCCCCGGGACTCTACCACCACAATATCAATTACATTAAATGAAAATACATTTTTAAAGCAGCCGTTGGGGCTTCCGCGCTTTGCATCCACTTATGCAGCGTATTGTGAATTGCCATGGTTTAGTGTTCAGAGCTTGGCATCCATCAAACCATTGACATAATGGGCAAAACTCTGGTAAAGTCCTTCCTTGCATAATTATAAAGTGAGACCAGTTTGCCCAGGAAGGCAGCTGCTCGCTGCCCTGGTTTGCATATAAAACAAAGATAGGCCTTTCTAAAAATGTGGAGAAACCCAAACTCCATTAGCAGAGGTTCTTGTGTGTGTGGATAGAAGCTACATGCCTGAGTTTGGTGCTGAAGCAATATATAGCACATCCCTCGGCGAGTATAGTGGTGAGAACATATTTGAAGGTGAAATGAGATTGTTTGCATGAGAGATATCTTGTTGCTATAGTAACACCATTTGCATGATCACTATTTATCAAGTTTGGCCTGGGCATATTACCAGTGGCTACTGCCAGAAATGCTGGAATGATTCGGCCTCCTATTTATGCTGTGGGTCCAATCGAGCCAGAGAGAAGTTTCTGAGCCCCCATTGCAAAGATGTACAAAGAAATTGAACATCTGACTGAATAACTGTGGAATTAGGACCCTTTCAATGGCATAAGTATGCAGCAAAATGGCTGTCAGGATAAAATAAGTATTTGTCATGACTAGCTGTCTTGAAAGTGCATGGCACCATAGGCCAGCCATGAGGAATGTAAACCAAGGATAGGCAGCTATGAAGGGGATTAACAATGTGAAAAAGTATTAGAAGACCTCTTATAGAATAAGATTATGCCTTTATGTTTTTTTGTAAATGACTGACCATGTGGTTATGATTCAATAGTGGGTAATTAGTGAGATGCTATGCTTTATTTAAATGCATTTATTTGTTTAATGTATTTATTTAATATACTTTTAACCACAAGGTTATCATTTATTCAGTGATTTTTACATATATTGTTTTTAAACCTACAATGATATTTAGGAATGTGCAAAATGGAAAGTATTGAACATTGTGATCTTTATGGAGCGATTGAGCTACTGTTGGTATGGACGGAATTGCTTAATCTTTATACATTATTTCTTTTGCATTGATTGGTATGTTTTATGGGCTATGCTCGAAATAAACTTGAATTGATACGTTTTATTGCACTAACAAGTAACTTTGATGCAGACATGGAACAATTCTTTAGCTTTCGAAGAACCACATACTTCATCAAACGGTGCAGAGTGAAACGATTCGAAAAACACCCATTAGTCCGTTCACTCTCATTTTTAACTCCATAGAGTGAAGAAAAAGTATGCATGGAAGCAGTCCTGGTATGGTTGTCTTATCTTTAGGAACATAAAACTGCTGGAAGCAGGTAACATCAACAGGTTTCAATGAATGCAGTCCACATTTCTTGCTGATCCATATAAAAATGTAACTATTGAATGTAATATATATTCATAGTTAGGCACAGGGAGTTTTAAAGTGGGCCAGATGAATGCTCTGAAATTACTGATGGTCTTTTAAAACATATTTAAGTGAAAGATGTGTATTTGTATTAGCATTTGGGGATTTGCAGTGTGAAAAACTCTGGGTAGTGTACTAGACAAAGTGAACTGCATCCGGCGCAGGTGTTGCAGCTAGTGGAATTCTCATATGAAAATCAAGAACATGGGCGGTAGGGTACTGAGGTATTTCTGGTAGTCAATGCTAGCAAAAAAAGGATTGTTTTCAGATGTTGGTGAAAAGCTATTAGAGAGTCTTGGGAGTGCAATGAGAAAGGAAGGCTGTTCCAGAGCTTGGGTCCGAGCGCAGATAAGCACCTATCGCCCCTGCTAGAATAACGACTAGAGCGGACATTGAGTAGGAAGGTATTGGAAGATCGCAGGGAGCATGAGGCTTGGTTCACCGCATTTGTCAAGATAAGGTGGGGTCAGTCGTTGCATGAATTTTAACATCAGGTGTAGAACTTTGGATGTAGTCAGAGAGTGAATGGGAGACAATGGGGTTGCGTCTAGCAAGAAAGATTGACGAATCTCTTGGAGGTTTTCAAACTAATGGGAAGGCAGCATTCTGAGCACCCTACTGGTGGTAAAACAGATAGTTGGGTAGATCGGAATAAAGAGTGTTGGCCTAGTCAAGCCTAGAGTTAACCAGCGCTCCAACCACCGGGGCATGATCATTGTTTGGGAGGTAGGGTATAACATGTTGCAAAAGACGGATACTTAGAAAAGAATGCCTAACACTTGCATTTAACCGGTTTAAGTAAAGAAATCTCAGGGTCTAAAATGACCCCAGGGTTTTTTACTTTAGTGGTGAAGTTGGAGACATTAAGATGGAGATTTCTACTAACAAGCCAGATTTTATTTTGATCAGGACAGGCCTGAAGCTGTTTAAGAGTCTTTCAATCCCAAAACTTTGATGTATAGTTGGATGTCATCTGCATATGAGTGAAAGCAAATATTAAAATTGCCGATGATGGTCGCAAGTGGAAGGATAAAAATGTTAAAAAGAGGGTAGACAGAAAGGAATTGTAGGGAACAGCACAAGCAACTAAAGCTGGAGATGAAGATAGAGATCCAATTTTAACAGTGTGTGTTTGTCTGACTAGAAATCTTCGAAACTATTGCAGGGCTGCTCCCTGGATCCCTAATGCATGTGAGAATCGCAGTAGAAGGATGGAGTGGTCCATCTTATAAAAGGCGGCAGAGAGATCTAGCATGTCCAGGAGAGATAGATGGCCCTGGTCAGACTGATATAGAAGGTCATCTCAAACAGCAACCCAAGCAGATTTGGTACTGTGATTGGTGCAAAAGCCTGATTGAAGGTTCTGAAGTATATGATAGTCCTCAGTAAAAGACATGAGTTGTTGGGTAACTATCTTTTCTATAATTGTGGCCATCGAGGTGTGGGATATTTCAACCCATGCCATTATACAACGTTGCCAATGGGGAAAGAAAACTGCCAAAATGGATGCACTAACCCCTGTGTGCGCCAAATCTGCATGGTTCATAAACCACAAAAGAACTGCAACTGCCACAAACAGGCAAAGTTGATGTCAAAGCAAGAACTCCCTGCGAGAGAATGCCAGTGGGTGTTGTTACTTGTCACATGAATCAAAGTCCCAGAAGTGGGCTAAAATCCGAAAAATGCCCTTAATACAGCTTCCTAATCAATAGCATCCTTTAAAGTGCTGTTTTGGCACTAAATTCAGTCATTTTCCCAGTGAATTATTGAAAGGAAAAGTGTGCTGAAATCATAGATTCTCCAAGCAGTCAGAGGAATCCAGGCCTCGCTGACTGACAGCTGCATAAGAAAATGAGCTATCAAACCCAGTTAAAAGTGTTTTTTTTCCTGAAGAGATTGCAAAATGTGCCTATTTAAAGCATGTTTGTGAAGAGCTGAATTCTTTTAAATGTCCAAATCCCTTATAAACCATGCTTCTTTTTATGTGTCAAAGAAAAGACTCTATTGTGAATTGTAAAAGCAACCCAGTATTGGAGTTGAGTAACTGCTTAATTCTGAATGGGCAGTGACCAGCCTAGGAAAGTTTGACATCTAAGTTAGACACTCCCTTGCTACAGGAAGGCTAATGGCTGCTTAATGGTTCCTGCATATTGACAACAAAGAGCACAATGAGACTTCATTAGACATTCATCTTGTGGCTGAGCTAAGAACAAAGGACAGGCTCTGGTGGCGAGGGGCAGGATGCTTCCCTCTACACCCCACCCTGATCACAGGGATCTGACAGCTGTTTGTTGAAAGGAGAGAAAAAAAACGGAACTTCTTGGTGTTTAAATCTGTATTTGTGGTTATGTTTGAAACTCTTTAACTGTGTAACCTAAAGAAGGATAAGTCTGAAAATGGGTAGATGCTAACCTAATTTTAGGCTGTTCCTTTGAAGACATTGATGAAACCTGTATCACTTAAGGCACAAAAGTTACAAAAAAACTCTCATTGTAGCAGAACTATTAATGTTGCAAGTTTAGGATTGTATGTACGTGATACACTGATAAGCACCCAGTGATGTACCGAATTAGAAATTATTAATCCATGGGGGTGTGTTTTTGAATTTTTTTGATATTCTGCCCACACCATAAACTTGGTGATGTAATTTGGTAGTATAAATATAGGAACTACACAACACATAGGACGCACTGCTTCCAGAACACATCCAGATTTCTGTGCAGCACCTTATTCCAGAACTCTTCATCTTGTAGCTGACTCCAGACTTCTTTGAATATCCAGATTTCTTTGCAGAATCCAGACTTTAGCATTGCTAAACTCTTTCTAGCTAGACCCAATTTCAAACATCCCAAACTTGAAGGGATTTAATACTGATCCAGTTTGGCTTGCTACCATAAAGGCTTGCCCGGTGAAACTCGCATCCTGCTAATCTGCCGTGTCCACTGACCAGAAAGGCTGATCCAAATCTGGTCTTAGGTACAGTCTAAAATTGACCAGAACTGCACCTCTTATCCAATCCCGCCAGACATGCTCTGCTGCCGGTAGACCTGACCCAATCCACGACCAGAACCATAATGGTCCATTTTAATCACAAGGAACTGTAAGTATTAATAGGAAGAATAGTGACCCATAGTATATTTGCATTGTCTTATCCTATCTCAACCCATCCCATCTTTAAATTCAGAACCCTAGCATTGTCAAAACCATTCTTGCGCTGATTTTCCTAATTTGTTTTACCATACCATAAGTCATTAGTGATTTTGAGTAACTAAAGTAGATCCCAGTAAGGAATCGAGTATCCACCATGTGAAGGGTTACACTGGCCATATAACTGTGAAGATTCATGTGTGGCATTCTCTTTTTCACAGTCATTAATATAGTGTAATGAAACCAATCTGTCATTTTTAAAACCGGATTTCTGTTTCTTTTTTCGCGCCTATTTTGCAAAAATGCCTCTCACTAAAACTTCCATAACTTCTTCAATTGTATAGATAGAAACAACCTTCCAACTCTCACTGATACCTAAGACCATTAGCTACGTCCACAACCAACAACTGCATCACAGAACAGTGTAATTGAGCTGTTTTTATCCAAAATCACATAGTGAAATTTTGCCACAAATTTGCAGTTTTTTAATGTTTACATGTGTCTTTTTTCCATCCAAAGTGTTCTTCAAATCTCATACTGATCTAAAGTGTGTACTGTTGTTTATATTGTAGCTCGTGTGTGTTAGGACTTGTTTAGAGTTGCTTTCCTAAGAATTGTTCTCTATTTAAGCATTTTTTGAACCCTTTTGCATTATTTCATAAAGCCATTTTCACCTGTCATTTTGCAGGTGTCCTATTCCAGAAATGGTTTTCTCTCTTGTTTGGGGAGGGAACATTACGTTCTAACACTAGACAATGTCTTTCATTCCTGAATATCTGCTGATTGCTTACACCTGTGTAGGATTGCTCATTTGTATCTTAAAGAACTTTGCAGGGGGAAATATTAACCTAAATGCTATCTGCTCACAAGCCAAAACTGTTCTCTTCCCTGTGTTGTAAATTCTGCAAAAGTATAAGTGAATTCAATTGCTTTGCTTAGTTTCTGAATTGTATTGTCACGGTTAGGTGATTGTTGCCCCATATATATATATATATATATATATATATATATATATATATATATATATATATATATATATATATATATATATATTTTACACGCCCCACGGTAGTGGCCGTGTAGTTATGGTTAAGTTGCTGTTTCCATAGGAAGCGCACTTTTTGGGCGGCTTATAACTTTGCGCTCCCTGGACGAATCCTCACCAAACTCTGCAAAAAGAGTATATAGCCCACTTTGATTTTTTTTGCATAATTTGGTGAGGTTTGGTCCGAGGGGGGGCAAAGTTACCGCTGGACAGATTTTGGTCATTTTGGTCATTTTTAAAAAAAAATACTGGATGGATTTTCACCAAATTTGGACCAGGAGCAGCGGCTTGGTCTCGAAAGCGTACTTGTGTAAATTTGGTGAAAATCCATCCAGTAGTTTTTTTAAAAAATGACCAAAAAATAGGGCAACAAAAATTTGTGATATCTATGTTCGGTCCACGGACACACTTCCCTGTTCAGTCCACGGACAGTGTCCTGATTGGCTAATCTGTTTGCGTAATGTACGCGACATGCAACGTGTTCGCTGATTGGATGGTGAAGAGTGTGAAGTGTGTCAGATTTTTGGAAACGCCCGCCATCTTGTATCCGCGGCCGTCCACGGACAGCGCAGTGTCAAATGGTGGGGAAATACAATTTTGGCAAGTGTGTTGTTTTGTAAGACTGTTTGGGGATGGTGCGGTGTAAGAGATGGTTTCGAATATTGTATCTATTTAGGTGGTAGGCACCGCTGTTGTGTTTGTTGTGTCCGCGGACAGTAGTGCTGTCCTTGGTGTCCATAATCGTTCCATATGGGGATGTCCTAAGGACACTATACCTGTCCGTACTGTTCGCAGGCAAGTTGAAACTGTTCTGAGGACGCACGCGGTGTCCGGGATCTCTGCAAATATATGAAAATTGAGGTGTTCTGAGGACACTATACCTGTCTGTACTGTTCGCGGGCAAGTTGAAACTGTTCTAAGAACACACATGGTGTTCGGGATGTCGTCCTGTTCATAGGCAATTTGAAACTGTTCTAAGAACACACGTGGTGTTCAGGATGTCGTACTGTTCGTAGGCAAGTTGAAACTGTTCTAAGTACACACGTGGTGTTCGGGATGTCCTCAAATAAATGAAAATGAAAGTGTCCTGAGGACACTATACTTGTCCGTATTGTTCGCAGCCAAGTAGAAACTGTTCTAAGGACATCCAAGGTGTCCGCGGACATTAAAAATGCCATAAGGCCTATTTAAAAATGTTTGATTGTATGGGTGTGATCATACTTAAAAATGTTTGATTCTATGGGTGTGATCTATGGGTGTGATATGCTGCGGTGGTTGCTGTCAGGGCCTAGATTCTTGGGTGGATGGTCGAAGGCCATGCACCCAAGACTCTAGGCCCTGGCGGCAACCACCCCAGCATATCACACCCATAGATCACACCCATAGAATCAAACATGGGTGTGATATGTTTTGGAGTTGTGGCCAGAATGTACCGAAGACTGAAGTTATAAGTACTGAAGTTATAAGCTACTATGGGTGTGATATGGTGTGGTGGTTTTGGCAGGGTGCATGGGTGAAGGTTGTAGGCTGTAGGCTGTATACTCAATACTCTAGGTCCTGACCACAACCATTTCACCATTTCACAGCCATAGATCATACCTATAGATTTGATTATCTTTCAAATGGTTTCAATTATACTTACTGCATGATTTGTTGACATTCGATATATGTTTTATATGAGTTTGTTACCTATAAGAAATATTCATTTTCAAGTTCTGTGATAAAAGAAAAGAGAATGTTAGTGTATGTATTCTATAATGACTTATTACATTTCATAATACATATTTCAGGTTTTTTTTTTTACCCTCATATTTGGTTTACAAACCAGTGTACTGTGCATTTTGCTCAGTTTCTGTGTTTGTTTTTGAAATCATTGGCTCTGTGGAGAAAAAAAAAATCCTTGTCGGATTAAAAAAACCTTTTTGTTTTGCTACAGCCTGTTTGTTTGTTTCCTTTCAGTGTTTACTTCTTGTTTTTGGTTAATGGTCAATCTGTTGGATTGTTGCAGATTTCTGAAGCAGTTGCATACCTGATGGCGTATTGTAACTGTCTATTTTTAGTTGTTATACAATCTTGGGCTAGTTAGATACCAATTGGCGTATTCTAACAGTTTATAGTTTTTTCATTGAACTTTTTTTTAAATGTTGAAGTACAGATTAGTTATTACATTTTGGTTTTAAGAAGATTAAAATGCGTTTGTACGATTTGCTGGTAATCTCTGATTTAGAGTAACCATCCACATTTTTGTTGCAGATTTCTGAAGCAGTTAGATACCTGATGGCGTATTCTACCTTTAATTAATATATATTTTTTTTATTTAGTGGTATTGATTTATCTGTTTGGTTGTTATAGAATCTTGGGGTATTAGGATACCTGTTGGTATATTGTAATAGTTTATAGTTTTCTAATTGAAGTTTTGTTAATGTTTAAGTACAGATTAGTTATTAAATTTCGGTTTTAAAAAGATTAAATAAGTGTTTGTAAGATTTGCTGGTAATCTCTGTTTTAGAGTAATGGTTCTATCATTACATTCGAACCATCCACATTTCTTTTTTATATATGAGTGTAGTGACCTGCATTGGTTGTGGCTCCTGTGTGGTAGATTATACCTATTGTTGTGAAGGTTTTTCTACCAAGTGATACTTGACCATGTGTGAATCCAGTCAGCTTGCAGTTGTTTTTGGTACCATCTGCATTATAACGTAGAAGCATTAGTATTACGTAGTTACTATATGTTTGTATTAGTAAGGAAGAGTGATTATCTTCATTTCAGTTAGTACATAATCTGCCATGATTTGCATGTTGTACAAGTTGCTGAAATGGAATGGATTCACAATTTGTTATGGATACATACACAAAGCGCTCGTTAGGGATTTTGTCTTGTGTAACATTGTTGCAGAGAGCGCAGGTATGTTTCCACATGTATGAAATCTGGAAGATTTCATTTATAGGTTTGTTTTCCAATACTTGTAGTAAGTACATTAGAAATTCATGTGGATCTTCTTGTGAGTTTATAGTGAATTGTACCATTCCAGCACAGTAGTCCAACTTTTGTCTTATTCCGACAACACTATACGTGTTGTCAGGATTGTTTTTTGCGTATCTATGAAGGACTCACATTTGCAAACACAGTTGGTCTGTACTGTGTAAGTAAATGTTGTCAACAATTGGTGGCAATTGAAATAGAATATTAATTGCTACATTTGCGTAACTATTTACACCAGTTATATTTGAACATTTGAATGGACCAGGGAGTTCTGTGTCCAAGTCATTTTTTCGGAGTGCATGTTGCCTTTCTGAAGAAGTACCTAAGTTACTTTGACTAATAGGTTCTTCTTTACTTATTGTGAATGATGAAGTATTAGCTTCTTTTACTTTCTTTGGAGGATTTGAAGTCAGATTCTGTTGCATCTCTGTTTGAATTAGTTTTCTTTTACGTTTTATTTTTTGTGGAACAGGATATGCTTTTAGATTGGGGGTATATAGTGAACGTAGTCTATTGTATTCTAGAATGCAAAGAATATCAGCGTTGACTTTACTTGCATCAAAGTTGATTAGAAATAGACCTTCAAGTGTACGTAAGCGTGTTAGTGCTACGTAGCTCATGCCTTCTTTTAAGACTCTGTTACCAATATCTATTAATGCTTTGTCTAGGGTAAAATGTTGGGATTTATGAATGGTGACTGCATATGCTAGAGTTAGAGAAAATTGTTCTCTACGTATACATGTCTTTGTAGACAAGGAATCGAGCTGTTGAGTTCCCTATCCTTTTTACTTCTGGAAATTTGTCAAAGAGTATATTGACAAACTGAATGTTGTTGTCACGTGGGTATATTTGAAAGCTAACAACTGTACCCAGTGCTCCATTAACTAATCCTTGCTCCAAGCCCAGATTAAGATTAAGCATTACTCGACAGTTTAAGGATAATTTTAATATTTTTTCCAAGCCAGCTGTGTTTGAGATTGAATTTTCTAAGGTGTTTAGTCTTGTTGTGGCTTGTTGACCCATAGGTATTGTAATACCATGTACGTCCAGTTTGTCTGTGGAGCAAATTTCAATTATTGATTGCATTTCTTTTTTTAACATTGTTTCATTACATTTGGAACAGCTTGCAAGAGTTGGCATTAAGGCCATACAATTGATATTTTTTGTGCTAATTGTTCCATAACATCAGTAGCACATGAGTTATCACCATAAAGTGCATGGATGTGCCGGGCTTTTAATATTGTTTGTGCTTCTTGAGATAGTACACCAACTCTAATACTTTTTAAAATGTTGGCATAGGTGTGGTCTGTAGATTGGCGCATGTTCTCTGTTAATTCTCTGTATTGGAAATGTTTGCAAAGGTTGACATGTTCTATGCTGCCAATAGTTTTACGGCAGAGTTTGTGTCCTAAGGTTTTAAAAATAGATTCACCTTTCACTGGTGTCAATTGAAGAAGATCTCCAAAAACAATAATGTGTTTTCCTCCAAAGAGTTCTTCATAGTTTGTTTTAAGTACTTCTTGCAATTTGAGATGAATCAAAGCCAACATTAGGTTGGAGACCATGCTCACTTCATCTATTAGTAGCATTTTCATTTGTTTCAAAACTCTGCGTAGTTCCAAAGCAGCTTCTGTAGAAAGTTTGTAATAATGATTGTTTTGGTGTTCTACTGGAAGGAGTAGTAATCGGTGTAAAGTGACACCGCCTATGTTGTGGGCAGCTAAACCTGTGGGAGCAGTTACAACAGCTGACAGTTTGTTGTTTTTCAATTGTTGAAGGAACTTGCTGATGGCTTTGATGAAGAATGTTTTACCTGAACCAGCTTCACCACTGACGTATAGTAGTATAGGTTTATAATTTTGGCAGGTACAATCTTTATTTTCATGTTGTACACCATGTGCAATTTGTTTTGTTACTGCTTCGAAAATGGTGCGCTGCTCTTTGTTTAGTTCTGATTGTAGTGCAGTTAAGTCTTCTGTATCTTCTTCAAAGTGAAACATGGTGTTTTCTACTTCTGTCAAAGCTAATCCTGCCTCATTTGCTATTAGTGGCTGTTCCAATGGTTCTTGGCTTCCTGTTATACAAGGTTGACTACTGTCAGGAGTGTCCTTATCTAGTTGGGCCTGGAGTTCTTCTTCATGTTGCTGTTCATTTTGCAACATTGTTTTGTACTGCATAAAGTTCAGATCGGTGATAGTGCTTTCATTTGCTTTGAATGCATCTTTGTAGCAGTAACTCTTCTTCATTTCTCCATGGTGTAATAAGTTGGAGGAGGGACATGTAATATAGTTCTTTCTGTTGAGGAGTTTTTAATGACAATTTGATATGATTAATTAAACTTGGTTTAGTAAGTTTTACTAAGCTGCCTTCACAATCTGTCACTGTATTTGCTTTCATCGGGTTTTATATTATTTTTGTATGCAACGTTTTGGGCTATGTAGTATAGACACATGCTTTCCAAAGTGGTACTCCTGTTCGGGTAGTATGTGTCTAGCAAATTGTTTTTCAAAATGTCGTGGCTGTTTGGATCATTTTTGGCAATTGTTTCCATGTTGTCATATGATTTGAGAACTCTTTTTCTAGATTTAGCAGGACCAAGACTTAGCCATACTATATTTTCAGATTTTCCATACAAAGCAGTACCGGTTAAATGATTTGCAGCTTCGTAGGCACTGCATTCTCTATGAGAGAGCATTTTTATTCCTAAACTGTACAATTTCTGAGATAGTGTTTTGTCTGATGATAGGTCATTCGAGATGTCTTGAAGCTCTGTTTTTTCTGCTTTTGTTAAGTATGCTATAACATATCGTGCAACTGCAGTGGAATTGTCTGCAGTGTACTGCACATCTATGTTTGCATTCCAGAATTGGGAAATGATTGCATTGTAATCATTGATATATTTTGATTCTTCTTTTCTTTTTATGTAATATGTGTTCTTTAGTGATTTACCTTTAACATTATGTCTAACTGAAGACATGAAGTTGTTTACTTCACCTGATTCTGTAACTGGTCTAGGGAAACCAAACTGGCATTTGGTGTAGTATTTCCCTTTCTTTTTGTATTGGCAACAACAATATTGGCCACATTTGTGTCTTTGAACTTGTACAATTTGTGCATGAAGGTCACTATTTGTTGTTTGTGAAGGGATTTCACAAGTGACATATTTTTGGATGAACTGCAAAACAGTGGCATCACTGTCTTGACCAACTTTAGGAGCATCTTTAATCCATAAAAGCATGTGGATATGTGGTGCTCCTCTGGCTTGATATTCTTTTCTCCAAAAGAAGTTTGCACTTCTCCAAGTGGAGGAACACTTTTATTACAAATAAAGTGTAGCATAACAATGAAACAATGATGGAAATAGCTTGAAACATTAACAGGATCTAGAGATCAATGTTCTCCAGGTGTTAGTATATCTATGTTGGTTTTGTTTTTGTTTGATATGCGTAGGAAATCATGGAAATCTTCCCATGCATATTCTGCACAACTTAATGTAACAAACCAAGTGGATGGTCCGAGGATTCTGATCAAACAACGTACATCTCTGTGATGTCGGAACCAGTATTCTTTCGTACCACGCATGTTTGCAAACAGATTTGTAATAATTGATTGTAAAACCTCATCTTTTCCTTGCACTTTTTGTATTAATTGTGCAGCCGACATATTTTGAAACTGTGTTCCCGATTTCAATATCTGTGCAACTCCTTAACATAGAGTTGCTATTTCACTTTCAAAGAGTAGGTGGAATATGTATTCCACATTTTGTCTAAATCTGGGATCTTCAGAATACATTCGTAATGAGCGGTATTCTGATGCTGTTATTTGAGTGGGTCTGTCATCGTATCTTCCTCCTTTGCCAGAAGGAAATAGTAGAGGAAAAGCATGTGCTTCTATACTTTTTTCCTATTTGCTCATTGGTGATCCTTTGGTTTGTCGCATTTGGTAAGTTTCAAGTGCAGCATCTATGCTGTCTTTAGATTGCAATGGATGAATTGTATAATGGTCTAAAATATTGGATACTGCATCGGTATCCAGAAGTTCAAATTGACCAGTTTCTCGTGACTCTTGAATTATTTCAGTTGTTCCACTTAAGTTTTCTTCAATATTTTTTTCTTTGTATTACTCATTATTGTTTTTTAAATATTGCAAGGCTTGTCTAACTTTATGTAAGTCGACAAGCTGTTGCCAATTTCTTTTGTCTTTTGTTGGTACACCATTTACTAAGACAATTAAAGATTGTTCTATAGGATGTTGCACTCCTAGAGTGTTTACATTTTCTGTCAGATTTAATGGTAATTAAACTACTTTGCCACAAATACCTTTTACCAATTCTGAGGGAGGTGATTTTGCTGTTTTTGGTTGAAGACGTATTATTGCTTGAAATGGGTGTACTGTTTGAATTATGATGCTCTCATATAAATTGAGTTGTTGCAGGGCTTTTGGTAGTGAAAATAATTCCAAATTATTTGTGATAGCATGTGAAGGAGTTTGGTTGTTGTCAAGTTTTGTAGTGCAGTAACTGCAAAGTATTAAAGGATCAGTTATTTCATATTTGTTTTCTGCTATAAGATAGAGAGCTAATTCAAACCATTTAGAATCTTCATTGTTGTCTATTTTGTATGTTATGTCTATAGTTTTTGTGTTCGTTTTATAAAAAGTTCTGCGGCAACACACACACACATGGTTTTGTATTTCAGCGGATGTACTTTTAAATTTTTGATTTATTTTTTGTATGTGTGTAGTAGAAGGTTACCATGTGTATAATTGTTGCTAGTTTGTTGTAAAGGTATTGTGTTTTGTAAGTGGCTTTCACTTCCAAAATATTTTTCCTGGATATGGTCAATTTCTTCAAGTAGTTCTTTGGCTGTACCATGTAGAAGATTGTTATTTAAATTGGCTAGTGCTAATGCAGGACTTTTGGCTTAGTACAGTTTATAGACTAGATTTCTTATAGTTGTATGATGAGTTGATATCATTTTGATATGATGGAAGGTGCTTTTGCAAATTGGTCATGAAATGCAGGCTAATGAATGTCCTTCTAGCCCTTTGTATTTACGCACTGGACAGGTATCCATATTTTGCAGCAGTTTCATTTTGATTTTGTCTTTGCCTTTCACATATTGATTGAGAAATTGGCGTAAAGATTTGAAATATTTTTTGGGAATGTTACACATTGACATGCATGACCATTTGTATACTGGATGTTTTCGTCCAGTCGAATGGAGAGGTAATTCTGAGTTTTCAGGGGATATTTTTGTAAGCAGTATTTCTTGTTCCGTTATGGTATTATTAATCTTTTCATAACCTCGTCCACTGCTATCTATAGCAATCGTATTAGTCTGCTTTTGTTTGTATGCTTCTTCATTAAAATATGGTTCTGTGTTGGGGGTGTGGCTACATTCACCTGCACAGATATTTAAGAAGTTATTTTTGTTAACATTTCTTTTATTGATAAGTCTTTTTTGTACTGTACTAATTAGTTTTGTTAGAGGTTTCATTCTTTTTAACACTAAAATAAATATTTTTTTTTTTAGTAGGATTGCACTGTCTATCAAGGCTTCTAATATTAATTTTCTATGGTAGGTTTTAAGGATTGTGTATGATTTCTCTCCTGTATTTATAACATTTTGAAGGACTCTGTAGCGAAACATTTTTGCTAAAATATTCTTTGGGGTATTTTTACTTGCCATTATATCAAGATTTATAGGAGTAGTTTTAGCAGTAGTGGTAGCTGAATTCTTGAAAATCGTTTTCTGTTTCCTTTTACATTTTGATAGAGGAGGCAAAGTTTCTGTACTGGAAACATGTTCAGTTTTGCTAAATGACTGTATTAGCTGTTTTGTTTGAACTTTTTGTACAAATTCTGCTAGAGATGGATGCTTATTTTAGATACTTCTTTTTTCATTTGCTCTATTTCTACGTTGTTTTCTAAAGACTTGCTTTTTTAGTAGGCATTCTTTGTTGTCTGTTGAAAAAAATAAAGAAGGTATGGGTTGGGTTGTTCTGCAATGCTTGTGTGCTGTGTGCGTGAGTGTCTGAGTATGATGGTAGAGATGTATGAAATGGTGTGTGGAGGCTATTCTTCTATTTGTGTGTTACTACACTGGGGTTCAGATGACAGTAGTAGCTAGTGGTGAGGAGAAGCACTAATACTAAATCTAACGGTACAGGATTAAAACAGTACTTTGTTCTGCAATAATAACATTCTAGAGGCTGAGTTGTGTTATTTGTAGGTTTCTTCTAAGTTGTTGTTTGTACTTCGGATTCTGCTGCTTTTCAGGAGAGTGCTCTTCACTGTAATTGTAAAGGAAAGAAGTCAGTAATTTTGTGTGTATATAGTATGTAGTTTCCTTTGACTGTGTGCAGCCTTCATATTTTATTTACATTATGTTAGTTCAACATGATATGCAAATATGTAGAATAGAAAGTGTATGAAACACGCTTGGTTTCTTAAGGCTTGTTATTGGATGTTAGGAGACAGAAGAAATAATTATATACTTATTTTGCAATTTTTATAAGGTAAATCGCAGATACTTTATAGAAAAGCTTGGAATGTATGCAATTGTGAAGGTGTGGGTAATAAATCAGAAGGATGTGATGTAAAGGTAGTGGTGTTATTGCAATTGGGAGTTTTTCAATGTCAGTGTTTATCTGTCTGAGTGTTTGAAGGTGCTTGACCTTAACCTGGCTGTGTGTAATTTTTTAAATAGCTGTGTGTGTAAAAATGTGTTTAGATAGCAGACAGGTTTGCAAGTGACAGTTGATTACAGATTTAGGGGGTAATTCATAGAATTCAGCGCACAAGTGGCGCACACGGCTGGCGCACAGTGTGCGCGTGCGAATCCCTGCGCCAGCCGCGTGCGCTGAAATCCATTTCCGCGCACAGCGTATTCATGGATTCCAGCCACCAAAACCAGCCGTGGCGCACAGTGGCGCAGCGACCCTGCAGCAGCGCCAGTTACGCCCCCAAGAACGCCTCCCGCGCAGGGAAAAGCCATCAACATACCCAATCCAGTGCAAAGGGCTGCGCTAACCCTGTACCAGCACAGCAAGCGGGCTACGTGTATCACTGGGGGGAAGTACCTCACGCGATTGGCCCCGTGCGAGCAGGGTACGCGTATTTCAGGGGTGCGCGGGAAGTTCCACACGCGATTCCATCAGGGTACGTGTATTTCGGGGTGCGCATGAAGTTCCACACGCGAAATCAGCAGGGTACGTGTATTTCAGGGTGCGCGTGAAGTTCCACACGCGATATCAGCAGGGTACGTGTATTTCAGGGGTGCGCGGGAAGTTCCACACGCGATTGGCCTGGGCGCGTGTATTTCAGGGGTGCGCGGGAAGTTCCACACGCGAATAGCCTGGGCGCGTGTATTTCAGGGGTGCGCGGGAAGTTCCACACGCGAATAGCCTGGGCGCGTGCATTTCAGGGGTGCGCGGGAAGTTCCACACGCGATTCCATCAGGGTACGTGTATTTCGGGGTGCGCGTGAAGTTCCACACGCGAAATCAGCAGGGTACGTGTATTTCAGGGTGCGCGTGAAGTTCCACACGCGATATCAGCAGGGTACGTGTATTTCAGGGGTGCGCGGGAAGTTCCACACGCGATTGGCCTGGGCGCGTGTATTTCAGGGGTGCGCTGGAAGTTCCACACGCGATTGGCCTGGGCGCGTGTATTTCAGGGGTGCGCGGGAAGTTCCACACGCGAATAGCCTGGGCGCGTGTATTTCAGGGGTGCGCGGGAAGTTCCACACGCGATTGGCCTGGGCATGTGTATTTCAGGGGTGCGCGGGAAGTTCCACACGCGAATAGCCTGGGCGCGGGAAGTTCCACACGCGATTGGCCTGGGCGCGTGTATTTCAGGGGTGCGCGGGAAGTTCCACACGTGATTGGCATGGGCACGGGAAGTTCCACACGCGATTGGCCTGGGCGCGGGAAGTTCCACATGCGATTTGCCTGGGCGCGTGTATTTCAGGGGTGTGCGGAAAGTTTTACACGCGATTTCAGCAGGGTACGTGTTTTTCAGGGGTGCGCGGGAAGTTCCACACGCGATTCCATCAGGGTACGTGTATTTCGGGGTGCGCGTGAAGTTCCACACGCGATTCCATCAGGGTACGTGTATTTCGGGGTGCGCGGGAAGTTCCACACGCGATTCCATCAGGGTACGTGTATTTCGGGGTGCGCGTGAGGTTCCACACGCGATTCCATCAGGGTACGTGTATTTCGGGGTGCGCGGGAAGTTCCACACGCAATTCCATCAGGGTACGCGTATTTCAGGGTGCGCGTGAAGTTCCACACGCAATTTCAGCAGGGTACGTGTATTTCAGGGGTGCGCGTGAAGTTCCACACGCGATTTCAGCAGGGTACGTGTATTTCAGGGGTGCGCGTGAAGTTCCACACGCGATATCAGCAGGGTACGTGTATTTCAGGGGTGCCGGGGAGTCCTACATGTGATTTGACAGTGTGGGTCCTCCCAGGTGTTCCCTGTACACCCTCCACGGCCCCTGCAGGCAGCCCACACCACAGGGGACTACCCTGCATCCCTGGTCATGTCCCGCAGGCAGCCCACCCAACATGGGCATGCCCCCCAGCAAAGGCACATGTCTCCTTGAACTAATGAACACCAACTCATGTCCCCTTGCACCCCCACCCCCCAGCACTGTGGGGCACCTGCCAGCAGGCCCCCACCCATGTCCAACTCATGTCCCCCACCAACCCCACCCCCCCAGTCACCAGGGGCAGCCTCCACCAGGCCCCCACCCATGTCTCCCACCACCCCCACCCCCCAGCACTGTGGGGCACCTGCCAGCAGGCCCCCACCCATGTCCAACACATGTCACCCACCACCCCCGCCCCCCAGCACTGTGGGGCACCTGCCAGCAGGCCCCCACCCATGTCCAACTCATGTCTCCCACCACCCCCACCCCCCAGCACTGTGGGGCACCTGCCAGCAGGCCCCCACCCATGTCCAACTCATGTTCCCCACCACCCCCACCCCCCAGCACTGTGGGGCACCTGCCAGCAGGCCCCCACCCATGTCCAACTCATGTCTCCCACCACCCCCACCCCCCAGCACTGTGGGGCACCTGCCAGCAGGCCCCCACCCATGCCCAACTCATGTTCCCCACCACCCCCACCCCCCAGCACTGTGGGGCACCTGCCAGCAGGCCCCCACCCATGTCCAACTCATGTTCCCCACCACCCCCACCCCCCAGCACTGTGGGGCACCTGCCAGCAGGACCCCACCCATGTCCAACTCATGTCTCACACCACCCCCACCCCCCAGCACTGTGGGGCACCTGCCAGCAGGCCCCCACCCATGTCCAACTCATGTTCCCCACCACCCCCACCCCCCAGCACTGTGGGGCACCTGCCAGCAGGCCCCCACTCATGTCCAACTCATGTCACCCACCACCCCCACCCCCCAGCACTGTGGGGCACCTGCCAGCAGGCCCCCACCCATGTCCAACTCATGTCTCCCACCACCCCCACCCCCCAGCACTGTGGGGCACCTGCCAGCAGGCCCCCACTCATGTCTCACTCATGTCCCCTTGCACCCCCACCCCCCAGCACTGTGGGGCACCTGCCAGCAGGCCCCCAACCATGTCCCCCTGCCCCCAGGTCCTGACGATACACAATCATGGCAGTAATGGGCAGCATACCCAGCACAAACACCCAGCCAAGGATTGTATCCACCCACATAGCAAATGCAATTACATGATACAACCCCAATGGCAAGTATGTAAATGAACACATGTCCGTCACACACACATACACAATGGGTGCAAGTGAATGTCAAAACCCATATCATGACATGCATGAAACCAATGAGAAAATACCACAAAAGAAAGTTATAAAAACATGTATTCTCGAAGAAAATGAAGTAAACTAATCAAACATACAACAATGGGGATAACAAAATAAATTGTCCATGTCCGATAAGTAATGTAAAAATCCAAAAAACAAAGGAATCCAAAAACTAATGTTGTCCAAAGCAAAATCATGGTGAAAAAAAATAAGGAAAAACCATTGCCTCATGGTGAACACAAATATAAATCAAAAAAATGTATTTTAAAAAATCCAACTATACACAAGAATATTCCAGGGTCCATGAGCCCAACACTATAAATGAAACCTACTACTACCTAATAAAAAAACTATATACAGAAAAGTGGCCATTGTCCGAGCGGTCCAAAAAAATCTCAAAAAATAAAGGAAACCTAACACTAACTAACTAAAGAACTATATACAATGGCAGCGGGCAAGTCCTGCGGCTCACTCTGTGATGTTGCCGGCCAGGGCATCATCAAACTCCATGTCGATGTCCTGGAAGCGGGACTCTGTCCTGGCCCCGAGGTCTCGCAGGGATAACCCCATGTTCACCTCAAACTCCCTGCGAGCTTCCTCGAGGCACTCAGCCCGCCTCAACGCCCGACGCATGGAGAACTCCGCCCTGACCATGGTGAGCCGCTCCTCTTCCGCCCACTGCCGCTCCGCACCTATCCGCTGGACCAACTGCTCCCACACGGAAGACACTACCATCCCAGGGTTCTCCTGCCCTCCGGCCGATGCCTGCCCCTTTGATCTTGATGGCCCCGAGCCATGATGCCTCCCACGTCGAGCCTGCTGCTGCCTCCGACGCCACTGCCTCTGCCAGCACGACGGCATCCAGGATGATGGAAACCACCAACGCCATCGTGCACATGCCCTCCCCGATGATGCCGTCCCATCCTCCATCTGCTGGGGTCCAGTTGCTGTGTTGTCCACCCCTGCTGGACCTCTGACTCCCGACTGTGGCAGGGATGGGATCCCCACCGAGCTGGCTGCATTGGTCAGGGCAGGTCCACAGGGGGCCCTGGTGGCATCTGGGCCGGAAGATGGCAAGGAGAACGACTGGCGTATAGTCTCCACAGAGGAGGAGAGGGCCGCCAGATTGGCCGACACATGCAGGAAACCCCCGAACATGGCTGATCCCAATTGGGCCACGTCGGCACGGTGCTCTTCGTGATGACGTGCGTGCTCCTCCTGGGAAGCACGCACGGCATCACGAATCACAGCGGTGCGCATCGCGACCCCAATCAGGACCTTCTCCACACGGCCAGGGGTCCCCTCGTCCGCAGGTGGAGGGGAGTCAGATGACATGGACATCCCCTCTACCTGCGGACGGGCCTGGGACGGGGCATCCCTGCTGGTGCAAGGTGGTGCACCCACAGGTTCAGGGACAGCGACATTCACAGGCCCCTCCACGGTGACCTGTGCTGCCTCCTGCCCCTGCCCCTGGACTGCACCACTTGCACCAGCAGGGATGCCCCCACCAGGCCCCATGTGCGCCTCAGTGGCGGCCTCCTCCTCCTCTGTGGAAACCACCAACCTGGATGGCTCCTCGCCGTCTACGGCCGTAGCAGGCCCCTGTGGGGGCTCACCCACCCCTTCCGCTGCAGCCGTGGGGGCATCCCCGCCACCTTGCTCCACAGCGCCGTCTCCGCCCTCTCCTTCACTAGCCGCTGCGTAGAGAGAGACATAGAACACAAGCATCAGGGTACTGTACAATGGTCCCCTAGACAGGAAGCAATAGCAGATGAGTGCCACTGTCAAAGTACACTTCCATCATGTCACACCACAACACATGTGTCAGTCCAGGCAAAACACACACAGTGACAGTCATGGTGCGTGCCATGGACATTTCAATGCATGTCCAATGGACT
The DNA here is from genome assembly GCF_040938575.1 of Ambystoma mexicanum. Lineage (NCBI taxonomy): Eukaryota > Metazoa > Chordata > Amphibia > Caudata > Ambystomatidae > Ambystoma > Ambystoma mexicanum. The sequence goes on from NC_090935.1 coordinate 845,835,531, forward strand.
CTCGAATCATACAATGTAATGGGACTCACATGCATCATGGGTCATGCCTATCACATGCACACACTTCACCTCAGTCACATCCATCTGGCCCCGTACACCCCAATCACAGTGCATACAAGGATGACTAGGCTGCATCAGTGAATCTGTACATTGTCACAGACATGTGTCATGCATCCATGGCACTCACAAGTCACAGACACGCAGGTCAGGCACACAGACATGGATACCACATATGTATCTGGCATCAGCACCCATCCCTCGCCCCCACCCATGTCCAGGAACAGAGACTGCCATGCTCTCATGTGTGCAATCTGCACAGGGCTCCCCATGTCGCATTCAAACACATGCAACAACCATGCGGTTCACACATTACAGGTCGCACATGCATTCCCATGATGTCCCTGCACACATACATGCGTACATGGCCTATGTCACACATGCAGGCAAGTATCAGACAACCAGCACACTGCAAAATGCCCTGTCTCACACAGCAATGCTTGGCCACTTACCGCTCAACTCCAGACGGGTCTCCATCTCAAGGACCTGGGCGTGGAGCGCTGGGTGTGTGCGTTCCAGGACCCTCAACTGGATGGAACTCATGCGGCCCCGGCCCCCCTCCAGGAGGCGCCGGGCCTTCATGAGGGTCCTGGACCTCAAGTCTTCCCAGCGCTTCTTGACCTTCTGGATGGTGTGGGTTGCCACCCCCTCCGCGTTGATGGCAACCACACAGTCGGCCCAGATCCTCTCCCGTCCTTCCTTGTTGGCGCGGGACGATCCGAAGAGGGCATCATACTGCCCCAGGACTTGCTCCACCAGGACACCAACTTCGGTGGCAGTGAAGCTGGTGCCCCTCTGCCCCTCTGGCCGGGGGTTGCCACTGGTGCCAGATGTTGATGTGCCCGACATGGCAACCCCAGGGGCAGGAGTGGGTGGGCAACTGGGTCCTGGGGCTGGGCTGTGGAGCGATGTTATCCGAGTCGGGAGTCTTCTGTTCCAGCAGGGGTGGACACAGCAACTGGACACCTGCAGATGGCTGATGTGCAGGCACCAAATGGCAGGGCACAGTGGCAGCAGGCAGGCAGGCAGGCAGCAGCAGATGGCATGTGGGAGGCTGCTCGGGGCACTGGGGGGCAGTAATTCGGCCTTCTGGGCAGGAGCGTGGTCTTCCGTGTGTTTTCGCGTGGCCAGCTTGATACGGAGTGATTTGGCACGTGAAAATCCTGCACGTCAGCGTGAAAATCGAGGAAAGGCCCTTAGCGCGTAAGCGCGTCAGCACGTGTACGCGATTTCATTGGACCAAAGACCCTTACAGCGTAAGCGCGTCTGTGACGTTTTGCGCACGGGTGTTGCCCTGGCAGGGCTTGGTGATCCCACGTGCCTTTATGTTCTGTACGTGCTTTTCGTGCGGTGCGTGTGTTTTCCATCTGTTGGGGTTCACACGCTATTACTTCACAGCGGGTGTTGGCTACGCGTTCTTCTACACGCAAGGCAGACGGTGAGTGGTACCCCGCGAACCCCTGAAATACACGTAGCTCGCTCCCCCAGGCCCGATCGCGTGAAAAACTTCACGCGAACCCCTGTAATACACATAGCCCGCTCCCCCAGGCCCGATCGCGTGAAAAACTTCACGCGAACCCCTGTAATACACGTAGCCCGCTCCCCCAGGCCCGATCGCGTGAAAAACTTCACGCGAACCCCTGTAATACACGTAGCCCGCTCCCCCAGGCCCGATCGCGTGAAAAACTTCACGCGAACCCCTGTAATACACGTAGCCCGCTCCCCCAGGCCCGATCGCGTGGAAAACTTCACGCGAACCCCTGTAATACACGTAGCCCGCTCCCCCAGGCCCGATCGCGTGAAAAACTTCACGCGAACCCCTGTAATACACGTAGCCCGCTCCCCCAGGCCAGATCGCGTGTGTGACTTCCCGCGAACCCCCGGAATACACGTACCCCGCTCAATCGCGTGTGTAACTTCCCGCGCAACCCCGAAATACACGTGCCCCGCTCGCACAATTGCTGTATGTTGCCACTTTTGTAATGCGCAGGGACGCTACCGCCTGCCTTCGTGTGGCGGACGTGTATCGGCTTGTGCGTGTCTTTCGCTGTGTGTGGCTTTGCCCTATTCGAATCCATGAATACGTGTGGTTCGGGTGCGTGTGGGTGTTCCGTCTGCTTCCCTGCAGTACATCCCCAGTTACGCCCTTGTTTTCGCGAGTTGTTCCCCATTCCGCACGTTACGCCCCTTGTTCCGCCCACTTTCTGGTGTATGCGCCGAGGTTGTGCGCTTTCACTGTGCGCGTCGCGCACGTCTTTTGGGATGTTGCAGTGACGTGTGCGCCATGCACGGGTTTGGCGCACATCCCGAGGTAAACACGCGCAGGGACTTCCATGAATCGCACGCGTGCGCGTGCGCCTGTTTTTTTCCGCTTTCGCCTGCTTGCGCCTGCTTGCGCCTGCTTGCGCGAAGATTTTCGGCGCACGTTTGTTCCATGAATCGGCCCCTAAGTGACAGTTACTCTGTTTATATGCCTTCATAAGATTTGTATTTGTACTGGGCAGAAAAAATGCATACCTGTTGTTTGTATTCATGCATGTGGATATGCATACAGCTGCAAGTAGAAATCTTGGAGACTTGTGCAATAGTTTTTGTAGTAGGTGCTTTCCAATTATATGAAACTTGTACTCAGAGTAATCTACAGTACATTTTAAGTGCTGAACTCTGATGATGCAGTTAGATGTAGAGGTCTTCAATGTGATTGGTGGATGGCTGTGTGACTGTTTACCTGTATCCAATGAGGGAATGGCACAGAGAGTGAAGTGGAAATGGTAGAAGGACTGTCTAGGTTACGATATGTCCGCGGACATAACGGAAGTCCGCGGACACCGCGAATTACATACGGGGATTTTGGGGTGGAGAGGCATGGAAATGAGAATGAGCAGAGGAATTGATTGGTCAGTAAAGTTTGGTGGGTGTATTGTGTAAGAAGACAGTTTGGCAGAAGTCTTTTTCCTGAGAGAAGAACAGTTAGCTATGGCTGTTGTTTCAGAAAACAGATTGTCTGGATTTTGGGAGACTCATGGATACATTGGTTGGAGGTACATGCACAACGCTGTGGTGTAGCTGCAGATCTTGGATTCCCTCATATCGAAGTGCACTGGCATGGAGTACGCGGAATGAAGTGGCTAGATTTTCTACCTCTCTGTGCTAGTTTGCAGACAGAGCATCATCCAGACATAATTATAATTCATTGTGGAGGGAACAGTTTGGGACATGTGTCAGGACTTTCTTTGCAATCTGCGATGAGAGAAGGACTTGGGAAGGTGATGGATATGTTTCCCAATTCTCAAGTGATTTTTTCTCGTATTGCGCAAAGACAAATGTGGCTGCGTTCTTCTTCATTTGGTCCACAAATGGAGAAAGCGAGGCGTAATGTCATTAATGCTGTTTGTGCCTTTCTAAGAGATGTTGGCATGTCCTCTTTTCACAATGAAAATATTATGTTTCTTAGCACAAACATTTTTGGTAGAGATGGAGTCCATCTTACTAATGCTGGTATTCAGATTTTTCTGAGAAATGTACAAGATGCATTGTGTCCTTTTGTGAAATTACAGCCAGCTTTTTTGCAGTAGGTGTTGATATTTTAAAGTTTTTTAAATACAAAAAATACCACAAAGGGCCACCACTTCCTCCCAAATAAAATTGCAATAATTTTGATAGGGCAATACTCCAATTATTTTTGATATTTGCGAACTTCTAAAAATAAAAACAGTAGCCTGCTCAGTTTATTTCCCACTTCTGTTTTTTGACTGTGAAAGGCAGCTCTTAAAAGAGCCTTTTTTTATTTTTTGTTGTTTTGTATTTTGTTTTATTTTTTTACACATGACACACTAGGAGAGGAGGGGAAAGGAGGGTAAGGGGGGACAAAAACCACAGGGATAAGAAAGGGTGGGTGGAGAGAGGAAGATGTAGGGTGGGCCTTATTTAGGTAGGGAGCAAGTCTTCTTGTGCTCTAAGACCAGAGTCTCAAAAGCACTCTGAAGACTCTCTCCCCTGCAGAGTACTGCGTCGCAGTACATACACAAAACTGTGACCCTCGAAAGGTAAGGGTCATCAGCATTGTGAATGGCCTGTGAGGCAGCTGGAGGGATGCGCTCTCCCACAGGAGTGCCTCTTGTGGTAAGAGGAGCATAAACAGAGGATGAAGTAGAGGAACTCAACCTACTACGCTCGTTGCAAGGTACATCCTTATGAGCGGCCCTACCGTGGAATGACTTTAGGTGACACTTCATAGTAGTCATACCAAAGTTGTACTAACCAGGCCTCCCATGACTCAGTACCATTTTGCACTCATTGGAGGTGAATTGTTTTGCACGCGCCCTGGGTATGTTACCATGAATGGTAAATAACCGCCACACCCAAGACTCACGGCAAGTGCTGGTAGTAGGGACTTCAACTACCTCATCCTTTTCATCCTCTTCATCCTCCTCTGCATCCTCACTCCTGTTCCCCTCTTCAGGCCCTTGGGGAGGTGGAGGTGGTGGAGGGGCTGGGGGTGGTGCTGAGGCAGATGTAGCACCAGGTGGCAGTAGAGGAGCCATGGATGCCATCAGGATTCAGAAGAAAATCTTCAAAAATTAGCAGCAAAATGCACTGTGTTCTGTAAGGTAGCCAGAAACACAATGAGGTGTGGCCTTTTACAGGGGTGCCGGTGCACGGTTCGCTGACAGCCGCGCTGTCCGCGGACAGAACAAACACCCCAAAAGGGCTAAAAAAAGTTCTAAAAAATATGTGGAAAGTCAGGGTTATTGTCTGGGATATGTGCTATGGTGCATTTCTAGTATAAAATACTGTGGATTGCCCGAAAAAGGTACTTTTAAAATGTTTGGGGTCCCGGACAGTGTCCGCAATTCAGGACACATGCTCATCGTGGGTGCGGTCACATGATGGTGCCGCGAACATGTCCGCGAATGGAAGAGGTATTCGCAGGACATCAGCTGCATGGGAACAGTTGTGCGCAGGCGCGCAGGTGATCTATGGACAATGTTCGGGTCCTGAAATTAATTAAAAGTGTGACACAAGCGACGCAAACAGTAATGGACAGGTGCAATGTTCGTAGAACTTACGGTTGTGGTGCGCATGTGCATAGATGTTCTTTAGGCAGTACGGACAGGAATACATTTACATTTTGGTTAATTGGACATCCCGGACATCGAGTGTGTTCTCAGAACCGTTTCAACTTGCCTGCGAACAGTACAGACAGGTGTAGTGCCCTTAGGACACCTCCCTTTTGATTAATTGCGGATATCCCAGACATCTCGTGTGTTCTTAGAACAGTTTCTACTTGCCAGCGAACAGTACGGACAGGTATAGTGTACTTAGAACACCTCCATTTTAATTAATTACAGATATCGCGAACACCAGCTGTGTTCTCATAACAGTTTCAACTTGCTTACGAACCGTACGGACAGGTATAGTGTCCTTAGGACAGCGCCATTTTAGTTTGATTGCAGACATCCCAGACAGCAAATGTTTTCTTAGAACAGATTGGACTTGCTGGCGAACATTATGGACTGGCATAATGTTCTTAGAATATCTCCATTTTGGTTAATTGCAGACATCCCGGACATCTCTTTTGTTTTTAGAACAGTTTAAACTTGCCTGCAAACAATGCGGACAGGCATAGTGTCCTTAGGACACCTCCATTTTGATTAATTACGGACATCCCGGACACCAGGTTTGTTCTTGGAACAGTTACAACTTGCCTGCAAACAATACAGACAGGTATAGTGTCCTTAGGATGCCCCCATTTTCGTTTGCTTACGAACATTCCGGACACCCGCACTGTCCGGACACCTCAACTGCTTTAAAAAATTAATTAGGACACAATATAATGATTTTACTTTATCATATATGGATGTTAAATTTATGACAGAGAAGGTGAAGCAGAAACTGAGATAAACACAGGAGAATTGGGGGTTTCAAGAGGATTCATATGAGGTGAAGAAGGGATGAAAGTCTCATCAAAACGTTTTTGTTCATGGAGAGGGTTTGGGGATAATTGACTGGGATATGGTGAGGGGGGACAGGTACATGTGGGGAAATGCTATCTAGTTTTTTCTTTCAAGTGATCCTCCACAAGTTTTTCAAATTATTGAAATTTGCCATTAATATGTCAATTTTTTCTTCCATGCGCTGGAGAGTCTTAGCCAACATTTCTTTTTGTGTACTATTTTCAATGTTTGTATGGTCTGTACAAAAAGAAATGTGTATGTTAAATGTATATACAATAATATTTATTAATTGGTTTATATAGAAAAGTGTCTACCATTAGGTTCACTATCTTCAGACATTTCCTCACGTGGGAAATTCTCCTCTAGCCACTCCAGAGTACTAGACATTTCTGTGAGAAAAAAAAAATATAACACTTTTTTTGTATCTATTACAGACATTTTTGAAATATATGAGTAAAATGAAGTACACTTACTAGCTTCTGATAAGGTGTGCTCTTACTGGTTTGTAGCTCTGCTGTTGTTCCTAGTTGTTCAGTTTCTGTGAGGTAATCATGTTGGAAGCCTATCTGTCTTCTTTTGGTATATTCCATTTTAGAACATATTGTATTTAAATGAATGGTTGATGTGTTACATATATGGGTTACACTTCTTATTTATGACTACATATAATGTGTATGTGTGCTGGTTTGTGAACGTGTGCAGTGTTCATATGTTATGATATAACAATTTAAGATACCTCCAGACTTTTTGGGTAATGCTGCTGTTGTCCGCGCCTGTCCGCGGACATAGAAAAAATCGCGGACATCAAATTCAGTAGCAGGGGTTCAATATGTTCTATGTTACGTGTACATAAAGGCAGTAATATTATTGATCAGCTGTGCTACTAAAACCTATGAAATTCAGTAAAAAAAAGTTGTTAAAGGGACGTTATGGTTAAGTTGCGCTACTAAAAACCTATGAAATTCAGTGAAAAAACATTGTTAAAGGGACGTTATGGTTCCAAGTAAAACCGAAAAACCCCTGAAATTCGCCAGTTATGGTGAGCTAAGCAACCATAACTCGCGCCACCACGGTGCACGGTGCAAAATGTATTAGATACTATGGATGTGATATGCTGCGATGGTCCTCCTTATTATTATGTACTTACTGTTTGGTCTAGTAACCGGAGTACATGTATTTCTTGTTAATTTGTGTGATAAAAGAAAATAGCATGTTAGTATTAGTATTTTGTAATGACTTATTACATTGTATAATCAACATACTTTTTTTTTTGGACCCTCATATTTAGTAGATTACAAATCAGAGTACTGTGCAATTTGCTCAGTTTCTGTGTTTGTTGCTAAAATCATTGGGTCTGTGGGAGAAAAAAAAATCCATGTTGGATTAAAAAAAAAAAACCTTTTTCTGTTATGCTACAGTTTATTTGTTTGTTTGTTTTCAGTGTTCACCTGTTATTTCTGGCTACTGCTTTATACTTTGGCATTTTTTTGGAGCAGTAACATATTATTTATTTGTTTGGATATTATAAAATTTTGGAGCAGTTAGATACCAATTGGCATATTCTAACTGTCTATTTTTTTTATATATTTTAGTGGTATTGATTTATCTATTTGGATATTGTTAAATTTTGAGACAGTTAGATACCAATTGGCGTATTCTAACTGTGTATTTTTTGGTCTAATTTTTGGTATTCATTTATCTGATTAGTTGTTATAGATTCTTTGAGCAGTTAGATAGCTTTTGGAGTATTCTAACAGTTTATATTTTTTTAACACAAGTTTACATAGGGTTTAAATACAGTTTAGTTATCAAATATTGGTTTTAAGAACATCAAATAAGCGTTTGTAAGATTTGCTGGTAATCTCTGCTTTAGAGTAATGGTACTATCATTACATTCAAACCATCCACAATTCTTTTTTATATATGCAGTGTAGTGCCCTGAATTGGTTGTGGCTCCTGCGTGGTAGATTATACCTATTGTTGTGAAGGTTTTCTTACGAAGTGATATTTGACCATGTGTGAATCCAGTCAGCTTGCAGTTGTTTTTGGTACCATCTGCATTGTAACGTAGAAGCATTAGTATTATGTATTTACTATGTGTTTGTATTACTAACGTGGAGCGATTATCTCAATTGCAGGTTGAGCATAATCTACCATGGTTTGCATTTTGTAGAAGTCGCTGAAATGGAATGGATTCACAATTTGGTATTGATATATATATGAAGAGTTCATTGGGGATTTCTTCTTGTGTCACATTGTTGCAGAGAGTACATGTATGTTTCCACATGTATGAAATCTGGAAGATTTCATTTATAGGTATGTTTTTGTTTTCCAGTACTTGTAGTAAGTACATTAGACATTCTTGTGGATCTTCCTGTGAGTTTATAGTGAATTTCACCATTCCAGCACAGTAGTCCAATTGTTGTGTTATTCCATAAACACTATACGTGTTGTCAGGATTGTTTGCTGCATTTCTGTGAAGTACTAACATTTGCAAACACAATGGGTCTGTACTGTGTAAGTAAATGTTTTCAACAATTGGTGGTAATTGAAATAGAAAATTCATTGCTACATTTGCGTAGCAACTTACACCAAATATATTTGAGAATTTAAATGGTCCAGGTAGTTCTGTATCTAACTGCTTTTTTTGGAGTTTGTCTTCCTTCTTTAAAGAAGTCCTTGGTTTACTTTCCCTAATTGATTCTATTTTGCTTGTGGTACTTGATGAAGTATTAGTTTCTTGTACTCTCTTTGGAGGATTTGCAGTGACATCCTGTTGCATTTCTGTTTGATTTATTTTTCTTTTATAATGTTTTACTTTTTGTGGAACAGAATATGTGTTTAGGTGGGGGGTGTATAGTGAGAAAAGTCTATTGTATTCTAAAATGCAAGGAATATCAGCGTTTATTTTACTTGTATCAAAGTTGAATAGAAATAGACTGTCAAGTGTACGTAAGCGTGATAGAAGCTCATGCATTCTTTAAAGACGGTGTTACCAATATCTATCATTGCTTTGTCTAGGGTAAAACCTTGTGATTTATGAATCGTGACTGCGTATCCAAGAGTTAGAGAAAATTGTTCTCTGCGTACATACATATCTTGGAAGAGAAGGAATCTAGCTGTTGAGCGTCCTATCCTTTTTACTTCTGAAAGTTTGTCAAAGACTATATTGACAAACTGAATTTTGTTGTCACGTGGGTATGTTTGAAAGCCAACAACTGTACCCAGTGCTCCATTAACTAGTCCTTGGTCCAGGTCAAGGTTACGTTTAAGCATTACTCTGCAATTTAAGGATAATTGTATTATCTTTGCTAAGCCTGCTGTGTTTGAGATTGATTTTTCTAAACTATGTAGTCTTGTTGTGGCTTGGTCACACATGGGTAGTGTCATAACATGTACATCTAGTTTGTCTGTGGCGCTAATTTCCATGATTGGTTGCATTTCTTTACTTAGCATGATTTCATTGAATTTGAAACAGCTTGCAAGAGTTGGCATTAAGGCCATACAATTGACATTTTTTCCATAACATCTGTAGCACATGCATTATCGCCATAAAGTGCATTATTGTGCCGGGTTTTCAATATTGCTTCAGCTTCTTTAGAAAATATACCAACTCTGATACTTTTTAAAATGTTGGCATAAGTGAGATCTGCAGATTGCTGCATGTTTTCTGTTAATTCTCTGTATTGGAAATGTTGCCAAAGGTTGACATTTCCAATGCTGCCAACAGTTTTACGGCAGAGTTTGTGTCTTAATGTTTTAAAAATAGGCTCACCTTTTACTGGTGTTAATTGAAGCAGCTCTCCAAAAACAATAATGTCTTTTCCTGCAAAGAGCTCTTCATAGTCTGTTTTGAGTACTTCTTGTAATCTGAGGTGAATCAAAGCTAACATCAGGTTGGAGACTATGCTCACTTCATCTTTTAGTAGCATTTTAATTTGTTTCAATACTCTGCGTAGTTCCATTGCAGCTTCTGCAGAAAGTTTGTAATAGTCTAATTTGTTCTGGTGTTCTACTGGTAATAGTGGTAATTGGTGTAATGTAACACCACCTATGTTGTAGGCAGCTAAATCTGTGGGGGCAGTGACAACAGCTGACTGTTTGTTGTTTGTCAATTGTTGAAGGAACTTACTAATGATTTTGATTAGGAATGTTTTGCAAGAACCAGCTTCACCACTGACGTACAGTAGTATAGGTTTATAAGTATTGCAGGAACATTCTTTATTTTCATGTTTTACACCATGTGCAATTTGTTTTGTTACTTCTTGAAAAAATGCTACGTTGCTCATTGTTTAGTTTTGATTGTATTATAGTTAATTCTTCTTTATCTTCATACTGACACATGGTGTTTTCTACTTCTATCATAGCTAATTCTGCCTCATTTATTATTAGTGGTTCTCCCAGTGGTTCTTGGCTTCCTGTTACAGAAGGTTGACTACTGTCAGGAGTGTCCTTATCTAGTTGGGCTTGGAGTTCTTCTTTGTGTTGCTGTTCATGGTGCAACATTGTTTTGTACTGTGTAAAGTTTACATCAGTTATAGTGCTTTCATTCGCTTTGAAAGCATCCTCATATGAGTCATAGTTATCTACTATTTGTTCTTCTTATCTCCGTGGTTTGAAGAGTTGTAGCAGGGACATGTAATATACTTCTTTATGTTGAGGAGTCTTTAATGACAATTTGATATGATTAATTAAATTTGGTTTAGTAAGTTTAACTAAGCTGCCTTCACAGTTTGTCACTCTATATTTACCTTTTTTTCATCAGGTTTCATATTATTTTTGTATGTGTAGTTTTGGGCTATGTGGTATAGACACATGTTTTCCAAAGTATTACTTCTGTTTGGGTAGTATGTGTCCAATAAATTGTTTTTTAAAATGTCTTGGCTGTTGGGATCACGTTTGGCTATTGTTTCTATATCTTCATATGATTTTAGAACTCTTTTTCTAGATTTAGCTGGAGCAAGACTTAGCCATACTATATTTTCAGATTTACCATACAATGCAGTACCAGTTAAACGATCAGCTGCTTCATATGATCCACATTCTCTATGGGTGAGCATTTTAATGCCCAAGCTGTATAATTTCTGAGACACTGTTTTATCTGATGACAGGTCAATCCAGAGGTCTTGGAGCTCTGTCTTTTCTGCTTTACTTAAGTATGCTGTGACATATCGTGCAACTGCAGTAGAATTGTCTGTAATGTACTGCACATCTATGTTTGCATTCCATAAGTGGGTAATGATTGCATTATAATCATTGATATATTTTTCTTTTTCTTTTCTTTTTATGTAATATGTATTTTTAGGTGACTTACCTTTAACACTATGTCTAACTGAAGACATGAGGTTGTTCACTTGACCTGTATTTGTAACTGGTCTAGGGAAACCAAATCGGCATTTGGTGTAGTATTTCCCTTTGTTTTTGTATTTGCGACAACAATATTTTCCATATTTGTGTCTTTGAAATTGTAAAATTTGTACATGAAGATCACTCTTTGTGGCTTCTGATGGAATTTCAAAAGTGACATATTTTTGAATGAACTGTAAAACAGTGGCATCATTGTCTTGACCAAATTTAGGAGCATCTTTAATCCATAAAAGCATGTGGATATGTGGTGCTCCTCTGGCTTGGTATTCTTTTATTCCAAAAGAAGTTTTGCACTTCTCCAAGGGGAGGAACAGTTTTATTACAAATAAAATGTAGCGTAGCAATGAAGCGATGGTGAAAATATCTTGAAACATTAACAGGATCCAAAGAACAAAGTTCTCCAGGTGTTAGTATATCTATGTTTGTTTTGTTTTTATTTGATATGCGTAGGAAATCATGTAAATCTTCCCATGCATATTCTGCACAACTTAATGTAACAAACCAAGTGGGTGGGCCAAGGTTTCTGATCATACAACGTACATCTCCATGACGTCAAAATCAGTACTCTTTAGTACCACGCATATTTGCAAATATATTTGTAATATTTGATTGTAAAACCTCATCCTTTTGTTGCACTTTTTCTAATAATTGTGTAGCTGTCATATTTTGAAAGTGTGATCCTGATTTTAATATGTTTGCAACTCCGTAACATAAAGTTGCTAGTTCACTTTCAAAGAGTAGGTGGAATATGTATTCCACATTTTGTCTAAATCTGGGATCTTCAGAATACATCCGTAATGAGCGGTATTCTGAAGCTGATATTTGAATAGGTCTATCATCATACCTTCCTCCTTTGCCAGTAGGAAAGAGTAGAGGAAAAGCACGTGCTTCTATACTTTTTTCCCATATGCTGATAGGCGATTCTTTTGTTTGACGCATTTGGTACGTTTCCAGTGCATCTTCTATGGTGTCATTAGAGTGCAAAGGATGAATTGTATAATGGTCTAAAGTATTTGATATTGTAGCAGGATATAGTAGCTCAAATTGACCAGATTCTTGTGTTTCTTGAATTATTTCAGTTGCATCTTTCAAGTTTTTCTTCAATATTAATTTCTTTATAATATTCATTATTCTCTTTAAAATATTGGAAGGCTTGTCTAACTTTATGTAAAACTACCAGCTGTTGCCATATGTTGTTGTCTTTTGTAGGAACTCCATTTGCTAAGATAATTAAAGATTGCTGCATTGGACGTTGCACTCCTAGAGTATGCACATTTTCTTTTAGATCTAATGGTAAATAAACTACTTTTCCATTAATGTCTTTTTACCAATTCGGAGGAAGGTAATTTTGCTGTTTTTGGTTGAAGGCATGTTATTGCTTGAAATGGGTGTACTGTTTGAAATATGATGCTCACATATAAATTAAGTTGTTGTAGGGGTTTTGGTACTGGGTATAATTCCAAATTATTTGTGATAGCATGTGAAGGAGTTTGGTTGTTGTCAAGTTTTGTAGTGCAGTAACTGCAAAGTATTAAGGGGTCAGTTATTTCGTATTTGTTTTCTGCTACAAGGTAGAGAGCTAATTCAAACCATTTAGAATCTTCATTGTCTTCTATTTTGTATGATAGGTCTACAGTTTGTGTGTTACTTTTATAAAATGTTCCACAGCAACATACACATACATGGTTTGGTACTTCAGCTGATGTACTTTTAAATTTTAGTATTTCTTTTTTGTATGTGTTTAGCAAAAGGTTGCCATGTGTAGAATCGTTGCTTAATTGGTTTAAAGCTATTTCATTATGTAAATGGCTTTCACTTCCAAAATATTTTTTCTGGATATAGTCAATTTCTTCAAGTAGGTCTTTTGCTGTACCATGTAGAAGGATGTTATTTAAATTTGCTAGTGCTAAAGCAGAACTTTCAGCATAGTACAATTTATAGACTAGATTTCTTATAGTTGAATGATGTGTTGATATCCTTTTGATATCATGGAAAGTGGTTTTACAAGTAGGTCCTGTAATGCAGGCCAATGAATGTCCGTGTAGTCCTGTGTACTTGTGCACTGGACAGGTATCCATATTTTGCAGTAATTTGATTTTGATTTTGTCTTTGCTTTTTACATATTTATTGAGGAATTGGCGTAAAGATTTGAAACATTGTTTGGGAATGTTACACATTGACGTGCATGGTCATTTGTACACTAGACGTTCTGATTCAGTTGAATGGAGGGGTAATTCTAAGTTTTCAGGGCATATTTTTTTAAGGAGTACTTCTTGTTCCATTATGGTATTATTCACTTTTTCATAACCTCGACCACTGCTATGTATAGCAATTGTATTTCTTTGCTTTTGTTTGTACGCTTCTTCATTAAAATATGGTTCTGTGCTCATAGTGTGATTCCATTCACATCCGCAGATACTTAAGAAGTTCTTTCTGTTGACATTTCGCTTATTGAGAAGTCTTTTTTGTAATTTTGTTATTAGTTTTGTTAGTGGTTTCATTTTGTTTACAGTAAAATAAATAGCTTTCTTTTGAGAAGAATTGCACTGTCCATCAACGCTTCTAAGATTAATTTCCTACGATAGGTTTTAAGCATTGAACTTGATTTCTCTCCGTTTTTATAAGATTTAGAAGGACTTTGTGACGGTACATTTTGGCTAAAATACTTTTCTTGGTATGCTTACTTTGCACTATATTAAAATTTAAAGAAGTAGTTTTATCTGTAGTGATAGCTGATTTTCTGTTAATTGTTTTTTGGTTTGTTTTACATTTTGATAGAGGTGTCAAAGTTTTTGTACTAAATGACTGTGTTAGCTGTTTTGTTTCAACTTTTTTTTACAAATTCTGCTAGAGATGGATGCTTATGTTGGGCACTTTTATTTTCATTTGCTCTACTTCTGCGTTGCTTTCTACGGACTTGACTTTTGGTAGGCATTCTTTAGGGTCTGTTGAAAAAAATAAAGAAAGTATGGGTTGGGGTGTTCTGCAATGTATGTGTGCTGTGTGCATGAGTGTTTGAGTAAGATGATAAAGATGTATGTAATGGTGTGTGATTGTGCATTGGGAACTACAACTAGTAGGGATAGGTATCCTTGAATTTATGTGTTACTAAACTGGGGTTCAGATGACAAAAAAAATGTAAGCTAGTGGTGTGGAAAAGTACAAATAGTAAATCTAATGTATTCAATTAAAACAGTTGTTTGTTCTATAATATGAACATTGTAGCGGTTCAGTTGGGTAATTTGTGTGTCCAAAAATAGGAATTTGTGGGCCATCCTGGCTGTAAATCGCTGTTTGAGACATGGAGATTTTTGGACAAAATGGTACACAATCTCTATTTTAGGCACAGAAATAGCTTGTATTAACTTTACAGTATGTTTGAGTAATAATACAAATATTATGGTGATATTCTACTTACTTTTTTTCTTAAATTAACAGGTAAATTCTTAGTTCTTCTTTGTTCTTCAAATTCGGCTGCTTCTTTTCAGGAGACTGGTCTTCACTGCAATTGTAAAACATTCAAATTAGTAATTTTGTTTGTATATAGCGCTGTTTTTAATTTAGATATTGATTTTTTTAATTGAAATCCTCAGCGCCTTCTTCAAAACCATGAAACTAATTTATTTACATAAGATACATTGCATCAGTTCAGTACATATGATATGTTCATAATGAACAAATTGTATTGAATGGCTAACTGTAGCAAAAAAAATATCTTTACTATGTCTTGTGAAATTTATAATATACCAGTGAATACCACTATTTCTGTAACTAAGCTGTTCTAGGTAATAGCGCCTCAATGTCATGTCTAAATTAAAGTAATTAAGTAAATAAATAAATAAAAACAAAAAAATATGAAATTGTATAAGTATTGTTTTTTAAAGATTTAAACCTAGATTGTGCTTGCATGCAAGTTTGTTTGAATATATGTAGTCTATACATTTCATTTAAAAAATGTTAGTTTAACATGATTTGAGTGTGTGTGTATAAAGAAAGTAAATAGTATAAATGTTTATAAGTGATAGTTAATTTTAGGAAATTGAAAAAAATACAGTAAATTCATTTAACAGATCACACAAGCTAACAGTCTGTTTGAAAATGTGTTCATCTACTGTACAGAAAAATATGCATACCTGAAGTTTGTGTTCATGCATATGGATATGCATGGAGCTGCAAGTAGAAATCTTACAGTACAGTATTTCTGGTAGATGGTGCTTGGCAATGATATGACACTTGTACTCAGAGAGATTCACAGTACATTTGCAGTGCTGATCTATGATGATGCAGTTAGATGTAGAGGTCTTGAATGTGATTGGTGCATGGTCATGGACTTCTTAGCTACATCCAATGAGGGAATGGCAGAGAGAGTGAAGTAGAAATGGTAGAAGGGCTGTTCATGTTATGAAATGTCCGCAGACATGGCGGTAGTTCGCGGACATCGGGAGTTACATCCGGGGATTTTTGGGTTCAGAAGTCATTCAAATGAGAATGAGTACTGAAAGGGATTGGTCAGGAAAGTTTAGTAGGTGTGTTGTGCCAGAATAGAGTTTCTCATATACTGTTTTTGCTGAGAGAACACCAGATAGCTATGTCTGTGTGTTTTAGGAAAAAGATTGTATGGATTTTGGGAGATTCACGGATATATTGGTTGAAGGTGCATGCAGAAAGCTGTGGAGTAACTGTAGATCTTAGATTCCCTCATGTGGAAGTACACTGGCATGCTACTTTGGAGACAGAGCAACATCCAGACATAATTGTAATTCATTATGGAGGGAACAGTTTAGGACAGGTGACTGGAATTTTTGTGCAATTTGCTATGAAAGAAGGACTTGGGAAGGTTATGGGCATGTTTCCTAATTCTCAAGTGATATTTTCACGGATTGCGCAGAGACAAATGTGGCTTCGTTCTTCTTCATTTGGTCCACAAATGGAAAAAACAAGGCGCAATGTTAATAAAGCTGTTTGTGCCTTTCTAAAAGATTTTGGCATGTCTTCTTTTCACAATGAAAATATTCTGTTTCGTGGTACAAACATTTTTCGCAGAGATGGAGTCCATCTTACTTATGGTGGCAATCAGATTTTTCTGAGAAATGTACAAAATGCATTGCAACCTTTTTGGGAATTACAACATCCATTTTGAAGTAGGTGTTAAGCATTTATCATTTTTGACTTACAAACACCTCCCAAAGGCTCTTTTCAGAGCCACCACTTCCTCGCAGAGAAAATTGCAATGTTTGTGATAGGTTAGCAACCCAATTTTTTAAATGTTCGCAAACTGTCTGCAGACTTCTTAAAAATACAAAGGGCCCTGCTTCATTTATTTTCACTTCTATTTTTTAACTGTTAAAGGCGGCTCTGAAAAGAGCCTTATTTCTTTTTTTGATTTTTGTTATTTTGTATTTTTTTTTATTTTTTATACACAACACACTAGGAGAGGAGGGGAAAGGAAGGTAAAGGGGGGGACACCAACCATAGGGATAAGAAAGGGCGAGCTGAGAGAGGAAGATGTAGATTGGGTTTTATTTGGGTAGTGAGCAGATCTTCTCGTGCTCTGAGACGATAGTCTCAAAAGCACTACGAAGTCGCTCCCCCCTGCAGAGTACTGTGTCACAGTACATACATACAACTGTGACCCTCGAAAGGTAAGGGTCATCAGCATTCTATATGGGCTGTGAGGCAGCTTGAGGAAGACGCTGTCCCACAGAGGTGGTCCTTGTGGTGACAGGATCAGAAACAGAGGATGAAGTAGAGGAAATCAACCTGCTACGTTCTTCACAAGGTACAACCCTGCGAATAGCCCCAGAGTGAAATGACCTCAGGTGTCGCTTCATAGTAGTGGTCCCAAAGCTGTACTTACCGTGCTTCCCACGACTGAGTATCATTTTGCACACATTGCAGGTAACACGGTTCGCACAAGCCTTAGGACCATTCCCATGAATGGTAAATAACCGCCACACCCAAGACTCACGCCTAATGTGGGTAGTAGGGATTTCCTCTACCTCATTCTCATCATCCTCTTCTTCCTCCTCTGCATCCTCACTCCTGTTCCCCTCTTCAGGCCCTTGGGGAGGTGGTGGTGGTGAAGGGGGTGGGGGTGGTGCTGAAGCAGGTGCAGCACCAGGTGGCAGTAGTTCAGCCATGGATGTCATCTCGATGATGGTGTAATCTTCAGGTGGCAGCAAAAATCGCTGTGTTCTGAAGAATAGCCAGAAACACAATGAGAATAAGCTCTAGGGCGTGGTCTTTCATAGGGGTGCTTGTGCGCGGTCCGCGGACATGCACGCTCTCCGCGGACAGATTGAACACAAAAAAAAGTTCAAAAAGTTTCAAAAGGTATGTAGAATCTCAGGATTACTATGTGGGACTTGTGCCATGGTGAGATTTTATTGACAAATATTATGGATTAATTGAAAATGTACTTTTAAATTGTTCGGGGACATGAACAGTGTCCGCATTCAGAACACGCGATCAGCGTGGGCGCGGTCATATGATCCGTTCGCGAACAAGTCCGCGAAAGAAGCGCATGTCCGCAGTACACCAAATGCACGGAGATTGGTTATCGCATGCGCGTTGATGTTCTACGGACACTGTTCAGGTCCTAAAGTCATTAAAAATGTGTCACACATGAAACGAACATTTCAGGACACTGCGTATGTTCTTAGAACAGTTTAAACTTGCTAGCGAACAGTAAGGACAGATATAGTGTTCTTCAGGACACGTCCAATTTCGTTTATGTACGAACATTTCAGGGCACCAATTGTGTTCTTAGAACAGTTTCAACTTGCTAGCTAACAGTACGGACAGGTATAGTGTTCTTTAAGACACCTCCATTTTCGTTTAATTACGAACAATTCATGACACCGCGTGTGTTCTTAGAACAGTTTGAACTTGCTAGCGAACACTACGAACAGGTATAGTGTTCTTCAGGACACCTCCATTTTCGTTTGCGTATGAACATTTCAGGACACCAATTGTGTTCTTAGAACAGTTTAAACTTGATAGCGAACACTACAGACAGATATTGGGCCTCATTACGACCCTGGCGGTAAGTGAAAAACGATGCCGGTAAATGATTACCGTCATCGTTTTCCGCTAGGTCCGATCATTACCCGTGACCGTTAACTACGATGCCATTAGCGGCATCGTAGTTAACGCTCCCGCTAACTGCACCAAGGTCGCGCGCACGCGACCTGCCACGCCGTAAATACCGGCATGGCGCAAAGCTAAGCAGATCACAACCCAAGCGGACATGCACCTAATGCTATCACAAAGCCTGTTAAGTACCTTACCGCCATGGTGCTAATTACGCCATCGCGAACCAACCGTAAATGGCCATGTAAAGTGAACCCAGCTGCCACAGGCACACAGAATCAGCACAGGTGGAGGCAATACAGACTTAGGAAGTACAAAAAGAGCACCCCCCACCCCTTCCCACACCCAGTCACACTCCACAATGATACCAATAGGACTAGTAATGTTGGGGCTGGAGGACCTGATAGCAATGCAAGTGCTACAACAACAACAGCAACAACAACAACAACAACAACAACAACAGGCAGCACAGAGGAGACACGGGAGGAGAAGGAGGGCAAGGCAGGGCCATCAAGCCCCACCAGCACAGCCAGTGCCACCACGCAGGCAGCCCCCAATCCCACGCATCCGAGCCAGTCCATTCAACCTCACTGCTGAGCAGATCCACACCCTGTACCGTTTGGACCGGGACACCATCACCGCCATCGTAGACATGACACACAACGACATTGTCAGCATGCTAGAAACACCAACCGCCATCCCGCCCCTACTGAAGGTAGTGTCTGTACTCCACTTCCTGGCCACAGGCACCTACCAGCACACAGTGGGGCACTTGCATGGAATTTCACAACCATTATTTTCACATACACTGATCCAAGTGCTCGATGCCCTCCTCAAGCACACAGACAACCACATCTCATTACCACAGACTGCCCAGGAGATTGCAAACACCAAAGTGGGTTTCCATGCACTAGCCGGCATACCTGGTTGCATTGGTGCCATCGACTGCACCCATGTGGAATTGGTGGTTCCACATGCCATGGAGGTACCGTACCGCAACCGTAAACTATTTCACTCAATCAACGTGCAAATGGTCTGTGACTCCAACAGGATCATCACACATTGTTGTGCCCGATTCCCCAGAGCAACCCATGATTCAATGGTCCTGAAGAACTCTGTAATACCACGCTACATGGAGCGGCATGCAGGGCCAAGATCCTGGCTACTCGGTGAGTCTAATGTCATGACCATGGAAATGTGAAGTGGGTAGGTGAACGATGTACCAATGCATACTCCACCTGGCTGAAAGGGGGGGAATGATGCATACTCCACCTGGCTGAAAGGTGGGGGAATGATGCATACTCTACCTGGCTGAAGGGGGGGGGTGATGCATACTCCACCTGGCTGAAAGGAGGGGGGGATGATGCATACTCCACCTGGCTGAAAGGGGGGGAAGGATGCATTCTCCACCTGGCTGAAAGGTGGGGGGAATGATGCATTCTCCACCTGGCTATGAGTAGCAGAGACAAAGGAGCCAGCTCATACCCTAAAGCAAAACAAACTTCACCCAACACCAGTAAACCCAATGCCTGATGTATGCAGCCATACCATGTGAATGAGGTTGTGTCCCAACCATGACACAACCATCTGCAAGTGCATTGTACCAATTCAGACCACATTGACTACAATGAAATGCACCTCACCAAAAACCACCAACCGAAAGGCCTGTCCCCCATAACTGCGCACGAAGGAGGCACATGACGGACAGAAACATCAACACACCATCACACAGACAGCAGGGCCCCCAAAATGTCCCTATAAACATCAGTATTGCTCACTGGGATCATGATGAGGCCGACAGCAATGTTGCAATGATGTGAGCATTGACATCACAGGACACGTGCCAGGCCACCAAAACAAACGGCATGAACGAACACTGTGGATGGGCACTCACAAGGCACTTGACCCCCCTGCATACATTGGTTGATGGCATGCAAAACAGGCCATGAGAGCCATGAGCATATACCGGTCGCATCGTGTGAATCAATTAGTGCATTTAGAAGTGTTCCAAAGTAACAGTTGGATGCAAGCCATGGTGGCACATCATGTTTCGAATTAGACGTCATGACTGACACATACATTCTCGCCCACATACAGGTGATGCAGGCTATCCCCTGAAGAGGTGGCTCCTTACACCAGTCTGGAACCCACAGAACCAGCATGAGGAGGACTACAACCGTGCACATACACGTACCTGTGTGGTCATTGAGCAGGCATTCGGCCTATTGAAGGCACGGTTTCGCTGCCTCAGCAGGTCTGGTGGGGCACTCCTGTACCGCCATGAGAAGGTGGCAAAGATCGTCATGGCATGTGTCATGCTGCTCAATATGTGTGTCAGACGAAATGTGCCCCTGCCCCTGACGCAGAACTGCAACCACCTGACGATGAGGATGAGGAGGGTGCAGATGGGGCCGCACCTCATGGAGGAGGTGATGCACAGGAGGGGCGTGAAATGCGTCAAGATATCATCAACCAATGCTTCTAGCACACACGGCTGGTGTGTATGACATGGAGACGGCACTTGGGGCACTGTGTGGGTCGGGGACATGCCCACTGTGGACTGTACACCAATAAAGCACACATACGCAATGAACAATGTCCACACATTTGATTTGTGCAAAAGGAAAATGTGTATTTTAAATGTGAATTGTTGTGACACACCCACTCCCCCTCCCCCCTCCCCCCTGAACACCCCAACACACCCACTCCCCCCTTCCCCCTGAACACCCCAACACACCCACTCCCCCCTTCCCCCTGAACACCCCAACACACCCACTCCCCCACCCCCCTCCCCCCTGAACACCTCAACACACCCACTCCCCCCTCCCCCCTCCCCCTGGACTCCCCAAAACAGACCCTGTGACTAAGTGGCTAATGTTGCATGATAACGGTGGGCAGCTGCTATTGCAAGCCCCCTCTCCCGGCCCCCGGGGCACCCCTGCCTGTGCTGCGCAGGTTCCTCCCCGATCGGCGGATGGGGCTGCTTTGGAGGGAACTGGCAGCGGAGGAGGTCCCTGCCTGCTCATGTGCACACATGTCCCGAATGGAGTTGGCTAGCTCTGAGAGCACGCGCTGCACGGTGGCAAGTTCCGCACACATGTCCTTTGAGGAGGACTGCATTTCAGCCCTCAGGGTCTCTGTGCACCGCTCCATTTCAGCCCTCAGGGTCTCAGTGCTCCGCTCCATTTCAGCCCTCAGGGTCTCAGTGCTCCGCTCCATTTCAGCCCTCAGGGTCTCTGTACATTGTTCCATAGCTGCCCTTGCCCCCCCACATTCTGCAGCATGCTCATTCATAAGCGAGGAGAGTTGTTGCTGGCGCGTGATTATCTCCTCCAGGGAATGTTGGCTCTGCTGGCCCATGCCTATTGCAGATGGTGTTAAGAAGGGGCTGCTCCCCTCCTGCTGATTTTCGACAGGGCATGGGGTGGATGGCCAGTCTTCATCTTCTGAATGCCCCTGTGTGGGATCCTCATGGGGGCTGCTCTGGGACAGACAGGGGGAATGATGGTGGTCAGTGGGGATCCGACATCGGGCTCCTCTGTTTCACTTTCAGAGCATGCTGCAATGGCAGCAGTTTCGCCTATGGTACTGCTTCCTGCAGAACCTGTGTCTTCTGTGGCGAACATTGTGGGGATGTGTGGTGCTGCTGCTGCTGCCATGCTGCTTGCTGGGGTGCCTGTCAGTGGCCCGTCCTGTGTACTGGCAACGGATTTCGGCTGCTGCAGTGTCTTGATCACTACAGCTGAGGTGGAGGGTGTTGGCACAGTGGTCTTGGCCCTCTTGGCTGGTGTTGTGGCAGGGGTGTCCTCATCCTTGGGGTTGGAATTTGAGCCTGTTGTGGAGCAAAGGAGGGAGAGTGTTATTGATGGGTCTGAGGACATTGGAATCGCAATGACTGACATCATTTTGGTTACTAGATGCAGCACATTTGAGGCAGGGGCATGCAGGTTGTCTCCTTTTTGTGTGGCTTTAGCATGGAGGTATGTGGGTGCCTGCAGTTAGGGTGTGCATACTACATGTGTACAGGGTGGAGGTTGGATGTGGCTGTGGGCAGTCTCCTGCTGATGTGTTGCATTGACACTGTAGGGCAACATTGTGCTACACATGAATGGACTTCAGTGACTATTGCATGGCTTGATTTGAGGCACCTACCTGCATCGCCTGATGTCGGTGCTCCTCTCTCCATCCCTCCTACCCCTTCTATGCTCTCCATGCCGATTGTGGAGGCACAGATTTCCTCCCATGGCTGGAGTTTAATTGGGGAATCCGATCCTCCCCCGGTTGCCAGGCCCAGGTTGCGGTTTGCGGAGGGGATGCTCCTGACGCGGAGCCTCAGGTCGTCCCACCTCTTTCGACACTGCTGTGCGTTGCGAGGTACGGTTCCCACCGCACTGACCCGCTGTGCCACCAGGGCCCATATGGCCTTCTTGTCAATTGCCGGCCTGGTCATTTGTGTGGAGAAGACCACCGCTGCATTCTCCTGGAGGGTCTCCGCCAGCATAGTGAGTTCCTCCCGAGTGAAGCGGTCCTGCCGCTGCCGATCGCAGGCTTTTTTGACAACTTTTGGCATTTTGTAGTGGGAAAATGGGTGGGTAATGGGTTTTGACAGGTCTCAGGGTCGGATGTAGACTGGTTGGGGAGGATGGCAATGGATTGTGTTTTTAAAGATGGCCGCCGTGCTCTTTCCCGTTCCTGTGCGATGACGCTACTTCCGGTTCCGCTTATTTACGGTGACCGCTAATTACGGTGACCGCTAATTACAGTGACCGCTAATTATGGTCGCCGCTGTGCTGGATGGCGGTAGTGCACCTTGCGCGGCGTACGATGCCGGTAGGGGCCGTTTTGGGGACTTTTACGGCATGGCGTAGTTTACATTACCGGCATGGCGTAATGCTCAAGCGATGGGTCGGGATGTGCCGGACTTTACGGCATCGGACCAGGGCGTAAACGTTAATTACGCCATGCCGGTAATGTTGAATACTTACCGCCTGGGTCGTAATGAGGCCCATAGTGTTCTTTAGGACACTTTATTTTTTTTTTTTTACGAACATTTCAGGACACCGCGTGTGTTCTTAGAATAGTTTCATCTTGCTAGCGAACACTACGAACAGGTGTAGTGTTCTTCAGGACACCTCCATTTTCATTTATTTACGAACATTTGAGGACACCAAGTGTGTTCTTAGAACAGTTTCAACTTGCAAGCGAACAGGTATAGTGTTCTTCAGGACACCTCCATTTTCGTTTATTTACAAACATTTCAGAACACCTGCACTGTCCGCGGACACCTACATTGTTTTAAAAAAAAAATCAAAACTATTTACAACACAATATAAAAATTAAACTTTATTTAACATATATTAATAATTTATGACAGAGAAGGTGAGGCAGAAACAGAAACAATAACAGGAGAATTAGAGGTTTCAACATGATTGTTATTAGGTGAAGAAGGGATGGAAGTCTCATCAAAACGTTTTGGGTTATGGAGAGGGTTTGGGGATAATTGACTGGGATATGGTGAGGAGGGACAAGTACATGTGGGGAAATGGTATGAGGTTTTTGGTTTAAAATGATAATTTGTGATGTCATCTTTGATGTCCTGGGTGTTAGTCTTAGCAGTGCACGGTGGTGGCGCGAGTTATGGTTGCTTAGCTTACCATAACTGGCGAATTTCAAGGGTTTTTTGGTTTTACTTGGAACCATAACGTCCCTTTAACAAAGTTTTTTCACTGAATTTGAAAGGTTTTTAGCAGCGCAACTTAACCATAACGTCCCTTTAACAAAGTTTTTTCACTGAATATATATATAAATGTATGTGATTTGAATATTAAATAAACAAATAAATAATTACCTTTACAAACTAGCCTGATTCCTGATCCACTGTGACCTGGTGGTTATTTTGAGAAGGGTGTGACATGAGTGGTATATCATTCAGAATATTGAACTTATAGACACACATAAAATAAGTATTTCATTCCGCACTACATGCTAGGCAAGACCTGGGTGTGTGCCTGATTGAAATCCTTAACAGCTTGGGGGCTTGTGCCGGGATTCTGAATTTGAAATACCACCCGTGACAGTCTAACATGGCATACTAGCCTGCAGGGTACAGACACCTTGCTGGGTTGGGGTACTGTGCTACACTGTACAAGCACCTTTCAAAATAAATACTCCAAAAATCGGGCCTGTTTGAAAAAATAAATTAACCCTGAAATAAGCCATAAGGAAATTCATATTTCTAAAATGGCGACCTCAGTAGAGATTGATATTGCTAGGGAACACCCGCTGCACAAACTGTCAGGGGTGAGTGGCCTGAACAGAATGAGCAGATCTGGCTGCAGGGAATAAAAGAACAGGGCACTGCCATAGACCTAGATAAATGGCAGGACAAGGGCCCATTACACCTAACGCTTAGCGAACTGTACATGGCCCCAAAAATAAAAGAGGAGCAGTGTAAAATCCCCAAAATAGCGGCCTATCTATATCGCTACATAGGAATCATACAGGAAAAGCTTGCAGAAAACATAGTTCTGGCAAATAAGTAAGGGTATACACTGCAGAAAATCCAAACTAATCTGGACTCTGCAGAGCAAAGGCTCCAGAAGAGACAAGAATCAGAAACAGAGGCTAGGTGTTATATTACCAAACTAAAGGAATATATGGCTGTCTTACAGCAGGAGATGACAGAGCAAGATACCAAATTACAGACACTGCAAGATTAGCGTCAGGAAAGGGTTGACTCTTTACAACAGAGTCAACAGAAACTGGAGCATCAATTAACTTTTAACAGAGTCTGCGCAGAACAGCTAGTTATCCTACAAGACCGCATATACAAATTAAAAGAGGAAAACAATAAATGAAATCTTAAAGTTTTAGAATCTCAAGCAGAATTTGATGAGGAGTGCCAGAAATCTAGTGCATTTAAAAAACAGAGAGATGACCTGGCTGAACACAGGGGCACTCTAAGTCAGGAGAGGGATGATTTAGGCCAGGAAGTCAGCCAATTAAAAGCTAAGTTAGAGGAAAGAAAGCTGGCCCTCCAGGAGCTTAGTAAAGTTAAAACTGAATATGAACAGCTACTAGAGCACACCAGGCGGGCGGAGAATGCTCTGGAAAAGAAGACTCAGACCAATAATGAGAAAACTCAGGCGGTGAGTCTCCTACAGCAAACATTGGTCCAGTATTTCCAATCCAGGCAGGACGCACAGAGAGACAATGAGGCTCTCTGTGAAAAGAATGATAGGCTCCACCAACAGATAGCCATGCAAGAGCAAATCATTGAGACCAGTAAGGACTTAATAGAGGAGCAAAAGAGTCAGATGTTGGCATGTCACCAGGGAATAGGGGCTGAAAGAGAAGAGGTAGGAAGGGACAGAGAAACCCCTGAACATAACATCAGGTACTCTAACCCCTTCAGTACCATGAACTCTGCCGCCTTCATGTCCACTGGCTCATATGAATCAAGGGCCACGGGGATGGTAGACTTCAGCAGAATGGGAAACATGGGACTGACAGATCAGCGCCTCCCATAAATGGATGGGTGGGTATCTCTGTACAGATTCCCAAATGTTAAGGCTAGCCTCTCTGACCAGGAAGAATCCAGTGAGGGGAGAATCAGGAAATTGGATCCTCAAAAATACCGTCTACCAAAGGATCAGTCTGTCAAATTTGGTGGAGAACTCCATGAAACTAGGCCCACAAAGAGTACCTTAAAGACCTCTTCCCAGCTAGGGTAGTGGGGGGTGGGGGGTACTCAGCCAATCCTGCGAGCAATGGAGAGTCAGAAGACTTTTCTGAGCACCACAGGCATCATGTAACTAGGCCCCCACATTCTGCAATCCATTCTCAAGCTCGCAGAATCAGGCAGACCCTAGAGGATCAGATAGCCACCTCCTGTAGCAGTGCTTCTGAGTCAGAGGATGAGTGGACATGGGTGACTAAAACTAAAAAGGCCAACAAAATTAAGAGGGCTCTACTAAAAGATCCCCCTGAAACTGATCAAGGCCTATCACAAAAATGACAGGTATTCAGTCTGGGAGCACCTTCAGTTATACGAGCAAATGATGGATAATTTCCACCTGAAAGATAGCCAGAATTGTGTCCAATATGTCAATTGGACATTTTCCCCTGAATACTCCAGCTTCTTGCGGGCTGGAGGATTAAAATCACTCTAGATGGTCCACCTACAGGGTGGCCATCTTAAAACATTTTTCCGTACGTAGGAACCCCCAACAGGCCTGCAGGCCGGCCTTCAACCTGCAGTCTGGGGAAGACCAGGCCCCACAAGAATTTGTGCAAGAATTAAAACGTGCCTTTGCGCAAACCACCAGGAGGGTACGCACAGACAATAGGGATTTCCTTAATATCGTCTTTCATTCACTCCCTAAATACATCATGACCCAGCTGGTGGGGGACTTTCACGAGAAGAGATCACTAGACTGGGTCATTGAACAGGCGTCTCATATTTTTGAAGTGCAGAAACCAGTAGAAAATACAAGTACAAATAAAAATCCTAAACCAGCCAACAACCCTGCTGCTGCTAAGGTGGCAGAGGTGAAGGTTGCCCCCATTTTAGATCTGGAGATGGGGGGCCTAAAAATATTCCTGTACAGAATCCATCTTCTAACCAAAGAACCAGCAGGCCAACAGACCTATCCCAAACAGGTAGTTGGGGAGGTAACCCCACCAATGGGACCCCTAACTCCCCTGATTATATTAGCATCATTCCAAGGGCAACAGACCCATCCTGGGGTATGTGTGGACTCCCCCAGCCCAAGGGGGATCCAACAAGGTAGCATCCAACACAGGAAACTTCCCTCATAATTTACCCCAGGAGGGCAGTGACCCCCCCAAATGCCGGGTTGAGTTTCCCCAGTACCCGCCAAACTTCAACCCCCAAAACAACCCTCCTTTCTTTCCCCACTTTCCTGAGCTCAGACAGCCCAATCTAGGAGAGGGGGAGGCCAAGGGTGGAGGGTTACCAGAACTATCCCAACCAAGGGTATTATGGGAGAAGGGACAGTTACCCTTCCTGTGATCCACCTAGGGTGGACCAGAGACCCCCGTACCAGCCAGAGCGGGTGTCCCAACTGGAGTGCCAGGTTCAGACCTTGTCACAGGATCTGAGTCACATGTTGAGGGCTCAGCAGAACCCTCAGATGAGCATGCCGGCTCAGAACTCCACCAACCAAGGGTCTGGTACTCCAGAGCAATGATGGGGAGAGAACCCTGACAACCCATCGGTTCCAAGGGAGCAGGCACAGGGGCAATGGGGGTGTAAAACCTTAGAGGAAGCTTCCTTCCCCACTTGTGAAAAGCTCCTGGAAACACAAGATCCGGAACCAGAATCTCCTGCCCCCGAAAGTCTGCAACCTAAGGAACAGAAGATGGGTAGGAGAAATAAAGGGCCTAAAAAGACCCATTTTGTGGAGGAGGTTAGCGTCTTCGAATTTGAAGGAGGGGGATCCTCAGAGGACTCTGGGAGAAGGATCTTCTCCTTCAGGGATGGGAAACTCCCCCCAAAGAAAAATGGGTCCCGAGCGATCCTCCCAATCAAGACTGGGTAAATGTGGGGACTGAGTTAGGACCGCCCATCATTGAACCCCAGAATGACAAGCCAGAAAATCTCCTTGCCCAAACCAATTTTGGTGACTGCCTCCAAAAAGGGGGGGCTGGCCCAGAATCAGAACCAGGGGAGTCCAAAACTTCCCCAATATCTAACTGCCACATTTTTCTTACAGATCCCCAAGCTCTCACACCAAATCCTGCCCATACTACCCCTGTGTCAGAATCAAGAGCCAATAAATACACCCATCAACTGGTCCAAAATGCCCATTATCTTTGCACCCTTGAGGAAAAGGAGGGAAGATTTTATGCCCCGGTCCAAATACAAAGGCAATGTACATTTTTGGCACTAGTGGACACTCGATCCCAAGCCACCATTCACCATTCAGTCAAAGGGGGCCTTTTATCAGCTGAATTCACGAAGGGGGGAGAGATACCAGATCCTTCTCACCCCTCTTCCTGGACAACTTCAGAACTTCAATGGGAATGAAATTCCTGTCGAGGGGACTGCGGATTTAGAAATTAAAATTGGGCGACACAAGGTGAAACACCCGGTCATAGTTGTGGTGCCAGAGGGAACCCCCTGTCTATTAGGGAATGACATCCTCCGTAGGCTGCCTCCCCTAATAGATTGTGTGAATAAGGTACTCTGGACCCAGACTCACAGGCCAATTAAATTGAAACAAAGTGTCAATAATGTTAGGTCAAAGGGCACGTGCCACAAGGTTGAACAAAAACCAGACCAAATTAAGTTCTACATACCTGACATCACCATCATAGCTGTGGGACAACAAACTGGTGATGGGAACTCTTTATTTCTGCAAATCAACCTTCCTTCCAGTCTCAAGTGGCATTCCACACTGGAAGGGGATACTCTAAAGTTCTATACGAATTCACAATCAGAAAATCCCAATTCCAGCGCCAAAATTGATATCAAACCAACACAAAACCTAGCTGGCATTCTGAAGAAGGGTGAATAGGTCTTCCTCCTGATTCAGTTAAATGAAGGGAAGGAGTGTGTCCTCGCCCGAGTTCACTTGAATTGCGAAGAAAGTTTCATCAGCAAAGTATTATTCAAGAAATTCCCAAAAGACCAGACCTTACCCGCCGTAGAGTCGGTGCAGCAATGTGTATGGGACCTGGAAATGCCCCGCTCCAAACATCCTCTGTTTAGCAGTTGCATGATGAACATTTCTAGAGATAAGAAAAGCATAGTACATAATTGTTGGGTCGTGGGAGGTGTTCCTTCCACCTTTTATATAAGCAGTCACCTCCTCAACCAACTTGAAATTTATTTGGCCCCAGTTATTGCCAAGCCCGGTCCCAACTGGAGAGTAACTCTCAGGGTCCTGGCGGTCCTAAGAAAAGCCTTCCGGTCAGCACTAGTGCTACGCTAGGAAATGGAATTTCAGAAACGGAGGAGAGGTCACCATCCTAGGCCTCCCCTACAGAATTCGCATCCCCAAGGGAGATTTGACAGAGGGGGAAGACAAGTGGGTCCATATAAACCAGCTAAAGAGTTGCCATCCCAGGCATACTTAGCAGCAAATAGAGGGGCCTACCGGAAAACCAAAGGGGGAAAATCCGGACAGCTAAAACATTTATTAAAGGTTCATTAATTACGTGCAAGGAAAGGGTTAAGACTATCATTGAATATAGGCAGGGAATATTGTCAATTGTTATTAAATGCATGCATCTGACCCACTACACCCCTCGGGGAACAGAAGTGGAGAAATTTCCATAAACGTGCTATGTTCTGTTTTCTAGTACTGGAATTAAATCCAACTAATCACCAAGGAGGAAATCCTTGGGAACCGGGAGGAAATAAACCCAAGAGGCCCAGAGTGTCACTCCACACTTCCAACCAGAACCAGCGAGGAGAGCGTGTCGCATCCATCACTGATGGGAGAAGAAAACAGATCTCTTCACATGGACCGAAAAAAAATAATAATCCCACGTGCCCGACTCCCCCAAGACTGGACATCAAGCTGAAGTCGGGGGGGGGGTATGTGGGATACTTCAACCAAATGCCAATGTGCCCTATTACACCCCTCTGCCAATGGGGAAAGTAAACTGCCAAAAATGGATGCACTAAACCCTGTGTGCGCCAAATCTGCAAAACTGTGCATGGTTCATAAACCACTAACAAGCTGCACACCCTGCCACACACAGGCAAAGTTGATATCAAAGCAAGAACTCCCTACGAGAGAATGCCAGTGGGTGTTGTTACCTGTCACATGAAACAAGGCCCCAGAAGTGGGCTAAAATCCGAAAATGACCTTAAATACAGCTTTCTAATCAATGGCAACCTTCAAACTGCTGTTTTGGCACTAAATTCAGTCATTTTCCCAGTGAATTATTGAAAGGAAAAGTATGCTGAAATCATAGATTCTCCAGGCAGTCAGAGGAATCCAGGCCACACTGACTGACAGCTGCATAAGAAAATTAGCTGTCAAACCCAGTTTAAAAGTGTTTCTTTTTCCTGAAGAGATTGCAAAATGTGCCTATTTAAAGCATGTTTGTGAAGGGCTTAATTCGTTTAAATGTCCAAATCCCTTATAAACCATGCTTATTTTTATATGTGTCAAAGAAAAGACTCTATTGTGAATTTTAAAAGCAACCCAGTATTAGAGTTAAGTAACTGCTTAATTCTGATTGGGCAGTGACAAGCCTGGGAAGGTTTGACATCTCAGTTTGACACTCCCTTGCTACAGGAAGGCTAATGGCTGCTTAATGGTTCCCGCATATTGACAACAAGGAGCACAGTGAGTATTCATTAGACATTCGGCTTGTGGCTGAGCCAAGAACAAAGGACAGGCTCTGCTGGGGAGGGACAGGAGGCTTCCCTCTACACCCCACCCTGATCAAAGGGATCTGAAAGCTGTTTGTTGAAAGGAGAAAGAAAACAAAAACTCTGAACTTCTTGGTGTTGAAATCTGTATTTGTGGTTAAGTTTGAAACTCTTTAACTGTGTAACCTAAAGAAGGACACATCTGAAAATTGGTAGATGTTAACCTAATTTTAGGCTTTTGCTTTGAAGACATTGATGAAACCTGTATCACTTAAGGCACCAAAGTTACAAAAAACTCTCATTGTGGCAGAACTATTAATGTTGCAAGTTTAGGATTGTATGTACTTGATCCACTGATAAGCGCCCAGAGATGTACCGAATTAGAAATTATTAATCCAAACTGTTATGATTAAAATTGATGAAATTCCATAGAATGAGAAAGACAGCTCTCACAGAAATGGGAATTGGACACCTGGATAAACCATTAAAAAAATGTAATTAATGTGTCTGTATTTATGGGGAAGCTAAATTGTGGTCAAAATCAATGTGGGAGTTCCTAATTCCCATTGTTAAGATGACAGCTCTGTTCTGACTGCCAACCAAAACAAGGCAAGTGCATGTGGCCACTCACAGCCGTGGGGGTGCCCACGCCATAAACTTGGTGATGTAATTTGGTAGTATAAATATAGGAACTACACAACACATAGGTCAACCTGCTTCCAGAACACATCCAGATTTCCGCGCAGCACCTTGTTCCAGAACTCTTCATCTTGTAGCTGACTCCTGACTTCTTTGAAGCTTCAGATTTCATTGCAGAATCCAGACTTTAGCATTGCTGAACTCTTTCTAGCTAGACCCAATTTCAAACATCCCAAACTTGAAGGTATTTAATACTGATCCAATTTGGCTTGCTACCATAAAGGCTTGCCTGCTGAAACTTGCATCCTGCTAATCACCCGTGTCCAGTGACCACAAGGTCCCATCCAAATCCAGTCTGAGGTTTAGTCCAGATTTGACCAGAACTGAGCCGCTGATCCAATCCCACCAGAATTGCCCTGCTGCCGGTAGACCTGACCCGATCCATGACCAGAACCTTGACGGTCCATTTTAATCACAAGTGACTGTAAGTCTTAATAGGAAGAACAGTGACCCTTAGTATATTTGCATTGTCCTATCATATATCAACCCATCCCATCTTTAAATTCAGAACCCTAGTATTGTCAAAACCATTCTTGCGCTGATTTTCTTCATTTGTTTTACCATACCATAAGTCATTAGTGATTTTGAGTAACTAAAGTAGATCCCAATAAGGAATCGAGTATCCACCACATGAAGTGTTACGCTAGCCACGTAACTGTGAAGATCTATGTGTGGCATTCTCTTTTTCATAGTCATTAATATAGTGCAATGAGACCAATCTGTCATTTTTAAAACCGGATTTCTGTTTCCAATTTGGCGCCTATTTTGCAAAAATGCCTCTCACTAAAACTTCAATAACTTCTTCAATGTTATAGATAGAAACAAAATTGCAACTCTCACTGATACCTAAGACCCCTAGCTACATCCACAACTGGAACAGTGTATTTGACCCGTTTTTATCCAAAATCGCATAGTGAAATTTTGCCACGAATTTGCAGTTTTCCAAAGTTTACGCGTGTCTTTTTTCAATCCAAAGTGTTCTTCAAATCCCATACTGATCTAAAGCGTGTACTGTTGTTTATATTGTAGCTCATGTGTGTAAGGACTTGTTTAGAGTTACTTTCCTAAGATTTGTCCTCCATTTAAGCATTTTTGCACCCTTTTGCATTATTCCACAAAGCCATTTCCAACTGTCATTTTAAAGGTGTCCTATTCCAGAAACGGTTTTCTCTCTTTTTTGGGGAGGGAAGATTGCATTCTAATTCTAGACATCGTGCTTAATTCCTGAATACCTGCTGATTACTTACATCTGTGTAGGATTGCTGATTTGTACCTTAAAGAACTTTGCAGGGGGGAAATATTAACCTAAACGCTATCAGCTCACAACCCAAAACTGTTCTTTTCCCTGTGTTTTAACTTCTGTATTAGTATAAGTGAATTCAATTGCTTTGCTTAGTTTCTGAATTGTATTGTCACCGTTAGGTGATTGCTGCCCCATATATATATTTTTTTTAAATGTATGTGTGATTTGAATATTAAATAAATAAATACCTTTACAAACAAGCCTGATTCCTGATCCACTGTGATCTGGGGGGTATTTTGAGATGGGTGTGATATGAGTGGTATACCATTCAGAATATTGAACTTATAGACAAAAATAAAATAAGTATTTCATTGCGCACTACATGCTAGGCGAGACCTGGGTGTGTGCCTGATTGAAATCCTTAACAGAGGGCAGGCCCTTTATAGGGCAGTAGTGAGGACAGTAGGATCAAGTTGAGCTTTTCCAGAAGGGGTGCAATAAGATCTCCTCTGAGACCATGGAGACAGGGTAAAACCCCTTCCTTAAGTGAAAATTAGCAAGAACCGTTGCCTTGCCCTGAGCCACTAACGCTTGGAATTACATTTTGGGAACATATATGTTTGAGCATGGAGAGTAGTGGACACATATCATCCTATGTGACTTCTTAAAATGAAAAGGGCCGGGGAGAGTCAGGGGATCGAAGGGTACAACACTAAATCCATGTAATGCAGTCTCATTCAGTAAATTGTTGTGAATCATATTTATTTTATTAAGTAGGCTGGCTCGATTGTGGGTCACATTTGCTGGCTAATGCTGGGAGACCGAATGAATATCCAGACAATAGAAAGGAGATTGGCATACCTGTTAATGGCAAAATGAATGCGGGTATGTAGGAAATCACTTTTGGCCATCAAGATGGCTTTTTCATATGCAAGAAGTCCAGCATAGATATCTTGTAGGTGGTCCATATTTCTTGTTTTTCCCTACAGTTTTTTTTTTAACTATACTGTGTAAGTAGCTTGAGAACCTGAGAGTACCATGGAGTGGAAGCTTTTCTGGGAGGTTTGGAAGAAAGGGGGATTTTGGCAATAATGGTCCGAAAGAAGGTTAGACATTCACCACAAAAAGAGTTTGTATGCCATTCAGGAGAGCAGCAAGTAAGAGGAGCAGCGACATCTATTGAGCTAATGTTCAGGACAGCTTTTTTTTAATTGGGTTGCATTAGGTAGAATAGTGGATCTGGTACACATTTTAGCATAAAATGTCTAATAAAATGTTCAGGAAGTGTGGAATTGATGGACACGGCTAGGTTATGGGCAAAAATTACATCACAATGTGTCCTCCAGTGTGTGAGCTTGAGATGACACACAGGTATAAGGAGTGACAGCTGGCTATGCCCAGAAGTTTGCAAGAGTCGGGGGTACTGGGGCAGTCAAGCTGAATATTGAAATCCCCACGAGCCAGAGGATCATGGTTAGAAAAAGTTGGGCAAGCGAGAATATTCCCTACACTGGACAACAAACTGCTGGTAGGCCCAGGAGGGAATGTACCAAAACATTACTTTATTGGGAACAGAAGCAGATAATGTGATTGAAAAAGGCAGAATTGAGATGATTTATCAAGTTTAAGGAGCTTGAAATTAAGCAGAGAGAGAAAGGATTAAAATATAATGGCTATTCCGACACCACCACAACCTTCTCTGTAAACCCTTTGGTACTAAGTTATAGAACAGAATGTGGCTGTCTTCTGTAAACCATGTTTCTGCGATTCGTAGTAATTCTAACATAGAGTCCTGGATAAAGTCAAAAATAGCTGTGACATTAGAAATGGTTGATGTGGCATTAATAAGAGCACATTTGAAAAAGTGCTGAGATGATGAGAAGCAGGGGGCATGCGATGAGGTGAAAGGTCATGAATCGGTAGTATGAATATTTTCAGTCGGGTATTGAGGATGTCAGGGATTGAGGAAGAAGAGTTCAGACCTACTGGTTTATTATTTGCAGGCAGGCAAATTGTTTAAAAGTAAAGGGCCAAATATCCTTCCACGGCATATGTATGTACATTTGGTTGCAGAAGAGCCAGGCGATGTAGGCACAAATATAACTACACAAAATTGGAAAGCAGGGATTGTTTTGCATTTTCCTCAGAGTGTAAACATGCACTTGCTGCCTCCTATATAGTGTCAGGACCATGTTGCGATGTCAATTCAACTGTTTACAGGCTAGTATAAAATGTTGCAATACAAAATATGTTCTCAAGGTTAAACTGGTGCCATTCCCAAAGCTACTTTAGTATGCTTTAAGAAGGAAAACAATGGGTTCATGACCTGCATACAATGTGACAAATCAAAAGAAATGACATATTTGTGATGGTGTGATGTCTGCTGTTATGCCATTGTGCCTCATGCTTGATAAGGGGTTTCAACCTACTGTGTGTACATACCCTAGATATCTGTTTCCAATATCCTGTGACCTCACCTATTAGGGTTTCTGAACAGTTGTTACCTACAGCTGTTGTTGGTTAGTTGTACTAGAGGGTTGTCTTCTGTTTGTGTTAAGAGATTGCCTTCCTAGTCCTAGGCCCAAAGTTTGCCATAGTGTGTCATAAAACCTATTTCTATGTTGAGAGGTTAAACCTCTTCAAGCACTTAAGCTCCCAAGAATTTCTCTATGTGATATCGGAGATGTCAGCTTATAAAACCATTACCAATAGATCCTGAAATATGTGCCTTTCCTGTATGAAGTGTTGACCGACTGGTGTTTTTATTTTGTGGCTCAATGTGGTGTATCTATGTAGATGCATACGTCCACATCGTTCCTAGAAGGACCCATCTACATACTTTCCTTCTTGGCATTTCTTGCATTGAATGAGCTATATAATGTTGGATGAATTGCAGCTGTCCCTTGTATCTTTATGGTTATGTTCTGTTGGGTTGTTATGTGAGATCTGGTTGGCACAGTTTGCACCTCCTAGTATGGGTGTGTTCCAACTCATCTTTGTTTGTGGTCTAGTGTGAATGTACTCCTTGTCAAAGACCCTGCTTGGTTTTCTCGGAAGCATGAATGCAATCAGGGGAGCTTCTTTGAAAATGTCTCTTAGTTCCTCATCCTTGCTAAATGTTGATTGAGGCTCTTAAAAATGATTTTCAGTTTTGTTATTGCTGGATGGCAGGTGCTAAACCAAAGTGTTTGTTCTAAATGTCCTCTGTACCTGTATTGTACAACTTTGTGTCTGCTCTGAGTTTTCGCAATGCACCATCAATTTCACTGTCAACTTGTATTATTATTATTATTATTATTATTATTATTATTATTATTATTATTATTATTATTTCTATTATTATTATTACAGTATTTATTGAGCGAGGACCTAGCTTCTGGAAGCAACGGAGTGCATTTCAAATCATAGGGTGTAGAGCACAGTGAGGGAAGCAGAGATACAAGGGACCAGGGGGCTATCAACTGGGAGGGATCAACAAGCAACGAGGGTAGGGCATGCGTTGGGGCAGATGACCAATCTCAGGTTAGGTGGGGAGAAGAGAATGTGTGGAACTAGGCATTAGGTAGAAGCCATTCCTTGAAGAGAAGGGTATTGAGTTACTTTCTGAAATGTGGAAGAAAAATGGGCAATCCTGATGTTCACAGAGTGGAGTTTCCAGAGTCTAGGAAGATAGACAGAGACGGCATGTCTTCTGGTTCATTTCTTCCTGCACCAGCAGAGTTCAGGTATGCCCACGTCCTTACTTTTGATGGATCCTAGGAATTCCAGAGATGATGAGTATCCTGCTAAGGACCAAGACTTGGACAACAGATCCAGAGTTGTTTTCTGGGATGAATGCATTTATTTTCCAAAGGGGAGAAAGTGGGTTCCATGCCGTTTGCGTCTTACTTGCTATATGCTGTTTGAGGAGAGGTGTCTGTTGATGTCAAACCCAACAGACCTGGCAAATGTAGCCAACTTGGGTTTGAAGCCTGTAATGTTCATAGCAGGGAGTCAGGTCTGGGTGACAGGGTGTTCAGTGCTGTTGGTCTGCAGTAGGAATACGGTCTTGGAGGAATTTAACCTCACCTAAGCACTGGGCATACAAGAATTAATCAATGTGAGGCAATCATTGAGCCTGTAGATGTCTCTGATGAGGATATGTTTAGGTAGAGCTGTCTGTCATCTGCATATTGGTGGATACAGATATTGTGTGGAGTCAGGAGTGTTTGCATCAGTTCCATGAAAAGATTGAAGATCCTGATGGACAGGATGGATCCTTGCAGGACTCTACAGTTGATGGGTTGCGTTGGAGACCTGGGGCAATCCATTTGTATGAATTGGTGGCAGTTAGCAAGGTAGCATTTGAACAAGCTGCGGACCATCTCGCTGGTCCCCATGCAGGGGTGTAGAATGTCAGTGAATGTCTGGTGGTCCACTGTGCTGAATGCTGCTGAGAGGTTAAAGAGAACCAGGAGACAAGGGTTGTCATCATTAAGGATTGTAAGGTCATGTTCAATCACCCTGGTGGTAGCCATATTTCTGCTGCATCTGGGACTAAAGCCAGATTGGTAGGAGGAGTTGCATGGCTACTATTTCTCAAGGACCTTATGAATGGAAGAATGGTGATGGGGCAGTAGTTGCTGAGGTCGTCATGGTCCAGTGTAGGTTTCTTGACAAGTGGGAGGATGTGTCTGACCCTGGGGTCAAGGGGAATGTGCCTTGAGTTACAAAGCTGTTGATGATTTCCAGGTAATAAAGGAGTGCTTCACTTGGAAGCATGTGAAGGGATGCTAGGGTGGCAATGAGGTCTTCCATAATAAGTTCCTTGAAAGTTGTCCAGGTAATTGAAGTTTTGCGAGATTGCGATGTATAGTTGATCTTGGTGTCTTTGTCTTGGCAGATCGTGCTGATGTTGTTGATAAAAAGAGTTCATTATGTTGTATTTTTCAATGGAGTGCGGTATAGGTGGGTTTATGCAATGCTTTATGGATGTGAAGATGGCTCTGCTTTCATTGTTAGACTTGGCTATGGTGTTTCAGTAGTAGTTGGTCTTAGAAGTGGTGATCAGTCATCTGCATGTAGTAAAGAGTTCCATCAGCAGGGCAAGTTTGGAAGCACTGCAGGATTTTTGACAAGTCTTGTTTTCAGATGGTTCTTTTGGTGAAGTTGAGTTCTTGATTTTACTTGGTTGTGGAATGTTTAGGGTTAAGGGTGTGGTGTTTTGCTGGGACATGGCAGTTGTTGTTCTGAGGGTGGTGTTGAGTTTGTAAAACGGGTCACAAGCCTGGTCAGTCTGTGAAAGATCGGCCCATGTGAGGTGGAGGCTCCCATGGTCTTTATTCAGAGACTCCACTGGGAGGTTCTTGAATGATCTGGTGGCTTGTTGTTGGGTTTCTGATGGGTGTGCTTGACAGGGGTGGTGTGACTAATATCGAAGGTGATTGTCAGATGGTCAGAACTGTTGAGCGGGATTAGAGAGCTTTAGTGGAGGGCAGTAATGTTCATTTCGTTGAGTTGAACATTTTAGTGTGCTGCATGAGGTCCAGAGTGTCATGTAGGCAGTGGATGTGTTCCTTCATTGATATCGTTGTTGCTTGGTAAGGGATCTTGACATCGCTGTTGAAGATGTTGTTAGTGTGTCTGATAGACATGGTGGTAACCAAATGATGAAGGAGGAGTTGGTCGTGGATAATCTATCTTACCGGCTATTTGGCGCAGTGTTGGAATGCGGATGGGGTCTATGGTGATGCAGGTGAGCTAGCTGCGATGTTGGTGTCCATAATGCTACTGGTGAGCAGCATGGTTGGTGATGAGTGGTGATGGTGGGACTGGGACTGTAGATAGAGAGGGATTAAGCACATATTCAAGGATGGGTTCTGGTCCTGGGTCTTTCTTTCTAGTCTGAAATGGTGCAAACAGGCATTGAGCTTCACTTGTCTGACCTTCGCTTCAGATGCCCGGGTGAGAGTTCCCTTGATCTAAGAGTTAAGAAAGAAAAGGAAAGGGTAGGGCTAAGCAGGAGAGTGGGGCTTAGGTCAAGTGATCTAGATCTACTTGCAGACCACTTGTCTTCCAGAGAACCATAGGAGGCAGTAATCTTTGGGATTTCGAAAGGTAAACGATTGTCCCATCTCTGCATAATATTTCCAGTTAGTCCAATCAAAGGTATCAAAATCGGCATTTTTGTATGATTTTGAAACTGGACTAATACATGGTTTTGGGCTCATTCTAAATGGGCCGGTCCGGTAACAACAGTGCCGGTAAGCCTACTGGCACTGTTGTTACCGGACTGGCACACTACAGGTTTGTTTCCCGGAGTTGCGGTGCCCGGCAGGTTGGACCCTGCCGGCACAGTGACCACCGTAAGCAGATCTGCACAGAAGCGCTGGCGCTGTTATTAACAGTGCCGGTGTTTCTGTGTTCCCCATTCCCATTGAGTCTTGTGGGACCCAATGGGAATGGGGAATTACATTTTTTGCAAGTCCAACGGCAGCCTGCCAGTTTTACCGGAAAAGCTACCGCCGGACTTAGACTAAGGCCCAATGTCTTTTTAAAAGGCAAAGCTATTGGTGTTGCCAAAGTTTGTTTCATCCTTTACTTCAGCTCAACTGATCCAATGTATCTCAGTGTGATATCTGGGGTAAAAGTAGTGGCTTCATTGAAATGATTTACAATAACTTATAGCTCTGTCTCTCTCTTAGATTAAAGTGAAGGAGTGTTTGGGCATGATTTTGTATAGGTCAGTAGAATGACTTACATCATGGTTTGAATAAGAAACCACAAATTCAAAACATATAGAAGGAGAACTACCTGTCTTCCCTTTTCATCTATTCTTGACCCTGTTACTTATATTCCTTTTGAATGTATAAGCCATCTTTTGGTTGACTCTGTTCAGCTCTTCAACTATCTCAGTTATCTCATGATGGCCCCACTCAGATATTATAGTCCAATCCGTGTCTGAGGTCGATCTATCAGGTGAAGTACTCTCAGAGCATCAGGTCAATACCAGTTCAAGGACTCACTAGTCAGTTCCCAATGCCCACTGCCTATTACCTTATCCCTCTCAATCCCAGCCTCAGCTGAACAAGCCTAGCCAGGTTGTCTTCATTGCTGCTGGTAACAAGCAGATCTGCAACGCAGCAACTTCTGTCCTGCCTGAAGCTGTGCTGTACTCCACTTAATGAACAAGTCTGATTCTTCCATGTACATACCAATGGATCCATGCACATTTCTAACTGGTCCAACAGCAGTCTCTGGCTGTCTGCAAAATGATTTTGTTTGCCACATTGCTAGCGTTCATGAACATTTGAAACCTTTGGATGATGTACAGGCATGCCTTTGGGAGGAACTGAGATGACATATCTCTATGGGAACTTTGGAGATCGGTGAGGGAGACCAAAACAGTGTCTACTGAAAACAACGATATGAATGGTTCTTAATTCAAAACCATGCCACATTGCAGTGTTGAGAAATATACTTGGAAGAAGTGCAGTAACTGCCCGTTCCACTGATGCTTGGAGGACTGTCGAAAAGTGGAACGTAAACTTACAGAGATGAGTTAATGTAAGAATTGGGCAGACAAGAGAATTTCCTAAAATAGATCCCAATACAGCTGTGCTGGCAGAAAAAGCACAGTGTGTAGAACAGGTTTCTAAATATGTAATGCCGTATTTTCCCGGTGATAGCAGCAGTTTATAGAATGGTGTGTCGAGTACTTCACAGAGGGTATGCGCCTTCCTGGCTCTGCGCAGTAAGAGGGATGAATAATGAACCAATGGCGGTGAAGCAGCGACAGCAACGCCTTGTAGCCAATGAATAGTGTATAACGTCAGAGTATTAATGCAGTCCGTCCCATTATCTCTGACAGCAGGTCTTAACTTACCAAAGACATAGGCAAATGCTCAAAATCTTCACTCTGCCAAACATCGGAGCCCACTAGCTCTGTGTTAATCAAAAGACGCCGGTGGCAGGGGGATTGGCAGCTGGAAAACAGTGCGAAATGGGAAATACTCTGTCATAGTTCTGCATATCATCGGTGAAGGAGTGTGGGATGATGTTCCACGGGGCATAGTCTGCCATGAGAGACACATTTTTCATGGAGGTTCGAGGCAATTAAAACATCTAGAAATCTTACAAATGGGAGCGCTATCCATTATTTTTGCCAAAAGCCAGCTTGCACCTTGTTTGTTTTTTATACTGAACACACTTCTTTCGCTGGCATATAAATATATATAAAAATGTGAACTGCATAGTTTGGTTTGCTTATATTTATAAAGCATTTTTCTTTCAGGGTTAGTTCAGAGTCGCTTGTACTTCTATTGTGCATGCTTTTGTATATAAAGGTATTGTGCTGCTTTTACATAAATTAACTAGATGTTTGGATATGTATCTTTGTTTTCTGCTCTGCCACGCTTTGCACTATTGCATCGTTTTGCTGAAATTGCAAATGGATCAGGGAGGTACTCTATTCTATAAGCCGCCTCATTTCAAGCTTCATTTTGTTTTGCTAGAAGCAAGACATATTGGCCGGGATTTTATATGTGGAAGAATGAAATGCATGTTATAACTACTTGGATTTTAGACTTAGCAGAATCTAGGAAGGAGCATGGAAAGTTAGCTATTAGGACGCCCTCTGGGACACAACCGGCACTCCTTGCTGTAGAGGTCCCTTATGTTCTGTGGGGCTGCGCGTCGATGTGGTTCCACCGGGTTATGCACCTCCTAGTCGTTTCCCCATACTTTGCTACTTCTCCCAATGTACTACTCCTAGACTGGAGGCTGCAAAGTGCATTGGTCATGAACAATTGTAAATACTGGGGACAACGCTTAATACACAGTGGACAGTATGATGAAAATGATGACGGTTTCTACAACTACACGTCACAGGAATTCGAAGCTAGCATGTCACGAAATGACTGCTGCCCTGCAGGAGTAAAAGGGTGAGTAGTGGCTAAAGCACCTACTATCCCCTCAAACTGCTACAAACCAAGAGTGAGCTGAACTGGGGTGTCCGACCCAGCCCTTTAAGACGAGGCAGCAATACTGATGCAGAATATTACTCACACATCAATAATCAAACTGACTCAGGAAGTTGGCAGAGTGCAACTGTTTCCAGATCAATTATCTTTTTTTTTTTAAACTTTGCTTTCCAATCAACAAGTAAACAACAACACTGAAGCAATTCCCCC
The DNA here is from genome assembly GCF_040938575.1 of Ambystoma mexicanum. NCBI lineage: Eukaryota > Metazoa > Chordata > Amphibia > Caudata > Ambystomatidae > Ambystoma > Ambystoma mexicanum. The sequence goes on from NC_090935.1 coordinate 845,877,468, forward strand.
TCATCGCCATCCTCCCTATTCCCCCTCACCCATCACCCCCCCCCAACGCCCTTCGCAGTATATCCAGTTAAGGAGATATATTTAACCATCGGATATTAGTAGTATTACAATGTATGAGGATTTAAATGTCTTGTTTTGGAGTCACAGCACACCCAACAAGTCGTGCCAAGGCGACAAAGCACATATACGTGAGTGGCCTCAAAAGACAGGTTAAATGTTTTTTTTCATATCAAGAATGGAGGGCACAGACACTTCCTTCGTTCTGCTTTTATTTTGGTAATTAAGTTGGCGGTAACCTGGCCATGGTAATTATAAATGGCTTGACGTAAAGCCATTGTTTTGCGACCCTTGCTGTGCTCACGCCCCTTTATGGACTGATTATGGTTCACGAGTGGTGACCGTGCAATGACCATAGTTCCCCTCACGTGATTCACATGAGATGATGGATGTTATGTCCCCTGCTATCTTGGATGGAGGAACACAAAAAAAAGTTTTCCTTGTAACTTTTAGCCTTGTACTGGTTTACATATTTCTTGAAATAAGACATTTTATTGACATTATAAACAGAAATGGATTTCCAAAAATGCTGCTTTTAGAATGCTGCTTGGAAGTCGGACAGATTTAGGGCATCTATTAAAACACGTTGGCTGTCTCCAAAAGAAGAGGTGAAAACAAAGACATTTTGAATGCATCTGTAGTTAGACGTTCTTCTTGAGCGGAGGGCAAGCGCTTCGTTCTGCCCTTTGAGATCAATAAAATGCTGACAGGTGACGTGTCAAGTAAAATGTGGGCAACGTACCAGCCTCACAATATAGGAAAAAGTGTGAAACTAAAGTTGTGCCCACTTCCAATCCCCATAGCCATGATATCGTATGCCCTTCAGTACGGCTCTCCCAGCAATGCAGGCCGCTGTAAACGGATTTGCATGCCCATGTTTTAAAGAATGGCACTTGGCTTCCTCATAAAAGTTATGCATGAAAACTGCAGAAAGCCTGCATCAGCGATTCCTTTCGTGAATTGGTCCCATAAGGTAGAGTTCACCTTCGCTTTACAGGAAGGCAAATATCAACATGCCCCATCAAACTGTCATCTTGTGCATCTCTCCTACGTCTCACGCGGAAACAATACAAGTGGATACCTTTGCTGCAAGCACAAGGTTGGTGTGTCAGAAAGGATAGCATGAAGAGCACAGCTTCCCTTGTGATACGAAGGCCAGCTCGGCAATTAATGTCCTTACATTATTCAAAGCATTATTGGCTCTAGGCCACGCGCCCTTAATAATATATACAGTAATCCAGTTACATTACTAAATAGAATCTTGCAACATACTATAGGAAACTTGAATGATGAGTTGAAGCATAGAATGAAGGAATAGCTGAATATATATTTTGAAATTAAAGCTAGGGAAAGAAACCGGAATGATAATGTTTATTTATTGTGCAATTGTAAGAAAAACACAACAGTGGGCTAAATTAACAATTTTGAGCAAAATGCAGATGTGGTCCTACTATGCTTTGTAAGCATTTGGAACATGCAAGTGCAGAGAGATAGAGAATGGACAGGGGATGGGGGTAAGTGCTGGAGGTCACACAAAGGGGGAAGTGCCAGAGAGCCAGTTGCATGGCAACAGGGAAGTGCAAAGCAGTGACCATTTGATAGGAGAGTGGTTACCTGCTAGTACAATAAGTGCAGGCATGTGTGACAACATAGGCCAGTGGGTGCCCAAAGGCAAGTGGAGGGGAAGGGCAGAGCCTGAAGGTGACTGGACAGAAGGCTAGGACCTAGACAGATAGATAAGGGACCAGGCCACCAATCTCAGTGACTGTGGGTTTTATCAGGGGAGGAAGAGGAGGAAGGTGTAGAAGAGGAAAGTCTTGAGATTGCATAATTTGAGGAGATCTTGCTCAAGATGGACAGGAAGGGGGAGGCTGTTCCAGAGGAGGGAGCCAGCCAAGGAAAGAGATCGGCCACCCGCTAGGAGAGGGATTTGAATTTGATCTTTGCCATGACCAGGAGCCAGTGGAGAGATTTCAGGGCTGGAGGGATACATTCCTTGGGCTTGAGGACAGATTGCCCACCCGCTAGCTGCTTAGAGAAACACTTGACAAGCAGAGAGTTAGAGCCAGAGGATCTGAGAGATCTAAAGGGAGAGTATTTGGTGAGAGCAATTTGTAGATAGTGTGGTCCCAGGCTCTAGACAGCCTTATGGATGGGATGATGGAGAGGGATTTGAATTTGATCTTTGCCATGACCAGGAGCCAGTGGAGAGATTTCAGGGCTGGAGGGATACAGTCCATGGGCTTGAGGACAAGGATACGTCTTGCATCCCTATTCTGAATTATATGAAGGGGGCTGAGAGAGTAAGATGGTAGATTAAGGAAGAGGCTTTTGCAATAGTCCAGCCTTGAGAGTACCAGAGTTCTAGAAACATTGAGCTTCAGGGAAAATTGAGAAAAGGTATGCTACCTCTGAGGAGGTGGAGTTAGAAATGGGCCTTCTTGGCAAGGTGTAGGATGTGAGGAAGGAAAGAGAGAGGAGTAAAAGATGACTCCAAAGTTTCTGGTTTCAGAGGAAGGAGGGGGGGGAGCCTATTGAGGGTGGCCAGAGTGAAGGGAGGAACGAGGTAACAGGAGTCCCCATAGGAAGGATCTACGTCTGGCTGGAATTGAGACAGAGATCAATAGAGGCACACCAAGACTAGATAGCAGACAGCAGTCAGGAAGGGTACAGGCAGTAGGAGAAGGCTCAGAGGGAAGTTTGTAAAAGGGTTGGGTGTGTTGGGGAGAGGCTGGACCCCCACCAGGGCAATGGGGGCCAGCAGCCATACCCTCACCATCTATGGGAGACCCCAACACCTCCCATATGGCCCCCAGAAATGCAACAGAGTCCCAAGCAGGCAGCAGCATGTTCCAAACTGCGTTTATTTCTGGGCAGCAAAAAAACCAAAAAAAAACCACGCAGAGCATCGTGCACATCGAGAGTTCAGGCGCCGTCTCCCCCGGGGCTGGCTTGCAAGCCAGCTTTGTAATCACACTGTAGGCTGACCTCACAGAATTGGATCAGCTCCCAGAAACTCCTCCTGCTATTGGCTGCTAAGTTGTAGGTTACCTATGTAGCCCTTATAGAGAGACTGACAATTGGATATTAGCCTTTTTGCGTCAGTGGGTTGATTTAGCTGTGCCAGCCCCCCTTCCCTAATTCTAACTTGTTGCAATATGACCTTGTTCCCATAACTTTTTAGCTGAACAAGCAGTTCGCACCTGGGCTCTGGGCGCTGGGCTGCGCCATTCTTGTTACAATTTATGTTTCAAATGTTGTGCGAGTCCTTGAGAAAGTGTCTTTCTTTCCCAGAAAGAAAAAAAAGCACACTGGGTTGCCGTGATTTATTCGCATTTGTGGATAATTAAAAAATGTCTGTCTGCAGAAAGCAATCTTATCTTGAATGTGCGGCCTTGGCAGGTCGGAGGTTTTGCGAGGAACATTGCTGAAGGCTCCCGCAGCCAGTGTTCAGTGAGAGAAATGAACTTGGCTGTAATTTTCCTGAAACATGGCTTTACACTGTGCAATTAGACCATGTTAATTCATATAGGCATTTGCAAGCCTTTAAACAGGGATTTTTGTGTTTGTAGATTCTGATATTGCAGCATTGATTCTAATGTAGCATGGAAGTTGCACTGTTGGTGAAGTGGGTGTGTTTCAGCATATTTGTCACCCATGGGTGCGCTAGGGCCTGGTTCAAATGATAAGTGCGCTCCTTGTTCTTCCTGCTGTTCTTCTGTATATGCGCCTGGGGTGAGGGGGCATGGGTTTGGTCTCGATTTTCCCTCTTCAGTCCCCCCTCGGGTCGACTTTGTCGACCACACCACCAAGCAACATTCACCTCCTTCCGGTCTGCATATCTTTGTCAATTCCTTGAAGTGTCCATCATTTTTGCATTGTTGTTGATGAACAGTACATATAGGAGTGTTCTACTTCTGTGTTCCACCACACTCACTTCCCTTCGTACTTCCTCTGACCACAGGGAGTGGCCACCTTTATTACTGCTGGAACCATGTTGCACACCGCTATCTTAGTCCGGCTCTTCCTTTCACCATGTCTCTTATTTGCATTCCGATAACTTCTTCTGTTGTTCTCTTGCAATGTATCTCTAACTTGCACAATGATGCTGTGCTCGGTACTAGTCCTTCCGTTATCACCTTCAATTAACCAGGCAGTCATGATGTCCTCCATTACCATGCAAGCACTAGCTAGTTCTTTGCTTTCTCTTTTCAGATGCAGTTTTGCTCATCATTCTTTAGTATGCTGGTACTTCACCCAATTATTCTTCTGTCTCGCTCGAGAAGTAATTCCCCCCTCTTTTTACTTCTCTGTCTGTTTCTCTTCTTCCGTTGTTTTCCATCTTGGTGAATGTGTCACTCTTCACATCTTCCTTGGTCATCACCAACAAGGGCATGCTGATGCGCACCAATGAACACTCTCCTCCCCAATTCAGTGGTAGTTTCTCTTGATCTTTAGATGCATGTGCTCAATAGTAGTCCATAAGCAGTGATGTTCCTGCTTTCATCTCGCAACTTCTCTCAACCTTCTCGCATCCATAATGATTGTCCACTTCTTGTCACTGTTGTGCTGGTAACATAACGCTGGTACCTTAACAGTATACGTCCTTCTTCATTCTCCACCCAAGTGACCATCTTTGCTCTTTTCTCTCACTCTGTTAGGCACTTATCATATTTTTGTCTCTTTTATTTTATTTTTTCTTCTCTTTTTGTTTTTCTTTCTTCTTTTATTATTTATTTATTTCTTTTTTCTTTTTTTTTTTCTTGCAGCTTGCTCACTGGTGCATTTTCTCGTTGTTTCTTCTCTCTCTGGTCACTTTCCAGATACATCATCTTCCATAGGGGATTACCCCCCCTTTTTTTTTTTTCTTTTTTCAATCTCAATGTTGCTGTCTTCCCTTGCAATCTTCTTCGCACCTTGTCATACATGGGCGTCGTGCTCTGCTGTAGTAATTTCTGTTGCAATCAATTCTTTTCCGGCATATGTTAAAGAACAGTCAGGACAGCTCTCTCCAGTGGTGTCCCTACCAATTGTGTACATGTGTGCATGTTGTTGGTCACTTCTGCTATGTGTGTTATGTGTATGTTTTACTCCCTTTGTGTCTGCCCTTAACTCTCCTTACTTTAGCAGCAGCTTTTCCTCACCCACTGACGCCGTAACTCTTCCTGCTTAGGTTAGGGAATGTTAGCAGGGGATACAGCGGTAATGCTCACTATTACAAATAATTTTCAAATTACCACCCCCATTATTTCGTTCATCATTAATAGTCCCATCGTGAAGGAAAAAGTCCTTATTTGCTTGCCCATAACCACTTACGCTGCTGGGTCCTTGCAGCTGATGAGATGATAAAGTTGCCCGCCTGAAAATCGCAAGAAAGGCGTTAATAGTTAGTACTTGTTAGTAACCTCAAGCTCCGCAAACTAAACAATCACTAAGGGCAAAAATCAAACCTCCCCCTGGACATTTCGTGTTTTCAAAATTTCTCAATATGGGTAGGGAAAATCTTGGGCTGTTTATTCAATGGAAGCAAGGAAATATACTTCAGGGAAACATGCTCGAAGGGGTCTGAGGTTCTTGATAGGGTGGGCAATTGAGTGGGGAATGCTACACGATGTTTTAATCAGTAGGCCTCACAGTTTCTAATGGAAGATAATATTAAGGAAATTTCCTACACATTTCTAACAGCATACATACGCAACAACCTGCATGTGCGGGGAAAAGAGAAGGAACAAAACAGTGTTACAGCTGTAGGTGCACAAAATGTAATATGAAACTCAATTAAACTTTGGAAATGCGTGTGTCAGTCCCTATTCTAGTTGCTAGTGTGCGTTGGACCATAGGATGGCCATGTTTCCCTAACTCGGGAGTGTTTGTGCTATTTTGCAGTTCATGAAAATCTCTTGCGTTGGCCCTGTTGATCGTTGCTCCCTCGTTGCCAGGGTGGCCACCGCTTTGTAGGGCTTGACGCCTCACACATCTAACAAAGTCTGTCAGGAGGGGAAAATGTCCCACTGTAGTCCATAGCCATTGGGTGTTGGTTGTCCGTTGTCTTCAGGCCTGCCCTGGGTCCTGTATATCTGGCGAGAAATGAAATGGAAGCGCTTGAGACCTGAGAATTTACATATTCTTTAATTTCTTGACCTAACCTCTCTTCACTACTCTCACACTATTCAGTGTCCTAGTGGGAGGAGCCAATGGTACACCTATGCACCATCCTGTCACCACCTGGTGGCGTTCAATGGCGGTCTGACTGTAAATTATTACACAATTCGGAATGTACCCAGAAAATGGGTAGGCACTTAATTTATGTGAAGATACTCATTACACACTTGGATCATATATATGCAATTTGGGTGCTAGTGTACAAATGGGCCTTTGGATCTTTATATTTACTGTGCTTTTGTTGTAAGCTATTTATAGTGCGTGCCTTTGTCCCGTGGGGCATCAGGCACTGACAAGCTAAATAGGGAAACATCAGGGTGGTAAATTTGTCATATAGGGTGGCTGTGTTTCTAAATTAAGTGCACCATGTTACTTAGTTAAGATAATCGAGGGGTTTTAAAATCCTTTTTTTTTTTTTTTCTATGGCTCCTCTCTCACTTCTCAGGGCGTGCCTCGCAGTGAATTGCAGACACTTTAAGCTGGTACTAATGAAATCCGCTACCAATTATTCGCTACCTGTCTCTCCCCCCTCTTTGTATTTATTTATTTATTTATTTATATATTTATTTATTTATTTATTTCCTCTTTTCTTTCAAACCCACCCTCACAATTTACTCCCATTCTCTCTATCCCACCCCATGTCCACTTTTTAAACCCTACCTACTCTGTTAATTACTCATTTAGTCTAGTATTTTATTACTCCACTACTTTAATTACTGTTACATTTAAACAATATATTTCTCCCCCCAATATCTGCTCTCAAATTTTAATACAACCATTATTCTCCAGTTCGTGCAGCAATGACCTCTTTCCCTATGTGTGTTGGCTAATGCATTTGTGCCGGTGCTATTTTCAAAAGCGCTAGTGGCATTACCACTTGCACTGTCATTTTGTCGCCAAATTAATTCTGTTGGGAACATGGATCATCCACCTCTTACCCTTATTTCTCTCCTCCTGTGGTGAACTGTCAATGAAATGTAGGCCTCCCCCCTCAAGTGCACCTTCTTCCACCGTGTGTTTCATTTAATTGTTCTGTGTTAATCGTGTATTCATGAGCCCAGTCTCCTCACTGAAAGATGTGTGCTCAAAATGTAGCTAAATGTACTCTCTTGTGATGCGCTATCATTATGCACCCCCCTCTGTAACGTGCACCCCCATTATGCTTAAACAATCTTCCTTACTTTCAACATGTGTATGTCTGGTGTTTAACAAGTTATGGATTTCTCTGTTAATAAGGTGGTCATATCCACATCGCTCATAATGTCACAAATGTCTCTTCCCTAATGCATGTCCTAGTCACCCCACTGTCACCCAGAAAAGAAAATGTTTTGATACCTATCACCACCCCTATGCAATTGTCCTCTGCATTATTGAGTGTGCGTGAGTGTGTGTGTCGGCGCGCATCTCGCCCACTCTGTCGGGGAGGTGGAGCATGAGTGTGTGTGGCAGAGTGAGTCAAATCAAGTTTCTCTTGGGCTGTCCTATTAGCGGTATAATGTCAATCTATGTCCTTTGAAAGGTTTTTTCCCCATCAGGAAGACCCCACCCAGTCATGTAACTGGTACCATTGCTATTGTGTCAGTGTTCTGTATGGGTGCTGGCTGCTGTGCAGTGCCCCTGTGTTGTGATTCTAGTCAGTCCTGGGGTAGTGGTGCTGTCATTTGTTGTGTCTGTACATGTAGTGGTGACAGTACCTGCGTTGGTGCTTGTGGTGTCTGCTGAAATGATCCCATCCTGCCCCATGTATCCTCCCCACATGGGCGGTGCATATTGTGGTGATTGTTGACACTGCTATTGTGATTCTTGTGCGTGTGTGTTGAGGCTGTTTTTAACTGCCCCTCCCATTGCATACTTTAATAATTTATTTTGTGCCTACTTGTCCTCATCTGCCTTTCTCTGCCCCTGTGTCATCAAATATTACACTCCCAGAGGTTCAGAAGGGTGAGTCCCCTCTTCCCTCTGCTCGCGCTGGTTCAGCATCAGCTGACCCCTCGCATCTTCCCTTTCCTTCGTGCACACAGTTCAACTGTAGCATGTGCTTTTAAAGCTATTCCCGTGTAACTGCTGTGTATGTGTGTCCTTAGCGATTGCTGCACGCTTCTGGAGAGGCCGCCTATGAGCAGCCATGGTCTTTTTTAATTTACCTTCAGTACTTTTGAATCTTTGCACACTATGTTTTACTGACTTATTTCGGCATGGAACCTGTGTGCTACACAACAGGTGAAGGGGAGTCATTTCTGTATTGTGTGATACATTTTTACCTCTATTCAATTCGAAAATTTCGATAGTCCGCTGTTCAGGGAGCAAAAGTTAGAAGATAGTTGAACATTTTTCAACTTCTGTGAGCGTTCTTGGCTCCGCACCTTAGCCAGTGCACTCCACGTGCAGCCCATCTTCAACAAACCATTGCCTTCTCCGGCACACCCCTACAATCTTGCGCATGTGTCTTCCACACACCGCCTCTGGGTCACCTATTCTCCAAATCCAAAACCACACCACTATCTCCTCACCATCAAAACTCTGTGTCCTATGCATCAATCTGAAGGTGACATCACCAAACTAAAAACACAGTGCAAAAGAACAGACAAATGTGCATACACAGAACAATAACTCATTTCTCCCAACCCCACAAAAATCCCAAAATAAAACCCCACAATCCCCACAGCTGTCTTCCTGTCTCAACTGGAACAAGGTAAACCACAATAAAACTCTTATAATTGGACTGCACACGCTGCGTCGCCTCACGTGTGATACGCTCCTCACCAGGGGACCTTAACCAGCCAACTATCATCCACTCACTGAACTAAAACGCTCAATTAGCAGGGAACCTCATTTACTCATTGATCTATAACGTCAATTCATAGCAAATCCAGACCCCGTACATGAAATCACCATCCAGACCAATCAGCGCGGCACTCCTGTTCTATATGTAGGGAGTCACTACCCCACCCAATAGGCTCAAAAACACAAGAAGGGACCACTGCCACCGCCCCAGTCCCAACTACAATTCACGTGCCGATCACCACCAATGCGCTGAATTCTGCGACAATGTACAATCACCCACCACCCAATTTACAATCCCTCCCTCAGTTTCTACCCAAACAAAAGAACTTAACATTTCTGCAATATACTGATCAACAATGCATCATAATACTTTAAACATTTCCCTCCCTCAAAGCCCATGTTGCTAGTTGACTTACATTTTCCTATGCTGCACTGGCAGTTGCTCCGCTGCTGGACACCCCCTCAAGGCGCTTCACCAGACCCCTTCTCCTGCAGGGCTCTCACCTGCCCTCAAGCGGGGTATTTCCAAGTGGCCCCCGAAGCCTTTAGCCGGTTACGCGTTTTCCGGTGGTCTTCAGGTGCAGGCGAGGGTCCCACAGCTTCCTTGAGTCGGCGGCAGAGAGTTCAGTTCAACGCAGGGTTTGCGCAGGCAGTGCTCATTCACCCATGTTACAATGAGCAATGAGCCTCACAGAGGGCACCAACTTGTTGGGGAGAAGCTGGACCCCCACCAGGGTAGTGGGGGCCATCAGCCATACCCTCACCATCTATGGGAGACCCCAACACCTCCCATATGGCCCCCAGAAATGCAACAGAGTCCCAAGCAGGCAGCAGCATGTTCCAAACTGCGTTTATTTCTGGGCAGCAAAAAAAAAAAAAAAACACGCAGAGCATCGTGCACATCGAGAGTTCAGGCGCCGTCTCCCCCGGGGCTGGCTTGCAAGCCAGCTTTGTAATCACACTGTAGGCTGACCTCACAGAATTGGAGCAGCTCCCAGAAACCTATCTCCTCCTGGTATTGGCTGCTAAGTGGTAGGTTACCTATGTAGCCCTCATAGAGAGACTGACAATTGGATATTAGCCTTTTTGCGTCAGTGGGTTGATTTAGCTGTTCCAGCCCCCCTTACCTAATTCTAACTTGTTGCAATATGACCTTGTTCCCATAACTTTTTAGCTGAACAAGCAGTTCGCACCTGGGCTCTGGCCGCTGGGCTGCGCCATTCTTGTTACAATTTATGTTTCAAATGTTGTGCGAGTCCTTGAGAAAGTGTCTTTCTTTCCCAGAAAGAAAAAAAAGCACACTGGGTTGCCGTGATTTATTAGCATTTGTGGATAATTAAAAAATGTCTGTCTGCAGAAAGCAATCTTATCTTGAATGTGCGGTCTTGGCAGGTCGGAGGTTTTGCGAGGAACATTGCTGAAGGCTCCCGCAGCCAGTGTTCAGTGATAGAAATGAACTTGGCTGTAATTTTCCTGAAACATGTCTTTACACTGTGCAATTAGACTATGTTAATTCATATAGGCATTTGCAAGCCTTTAAACAGGGATTTTTGTGTTTGTAGATTCTGATATTGCAGCATTGATTCTAATGTAGCATGGAAGTTGCACTGTTGGTGAAGTGGGTGTGTTTCAGCATATTTGTCACCCATGGGTGCGCTGGGGCCTGGTTCAAATGATAAGTGTGCTCCTTGTTCGTCCTGCTGTTCTTCTGTATATGCGCCTGGGGTGAGGGGGCATGGGTTTGGTCTCGATTTTCCCTCTTCAGGTGTCACTTGAATAACACTGGAAGTACGGGGAGAAAGTGGAGGTAAGCTGAGCAAGTGGGGTGAGATAGTTGTTAAAGAGTCAGGACAAAAGGGTAGAGCCCTGGGGAATCCCACACATGGAGATAAAGGTGAAAGAGGAGAAAGAACCCAGGATAACCTGGGAAGTAAAGTCAGTAAAGAGGGTCAGCCAGTCTAGTGCTCGCTGTAAGATACCCAGGGAATCATGGAGACACTTTATGAGGATGGAGTGGTTGACCGTATTAAAAGCAGAGGAAAGATCGAGTAGAATGAGAATAGCAGGTGAGTTAGAGTCAAGAGATACAAGCAGCTCTTCATGAGAGTTCAAGAGAGCAGTTCTGTGCCTCTGGATGCTCATAATCCAGACTGATGGTCATGTAGGCAACCAACAAGCTCAGTATGCAGGGTTAGTTGGAGGAAGGACAATTCCTGCAGAAGTTTCCCAGTGAAGGGAGTTGTAGAGATGGGGAAGTAGCTAGCTAGACACAAGGGGTCGGCAGAAGGCTTTTTCAGGTGGGCGTGCACAAGGGAGTTCTTGAGGGAAGTGGGGAAAGACCCCGTAGCAAGAGAATGATTACAAAAATCAGCAAGTGCAGGGGCAAGGAATCTGATGTTGTCCTTAATAGTTCTTCAAGAACAGGGAGATACCTGTTTGGAGGAGACCTCCATAGAGCAGACAACTCTAGAGACCTCATCTGATGGAATAGAAGAGAAGGAAGAGAAGGAAGAGAGAGTGGATGAGTAACCATGAGAGGCTAGGGGTGCTGGGGATAGATGGAAGGAGGGGAGGAGGAAAGGGTGGAAGAAAGAGTACTCAGGATGTCCATGGTTTTTGCTGTGAAGTGGGTGACCAGTGCAGTGCAGAGGGCCTGACAGAGAAGAGGTGAGGTGGAGACTGCAGAAGGATTAGCTAGTTCCTTGCAGATTTTAAAGAATTCAGCCGTGTTGTTGGATGCTCAAGAGATGTGAGTCTGGATGTGGGCACTCCAAATGGAGAGACCATATTGCCTTTGAAGAAGACGACAGTCCACATTGTCAGAGGATGAGCTTGAGGCCTCTACTTCCATTCAGCAGCTCTGCACTTGCGTTTCAGGGCTGCAAGATCAGAATTGTACCATGTGTTATGCTTGGTGGCAGGTTTCAGGCAGATTCTCATGACATTGGCATTAATGTCGAGGGTGTTAGTGATGGTGAGATGAAGGTTGTTAAGAGCAGAGTCAGGTGTAAATTCAGCAGTTGGAGGAGGGGGGATGAAGGAGGAAGCCAAGGCAGCAATTGACACTCATTTCATTGGACGGATGTCCAAAACAAGGCTGACACAGCTGGGGGAGGTGCGGTCAGAGGGCCGAGAGTACTCAGGTGGGAGGAGAGGAGGCAGTGATCTGATCAGGAGAGCAGGGTGGAGAGGAGCGGAGAGCAAAATATCAGTATACATGAAGACATCAAGAGTGCGTCCAGCTGAGTGCATAGGACCAGAGGGGAGAATAAAGAGGGAGAGAGAGGTGCAGAGGTTACGGAATAAAGTGGAAGCCATGATTAAGGAGTCACGGTGGATGTTGAAGTCACCCAGGAGGAGGAGTTTAGAGGTAGATGCCAGGAGAGAGGAGGAGAAATCGGCCCATTCTGCGAGGAACAGGGAGATAGGACCAGGTGGCCTGTACATAGTGCAATGGTCAGAGAGGTTGTAGGAAAGATGCTAAGTTTACAGAACAGACATTCGAAGGAGGAGTGGGGCTGGGTGCTTATGAGGGAAGAAGGGACCCACTCAGGGAATATCAAGGTAACTCCACCATCGCAGTTAGGGCGAGGCTTAGAGATGATCTTGTAGCCATCACGGAGAAGGGAGTCAAAGCAATGACTGAGCTGGCATTGATCCACGTCTCGGTGAGAGCGAGGATGGCAAAATCAAAGTCTTCAAGGAAGAGGCAGATGTCAGAGGAATGTTTGTTAGCAGAGCAAGCATTACACGTGGCTAAGTGGAACCACTCATCAAACTCATCACCTTTGAATGTTTTATGAGGTGGAGAACCAGGGGGGTGGTACACCCATTGGAGCTGGCAAAAGAGGTGCAGAGAGAGAGGAAGTGGTTGTAGCAGGTGTGGAAAGGAAGTTGATGAGATACGGCAGGCACTGGTCAAAGAGGAGGAGATCGGGTTGAGGACCCTGAGCCATAATAGTGCCATTGTGATAGACATTATTGATGTACCTGGAGGATGAGAAGCCATCCAAGGGTACTTCCCATCTAGTGTCATCATTATTGTGTGAGGAAGAGAAAGGGGTGGGAGTGGAGATCAGATGAGGAGTCCACAGGTCTGAAGAGGGGACAGAAAAGAGGATATAAGTGACAATCTGTCTGGAAGTAGCACTGGCATAGCTGTCTCCGATATATAAACCAGGGATAGAAGAAAGGAGATCTTTTAAAAATATTTTTCTTCCAGACTTTGTGAGAGTGGTAGGATTGGTGATAGAATAGCAGTTAGAATAGATTGGAGAGATGTAGAGAGCCATAGATAAGTATTAGGGGGGAGAGTAAAGGGCAAGAAGGAGAATCTGCAAGGTCACTCACTAGGTGGTCTAGTAGCCGAAACAGTGGCTGAATTAAAAAGCACACCTAGATTTCATATTAGCCAAAGAGCACCAAAACAGCACAAAATGGAGGATGCAGCTATTTAAAAGCACACCTAGATTTGAGTTTAGCCAAAGAGCACTAAAACAGCGCAAAATGGAGGATGCATCAATTTAAAAGCACACCTAAATTTGATTTTAGCTGAAGCGCACTAGAACAGCACACATGGAGAATACAGCAGTCTAAAATCACACCTAAATTTGATTTTAGCTCAAGAGCACTAAAACAGCACAAAATGGAGGATGCAGCCATTTAAAAGCACACTTAGAAATAATATCACTTTTGGGCACAAGTGCAGCACAAAGAAAAATGTGGGCAGAGATGTTTAGGCGCTCTTGAGGAGGACAGAACGGGATAGGCACAGGTAGACAACAGAAAGCAGGCTATAAGTGAGATGTACAGGAAATACCCATGTCAAATGGAAGGAGGCAACAGTTTGCAGTCCAGGTGAGATTCAGGGGAGGCAGGAGGAAGCGAACACCCAGATGGGGGTTTAGAACCAGGTGATCCAGTGCTCATACCGGTGAATATATGTAAAGACATGGATATGATGATACACCTCATTATTAGAGGATGCTATTAAAAACGCATAGCGAAAGAAGGTTCTGTTTGCACAGCTTGTCAGTGAAGAACTACTGACAAGTTTTTTTTTTTATGCTGAATTACAATGTTTTATAACACATTTGGATGGGTCTGTATGCTGGTTATTCATTGAGTAAAGGTTGTCAAAGCTAAATAAAAACACTTAAAATTTGTTGACACAGTCATACCTACAACTGGTTATTAGAAAGCACAAGTGATAGTACTTTGTGGTTTAAAAATTATAAATTAAGAGATCAAGTTATAGCAAGAAATATGATTACAAATAACAGAACACATCAGTCAGCCAATCAATCAAATTCTATTTCAGAAATTAGTTTTCATCATAACACTAATATACAATAATTCAACACATATAGATGTTATTAAAAAAAAAGTATTAAAATGTATATACATTTTACTTCCTTTTAGAAGCCCACCTACTAACCAGGTTTCGTGAACACGTATTATGCCCCAGCCCAAATATCATTCACCAGTTTCATGAGACTTAAGCAGGAGATTACATCTATTAAATAGTTGTATAAGTTCATTGGTCAAATTTCCACCTCATACATTTTGGTAGAGATCTTTAAACTATTGTTGTAGATCCACTGTCAATTGAGTCTGGGCTCTGAAAACAATTGGTACATCCTCCAGCCTCCAAGGAATTTTTCTAAGCATTCAAGCCAAGGGATGCGATGACCCACATCACTTTACTTCAAGTCGTAACTGGCATAACAGGGGCCCCCGCAGCTCCGCGGTGCCGGGGACCCCGCGACCACATGTCCTGGGAGGGGGCCTGACTTGGACAAAAAATTAATGGAGAAAAAAATGTTTTTTTTTTAACATTTCTTTTTGAATTCACTCTACATTTATAAAGAAATAATTTCTGTAACAGAAATAATTTCTTTATGAAGGCAGAGTGAATACAAAAAGAAACCACCTTTTTGAAGTCCCGGGGCTATGCCAACCCCATGAGATTAAGACCCTAGGCTGGAGGTCTCCATGTCATGGGGTGGGGGCAGCCCTATGACTTCAAAAATAAATAGTTTATTTTTGAAGTCACTCTGCCTTCATAAATAAATTATTTCCGTTATGGTACGGTCCTTAACAGAAATAATTTCTTTATGAAGTCAGAGTGACTTCAAAAAGAAACAATTTATTTTTTAAGTGTTATGGCTCCCCTCAACCCCATGACGTGTGCGTGTGTGAGTGTATGGTGAAAGAGTGCGCACAAATGTATGGGTGGCTGGGTATGCAAGTGTGCGTGTACGGTGAAAGGATGCACACTTAAATGTATGGGTGGCTGCCTTGGTGTGCCTGTATGGTGAAAGGGTGCACGCTTAAATGTATAGGTGTCTGCCTGTGTGAGTGTATGGTGAAAGGGTGCACACAAAAATGTATGGATGTCTGGGTGTGCGTGTACGGTGAAAGGATGTACACTTAAATGTACAGGTGTCTGCCTGTTGGTGCCTGTATGGTGAAAGGGTGCACACTTAAATGTATGGATGGCTGGGTGTGTGTGCTTGTGTTCAGGGGTGCAACAAAACCTACATTTCAGGGGGCTAACCCTTGAAATGTTGGGAGAGGTGCTAAATTCACATGGGGAGGTGGAGGAGCAAACTTATCTGTGTGGGGGCATCCAACTTTTTTACACATTTTAATGAGACTATTCTAGTGAAGCCTCAATTTTACAAGCATTTAACTTTCTCCTTTAAGTCTGAAAGCACCCACTTATGGACTGCTGTGAGAATGACTGGTCTCCTGTTCCCTCTCTACCCTTCCAAACACTCCCCTGGTATGCAAGTAGTAAACTCACATCACAATTTCAATTGCCTAAAAAATTTGGCATTTGAATGCAAGTACTAACAGTGAAATGCTGTACGTTAGTAATTGCTGGGCCGGGCCCTTGTTAACAGCAAAACCCAGGTGACATTCAACATCTGTGTCCTTTTCTGTCCGGAAACTGCTCTGTAGCTCAGCCTGGTCAAGTCAAAATAGCCCACAATTTCAGGGGTGGGGGCTGTGCTGAAGCCCAGTTAGTTCAATGGTGTTGCACCACTACTTATGTTTAATGCCTTGATTACCTATTGGTAATCTGCATTACTCCTAGCCCTATTCTTCCTCATCCCAGTACATGTGTATGAGGCAGTACTTGTGTATGAGGCAGCATGTCTCATACACAAGTACTGGGATGAGATAGAGGTACATGAAGGTAATGCCCGACTTAGCTACCTGTAATCTTCATTACTCCTAGTCCCACTCTTCCTCACCCCAGTGCTTACCTATGAGGCAAGGAGCCTCATAGGTAAGCACTGGGACAAGGAAGAGGGACATTGAGGTAGTTCTGGGCCAATGAGCTGATTTTGGAGGTTGGGGTAGGGAATGGGAGGGAGAGGAGATGTATGGGGTCGGGATTGTGCAATAAATCATAATGGTCGTCCATGTCTTTGCTAAGCAGGCATGATATGTGGTATTAGTGGCTAGAGTGGCATTTTGGTGCAGCCAGTCTAGTTTGGTATGACTTTTTTAACTGGGCATTTCTGATAAAGCAGTCCTGCTAAGTGTAATCACCTGGCTAGACTGGTTGTTGGGTTCTTCCAGTCTAGCCGTTTCTTCTGAGGCATTGTATATTTTTCTGGGCATCTGTGATAAAATTATGAAATGATATCATATGATAAGTCATACATAACGCGCCTGTACACAAGTGTTTTGGGCACGTCAAGGCAAGGGAAGGAAAACAGAGAGCGGACAAGACAAATGATCTTACTAGGCCTTGAGTCATTCAAATCGTGCAAGTGTGAGAACGAGAAGTGCAAGGGGAAAGGGAGGCGGGAAGTGCAATGGAGAGGGGAGGGGACAACAGGGCAGCAATGCTCTGAGTAAGTGCAGCCAGGGCAGTGCGGCTCTGGGTAGTGCAAGGAGAACAAGGGGCTATAGGGTTACAGTTACAGCCCCTAACTGCGCATTAGGCCCAGAGGCTGTGCAAGGGTGACTGATCAAGAAAGAGCCAGGACTCAGTGAGACTGAGGGTAGCCGAGCAACCAGTTGGTACAGCAGACAGGTAGGTCAGCAGGGGAGGGAGAGAGAGAGAGCAGAGGAGAAGAGGAACGTTTTGAGCTACTTCCGAAACTTCAGGTGGTGCGGCTCAAGTTTGGGAGGGGCAGGCAGGACATTCCAGAGGGAGGCACCTGCAGAGGAGAGAGACCTACCCCCCACTCTCTGCCTGGAGAAGCATCTAACCCTTAGGGCTCGAGAAGGAAGGTATTATGGAGGAGAGTGTTGGATGTAGTGCGGATCCCAGCCCCAGAAAGCCTTGTGGAAAATGCAAAGGGTCTTGAACTTGACCCTTGCAGCAATCGGGAGCCAGTGGTGACATTTCATGGCTGGAGAGATACGGTCCTTGTGCTTGAGGACAAGGATAAGTCTTGCATTCCTGTTCTGGATTAGTTGCAGAGGGCGGACAGTAGAGGAAGGCAGATTGAGAAAGTGGCTGTTGCAGTAGTCCAGCCCAGAGAGAACCAGGGCTCTGGAGAGAGTGAGCCTCTGGGGGAAAGTGAGAAAGGAAGAGTCCCTTTGATGAGGTGCAGCTGGTAGTGGGACTTCTTGGTGACGTTGAGATGTGAGGAGAGAAAGAGAGAGTGGAGTTGAAAATGACACCAGGAATGAGCGAGAGAGGAGAGGAGGTTGAGGGGAGCCTGAAGGAAAGCTAAGTGTCATCCACATGACACTGAAAGTTAGAGGAAAAGGTAGAGATCAAATGGGCCAAAGGGGCCAAGAAGAGGTGGAAAAACCAGGGTGAGAGGATAGAGCCTTAGGGAACGCCACAGGTAGAGAAAGGTGGTTGAGGGAAAGGGACCAAATTGGACCTGGGAGGGGCGCCTTCCACGAGGAAGGAGGTCAGCCACTCCAGGGCCTGATCCATGATGCCCAGGTCCTCACAGAGTCAATTGAACAGGATGGCATTGTTGACCGTGTCGAAAGCAGAGAAAAGTTCAAGGAGGATGAGGACAGAAGGAATGCTGAAATAAAGGTTAGAGATCAGATCTTCACAGGTGTTCAGGAGAGCAGTTTCCGTGCAGCTCTTAAGCCAGACTATTGGTCATGGAGATAACCAACAGTGTCAGTGTGGAGAGAGGAAGAGGGAGAGGAAGAGGAGATAGTGGACAGGATGTCCTGAGTTTTAGCGGAGAAGCGAGAGGCTAAAGCCGTACGGAGGGCCTGTTGAGGGAACAGGAGAGGTAGAGACCACAACAGGATTGGCCAGTTCCTTGGAGGTTTTAAAGAGTTTGTCCGTGTTGTTAGAGCACACAGAGACACAGGCTTGAATGTTTGCTCTCTTCTTGATGAGTGTTATTGCTTCGACTGGCATTTTGATGCAACCAGTCTAGGTATGTATAAATGTGGCCTGGCATGCTTTACTGTAATGTTATTACGTGTCTACACTGGTCTACATTGTGCAGCCAGTTGGACATGTTTTCATTGTGGCATGCATTTTTAATAGCAAAGCATTAATGTTCCTGTGCACTGTTGGTGATTTGCATGTATTGGATTGGTGTTACCCTACAAAACAATAGCAAACACTGCGGCTTTTTAGCCAATTCTTCTCAGAAAGTGTGCTGTATATTGCGTATATTGCATTAAAACACAGATTTATATCTTTCTCCTAGTGCAGTGTGCGGCATACCCCTTCAGCAGCGTGTGTGTGTATTGTGCAAGCGTAGTAATCTAGGCCGGCCCAGAGTGTGGCACGACCTGTGATTTTTTGCCAAGTTGGGGGGCCCCCTCAGCATGGCTCGCAGGGGGGCCCCCAGATCTTGTGTTACACCACTGCAAGTCGTATAACATCACTTGTGTTATGGAAGCACTGGGCTTAGTACAAAAGGCAATCCATCTAAGAACTATTCTTTTTCAAAAAGTGCCTTCAATATAAGGGGTTCCAAATTACATGTCTTTTTTCAAACACGTGTGTAGAACGAGGAAACCGTGTCAACCTCCCAAGAAACCTAGAGATTCCCATGGCCCCAAATAGCTGAAACAGATAAAAAGTTTGAATGAATATAGCAGCATCATTGTACCAGTCTGGTAACCTTTTAGTGACTGAAAGAAATAACTTGAAATACAGTTACATTTGCCTGGTTTGTAGCATTACTTCATGTCTCAACATGTTCAGACAAACCAAGAAAGCGTGCAAAGTGAATGCCCCGATAATGATGTGCTTCAACCCAATCCAATTTAGCACCATTAAAATACAGTGAATCGGGGGCAGACACGCTCAACCCAAAGGGCATCAGTTTCTATTTAGAAAAAATAGCTTTCAAACTCAAACACCCCATAAATTCTATATAACTGTATACTAGTAATTGATTAGCCCTGGGTTCTTGTGCAGTAAGGACTGTGTCATCCACATAACAGTAGCATTACTCAGTGGCTCAATATTTGAGGGACATCTTCGTCTGAAAATGCACTTCTTTAAGGTGATTAATATTGATGTTGAAAAGCAGGGGTGCACGTTTGTACCCTTGCCTAACTTCTCTACTGACAGGGAAAGAAGGGGTCAACTCACCCTCAGACCTTAATCTCACTAATGCCTTTGAGACACGGTGTAGACTTTTAAAAGTGTAAAAAGTGACACTGACATACCCTTTGCTCTGAAATACTTCCCATAAAATGTCTTTATCGAAACAGTCAGAGGCACTGAATAGATCCGAAAAAGCAACATAGAAAGACATCCTGTCCTGATTGTTTATTTGCTAATACACATATATAAATTCAAATCTTGTCATCTTGTTCTTAACCCTAGATGAATGCTAAACTGAATATCCGTAACAGGATAATTTGCCTTTAGCCATTCTAAGAGTCTGGCATGAAATGGCTTTCTGAATATACAGTGTCTAACAATACAATTGCCCCATAGCCTGCTCTATATTACCTATGACATAATTCCATGACACAACTTTTTATGATTTGATTTCTTTTTTCAAAATGTGTGGATAATATATTTTCTTCTTTTCAGTTGCCCTGGTTTGGTTACTTTCTTGATTGCCATGTTATTTTTCTTGTTCTAAATTGTGAAGCATAACATGCACGGAGTGTGGTCAGAGAGTGTCTGGTGGGATCTAGTGGAGAGGCTGCTGCTTTGGAAATTGTACATTGCTATAAGGAATCTGCTAATGGCCCAGTAATTCTGCTGAAGACTTCAAAAACTGGAACCAGCTGTGAAGCGGGGTGCGCGGAGTGCGGGCAGAGAGTGTTTGGTGGAGATCTGGTGGAGAGTCTGCTGATAAATAGCTATGCTGAAGCTGCTACTGGCCCTTTACATATGCTGCAAACTCCAAAAACCAGAACCAACGCAAAGCACGCTGTGTGCTTGGCAGTCAGAGTGTTTGGTGTTCAGTGCTTCGGCACCAGGACAGGGAATGATACGCTGGTGAAGTTGTGCTTCTTGTCTATTGTATGGTGGAGACAGGCTGCAGGATCCAGGTGAGTACACTCTGTGATAGCCACACTTTTCAGACCTATTGTGGGGGTATTGAGCTGGTGGTTAGGGGCTACTACCTCTCTCCCTCCTCTCCCACTCTCCCCCCACTCTCCCCCATTCAACCGGCTTGTCTCTGTGGCTGCTACTATACCACCTTTATTTCCCTCTTGTCCCTCACAGTCGTTCTACCCTGCTTTTGAGTTTAGCCGACAACATTTAAATGAAAACAAAAAATATCCAACCTGTGAGCTTGTACAGCAACCTCCGTCAACCTGGAAACAGTACATGTAGCCCTCAAAGCAAAGAGCATGATCTGAACTCATCTTCTGCCCACACTTCTCCCAGACAGCTACAAGATACTCCCTCTGCCTAGACCAAACAGACCAGGTGGGAGAGTAACAATGATCTTCCTTGTGTGGATTCCTGTGTCTGTCATTCCCACTCAGGCCTACTCATCCTTTGAGTGCCTGGTCTGCAGGCTCTCCCTCTCTCCTAGCTCTTCACTCCTGCTGACTACCTTCCTCGGCCACCCATGCAGCCCTTCCTCTTCCTTTCAGAATGGGCTGACCTGTCCTCCTCTCTCCTTTTCTCCTCTTCTGAACTCCTCCTACTGGGTGATCTGAACATCCATCTTGACTCAACTGATTCCTCAGGACCTTTCCACAATCTTTACCACTCTCTGTCTCTTTCCATCTTACCCTCGGGCGAATGCACAGCACCGACCACACCTTGTATGCCCTCATCTCAACTGACGCATGTCTATCTATCCCTCTCACTATGTCTCTCTACTGGACTGATCACTCTGTCCTCTCTTCTCACCGGAAGCTCTCTACTCTTCTTGCATCGGTAAGCCCGGCACTAGCTCCCATCAACAAGGTCATCTGACCAATTAAAAGAGTATCAGTAGATGCCTTTGCCTCTACCTACTCTGCTCCTTCTACTCCTGTGGCACCCTGGCACAGCCCTGTCCAACTTTAACCTCTCTGTTTCCAGCACTCTTCATATTCTTGCCCCTGTCATGAGGGTACGACTGAAGCCTAGCAAAAAGTGCAAGTCTTTGTATGACTCCAAACTGGATGCCCTTAAATGCAAGTGCAGGGGGGTCAAAGGGAAATGGGATTCCTTGGGCGCACCGTCTGACAAACTGGCCTGCATGATCCGTTATAGGCAGTATAGACTCTGCATCCGCTCCAAAAGAAGTCTTTATTCAAGCCTGCATCTCCGTGGCATTCAATAACATGGCCGAACTTTTGAAAGTGTACAAAGAACTAACCAATCCTACTGCAGCCTTCTCCACTATTGCACCTACCCAGGCCCTTTGATCGGCCCTGGCTCCTGTGGGATGTTTTTACCCATGCATCCGAGCCCTACCTCAAAAACTGTGCAGTACTGGCACTGAAAACATCATGATGGCCAGAGCCTCCCAGAAAATGCCCAGGGAAATGCATGAAGAATAGGCTGCCACCCATTTTTGCCGATGTTATGGGCACAGAAGGGCACTGCCTAAAACCACCATTGGACTACCCACACAGTAGCCTGAAACCATTGGGAATGGCAATGCTGATTGCCAAAAGCAACCTAGAACTGTGGGGAATTCATTTTCTTAAATCCCAAAAATGGTTGCAATACCAGTACTCACCACTATTAGAAAGCCAGCGTTTTAAAACCACCAGACCTTTGTGTAAAACTGAATAAATGAACCCAATGCAGGCCAAAGAAAGACTTACTGAGAGGTGGATACAATGTAAAGTTATATTCTGAAGTGACTTGAATGTTCATAACAAGACTGGCTGAGCTCTGCAGGTCTGCAGCAGCCTAACTGAAACTGGATTTAAAACTACCAAAAATCGAAAATGTTTAAATTAACTGAGTGACCTACTTTTGAGTGTCACATAGTTTGTCACTGTTGAAATGTCATAGTTTTGAACTTAGAATCAGCATTCTAGCTGCATATGTAAAAATTGTCTTGACTTAAACTGGGGAACAAAAAGTGACATTTTATCTGAAACCTGGCTTAATGAAACTGAATTCTGCCCACCAGCTACCCCTGACAGGAGTTGAGACTTGCACAACAGCTGTGTTCCCAGGCCTAGCTGCCTTTTGCTGTTCCCACCAAAAGGGATATGACACTTCTCTGATTGAATTACCTGGGCTCTGCAGGAAATTGAACAAAGCCCTGTCCTGACTCAGGCAAATGTTTTATTATGGGGGTCGTAAAAGTGGCATCCTCCTGGAAGGAAAGGGGAGGAGCACTGCCTGTGAGAGCAAGCTGGCTTGGCAGAACTGGAAAAAACAGAAATTCAACCTTGTGCTGGGGGGAAACCACACCCCTTTGGGGCCAGAACATAAATCTAAAAAGATGGATCATTCATAGAGCGGACTTGTGAACATTTTATAAGTGATATCATTATTCTTGTGATTTTTCTGTGCACATTTGAAGACGTGGTAGGACCCGGTGGTATGTTCAGGGGGGTTTTAGCGGAAAAGAGGATATTACTCTAAATGTATTTATGTTAAAAATCTGACACTCCACCACCTAATGCCCACATGCTTTGCGAACATTTGTGTAAATGCGGGGACAAATCCAATATTGGTAACCCGACCAAAAAGTGAAATATGTTGCCATTTTTGAACCCAAGCTCCTAGAAACAACAGAATTGGAACAGGGGCTACCATCAGTAAATGCATGATGTGTGTATGCAATGCCAAAAAACAGTCTATCAGGGAAGTATGTATTTGGATCTTATATAGATTATGGGTAAAGTTGACAGGGGTGGGTTCTCTGTATCATAAACAGACCTCATCATGATGACACTTCATTTCATTCCCCCAATCAAGGGCAAGAGGAGGAAGTGGCCAATGACAAGTGGAGAGGGGTAGGGCCTAGAAAGCTAGCCTCTCCACCCACTTTCAAAACACATAAAAGCAGACAGTCAGGACAGATAGGGACATTCAATTCCATTTGCTGCGGAGCATGCTGCCGGACCATACAACATCCAGAGATCCAGACTTCAAATCCATCAATCTCCAGAACCTGTAGCAGTACTTAGAAAGCAGAGCAGTATCCAGAATCCAGAGAGGCTAGACCAGCAGAGCAGAGCTGACCCAGACCGCTGTTCGCAGAACCAGAGAGCTGAACCGGAGTCCAGTCCAAAACCTGACCCGATCCGTGGCGAGGCCTATTTTAAAATATATTGTGAGTACCTAGCAGAACTGTGCAGAACCAATCTCTTAGTTAAAATAATCTAATCCAAACTATTTTAATCTAAGTAGAACTGCCTCCTAGTTGTCACTTGTGATTTGCAAAGCTTTCACCTGTCATTTTCTAGCTGCAAGCTGTAACCTGTCGCTTTGAACTTTTAAAATTTCAAATCCGAAAAACTACCTTTATTTAATCGTCCGTATCTCTGGAACCGTTTGGGCTAGGAACTTGGTTTAACTTTCCTCTGAAAGCTTAGAATCTCAGCTTTTCAACGACTTCCTACTCCTTATACATTTGCCGTAATCACGATTCTCGCACTCGCAAATTTTACTGCGATTTGCAATTTGGTTAAAAATCCAGCCACGTGTGAAAACAACAGCTTCCTTGCTTTCATTGCTAAAAATTTGTTTGCCTCTTAAGAACTCATCCCAAGTATATTTCACTCACCTTGAACCTCCTAAAGGGAATTAAAAGCATTTTAGCATATTTTTCACTTCCTTGCAAACCACATTCAAAGCATTTTGGGCCTGTGTTAAAACTCTGACCTGTTTTTCTCTAAGCTTGCTGGGGTGAAATGAATTCCATTTGATTGCATTTCTAAGAACTGTGTGCTCTCCCCTTCATTTACTTACATTGCATAAGGGGGGGAGTGGATTGCCAGAGAAAAGTGATTACATTGTTTTGTTGAAATCATATTGAGTGTTTTCTGTATTGCATTTTCATTCAACATTGCATCCATCTGAATTTATATAAAGCATTCTCTACCACCTTATTCTTCTGTTCCTATTCACAAGTGTGCTAGTGCCAGACTATCCATTATTGATTACTGCTCAGATTAAGTGTGATATTCAATTATCAATTTATTATAAAGTGTGATATATATATATTGTTTAAATTATCATGGTTGTGCTTTGAAACACGTGTGTATAAGTGCATAATAAATAATCAATCAACAGTACTCTGTATATACTGAAACAGACCACTTTTTAGGGGGGAGCAATTTCGAAGTGCTTTTGAAGCTGTGACCAAGGAGAATGAGAAACACTGCCCTCGACCACAGATTTAACACATGTGCAACATCTTCCCCTGTCCACCTGCCACTACATATGTGTGGTTGGTGCCCCTTCCCTCATTTCCCTCCCCCCATTACTCTCTGGCATCTCCTGCAAAAAATATGTTTATTTTTGTTAAAAACTTAAAGGTTCCTTTAGGAACCATCTTTAACAGTTAAAAAATAGAACTAAGAAAATAAGCTTATAGACTCCATCTGCTTTACATTTTTCAGTAAAGTAGTTAGATTCAATAAGATTCTCCAACATTCCCATTAGCAACTATGCTAATGGAAATAATGGACACCATAAGCCATTGCCGTTTATAACTATCCACAGTCTCTGCATTCCCCTGTCTAGCCAATGCCTTATTAGAAAACCCGGATTGCACATGCACAATATCACACAAGAGCCCTTCCACTTGTTTCACTGTTATGTTTGTAACACTCCTGCATTGCCTGCTTTAAACCATTCACACATATATCCACACATCTACTTATAGCCTATCAACATATTAAACTTCCACCCACTAACTACCACTTAACAATATTCTCCAAATCTTATGCAACTACATTTCCCATACATATACCAAAATAATGTACATAGTCCTTCTATGAATGCACATATGTATTGTGCAGTGACAAAAGTGCATAAATGAAAGGGGTGTATGGATGGCCAAGTGCTCGTTGGAGCCCAGAAGGGAAGTGCCAAGGGATGGCAAGGTGAGAGGCACTAGCTAACCTCTGCAGCAGAGGAGTCCCAAGGTTGGGGACATCTTAACTGTAATGTCCCTTTAACAACGTTTTTTTGACAATTGAAAATGTTTCATAATGTTACATCACTGTATATGAGTTATTAATCATTCCTCTTTAAACATATGAAACAACTGTAAACCCCCTTTAACAAACCTATTTTTTGCAGCGCATACTTATGTGAGTCGTTATCAGCAGTGCATACCCCAATAGGCAAACCAGAGTAGACATTTGTCTTTGCCAAATGCCAGGCCCTCTGCCCACAGTAGACCAGTTATATCACTATTTTTTGTACTTAGGTTTTGACATTTTTAAAAAAGTTAAACACAGGGCAGATTTCCAAAAGCATCCTTTCAGGTCCTTGCTGACGCTGCTCGGACAACATTTCTGCAATCCCATCCAGCACTCCGGGCTGCAACCGCAAGCAGATTGTTTCTCCCATTTAAACACACAGCTTTGGTCATGCCACGTGCCTCAATAGGTAAATCAGAGCAGGCATTCATCCTTGCCGTGCGCCAGGGCCATTGTCCATGCACCAAACATATATCAGTATTTTTTGTGCCATGTATATCACTATTTTTTTACTTGCTTTTGCAAACTTTCAAAAAAATTAAACACAGGACACATTTGCAAAAGCATCCTTTCAGGTCCTTGCTGATGCTCCTAGTGCAAGTTGTTTGCAATCCCGTCCAGCACTCCAGATGGCAGCCGCAAGCAGAATTTCCAATTTCAACTCAGATCTTTGGCCATGCTGCATGCCCCAATAAGTAACTCAGAGTAGGCATTCTGCCTTGCTGAGGTCTCCGGCCCATTGTCCAAGCACAAAACTTATATCACTATTTTTCTGCTTACATTTGAAAACATTGGAAAAATAAAACACAAAACAGGTTTGCAAAACCATGCTTTCAGTTCCTTGCTGATGCTCCTCTCGCTGGTTTGTTGTCATTCAGAAAGAGGTCAGGGCGCCCCTCTGCAAGAAACAACACGGCATGATAACCTGTTGTGTGGGAATTTACCCACTCAGTCCGCAGCCACATATTTTAGCTCACTGTACTTTTCACAAAGTAGGAATATCTATTTGCATATCAATCTTTGTCCCGCCCACTTGAGCAGTCCAGCACCGAAATGCTATGGCAATCCTCCTTTGAACAAGAGTACCAACAGCAGCCCCAGCCACATTTTTCGGCCTGAGCACAGTGAGCAAGGGGTCCACGTCTGGGTAACCCTAGGTTACCTAGGGTAACCAACCCCAAGTTCCCATTACGTATAACAAGATTATCAGGACCCCTCTGCAAAAAGAGAATGGCATGATAACCTGTTCTGTGTGTCATTCAGTACAGCACTTCAGGTTGTAGCTGCAAGCAGAATATTTCTTCCCATTCAAACCTAGGGTTCGGCCATGTGGCATGCTCCCCAAATCAAATCAGAGTTCATTATTATCAAATAATTGCAGGGTGGTAGAATAGGTAGATCATTGCGCTTCACCTAGTACTTTAGACAGATTACCCTGCTGTTAGTGACGGAGTTCTTTTGTGAAGGTGCCCTTCCTTCTTCAAGTGTTAGGTTTCGAATAGGAGAATGAGTCCTGTTCATATCAGCACTGGGTTATTCAATAAGTAACTGTTGTCGTAATGAAGAAGTCGTCAAAATCATTCTTGGTGCTGTAATTATTGTTAGAAGTCAAATTACATGTAATTAAACTCTCTAGAGTCTTTCTCAAGGCATGTGGATTTTGGCCCAGTCATTGCTGCGAGATTGTGGAAATGAGTCTGGCATCCAATCCCAATACATTGTCCCAATATAGGTAATGATTTCAAGGGGTGGCCTGGTGACCATGTGGGCACCTGGTCCGGCGTGCGTGTTCAGGATCTGCTGATTAACATTGTCTCAGAGCCAATGCAGCGATAGTCACAGCGATCTGTTGATGCAATCTTGGGCAGCACTTCGGGCTGTAGCCACAGACATGATTGTAGCCTTGGGCAGAATTTATTTTCCCATTCAAACCTATCCCGATTTTGAAAAACTTCGCCACAATGTCAGTGCCTGATGGCCATGCCCACTTTTACCCCATTGCCAGTCTTTTGTTATCATCGCCAGAAGCCAGATTATCAGAGTAATAAATTACGTTGTAATACATTATAGGGCG
The DNA here is from genome assembly GCF_040938575.1 of Ambystoma mexicanum. NCBI lineage: Eukaryota > Metazoa > Chordata > Amphibia > Caudata > Ambystomatidae > Ambystoma > Ambystoma mexicanum. The sequence goes on from NC_090935.1 coordinate 845,905,090, forward strand.
GTGGTAGCCACCCTATAAACTCCCATAAGAATCCCTCAAAGTCCTATCACTTATAACTTTTGATTTGAGTAACAGATTTGACTGAAATTTCAGAAGTTATTATGGACTTGAACCCCCCACCCGACTGCCACTTTTTGTAAAGATTTGTTGATAAATAGAGCATTTATTAAGAAGACAATAACATTTTTTTTTCTTCCAAAAGTGCGGCCTATTTCCCATTCATTTTCCCATACACAAACAAGGACAATTCTTCCGAAAGCCACAGCCCAAACTGCTGGTCGGATTTGGACCAGGTCCAATCAACTTGGGCATGACACGATGACTCGCGATCCGTGCAGGCTTTGGGGTTATTCTGTGCAGTAGGTATTTAAATATTTGATGGAATACAGGTTGCCCCATTCTCAAAAATAGATAGCTATATCTTTGGGATGTACCCAAAACTGGGAGTTTTTAGAAATGAAACAGCCGCCATCTTGATTTTCTCTTGTTGCGAGAGATAAACACGGTTATAGCCGAGGATAACAGGAAAAGAAAAGTAGCAACGTGCTGGTCTTGGAAGCAAAACCATGCAGAGCAATAGCGGTTTGAATTCTGGATCCGCGCTTATAAACCAAACTCAAGTATTACGTGTGTTATGAATCAAATTAATAAAACATATTTTAGCCTGTGTATTCTCACCCATGCTATTATATCTTGTGGATTTGTACCTATTAAATATATCCACACCTAGTTTACTCTCATGTATTATTCTCTGCTGCTGTCTTTATTTTCATCTACCTTACATAACCACATGAGTAGTGTTTGACTGTATTGATCTTTTAACTTCTATTGTATTATAAATCCCAAAGTGTCCCCTGCCACCCCCTTTAACTAACAATTTGTAACCACGGTTGTACAAAAAGTCAACTCTAACCAGGGTTATATTGAAAACATGTTTTGTGGTATTCTTTTATTGTATCTGTGTATTTACATGTGATAAGTAGTCATTAAAAAATGTCTATACATTTTTCTGAATAGGGTATTATGGTGTGTTTGTTTTGGTGTTTGTAATTGGTTGATGATACTGTTATAATTCTAAGTTTGTCTGTGATAGTTTACACTCAAAATGTTTCAGACATGTTTGTATTTTGTTTAGTAAATATAGACCTTTTTAGGATTTTGATTTTGGAAAGTATGGAACCTATCACTTTATGTATTTTTGTCCTTCTGATTGTAGAACTATCTATGCACTATACTCTCATTGTTTGTGTCCAACCCATCTTTAATCCATTTTTTTTAACTTTATCTACCTTACCTAACCCCAATCTTGTATATCCTGACTACTATGTATACTTTATCATCATCCACTTTAAATAACTCCATGAGCAATCATTTATTGTATTGACACCTTTTAAGTACCGTTGTATCACTACTGTCTCTTTTGTCATTTATATTTCATGCTTAGATTAAAAAAAAAAATATATCTGATATCTGTGGCTATACAAAAGGGGAGTGATTGGTGTATTGAGGATCACGCCCATCAACAACAAAAGCTGGGGTATTTACTTGCAGCTATCCAGCACCCACTCAGTGCATGGCGTTGCTACCCCTGGGTAAATGTGTCACCCTGTGCAGCCGCGGATATATTCTGACAAATGGCAGGTCGTGTATTTGTGGGGGCATGGTAGTCGCTGCTATCTGACATTTTGGGTGGAGTAGCATCATAGATGTAGTGAGTGTTTTGGGTGATTGGGAAAGACTAGGGTAGTGGAGGAGGACCATGAGGAGTGGAGGGGGCTGGCATGGACACTTGTTTGGAGTTTGGGGGCATGGAAATACATTTTTTATTCATTGTTTTTTTCAAATCGCCGCGGTTAACAGCAAACGGTCATGAAGGGGATTTTCTATAACCTCCTCTATAAAAAAAACACGTCGGTAGGCACGTCAATGCTTTTCGTCATTTTTGGTGAAGTAAATATAAGTAATAATGTTTTATGCATATGTGTTTGTTGGTTGAAGGTTAGAACACCTTTTGTTCTCCTCTGAGCTGCTCGGCTTTGTGAATGCTACCTGCTGTCCTCGGACATTCGCACTGCCCGCAGACTCTGAAGCTGCTACATTGCGGGTGAGTATAATATAAGGAACTGGTAGCAAATTAAGGGTGCACTGGTAAAAACCTATGAAATTCAGTGAAAGAACTTTTCTAAAGGGACGGTATGGTTAAGAGTTAAACCAGAAAAAAAAAATGAACTTCACCAGTTATGGTAAGCTAAGCAACCGTAACTTGTGCCGCCACTGTGCACTGCTAAGACTAGCACCCAGGACATCAACAATGATCTCACAAATGGTATTGATGACATCACTGATGACATCACATATGATGTTAATTATGATGAAAATTCTATAGAGGGGATGTGTTTATGTTTGTGACAAGATGTCACAGGTGATTTGGAGACTTAGCATGAACTACTTAATGTATCAAAGAATGTACTCATCTGAACAAAACATTATATTGGAGTGTTGTTCTTAATACAGGAACCTAATCATACCTACAAATAGGCAATGGCTGCAGCATGCACCATAGAAATACAATATTTTTAATCTGGTAATTTTGGACAGTAAAATAATGAATTCTACCTTATCAGAGTTTTGAGTAATGTTAAACATGTAATAAATTGCTAACAATTGCAGACTTATTACACAATTGTGGTAGTACAAACAATGCATTTGAAGACCCATAATCCATACAAATTGGAGGTACAAACAGGGAAACTAAAGTAATGAAGAAAGAAACATCACAAGAAAATGTCAATTACCTTAAAGTTCATCATCATGTGCACAAATAAATTGTCTGTTTGAGGCCTGCTTATTGCCCTGTTTATATGATCCATGAGCTGAGACCAAACTCTAAGCAAAGTATTTGAAGAACATACAACAAGTTTAACGTCTACATACATAGCACATTTTGAATTTGAGCATCCTGACAGTCAGTAAACAAAAATACCTGGCCTAGATATGTCAGTGAACAAAAACAAGTGGGCCAGATATGTGATGTCATCATACACCTGGCCTAGATATGTCAGTGAACAAAAACAAGTGGGCCAGATATGTGATGTCATAAATTATGTCATCAATGACATTTGTGATTTCATATTTGATGTTGTGGGTGTTAGTCTTAGCAGTGCACCATGATGGTACAAGTTATGGTTGCCTAACTTACCATATCTGGTGAATTTCTGTAGGTTTTCAGTTTTAATTGTAACAATAACATTCCTGTAAAAATGCTTTCTCACTGAATGTCATAGGTTTTTATTAGTGCAACTTAACCATAACGTCCTTTAAACAATGGTTTTTCTGTGAATTTCATAGGATTGTATGAGTGAAAATGTTTCATGATGATACATCACTGTTTATATGTTATTAATAATTTATCATTTTAATATACATGAAAGAACTGTAAACCTCCTTTAACAAATATATTTTTTGCCGAGCATACTGATGTGTATCGTTATCAGCAGAACATGCTGGGGATTCAAGTCATGGTTGAATTGCCTAGGGCATGAGGCTCAACCATGTCCCCAGCCCCACCAAACCGTCCCCATTATCCACTGCACTTACCCTGCATCCTAGTTCAGGGTCCACTATACCATCATAATGTGACTAATGACCAATGCTCATGGCTTGCAGCCATTGCCAGTCTCCACAATCCATGGGGCATGGGCTTCAGCAATGCTGCATTCCACAATTAGCAAATCAGAGTAGGCATGTGTCCGTGCCGAGGGCAAGGCTCACTGTCCACGCACCAAAGTTATATCACTGTCTTTTGTACTTACAGTTTGACCCTTTGGAAAAATAAAACACAAGACACATTTGCAAAATCATGCTTTCAGGTCCTTGCTGATGTTCCTTTCACAGGTTTGTTGTAATTCAGTCCAGCACTTCAGGCTGTAGTCGCACACAGAATATTATTTCCCATTCAAAACAAGGGCTTCGGCCACGTCACACACCCCAATAAGCAAATAAGAGTACACATTTGTCCTTGCTCTGGGTCAAACCCTTTGCCCAGGCACCAAATTTATATCACAATGCTGGTTCCATGTGTTTATAACGAGTACATTAATAACTAAACATTTTTAGTGAATTAAAAATAACCAGAAAATGTCTAATTGTTTTCTCTTTGTTAATTTGGGGGATCCCCCCATAACCCCTGGTTTCCCTAGCTTTATTAACCCACCCCAACCCCCAACCTTTTGTATTCCTTACCCCACACTCTATATACACTTTTATCCCAGAATTACATTTTTTGTTTTTTCATTATTAACGTTTTTCGTCATTTCTATTTTGTTATAATCACTCTGTACCACCTTTTTTTGTACTTACATTTTGACACTTTAGAAAAAATAAAACACAGAACAGATTTGCAAAACCATGCTTTGAGGTTGTTGCTGATGCTCCTTGGCGAATGTTTGCTGCAATCCTGTCCAGCACTTAGACTTTCTTTCCCCATTCAAACCTACCTAGATTTTGAAAAACTTTACCACATTGCTGGTCCCTGTTGCCCATGCCTACTTTAATCCCATTGCAGGGCGCTCATGGGCATGGCTAGTAGCCATATTGTCTGGGTCAAATCCTTTGGCCAGGACCCAGATAATCTAGCCACTGCTCATGGCCACAGGCTATACTTCAGTCACCAAAGGTAGACACTTTTCAAAAAAGAAAACAGATACATTTGCAAATCCATGCTTCCTGGTTCTTGCCAATGCTCCTTGCATAAGTTTGCTGCCAATCTGTCAATGTTTTATTTTTTAAAAAGTGTAAAAATGTACGTACAAAAAATAATCATATAACTAGCCCCCACTTGACAACATCCATTCAGATGCTGCACAAATATTCACGGTTGGGTCTAACACTTTCTGAAAACCTTTGTGCAGATTCGTCAAACAGCAACAATGCTATAAGCCATCTAAAAAGGTTGAGACGCCCCTTTAATTTTACCCCATCTTGACAAAATCTCACCAAACTTTGCAAAACAAATCAGATCTGGGTATAAAATCTTTTTGCAAACTTTTGTCCCTGCTAATTCAGCGCCCTCTTGGTGAAACAGCACTAAACTTTACAGAACCATTGAGGGTCAGGCCTGAAAAACATATTGCAACATTTCATGTACTATCATTGACTGGCACCAAAGTTATAAGCCACCCACAAAATGTTTTTCACTAACCCTTTAAGCCAGAAATATGCATGGATGTCCCCGAACATCTGAGATGTTCACAGACTTGCAGAAGAAAAACGCCTGAGTTGTGGCCATATCCTATCCCATCCTCATCACCTCTCACATCGCCACGGATATTTTCATAGTGCAATGTTGTGTTTTTTAATATGTTTTAACTGCGATGTCTGTGGACTAAGGGTGCTGTTCGCGAAACCCACACGGCGTCCGTTTCAAAGGGTTTTACGCACCTCACATTTTCAATGGACCAAGCAGCGAGCATGTATGATGTCTGTGAACATTTAGGTAAAAATCTATCCAGTGGTTTGGGCTATAGGTGAGAGCAAAATATGTTTTCCATTGCGTCTATGCGGGTTTCCAAAAACGTTGGGACATAACTTTGCCCCCCTCGTGATTAAACCACACCAAACTTAGCATAATCATTCAGAGGGGGCCATATACTATAATTTTGGTGAGGATTCTTCCAAGAGGGACAAAGATATAAGCTGCACAAAAACTGCTCCTTCGATGAGCTGAGCAACTTAACCATAACTACAGGGCCACTACGGCAGGCCCTGTAATATGCTATTAAATGGAAATGATGACAATCCTTGTAAAGTTAGGGATGCAGAAAAATGATGACAATCAAATATCAGTAGTGGAGGTTAACATGATTGTTTTGGTATGCTGAACAAGCCAACACTACTCTCTTTGATAATATAATTTGTGCACATATTTGTATTATTTGTTCAATAAAATGAGTACTGTTGCAGTCAGATACATAAAAAGTTGAATATCTAAAACACTTTCCTGTGAGGTAATATTCTAGGGATTTCGTTCAGTTTCTTTAAACAAATATAAAAATAAATAAAGGGTTTATTAAAATATTCTAATGCAGTCACAATGCCTCGAACTGTATATGGTGAGGTGACTAGGTATAGTAAATCAACCATACATTTCCTGAGGAACCCTCCAGAGTGCATGAAAGCTGAATATTGACTCTTTTTTACCCAATTATTTTCATAACTTGCAACACTTACATTTCTATAATTTCCGTTTTCAGAAGCGAGGGAAGAACAAATGTTGAGTAATTTATCAATGCACTTCCTATTATCAAACCCCCTAGCGATCAACTATTCCAAAGGTGCAGACCTAGGACATCTTTCCTTTCCTATGACAGTTTTTTCCACTGCTGACTTGGAGACAAAATGGTGAGCTGTTTTGCCATTCTGTCATGTATTTGAAGTTGAGAAGAGGATAACCTTAAGCTCAACATTATTTTTCAGTGTTTAATAGATTATGCCTGATCAGACAAACTTATGTTTTATGTTTACTCTTATACTTTTAATAAGTAGACCTCAATCTTGTGTCATCAATATGTTGATCTACGCTCTCTTTCAAGTCATTCTAGTTTACCTTCAAGGGCCATGAGGTCATCTTCAATACCTTTAGAAGTTAGGACATCCGTGACAATGCTCCTTTCTTTAAAAAAGATTGAACAATTTTATTTATTTATTTGCATTTTTAAAGTGCTCACAGAGCCCGGGGGAATCGAGGCGCTGTTACAGAATTATTATATTTTTTGTTGTTGTCTTAGTTGCATATTTATAACGCGCTTAAATACCCAGAGAATTTTTAAGCACAGACCCAGGGATCGAGCCTGTGTTGCTTTGTGGCATTTTGCTTCCAAGGCGAGCACACTGGCACTGAGCTATCCTTCCGGGACAATATTGCCAGTTGTGTGCTTTTGAAGTTGGGCTGATCAAATCAAAACCTGTTGTGTTTTTGACAAGGAGAATATTTTCAAGTTTACTCTGTTCCTATAATGTAATCTTATGGCCAACACACTTTCAGACTAGCCACAATTGCCAGTGAGGACCAAATAAACAGTGCTCAATTTTGATTTGGAACAACTGTAAATATTTGATGGGTGAAGCAAGAACCTCATTGGTCACAAAGGGAACGTGTGTCCATATTTCTTCCTTTCAGAAGTACAGTTGCTCACAAGTCTTTGAATATGGAGCCATTGTGTAGAAAGGTGTGCTTTCTTGCTGTACCCCTAGAGGAGGGACCATGCATAGGACATGTGAGGAGTAGGACATTATTTAGGATATGGACGGAGTCTGAGAGGTTAATTATGTTAATCTTGCCACTTTGTAGGTAATTTCATCTGTGACGGCCTCTTTCTTCATTTGAACTAAACAAAGTGCCAATTTTTATGTTAGATCTATTCAAAATCCTGTGGAACTATAATTACAAGATATCTAAGTCATTGTCTATTTAACTCATTTTCAAAGGTCCTAATACTTTCTGAATGTTTAAGTGATGATGGGAGTGTCCAATAATTTCCAGCAGTTTACTCTAAGACATCATTCTCTTTCAAAAGCTAAAATGAACATTTACAAGCAGTGCACATTGAATGCTTAGAGTACACCATATGCATAGATAGACACACCGTTTTCAATCTCTCCTATGCCACTCTGCAATACTTATCCTTTCATTTGTCCTTATTGTAACCAGTAAGAGTTCAAGAGGAATGTTGAATAATAAGGGATAAAGTGACAACCTTTTCCATGTACTCTTTAAAGAGCCAGTTGTCTACCGAAGTCGCAAGAGTTAGCATATGCAATCGGTACCCTGAATACAGTGAACTGACTTTTATTAATATGCTTTCTCCCAGCTTCCAGCTTTAGAGCAAGGCATGCACAAATTCCTTTCTATGTTTTCAAAGCCTTCTGGTCATCAAGCGTAAACCAATGCATGAGGAGTTCTCATATATAATGTAGACCTGCCTGATTTTAATAAATCAGTATCCTTCAATAATCATTTTTTGAACAGGGAGACATTCCTAAGATATATTTCTAATTCACTGTAGAATGCAGTCTACAGACTCATACCTTAATGAGAATCATAAAATCAATCTGTTGAGATACATATAATTCCAATGAGTGTTCTGACTTTATGATATATCAAAATGATTGTTGACAATGTCCATTGATGGACAAACCTGCAGGCCTAAGTTGTATTATTATGCTTATCATGCAAAGCAGTGCTCAATTCATCTGTAAATACCTCTAGAATTCAGTTGACTAACCAATTAGATTATGGCATCCTGTGAATATTGCTCTAAATGCTCTGCAAATTTCTTCTTAACTTGGTAACTTGGCTCACCACATTCTTTCCTGGACACCAATATATGTAGTCAGCTTCATCCTAAAATGTGTATGGCATGAAATGATTTCTGGTCATGGTGTTGCTTGTTACGCCTAAGTGTTTACAGTTTATTTTGTGGTATGGCAAAGAAATGGGTATTCTTCATTACTGCTCCAATGAAACAGTCATATTTTGTCAAATATATTCAGTATGAGGCAGAGGATGACGAAAATATGAATCAAATGGCAATTGTCCTGCCTGAAGCTGATGTGAATATATCATTAGCACACACAACATTGGTTTCATGGCTCTGACAAAAAGCATCTAGATTTTTAAGACTTTTCCTGAATGGAAAGAGGATTTCATCTTCATCAGTGGGGTTAATAAACAAACATAATGTCTTTTCTAATAGACAATTGAGAATATTGACAGTGTGAGTATTGCACATGCTCTGCTTCGTCCTCATTGTACAGAAAGGACAGAAATTCATGTTCTCACTTATTAATTTTCTCTCAGTCAGTACGCTCCTAACCGGCCATAGATTCAATCTTAGGCACAAGATTATGAGCATGGTTACCACCAATGTCGTAATGAGGCCCATTGAATATAGCCTCCTGCTTGCCACTGCTGTACAAACAATTATGTTTTCCAATACCCTTCAATATGACAAGCAAATTCATCTCGTTTTAGGTCATGCAAGGTAATCACTATGATTCTCTTGTGCCAGGTACTCTTACAAAGTGCCCAGTTGCAGTTACCGTATGTAATCTCTTGCATTCCAAGTAATCTAGATCTGTTATACTCAATTAATAAGAATGTTGGCTGGCCAAAAAAATGACCTACTCAGATACAAACACTTCATGTAATCTTCTCCTACCTCAAAAGAGTTCTGAGACTTTTCACCTCAATATTTGGACTGCCCACAAAAGATAACATTGTCAGTTACAAACACATAATGTAATCTCTCCCTCTCTCCTAATAATTCCAAGAGATTACTCAAGCAACACATATGTGGAATGCTATAAAGGGGTGAAGGTAATAAATAAATAAGTCTATCCATTGTGGTCTTTGGCTGCGGCATCGATCACATTTCTCTGTTGGTGTTTGTGGCCCTTTTGTAGTTGTTTCTTATCAATATTCATGGGTAATCTGTCTTGCAACCTGCTCTTAAATTGGTCAGCAGTTGTGGCTGCAGAAACAGAGGTGCTCAGTGGTACTATACCCCCAGCCTAGACATGTGGAAGAGGGTTGATGAAATGATTCCCCAATAAGTAAGTACGCATATGAGATGATGTAGATCAGTAAAGGCATTCATGTGGCTAGCAGATACATTCAGAGATCTGTTTTGGGGTCCCATTATAGATCAGAAGCACACGTCGGGCTGAGTGTCGGACATCTTGCAATGAATGAGCCAGGAAGTGTTTTGAACCCCAACTGTAGCTAGTGGCAAGAAGTGGCAAATAGAAAAAGGAAGTAGAGGGTCCACAGGTAGAATCCTCCCGTCCTGTCAGCAATAAAGGTTGGGGTAGGCGTGGGGTGCTACAGTTTGTGCGGTAACATGGTATGGAAGCTACAAGGGGCAGAGACTTCAATTCCCAGCAGCCTCTGAGCACATGGTAGTCCTTTCATTCCACACGCTATGCCAGCTGAAATCAATCTGGAAGGGCTTATCAGCCGGCAATGGTGCAAGACAGGTGCGGCTTATTTTGTGTTCGAGGAGGTCGTAGGAGGTTTCACGGGCGAGGTCCCAACATGACAGCATGATGAACTGCAGACCGGAGGGGCACGCAGGTTGGAGGGAGAAACGCTGCCGGGCTGTTTTCATTTGTGCTGTGCCTTCTTCGTCCGGGTAGTCCCAAGGGGCTACCGGACTAAAGCTATGTACTAACTGGGAACGGGCATGACACTGTGATTTATTGTTTAAGAAGATTTCCAGTGAAAGTGTTTGGGAAGCAATTTCCACTCCATTTATGAAGCAGGGCTTTGTATGGAGTTACACGTGTTAAAATGAAAACGTTTTGAACCTTGGTGAAATTCCAATCATGAACATGGCATGGGGAAAGTTAAGCAATCCTGAGCTCAGAAAATATGAAACACGTGTCATGTTTTGGGACCACAGTAGTAGTGCTATAAATCAGGGCTGTCTACAGAGTGCTAAATTGTGTGTATTTTCATGTGCTTCTGCTGCTTGCCCAAAGGGCCATGTGTCTGTCTTTTCATGCAGGGATAGTGTCCCATTTGTTTGTCTCATTGGGCTTGTAAGCTTATTGCTCTCTATGTGTTCATGTTAGGTGGTGCATGTATTAAGATTTACCTATCTAGGTAGAAGCAGGGGGGGTAGGTTTATGGGACATGCATGTGTGCGAGGAAGCAAGCAAGGATTAGTGTGACAGGATTGTATAATCTCTTGCGCATTGAGCTTATGTTTTACCCTGTGCTTCCCCCATTCCTATCCAAGAGTTTCTTTACCTCTTTTAACGGTGTTCCTACTTCCCCATCCTATCCACAACCTCTCCCTAATCCCTCTTCCCCCCATTGGCTGCCACGTGGTGTCCTGTATATATCTCTATCAGGTACCTTTGCCAACCACGGTGGGAAGGGTCGATTCATTCGGCTTCTGTGGTTCGGGAGAGAGTGTCGAACTCTCTTCCCCTACAAGGTGTGATTGTTACGTGACATAGGATGATGCACCATGAATGGATGTGTACTGTCACAGGTCCCCTGTACAGGCGCGGGAGTGTCACGAAACAACCACCCCCACCATGTCTCGGGCGCCTGCAAGGTCAAACTCACACAGGCCCCTGAGACCCTGGTGGGGAATGAGGTTCAGGGATATGCAGTCGGGACAGGTGTTGATACACTGGATGACTGGAATAAGTGGCAGGAGAGGGGAGGAGGAATGATACATGAAACTAGGGAATGCACGAAAATGTACAACCTGCATGAACACATACACAATCCAAACAAACTTGGACAGCATTGTCATGGCCTTCTGTAGTCCAGGCTCAGGAGTGGTACGAACCAACCACCCCCTCTAGGGTTTTGGCGCCTGCAAGTTCGGGGCTTACACAGGCATCCGCAACCCCAGTGGGGAAAGAGGGTCAGGGAACGTTGCTTGGATAGGCACAGGAAGCAGGAACACCGGGTAGAGGGTACAGGTTTCAAAATTGCATAGGATCACGGGTGATTAGGGAGAAAAAAACATACCAAATTGAACCACACAGACATCCATGCATCAGTACACTCCCCAGCAAGCCTATGCACAGCAGTTTGTAAGAAAAACAACAAGAGACTTAGCTCTGGTTTTGAGTGCTGGCCTCCTGCCTGCGCACTCTCAGGTCCGGTTACAGGAGCACTGCAATGCTGCAAAGAGAGCCACAGTCAACAACCTGTACGTGCCAATTACACAAAAACACAACACCAAACATGCCCCATAGCAACAAACTACTCTACAAACAGACAATCTGTGGTTGATGCTTCATACCCATATATAACATCACCCCTGTGACGGGTCATACACAGTCAATGCAGTAAGGCAGCCGCTGGTGGGTGCGTGGCAAATGGAAGACCAATGTGTCACAATTCACACAACATGCAATGTTCCCTGGGTAAGCAGACAGACCCATATAGCAAGCCATGACTACAGAGCAAGTTGCGTACCACCATGACCGGAACAAAGTTGGCAGTGCATTTATCATGAAGTACGTGGAAAAGACATGCACTGCACCCGAGTATGTCCCTTGCTGTATGTCCCTGTGTGCTGCCCCTTTCCATGTTTCGGAAGGCTACATGGTTGATACAAGTGCCTCAATGGACCTTGGTGTACCGGAGGGTATGTGCCACTGCCCCTGCATGTGTCCCAGACAACCCTACTATCAACAGCCATCAGTCCACAAACACATCTGAGCTGCATTGTGTGCTTCTACACCAATATTCGTCTAAGCTCACCCTCAGTGCTGTGACTAAGCTTGCATGTGCAACTCGCCTGGTGCAAGCTTTGCTGTGTCGTGGCCCCCCTGTGATGCTCACCTTGCCTGGAGTTCCTTGGAACATGTCAGCAGTTCTAGGATGTGGGTCTGCAATCACTGTGCCTCTGCTTGTGCACACATGTGCAAGTGGGCACCAACAAACGGGTCCAGAATTCCGTCGTCCAATGGGCCATGTCTGCTGGCAAAGGTGCTCTGGAGGCTCATCCCCCTGCAGAAAGGGCATGAAACACATGATTAATGCTTCAAAGTCATCTGTGTGTGTCTCATCAGGCATCTCATTACTTGACCATGTCAGAGAGTCACATCACAAATCACACCATCAGTCCGTCTTTCACCTCCAAAGTGTGGAACACTATCTACAGCATGAATTGCAACAAGCACATGTACAGGAAAGATATGAAACATACTACACAATGCATAGCAATCAATGTCCACATTAATTATGACACACCCCATCTAGCAAAAGCTGAACAGTGGACAATGACACCTAAATCATCCCCACTAGGGGTGTCAACACAAGTCACACAGCACCAGACATGCCACAGAAATGACAGTCCAAAGCCCTTGTGTAAAATGCTGTAACACCGAACCATCCATGCAAGCCCATGGATAAGGGAGGCAGGAGTGGCATATGTGAGTCAAGGACCCCAAGCAGCAAACACATACACAAGACAACCATGAAGGGCCCAGCTAGAACAGACAGTGGATGCCTTCAAAAGCCACAAAGCACCACACCGTCACATGAAAGCACAATAGACTAGCAATTTTAAACTAAATCAACTATTAACCAATTACACTAACTATGGAAAACCTACATTACCTATTCAAACAGAAACTTAACTAACTGAACTAAAAGAAAAATCAAAAATGGCCACATACGACCCGGGGGGGAGGGGAGGCACCCAGGAGGGGGGAGGTACAGGGTGATGCTCAACATCAACATGCGATGATGCTGAGCCAAAAATAAATCCTCCATGGGCTCAACGCCTGCACAGCACGACCTATGTGGGAGATAGATGGTCGTCCGAGTCTGACTCATCCTGGAAAGGAGGACGTGGCAGAGTAGCCTGGCCACACCTAGCCGCAGCTTGCCCCTCGTTGGCAGCAAGTCTGCCGGACGGGTGAGCCAGGTTCTGTGTGGCGATGTGACGTAGGTCTGCATGCAGAACCTCACGTGATACACGTGCTTCCTCTTGCAAGGTAGCACGTGTAACACGGAGTTCCTCCTGCAAGACCTGGCTGGACAACCGCTGCACCTCCCGGCAGCCTGTAGCTCAGCCGAGATGGTACGCTCAAGCTGTGCAAACCTCTCCTCTGCCTGCTGCCTCTGGGACATCATAAGGACACCCAGAGTGGATCTGAGGGAAGCATACTCCTCCCTCAGGGCATCCATGTGCGCCTCTGCGTGAGCAGCAATTGCTTGACGCAGAGACGACATTTCAGCCTGGCGTGCCCTGTCTGAGGCCGCCATGCCCAGCCTGAGCGAGCGGGCCGTGGACCGTGCCGCCTGCTGCTGGAGAAGCACCTGCCTAGCAGTGGGGAGCACAAATCGGGCCACACGCTCCATGCTCTCAGCGATGTTCTCCATTGCTGCCCCCTGCCGTTCGGAATTGGCAGTCATGTCTTGCTCCCACTCAGTATACAGCGGTTGCGTGCGGCGACCGCGTTGCCGGGCTTGACCCCTGCGGGACCCAAGGACCGGGGGTCCTCGCTGTTTTGGCACCGCCTGCGGCTGCACGACTACATGCCCCCGTCGACGTGATGTCCCAGGCACATCAGTGACTGGTGTGGAGGGTGACCCTGCGTCCCGATCCACCACGGGCGGAGGAACCAAGACTGTCTGATCACTCAGTGCAGGTGTCGCAGACAGAGGAGTGTGCACATCAGAATCACTCAACCCTGACACATGGACTTGATGCTCATCCAACTCAACATGGACGTCAGAGTCGTCATCAAGGCTGGACTCATAGGCAGCCAGAGACAAGATGGACTGCAGCACTTGGGGGTTTTCGTGGCCTACCACCCCACGACCCCCACTAGTGCTGGGTTGATGTGGTGTTACCAACCCTGTGACTGGCATGACAACACCATCCTCCGCCTCCATTGCGTCATCACCTGAAAAATAGAGAGAAAAAGGTCAATACACATGTCAGAAGCACACGACACACACACACACACCGACAGCAAAGGCATCCGGCAGACATGTGACACACAACATATGACCTGGCATGCATGCTGGGTATACTTTGAATAGCTTCTGTGATCAGACCTGTTGAAAGGTGGCAGTTTCCATGGAAGTGGGTCTATGCAGTGCAGAAAATGTGTACGCCACTCACTACCTACATGTACAAGCACTACATGGTGTGTGCCAGGAAATGTGAAGGCAGTGCAATGTCAAATTCAGACATCACGTGCATTGTGCATTCAATGTGTACCATGTCTAGAAGCCAAGCACCCTTCCACCCCAGTACCAAAGCAGGGATGCCTAGCATGGTATAAAAAGGCTGACCATACACCTGTGTATTGACAGGCAGTGTTGACTGGCATCAACAGCTTAATGTGATTCAAATTACAACACTGCAAATGATGCTGGGACAGTGGGCAGGACACATGATGGAAACTCCGGAGGCCGCCCACGTGTGAAGAAGACACAACAAGAGTTAGATAGAGTCATTGGCCATTGAACAGGCTGAGGCCTGTGAGCCACACAGATTGTCAGAGCCTAAACATGTGTGCAACGCAGGACTGAGCCACAGTTGACATGGGAAGGCTGATGAGATGGCAGGCAATGTATGTAACCAAGGACTTATATTACAGTGATCATCCAGTCAAGGACACATAGGGGCATGCATGCAATGCACATGGAGCATGAATGGGCACTCATGTCCCTGCGGGACATCTGACCCATGCACAGTACAAGTGAGATACCCTGCATCGAGTACTAAGGCTGTACCACACGGCATATGTCTGGCAGATTCTACGCTGGAAGTTAGCATCTACACAGGACACATGAACAAGAAAGTACACATTGGCAAGATTGAAGCAGACCAGTGCAAAGGTGGAACTGGGGTGCAGAGTGGCGGAGGAGGGGCAAGGGAGCATGCCTACATGGAGTCCCGCATGCAGGCAGAGGAGACATGCATGAAGGTAGCATTGCATTACTTACACATCAGAACCATGTACACGTCACATGTAGCAGCAATCATGCACAACACATCCCACAAGTGAAACACACACGTCCTCAACAAACATGCATCAACACTCAGTGGACTGGGCATCAAAGTCCAGCTTCTCTCCCACTCCTTCGAACAATTCAGGTGGTATGAACTGCGCAACGAGAGCCTCATGCGTAGTGAGTTCTTCCTCCTCTGGTGCAGGCCCACTGCCAGTCACCAGAGTCAAGTTGTAATTTGAGGCACACTTGGCCTTAGTGCTGCGCTTGATGTCATTCCAACGCTTTTTGCACTCCTGCGCCGTGCGCACCTCATGGCCGAATGAACTGACATGTTCCGCAACATGCTTCCAGTGGGTGTCACGTTGGGCAGCCGTAGTCTGACTATTGGCACCCACTAGCATGTCACGGCTGTGGCCCCGCACGTAGTCCACGAGGAAGTCCAGTTCCTGCTTACAGAAAGGCTTCTTCCTCGACGTGCAGGAGGTCGTGGCTGCGTGTGGGGTCCCAGCCTGTGCTGCAGGTGCAACCTTCCTCCTCTTGGACTGTGGTGCAGACCCTGGCTGGCTAATGCTGCCCTGACCAGTATGGCCAGTGGGTTCGGTGGATTGAGCCAAGGGAGTGGCAGGTGGAGGGATGACCAAAGGCCTGACTTGTGTCAGTGGCAGCTGGGTGCCCACTAATGGACCCTGCGCACAAACATCAGCTGTGGCAGGGTCATTGACCGCAACGGTCCTGGTTGGCAGACTCACAACCGGGGTGCTGTTGGGTGCATCTGCCCCTGCACTTGCCAACACCCGGCTGTTCGGGGCAGCAGATGACATGACTGCCCCAGGGACACGTGTCTTGGTCTGAGCAGCCCGGCCTGCCCCTATGGTTTCCCCCCTGGCCTGTTGGAGATCTACCAAGGGCTCTTCAAGTGCCAACGCAGCCTGCGCTGGCAGACCCTGAGCCTGGGTGGTGGTGTCCACAGCTGCACCTGCAGCTACCACTACCCTTGGGCCCGTGGCAGTCGATAGAACGGACTGCCGGGTCATATGGGTGCCAGTGCCAGATGCAGGAGCTGCATCCCCCAGAACCACAGGGGGTGGTGGCATGGCTGCACCGACACATGGCACAACATTGTGCTCAAGTGGCGCACCCCTGCCTCTTCCCCCTCTGTGGCTGCCCTGGACACCCTGGAGTCCCCCTACTCCCTGGTCACCACGGCCACGTCCCCGACCACGCCCGCCACGAGGAGTAAACCCAGCTGAGGCGCCCCTCACCTTTGGTGGCCTCCCAACCATGGCACAGATGTAGTAGTGCTGGCACAGATGGAGTGGTGCCAATGGGAGGTGTACACCACAATTGACCTGGGCAATTGGGGTGAAGGGGGTGGGAAGCAAGATGTTAACAGCCCCCCTGCACCTGCAAGGCTGTATGTGACCCCGGTGATGTGGTGACGGGTCAGGCCAAACTACTGCCCCCCAGAGCCCCGAGCACGCTCCCACCTGCCATCTGCTGCTGCCTGACTGCCTGCTGCCCACGTGCCCTGCCATTGGCTGCCTGCACATCAGCCAGGGGTGCTGTTGCTGTGACCACCCCTGCTGGAACCGAAGACTCCCGACTGGGATTCCATCGCTCCACAGCTCAGACCCAGGACCCAGTTGCCCACCCACTCCTGCCTCTGGGGTTGTCATGTCGGGGCAAACACCATCTGGGACCACTGACAGCCCCCGGCCAGAGAGGCAGAGGGGCACCAGCTTCAGTGCCACCAAAGTTGGTGTCCTGGTGGAGCAAGTCCTGGGGCAGTATGATGCCCTCTTCGGAAGTTCCCGCGCCGACAAGGAAGGACGGACTCGGATCTGGACTGACATCGTGACTGCCATCAACGCGGAGGGGGTGGCAGTCCGCGACTTACAACATGTCAAGAAGCGCTGGGAGGACTTCAGGTCCAGGACCCTGAACAAGGCCCGGCGCCTCTTGAAGGCAGCGGATGCCAAGGGGCGCCGGGGCCACTTGTCGGAAGAACAGATGAGGGTCCTGGAACGCATATCCCCAGCACTCCACGTCCAGTTCCTTGAGAAGCAGACCCGTCTGGAGTCGAGCGGTGAGTGTACATGCATCCTGATTGTGAGCAGTGCGTGTGGTGATTATTCAGTAGTGTGCAGGTTGCACATCTGTTTGTATGGGGTCGAGTATGGGTGGGGGTGTACAGGGCCGTGGGGCTGACACATGCGAGGGCTGTAATGTGTGAGACATGGATGGTGCTTGTGTGTGTAGGCTTGCATGCCAAATGCAGTTGTGTGGGCACACATGTTTGGATGAATGTGTATGTAAGTAGACATGTCCGTGATGTCACGCATGTATGTTGTTTTTGGCTGCATGTATCAGCACTGTGTACATGTGCATGTGTGTGTATTTGACATGGGTGCAACAGTGATGCAACATGGATGCATGTGACAGCGGTATGTGGAAGCCTGATTGGCAGATGTGACATGGATGCCCGTCTGAACACTGCGACACTTGGCAGAGGTGTACACATGCATGCAAGTGTGGTGGTGTGTGTACATGTGTGGTGCACTTCCTGTGTTGCATGTGATGTCTGGCTCACCTTTGGTTGCTCATGCTGTTGTATGTGTATGGATGGTGGTGGCAGTTGCGATATGGCTGTGGTATGGCTCATGTGTGCGAGTTGTAATGACATGTGTGTTGGGGATTGTGATGACATGTCTGAGGTTTGCCAATGCCACTCATGTACAACTGTCATGTGTGTATGTGTCCATTGTACAGTGCCCTGATGCCTGTGTTTTGTTTCTCCTTGTCTGCAGCGTCAACTGATGAAGAGGGCGGAGAAGGAGCTGTGGAGCACAGCGGCGGGGATCCCACCGCCAGCCGGAGACGCAAGGTCCGGCTCCCCTCCCATGTTGTCATCTCGTCGGGGAGTGAGGAGTCCGGTGCCGCATCCCAGGCCGCAGCTGCCGGGGGGTGGTCCACGAGGCAGAGGTTGGAGTTAGACTCCTCGGCAGCAGAAGGGGCAGCTGGGACCCCACAGGGCCAAACAGAGGAAGATGGCACGGAGTCATCCAGGTTGGTGGGGGGTTTGGTGGAGGAGGAGGCCGTGCAAGCACCAGAGACGGGGTCTGGAGGTGGGGATCCCACTGGTGCTAGTGGTGCAGTGCAGGACCAGGGACAGGAGGCAGCACAGGCTGCCGCGGAGGTGCCTGTGTGCAATCCTGTCCCTGATCCTGTCCCTGCATCATCTTGCACCAGCAGGGATGCCTACGTCCAGACCCGTTTTCAGGCAGGGGATGAGCTCACGTCAACTGGCCTTCCTCTGCCTGCGGACGTTGCTATCCAGGTCCGGGTTGAGCCTGTCCTGGCTGGTGTGGTGTTGCGTCAACGGGCCATGCGAGGTGACCTGCAGTATTTTCATGAAGAGACTGCACGTCATCTCGAATGGCTCGTTGACCACGTCAGCCTGCTGGGACAGGTCACCCAGGCCGGATTCCTCCGTCTGATGGGGCTTGCTGCGACCCCCTCCTTAACTGGACCGCCTACGCGCCAGTCGTCCTCTGTGCCATCTTCCCACCCATCAGTCACCTGGGTGCCCTGTGGAGCTGCCTCTGACGGTGCGGCCAGGCTGGTGGAGGAGGCATCCCTGCCACAGTCGGGAGTCGGACGTCCAGCAGGGGTGGCCACATCAACGACTGCACCCCAGCCGGCGGAGGATGTGCAGGCAGCAGGAGGCAGTGCACGGGCAGAGGCACAGCAGCAGCAGCAACGTGGTGGGAGCCATGAAGGCTCGGGGCCTTCAACATTGGAGGGGCAGGCATCGGCCGGAGGGCAGGAGGACCCAGGACAGAGAGTGTCTTCCGTGTGGCAGTGGTTGGGCCACGCCATAGATGCGGAGCGGCAGCGGGCGGAAGAGGCACGGCTCACAATGGTCAGGGCGGAGAACTCCATGCGGAGGGCACTGAGGCGGGCCGAGTGCCTCGAGGCAATCCGCAGGGGTTTGGAGGTGGAGACGTCGACGGCCCTGCGGACCCTCGGGGCCATGGAGGAGGACTGCCTCCGGGACATTGAGGAGGAGTTCGATGATGCCCTGGCCCGGGACATCCACAAGTGAGCCGTGAAACTAGCCCGCTGCCCTTGTACATAGTTATGTAGGTAGTGTTAGGTTTCATTTTTGTTTGTATTTTATTTGGACCTTTCGGACATTGGCCACATTTTTGTATATAGTTTATTTTATTAGTTAGTGTAGTTAGATAGGTTTCCTTTATTTTGTTGGGATAATGGACCCTGGCTTGTTCCCATGTACATAGTTCACAGTTGGCTTGTATTTTTTTTTTCACTTTTTAACCATGGAGCAATGGCTTTCTTTTTTATTTCCCATTGTATTTTGTTTTGTGGACATTGACTTTGTACAACATTACTTTGGAATTTTATTTTTGGTTTTGCTTTTTTTAACGGACATGCTTCTTTTCATTTTTGTACATTCACGTTTCTGTTCATTTTTTATTCTATATAAGTTTCCTTTAATACATATTTTATTTGGTGAACTTCAATGTGTGGTATCTCATTGGTTTCATGCATTTCATGATATGTGTTTTGAGATTCACTGACACCCATTGGGTGTATGTGAGGGAAATGTGTTTGTTTCGGAACTTGCAATTGGTGTTCTGTGATGTAATTGCAAATTATGAGTGGGTGGATGCAATACTTGCGTGGGTGTTTTGCATTTGGAGGCTGACCATAGGGACCAGGGATCTAGATTGTGATGACATGTTGGCTGGGGAACATGAGTTGGACATGGGTGGGGGCCTGCTGGCAGGTGCCCCACAGTGCTGGGGGGTGGGGGTGGTGGGAGACATGGGTGTAACGCTCACCTGATTCTCGCAGAGGCGCCGGTCTTGACTGGGCGACTACCGTATCTTCAAAGGTGATGTGTAGCACCCAGTTGGCTCTTTGGGCTGGACCTCTGTGCACTGTATGCCTGACGTGTAGAGTAAGATGTCTTAGGTAAGTGAATGCCGAGCTCTCCATCTGCCTCGGGGCAGGGTGCTGTAGCCAATTTCTTCACTGGATAGGTAGCGAAGGCCTCTTGACTTCAGAGGACTGCTGTCCGTCGTTTACTGCACGAACGGTAAGTTTCGAGTCATTCAAATGTCTTTTTAAAGTCTTTAGTAATGATGTCTCTTGTTTTGCAGGGTTCCGGCGATGGCGGATGACGGGCTGAAGTGAGTTGAAGATGGAGCTCGTGTGATGAATAGAAGCGCCTGGAAGCACGTGAGTAAGCGCTTGTTGCCTGCTTCACGATGCGCTCTAACTGTCTTTTTATTTTGCAGGTACGAGTTCAGAGCGGCTGCAGGGTGCCGGAATACCCACTGGATTAGATGTGGAAAGGAGTAATGGCACGTGAGTATTAAAGTTCCCCAATGTCTTTAAACGCACCTTGTTTTGTCTTTCAGATGCGGATGCAGCGCCGAAGGCCTCCGGAGCGTGCGAAGAGTTGGTAAGCTTTTGTCTTTCAGATGCCGGAATGCAGTATGAAGACCTCCGGAGCGCACGAAGAGTAGGTAAGCCTTTGCCTTTCCGATGCCGGAATGCTAACCTGTTCTTTCTTGTCTTTATAGGTGTTGCTGAAGACTGGATTCAGCATGGTAAGCCTTTGCCTTTCAGATGCCGGAATGCTAACCTGTTCTTTCTTGTCTTTATAGGTGTTGCTGAAGACTGGATTCAGGATGGTAAGCCTTTTTCCTTAGGCCCTGGACTGGATGCAGAAGACACGATGAGCGTCCTGCTGCAGAGGGTGCAGAATAACGCAAAGCAAGATTCATCCACCGGGTGTGGTTTAAATAGCCTCCTGTAGTGCTTAGGTGTCTCCTTCCACAGCCACGCCTAAGTAAGAAAAGAGTTCCCGGTAAGAAAAGAGTTCCTGCCTTCCAGAAGAGTTCCAGTGTTCTAAATCTAGGGAGTGGCTCCAGCCCCACCCAACAGGAAAAGTAGTTCCAAACAGAAGAGGATCAGAGGCTCAACTGGCAGGCAAGTAAGCAGCATGGTCTGCTGCAGGTAAGTCCACCCAAGCATTATGAGCCCGGCGCTTCCAGCGCTGGGACTTGGCATATTTATGAGCCTGGTGCCACTGGCGCCAGGACTGGGTCCAAAAGGTCCCAATTGGGACTGGTTGGCACTCGGAACCTGGGTTATGGATCTGCTTCCTACGGAGTTGGGAAAACCCTGACCTTTTGGAAGCGGAGATCATGACAGTACCCCCCCTCAAGGCCCCTCCCAAACCGGGCTTCTCCGGGGGTTTTGGCTTGTCAGGAAATGTTCGGTGAAATCTTTTGATTAGGCGAGGAGCGTGGACATATTCAGCAGGTTCCCAGGATCTCTCTTGGGGGCCGTAGCCTTTCCAGTCAATTAGGTAGAATAGTTTAGATTTGGAGATCTTGGAGTCCAGAATGCTTTTGACTTCAAACTCGAGTTCTCCATCCACTAGGATAGGTTTTGGAGATTTGGTTAGTCGGGTTTGAGGTTGCACGGGTTTTAATAGAGAGACGTGGAAGACCGGATGTATCTTCATGTGCGGGGGCAAGTCCAACTTGACCGCTACTGGGTTTACTATGGTAGTGATGGAATAGGGACCAAGGTATCTTGGGTTGAATGTGCGTGGCCCTTTTAGAGATAGATATTTGGTGGATAACCAGACTTGATCCCCTACTTGATAGTGAGGGGCTTCCTTCCGATGTTGATCTGCTCCTTTCTTGTATTGTTCTTTAGCCCTTTGAAGGTGAGAAACAGCTTCCTTAAAGGCTTGGGTGATTGTAGAATGCAGGTAGTCTACTGCTGGTGTTTCAAGATCTTGGAGGGGATCCAACTCCGAGGTTCAAGGGTGACTGCCGTACAAAAGAAAAAACGGGGTTTTCCCAGTTCCCGAGTGGACAGAGTTATTGTAGGCATACTCGGCTATCCAAAGGATATCTTTCCAAGTTTTTTCAGTTTGTTGCAGCATGCAGCGTAAATACTGTTCCAGAGTTTGATTGGTCCTCTCGGTTTGTCCGTCGGTCTGAGGGTGGTGACTGGTCGATAGTCTCACATCAATTTGAGCCGACCGACAGCAACTTCGCCAAAAATGAGAAATAAATTGACTACCTCGATCCGAAATTAGAACCGAAGGAAAACCGTGCAGTCGGACGATGTTTTTGAGAAATTCTCGGGCCAGAGTTGCTGCTGTTGGCAAGCTTTTGAGCGGAATGAAATGCGCCATCTTGGAGAATAAGTCCACGATTACTAGAATCGTATTGTATCCGGAGCATGGAGGTAGATCGGTGATGAAGTCCATAGAAAGCGTATGCCAAGGGCGAGGTGGGATGTCAATAGGGCGTAAGAGGCCTGCTGGTCTTTCCTTTTGACTCTTGTTTTGGGCGCATACTCCACAGGACATTATAAAGTCTCTCATATCTTTTTTCCAAGACGGCCACCAGAAGTAGCGCTTGATCTTTTCTGAGGTCTTGGCTATACCGGGATGACCTTCCATTAAAGAGTCGTGATAACAAGAGATTACTTTTTTCTGTAAATCTGTGCTGGGTAGGTATAATCGTTCTTGGAAATACAATAAGTTGTCCTTTACTGCAAAGTCCTTTCCCTGCAGATGCCAATTCTGTATATCTGCTGGAGTTACAAGTTGCCTGACTTTATCCTTAACTTTCTCTATGGATTCTGTGGCGATTACACCCAGAATTCTTTGTTCGGGAATGATTGGTACAGGTTTAGGGTTGATCAAGTGTTCTTCCACTCCCATCCGAGAAAGGGCATCGGCTTTACCGTTCTTTGTACCTGGTCGATAGGTAATTATGAAGTCAAACTCAGCAAAGAATAATGCCCAACGGAGTTGTCTAGAGGATTGGGCTTTTGCGGTTTTCAAATATTGCAGGTTTCGGTGATCCGTAATCACAGTAACGGTGTGTCGGGCCCCCAGCAGATAATGCCGCCAAGCCTTAAAGGCAGACTTGATAGCCAGAAGTTCCTTGTCAGTAATCGTGTAATTGACTTCAGGAGGCGAGAATTTGCGGGACCAAAATGCCACGGGATGCAACTGATTGGTTACCGGGTCCTTTTGTGATAGAACTGCCCCCATGGCAAGGCTTGAAGCATCAGTTTCCACGATGTAGGGGAGTTCGGGGCGAGGGTGTTTTAAGATTGGTGCAGAGATAAATTTAGTCTTCAAATCCTGGAAAGCTTGTTCCGCCTCGGTAGACCATTCAAAACGTTTGTTTTTCTTTAACAAGGCAGTGATGGGCTGGACTATTCCAGAGAACTCGGGGATAAACCTGCGGTAAAAGTTAGCGAAGCCTAACATGCTTTTCTGACTTGGTCCAGGAGTTCAGGGATCAAAGGTAACGGATATCTATTCTTAACGGTGATCTGGTTCAGGGAGCGATAATCGATACAAGTTCTAAGGTATCCTTCCTTTTTTGGAACGAAGAACAAAGCTGAAGAAGCAGGGGACTTGGAAGGACGAATAAACCCATTTGCCAGGTATTGATCCAGGTATTGTCGAAGGTGAAGGTTCTCAGGCTCGGTGAGGGCATAAATTCTACTACAAGGAGGAGTAGATCCAGGTATCAGGTCTATCTGGCAGTCATACGACCTATGAGGAGGTAGAGAGTTAGCCTGATCCTTCCGGAAAACATCTTGGTATTCTAGGTATTCGGGAGGTAACTGGGGAGTCTCTGAAGAAATTGCGGCCAGTGCAACACCAGGTGGAGGGTGACAAGTAGAGACACATTCTGGAAACTGGACCGTTCTTGCTCGCCAATCGATCAGAGGATTGTGTTTCTCTAACCAAGGTATTCCTAGAATAATCTGAAACTGAGGGGCCTTGATCACATCGAACACGATCTTCTCATGGTGTCCATCTTGACTTACTAGCGTCACTTCTTGAGTGGTATGCGTTACTGGCCCGGAGGCTATCTCCGTACCATCCACCGTAGTAATGACGTCCTTTACAGCCTTGGGACAAAGAGTTAGATTCATCCTCAAAACCATTTCATGATCCACATAATTGCCGATGGCACCGCTGTCGACGTAAGCTTCAATTGCATGTAATCGATCGGGATTATCAGGGCTAATGAGGACCATAGGTATCACGAAATGCGAGGTCACGGAACTGGTTTTTACGCTCGGCAAGAGGACCTCTATTCTTGTCGGGCGAGGTCGTTTCCCTGCTCAGAGTTTGTAACTTTGGTAACTGCAGCTCCTACTGCCTTCTTGGCAGGTTTCACCGGACAGTCTCGAAGAAAGTGCCCTGAGATTCCGCAATATAGGCATAATTGCAACTGTTTCCTCCTTTCCCGCTCCCGTTGTGTTAGAGGACCTTTCAGACCCCCTATTTGCATGGATTCCCCGGAGTCTACTCCTTTGGAAGGAGTTGGCGGTTTGGAAAATACTCGAGCATCAAACTTGGAACGATCGGCCTTCCTGTTCTGCAGCCTGTGATCTATTTGAACGACCAAGTCTATGTAATCCGAACAGTCTTGTGGGGGATTCACTACTTGGGCTAAAACGTCTTTGAGCTCTCCACGTAGACCTCTATAAAACAGCGTAATCCTTTTGTCCTCAGGCCATTGAGTTTCCACTATTAGTCTATTGAAAGATGCAATATAAGCCAAAAGGTCTTGATTACCCTGTCGCAACGAAAGAAGCTCATTGTCCAAGGCCTGTCCCTGTGAATGTCTTGCGAACAGTTTTTCCATACTAAGCTGAAAGGCTTGAAAATCATGGAGAACCGGATCATTTTGATGAACTAGAGGGATCGACCAGTCTGCCGCATTGCCACTAAGGTACGAAAGTACAAAAGCTACTTTAGCTTGATCAGTTGGAAAGGCTGCTGGCCGGCATAAGAAGTGCAACCGGCACTGATTGATAAATACTGCAAACCTCTTTGGGTCACCAGAAAATCGCTCGGGCGGAGCCAGAGGTACATTCCCAGGTAGGTTGATCTGCACTGGATTCATAGAGGATGTTGAAGGAAGATTTGCCCCTGATGCGGGTAACGGGGTCTGTCCGGCTTGTGACTGTAGCACTTGTCTAGCAAGATTGTCTGTTCTCTCCTTGGAAATAATTAGTTCCCTTCTTAGAGCATTCGTTTCCTGACGAGTTGGATGCACTTCTGCCCTTAGTTCCCCAAGTAACCGGGCTAGGGGGTCAGTATCCGAGGTTTCCATAGCGCCTGGGCGAGAGTTTTGCGGTAGGCTTTGTGTTCTGTAACGCTCACCTGATTCTCGCAGAGGCGCCGGTCTTGACTGGGCGACTACCGTATCTTCAAAGGTGATGTGTAGCACCCGGTTGGCTCTTTGGGCTGGACCTCTGTGCACTGTATGCCTGACGTGTAGAGTAAGATGTCTTAGGTAAGTGAATGCCGAGCTCTCCATCTGCCTCGGGGCAGGGTGCTGTAGCCAATTTCTTCACTGGATAGATAGCGCAGACCTCTTGACTTCAGAGGACTGCTGTCCGTCGTTTACTGCACGAACGGTAAGTTTCGAGTCATTCAAATGTCTTTCTAAAGTCTTTAGTAATGATGTCTCTTGTTTTGCAGGGTTCCGGCGATGGCGGATGACGGGCTGAAGTGAGTTGAAGATGGAGCTCGTGTGATGAATAGAAGCGCCTTGAAGCACGTGAGTAAGCGCTTGTTGCCTGCTTCACGATGCGCTCTAACTGTCTTTTTATTTTGCAGGTACGAGTTCGGAGCGGCTGCAGGGTGCCGGAATACCCACTGGATTAGATGTGGAAAGGAGTAATGGCACGTGAGTATTAAAGTTCCCCAATGTCTTTAAACGCACCGTGTTTTGTCTTTCAGATGCGGATGCAGCGCCGAAGGCCTCCGGAGCGTGCGAAGAGTTGGTAAGCTTTTGTCTTTCAGATGCCGGAATGCAGTATGAAGACCTCCGGAGCGCACGAAGAGTAGGTAAGCCTTTGCCTTTCCGATGCCGGAATGCTAACCTGTTCTTTCTTGTCTTTATAGGTGTTGCTGAAGACTGGATTCAGCATGGTAAGCCTTTGCCTTTCAGATGCCGGAATGCTAACCTGTTCTTTCTTGTCTTTATAGGTGTTGCTGAAGACTGGATTCAGGATGGTAAGCCTTTTTCCTTAGGCCCTGGACTGGATGCAGAAGACACGATGAGCGTCCTGCTGCAGAGGGTGCAGAATAACGCAAAGCAAGATTCATCCACCGGGTGTGGTTTAAATAGCCTCCTGTAGTGCTTAGGTGTCTCCTTCCACAGCCACGCCTAAGTAAGAAAAGAGTTCCTGGTAAGAAAAGAGTTCCTGCCTTCCAGAAGAGTTCCAGTGTTCTAAATCTAGGGAGTGGCTCCAGCCCCACCCAACAGGAAAAGTAGTTCCAAACAGAAGAGGATCAGAGGCTCAACTGGCAGGCAAGTAAGCAGCATGGTCTGCTGCAGGTAAGTCCACCCAAGCATTATGAGCCCGGCGCTTCCAGCGCTGGGACTTGGCATATTTATGAGCCTGGTGCCACTGGCGCCAGGACTGGGTCCAAAAGGTCCCAATTGGGACTGGTTGGCACTCGGAACCTGGGTTATGGATCTGCTTCCTACGGAGTTGGGAAAACCCTGACCTTTTGGAAGCGGAGATCATGACAGTACCCCCCCTCAAGGCCCCTCCCAAACCGGGCTTCTCCGGGGGTTTTGGCTTGTCAGGAAATGTTCGGTGAAATCTTTTGATTAGGCGAGGAGCGTGGACATATTCAGCAGGTTCCCAGGATCTCTCTTGGGGGCCGTAGCCTTTCCAGTCAATTAGGTAGAATAGTTTAGATTTGGAGATCTTGGAGTCCAGAATGCTTTTGACTTCAAACTCGAGTTCTCCATCCACTAGGATAGGTTTTGGAGATTTGGTTAGTCGGGTTTGAGGTTGCACGGGTTTTAATAGAGAGACGTGGAAGACCGGATGTATCTTCATGTGCGGGGGCAAGTCCAACTTGACCGCTACTGGGTTTACTATGGTAGTGATGGAATAGGGACCAAGGTATCTTGGGTTGAATGTGCCTGGCCCTTTTAGAGATAGATATTTGGTGGATAACCAGACTTGATCCCCTACTTGATAGTGAGGGGCTTCCTTCCGATGTTGATCTGCTCCTTTCTTGTATTGTTCTTTAGCCCTTTGAAGGTGAGAAACAGCTTCCTTAAAGGCTTGGGTGATTGTAGAATGCAGGTAGTCTACTGCTGGTGTTTCAAGATCTTGGAGGGGATCCAACTCCGAGGTTCAAGGGTGACTGCCGTACAAAAGAAAAAACGGGGTTTTCCCAGTTCCCGAGTGGACAGAGTTATTGTAGGCATACTCGGCTATCCAAAGGATATCTTTCCAAGTTTTTTCAGTTTGTTGCAGCATGCAGCGTAAATACTGTTCCAGAGTTTGATTGGTCCTCTCGGTTTGTCCGTCGGTCTGAGGGTGGTGACTGGTCGATAGTCTCACATCAATTTGAGCCGACCGACAGCAACTTCGCCAAAAATGAGAAATAAATTGACTACCTCGATCCGAAATTAGAACCGAAGGAAAACCGTGCAGTCGGACGATGTTTTCGAGAAATTCTCGGGCCAGAGTTGCTGCTGTTGGCAAGCCTTTGAGCGGAATGAAATGCGCCATCTTGGAGAATAAGTCCACGATTACTAGAATCGTATTGTATCCGGAGCATGGAGGTAGATCGGTGATGAAGTCCATAGAAAGCGTATGCCAAGGGCGAGGTGGGATGTCAATAGGGCGTAAGAGGCCTGCTGGTCTTTCCTTTTGACTCTTGTTTTGGGCGCATACTCCACAGGACATTATAAAGTCTCTCATATCTTTTTTCCAAGACGGCCACCAGAAGTAGCGCTTGATCTTTTCTGAGGTCTTGGCTATACCGGGATGACCTTCCATTAAAGAGTCGTGATAACAAGAGATTACTTTTTTCTGTAAATCTGTGCTGGGTAGGTATAATCGTTCTTGGAAATACAATAAGTTGTCCTTTACTGCAAAGTCCTTTCCCTGCAGATGCCAATTCTGTATATCTGCTGGAGTTACAAGTTGCCTGACTTTATCCTTGACTTTCTCTATGGATTCTGTGGCGATTACACCCAGAATTCTTTGTTCGGGAATGATTGGTACAGGTTTAGGGTTGATCAAGTGTTCTTCCACTCCCATCCGAGAAAGGGCATCGGCTTTACCGTTCTTTGTACCTGGTCGATAGGTAATTATGAAGTCAAACTCAGCAAAGAATAATGCCCAACGGAGTTGTCTAGAGGATTGGGCTTTTGCGGTTTTCAAATATTGCAGGTTTCGGTGATCCGTAATCACAGTAACGGTGTGTCGGGCCCCCAGCAGATAATGCCTCCAA
This sequence comes from Ambystoma mexicanum, assembly GCF_040938575.1. NCBI lineage: Eukaryota > Metazoa > Chordata > Amphibia > Caudata > Ambystomatidae > Ambystoma > Ambystoma mexicanum. The sequence goes on from NC_090935.1 coordinate 845,933,958, forward strand.
GCCTTAAAGGCAGACTTGATAGCCAGAAGTTCCTTGTCAGTAATCGTGTAATTGACTTCAGGAGGCGAGAATTTGCGGGACCAAAATGCCACGGGATGCAACTGATTGGTTACCGGGTCCTTTTGTGATAGAACTGCCCCCATGGCAAGGCTTGAAGCATCAGTTTCCACGATGTAGGGGAGTTCGGGGCGAGGGTGTTTTAAGATTGGTGCAGAGATAAATTTAGTCTTCAAATCCTGGAAAGCTTGTTCCGCCTCGGTAGACCATTCAAAACGTTTGTTTTTCTTTAACAAGGCAGTGATGGGCTGGACTATTCGAGAGAACTCGGGGATAAACCTGCGGTAAAAGTTAGCGAAGCCTAACATGCTTTTCTGACTTGGTCCAGGAGTTCAGGGATCAAAGGTAACGGATATCTATTCTTAACGGTGATCTGGTTCAGGGAGCGATAATCGATACAAGTTCTAAGGTCTCCTTCCTTTTTTGGAACGAAGAACAAAGCTGAAGAAGCAGGGGACTTGGAAGGACGAATAAACCCATTTGCCAGGTATTGATCCAGGTATTGTCGAAGGTGAAGGTTCTCAGGCTCGGTGAGGGCATAAATTCTACTACAAGGAGGAGTAGATCCAGGTATCAGGTCTATCTGGCAGTCATACGACCTATGAGGAGGTAGAGAGTTAGCCTGATCCTTCCGGAAAACATCTTGGTATTCTAGGTATTCGGGAGGTAACTGGGGAGTCTCTGAAGAAATTGCGGCCAGTGCAACACCAGGTGGAGGGTGACAAGTCGAGACACATTCTGGAAACTGGACCGTTCTTGCTCGCCAATCGATCAGAGGATTGTGTTTCTCTAACCAAGGTATTCCTAGAATAATCTGAAACTGAGGGGCCTTGATCACATCGAACACGATCTTCTCATGGTGTCCATCTTGACTTACTAGCGTCACTTCTTGAGTGGTATGCGTTACTGGCCCGGAGGCTATCTCCGTACCATCCAACGTAGTAATGACGTCCTTTACAGCCTTGGGACAAAGAGTTAGATTCATCCTCAAAACCATTTCATGATCCACATAATTGCCGATGGCACCGCTGTCGACGTAAGCTTCAATTGCATGTAATCTATCGGGATTATCAGGGCTAATGAGGACCATAGGTATCACGAAATGCGAGGTCACGGAACTGGTTTTTACGCTCGGCAAGAGGACCTCTATTCTTGTCGGGCGAGGTCGTTTCCCTGCTCAGAGTTTGTAACTTTGGTAACTGCAGCTCCTACTGCCTTCTTGGCAGGTTTCACCGGACAGTCTCGAAGAAAGTGCCCTGAGATTCCGCAATATAGGCATAATTGCAACTGTTTCCTCCTTTCCCGCTCCCGTTGTGTTAGAGGACCTTTCAGACCCCCTATTTGCATGGATTCCCCGGAGTCTACTCCTTTGGAAGGAGTTGGCGGTTTGGAAAATACTCGAGCATCAAACTTGGAACGATCGGCCTTCCTGTTCTGCAGCCTGTGATCTATTTGAACGACCAAGTCTATGTAATCCGAACAGTCTTGTGGGGGATTCACTACTTGGGCTAAAACGTCTTTGAGCTCTCCACGTAGACCTCTATAAAACAGCGTAATCCTTTTGTCCTCAGGCCATTGAGTTTCCACTATTAGTCTATTGAAAGATGCAATATAAGCCAAAAGGTCTTGATTACCCTGTCGCAACGAAAGAAGCTCATTGTCCAAGGCCTGTCCCTGTGAATGTCTTGCGAACAGTTTTTCCATACTAAGCTGAAAGGCTTGAAAATCATGGAGAACCGGATCATTTTGATGAACTAGAGGGATCGACCAGTCTGCCGCATTGCCACTAAGGTACGAAAGTACAAAAGCTACTTTAGCTTGATCAGTTGGAAAGGCTGCTGGCCGGCATAAGAAGTGCAACCGGCACTGATTGATAAATACTGCAAACCTCTTTGGGTCACCAGAAAATCGCTCGGGCGGAGCCAGAGGTACATTCCCAGGTAGGTTGATCTGCACTGGATTCATAGAGGATGTTGAAGGAAGATTTGCCCCTGATGCGGGTAACGGGGTCTGTCCGGCTTGTGACTGTAGCACTTGTCTAGCAAGATTGTCTGTTCTCTCCTTGGAAATAATTAGTTCCCTTCTTAGAGCATTCGTTTCCTGACGAGTTGCATGCACTTCTGCCCTTAGTTCCCCAAGTAACCGGGCTAGGGGGTCAGTATCCGAGGTTTCCATAGCGCCTGGGCGAGAGTTTTGCGGTAGGCTTTGCGTTCTGTAACGCTCACCTGATTCTCGCAGAGGCGCCGGTCTTGACTGGGCGACTACCGTATCTTCAAAGGTGATGTGTAGCACCCGGTTGGCTCTTTGGGCTGGACCTCTGTGCACTGTATGCCTGACGTGTAGAGTAAGATGTCTTAGGTAAGTGAATGCCGAGCTCTCCATCTGCTTCGGGGCAGGGTGCTGTAGCCAATTTCTTCACTGGATAGGTAGCGCAGGCCTCTTGACTTCAGAGGACTGCTGTCCGTCGTTTACTGCACGAACGGTAAGTTTCGAGTCATTCAAATGTCTTTTTAAAGTCTTTAGTAATGATGTCTCTTGTTTTGCAGGGTTCCGGCGATGGCGGATGACGGGCTGAAGTGAGTTGAAGATGGAGCTCGTGTGATGAATAGAAGCGCCTTGAAGCACGTGAGTAAGCGCTTGTTGCCTGCTTCACAATGCGCTCTAACTGTCTTTTTATTTTGCAGGTACGAGTTCGGAGCGGCTGCAGGGTGCCGGAATACCCACTGGATTAGATGTGGAAAGGAGTAATGGCACGTGAGTATTCAAGTTCCCCAATGTCTTTAAACGCACCTTGTTTTGTCTTTCAGATGCGGATGCAGCGCCGAAGGCCTCCGGAGCGTGCGAAGAGTTGGTAAGCTTTTGTCTTTCAGATGCCGGAATGCAGTATGAAGACCTCCGGAGCGCACGAAGAGTAGGTAAGCCTTTGCCTTTCCGATGCCGGAATGCTAACCTGTTCTTTCTTGTCTTTATAGGTGTTGCTGAAGACTGGATTCAGCATGGTAAGCCTTTGCCTTTCAGATGCCGGAATGCTAACCTGTTCTTTCTTGTCTTTATAGGTGTTGCTGAAGACTGGATTCAGGATGGTAAGCCTTTTTCCTTAGGCCCTGGACTGGATGCAGAAGACATGATGAGCGTCCTGCTGCAGAGGGTGCAGAATAACGCAAAGCAAGATTCATCCACCGGGTGTGGTTTAAATAGCCTCCTGTAGTGCTTAGGTGTCTCCTTCCACAGCCACGCCTAAGTAAGAAAAGAGTTCCTGGTAAGAAAAGAGTTCCTGCCTTCCAGAAGAGTTCCAGTGTTCTAAATCTAGGGAGTGGCTCCAGCCCCACCCAACAGGAAAAGTAGTTCCAAACAGAAGAGGATCAGAGGCTCAACTGGCAGGCAAGTAAGCAGCATGGTCTGCTGCAGGTAAGTCCACCCAAGCATTATGAGCCCGGCGCTTCCAGCGCTGGGACTTGGCATATTTATGAGCCTGGTGCCACTGGCGCCAGGACTGGGTCCAAAAGGTCCCAATTGGGACTGGTTGGCACTCGGAACCTGGGTTATTGATCTGCTTCCTACGGAGTTGGGAAAACCCTGACCTTTTGGAAGCGGAGATCATGACAATGGGTGGGGGCCTGGTGGAGGCTGCCCCTGCACTGCTGGGGGGTGGGGGTGGTGGGAGACATGTGTGGGGGCCTGGTGGTGGGTGCCAGTGCACTGCTGGGGGGTGGGGGTGGTGGGAGACATGGTTGGGGGCCTGGTGGAGGCTGCCCCTGGTGACTGGGGGGTGGGGGTGCTGGGAGACATGGGTGGGTGCCTGGTGGAGGCTGCCCCTGGTGGCTGGGGGGTGGGGGTGGTGTGAGACATGGGTGCAGGCCTGGTGGAGGCTGCCCCTGTACTGCTGGGGGGTGGGGGTGGTGGGAGACATGGGTGGGGGCCTGGTGGAGGCTGCCCCTGGTGACTGGGGGGGGGTGGGGGTGGTGGGAGACATGGGTGGGGGCCTGGTGGAGGCTGCCCCTGGTGACTGGGGGGGGTGGGGGTGGTGGGAGACATGGGTGGGGCCTGGTGGAGGCTGCCCATGGTGGCTGGGGGGTGGGGGTGCTGGGAGACATGGGTGGGGGCCTGGTGGTGGGTGCCCCACAGTGCTGGGGGGTGGGGGTGGTGGGCAACATGAGTTGCACATGATGGGGGCGGGCCTGATGGCAGGTGCCCCACAGTGCTGGGGGCTGGGGGTGGTGGGGAATATGAGTTGGACATGGGTGGGGGCCTGCTGGCAGGTGCCCCACAGTGCTGGGGGGTGGGGGTGGTGTGGGACATGAGTTGGACATGGCTGGGGGCCTGCTGGCAGGTGCCCCACAGTTCTGGGGGTGGGGGTGGTGTGGGACATGAGTTGGACCTGGGTGGGGGCCTGCTGGCAGGTGCCCCACAGTGCTGGGGGGTGGGGGTGGTGTGGGACATGAGTTGGACATGGGTGGGGGCCTGCTGGCAGGTGCCCCTCAGTACTGGGGGGAGGGGGTGGTGGGGAACATGAGTTGCACATGGGTGGGGGCCTGCTGGCAGGTGCCCCACAGTGCTGGGGGGTGGGGGTGGTGGGGAACATGAGTTGGACATGGGTGGGGGCCTGCTGGCAGGTGCCCCACAGTGCTGGGGGGTGGGGGTGGTGTGGGACATGGGTTGGACATGGCTGGGGGCCTGCTGGCAGGTGCCCCACAGTGCTGGGGGGTGGGGGTGGTGTGGGACATGAGTTGGACATGGGTGGGGGCCTGCTGGCAGGTACCCACAGTGCTGGGGGGTGGAGGTGGTGTGGGACATGAGTTGGACATGGCTGGGGGCCTGCTGGCAGGTGCCCCACAGTGCTGGGGGGTGGGGGTGGTGTGGGACATGAGTTGGACATGGGTGGGGGCCTGCTGGCAGGTGCCCCACGGTGCTGGGGGGTGGGGGTGGTGGGGAACATGAGTTGGACATGGGTGGGGGCCTGCTGGCAGGTGCCCCACAGTGCTGGGGGTGCAGGGAGACATGCGTTGGTGGGCAGTAGTGCAAGTTGACATGTGGGTTGGCTGGTGGGCATGGCCATGGTGGATGGGGTGCCTGCAGGACATGTGCTGGGTAGGCCCCTGTGGTGTGAGCCACCTGCAGGGGCCGTGGAGGGTGTAGAGGGAACACCTGGGAGGACCCACACGTGCAATTCATGCGCACCCCTGTAATACACGTACCCTGATGAGATCGCGTGTGGAACTTCCCGCGCACCCCTGGAATACACGTACCCCGCTCAATCGCGTGTGTAACTTCCCGCGCACCCCCGAAATTCACGTACCCCGCTCAATCGCGTGTGTAACTTCCCGCGCGCCCCCGAAATACACGTACCCTGCTCAATCGCGTGTGTAACTTCCCGCGCGCACCCGAAATACACGTACCCCGCTCAATCGTGTGTGTAACTTCCCGCGCGCCCCTGAAATACACGTACCCCGCTCAATCGCGTGTGTAACTTCCCGTGCGCCCCCAAAATACACGTACCCTGCTCAATCACGTGTGTAACTTCCCGCGCGCCCCCGAAATACACGTACCCCGCTCAATCGCGTGTGTGACTTCCCACGCACCCCTGAAATACACGTACCCCGCTCAATCGCGTGTGTGACTTCCCGCGCACCCCCGAAATACACGTACCCCGCTCAATCGCGTGTGTAACTTCATGCGTGCCCCCGAAATACACGTACCCCGCACAATCGCGTGTGTCACTTCCCGCGCGCCCCCGAAATACACGTACCCCGCTCGCACAGGCCCAATTGCTGTATGTTGCCACTTTTGTGATGCGCTGGGACTCTACCGCCTGCCTTCGTGTGGCGGACGTGTTTCAGCTTGTGCGTGTCTTTGGCTGTGCGTGGCTTTGCCCTATTCGATTCCATGAATACGTGTGGGCGTTCCATCTGCTTCCCTGCAGTACATCCCTAGTTACGCCCTTATTTTCGCGCGTTGTTCCCCATTCCGCGCGTTACGCCCCGTGTCCCGCCCACTTTCTGGTGTATGCGCCGAGGTTGTGCGCTTTCACTGTGCGCGTCACGCACGCCTTTCGGGATGTTGCAGTGACTTGTGCGCCATACATGGGTTTGGCGCACATCCCGAGGAGTACACGCGCAGGGACTTCCATGAATCGCACACGTGTGCGTGCGCCTGTTTTTTTCCGCTTGCGCCTGCTTGCGCCTGCTTGCGCGAAGATTTTCAGCGCACGTTTGTTCCATGAATCGGCCCCTTAATAAGTAGACCTCAATCTTGTGTCATCAATATGTTGATCTACGCTCTCTTTCAAGTCATTCTTGTTTACCTTCAAGGGCCATGAGGTCATCTTCAATACCTTTAGAAGTTAGGACATCCGTGACAATGCTCCTTTCTTTAAAAAAGATTGAACAATTTTATTTATTTATTTGCATTTTTAAAGTGCTCACAGAGCCCGGGGGAATCGAGGCGCTGTTACAGAATTATTATATTTTTTGTTGTTGTCTTAGTTGCATATTTATAACGCGCTTAAATACCCAGAGAATTTTTAAGCACAGACCCAGGGATCGAGCCTGTGTTGCTTTGTGGCATTTTGCTTCCAAGGCGAGCACACTGGCACTGAGCTATCCTTCCGGGACAATATTGCCAGTTGTGTGCTTTTGAAGTTGGGCTGATCAAATCAAAACCTGTTGTGTTTTTGACAAGGAGAATATTTTCAAGTTTACTCTGTTCCTATAATGTAATCTTATGGCCAACACACTTTCAGACTAGCCACAATTGCCAGTGAGGACCAAATAAACAGTGCTCAATTTTGATTTGGAACAACTGTAAATATTTGATGGGTGAAGCAAGAACCTCATTGGTCACAAAGGGAACGTGTGTCCATATTTCTTCCTTTCAGAAGTACAGTTGCTCACAAGTCTTTGAATATGGAGCCATTGTGTAGAAAGGTGTGCTTTCTTGCTGTACCCCTAGAGGAGGGACCATGCATAGGACATGTGAGGAGTAGGACATTATTTAGGATATGGACGGAGTCTGAGAGGTTAATTATGTTAATCTTGCCACTTTGTAGGTAATTTCATCTGTGACGGCCTCTTTCTTCATTTGAACTAAACAAAGTGCCAATTTTTATGTTAGATCTATTTAAAATCCTGTGGAACTATAATTACAAGATATCTAAGTCATTGTCTATTTAACTCATTTTCAAAGGTCCTAATACTTTCTGAATGTTTAAGTGATGATGGGAGTGTCCAATAATTTCCAGCAGTTTACTCTAAGACATCATTCTCTTTCAAAAGCTAAAATGAACATTTACAAGCAGTGCACATTGACTGCTTAGAGTACACCATATGCATAGATAGACACACCGTTTTCAATCTCTCCTATGCCACTCTGCAATACTTATCCTTTCATTTGTCCTTATTGTAACCAGTAAGAGTTCAAGAGGAATGTTGAATAATAAGGGATAAAGTGACAACCTTTTCCATGTACTCTTTAAAGAGCCAGTTGTCCACCGAAGTCGCAAGAGTTAGCATATGCAATCGGTACCCTGAATACAGTGAACTGACTTTTATTAATATGCTTTCTCCCAGCTTCCAGCTTTAGAGCAAGGCATGCACAAATTCCTTTCTATGTTTTCAAAGCCTTCTGGTCATCAAGCGTAAACCAATGCATGAGGAGTTCTCATATATAATGTAGACCTGCCTGATTTTAATAAATCAGTATCCTTCAATAATCATTTTTTGAACAGGGAGACATTCCTAAGATATATTTCTAATTCACTGTAGAATGCAGTCTACAGACTCATACCTTAATGAGAATCATAAAATCAATCTGTTGAGATACATATAATTCCAATGAGTGTTCTGACTTTATGATATATCAAAATGATTGTTGACAATGTCCATTGATGGACAAACCTGCAGGCCTAAGTTGTACTATTATGCTTATCATGCAAAGCAGTGCTCAATTCATCTGTAAATACCTCTAGAATTCAGTTGACTAACCAATTAGATTATGGCATCCTGTGAATATTGCTCTAAATGCTCTGCAAATTTCTTCTTATCTTGGTAACTTGGCTCACCACATTCTTTCCTGGACACCAATATATGTAGTCAGCTTCATCCTAAAATGTGTATGGCATGAAATGATTTCTGGTCATGGTGTTGCTTGTTACGCCTAAGTGTTTACAGTTTATTTTGTGGTATGGCAAAGAAATGGGTATTCTTCATTACTGCTCCAATGAAACAGTCATATTTTGTCAAATATATTCAGTATGAGGCAGAGGATGACGAAAATATGAATCAAATGGCAATTGTCCTGCCTGAAGCTGATGTGAATATATCATTAGCACACACAACATTGGTTTCATGGCTCTGACAAAAAGCATCTAGATTTTTAAGACTTTTCCTGAATGGAAAGAGGATTTCATCTTCATCAGTGGGGTTAATAAACAAACATAATGTCTTTTCTAATAGACAATTGAGAATATTGACACTGTGAGTATTGCACATGCTCTGCTTCGTCCTCATTGTACAGAAAGGACAGAAATTCATGTTCTCACTTATTAATTTTCTCTCAGTCAGTACGCTCCTAACCGGCCATAGATTCAATCTTAGGCACAAGATTATGAGCATGGTTACCACCAATGTCGTAATGAGGCCCATTGAATATAGCCTCCTGCTTGCCACTGCTGTACAAACAATTATGTTTTCCAATACCCTTCAATATGACAAGCAAAGGCATCTCGTTTTAGGTCATGCAAGGTAATCACTATGATTCTCTTGTGCCAGGTACTCTTACAAAGTGCCCAGTTGCAGTTACCGTATGTAATCTCTTGCATTCCAAGTAATCTAGATCTGTTATACTCAATTAATAAGAATGTTGGCTGGCCAAAAAAATGACCTACTCAGATACAAACACTTCATGTAATCTTCTCCTACCTCAAAAGAGTTCTGAGACTTTTCACCTCAATATTTGGACTGCCCACAAAAGATAACATTGTCAGTTACAAACACATAATGTAATCTCTCCCTCTCTCCTAATAATTCCAAGAGATTACTCAAGCAACACATATGTGGAATGCTATAAAGGGGTGAAGGTAATAAATAAATAAGTCTATCCATTGTGGTCTTTGGCTGCGGCATCGATCACATTTCTCTGTTGGTGTTTGTGGCCCTTTTGTAGTTGTTTCTTATCAATATTCATGGGTAATCTGTCTTGCAACCTGCTCTTAAATTGGTCAGCAGTTGTGGCTGCAGAAACAGAGGTGCTCAGTGGTACTATACCCCCAGCCTAGACATGTGGAAGAGGGTTGATGAAATGATTCCCCAATAAGTAAGTACGCATATGAGATGATGTAGATCAGTAAAGGCATTCATGTGGCTAGCAGATACATTCAGAGATCTGTTTTGGGGTCCCATTATAGATCAGAAGCACACGTCGGGCTGAGTGTCGGACATCTTGCAATGAATGAGCCAGGAAGTGTTTTGAACCCCAACTGTAGCTAGTGGCAAGAAGTGGCAAATAGAAAAAGGAAGTAGAGGGTCCACAGGTAGAATCCTCCCGTCCTGTCAGCAATAAAGGTTGGGGTAGGCGTGGGGTGCTACAGTTTGTGCGGTAACATGGTATGGAAGCTACAAGGGGCAGAGACTTCAATTCCCATCAGCCTCTGAGCACATGGTAGTCCTTTCATTCCACACGCTATGCCAGCTGAAATCAATCTGGAAGGGCTTATCAGCCGGCAATGGTGCAAGACAGGTGCAGCTTATTTTGTGTTCGAGGAGGTCGTAGGAGGTTTCACGGGCGAGGTCCCAACATGACAGCATGATGAACTTCAGACCGGAGGGGCACGCAGGTTGGAGGGAGAAACGCTGCCGGGCTGTTTTCATTTGTGCTGTGCCTTCTTCGTCCGGGTAGTCCCAAGGGGCTACCGGACTAAAGCTATGTACTAACTGGGAACGGGCATGACACTGTGATTTATTGTTTAAGAAGATTTCCAGTGAAAGTGTTTGGGAAGCAATTTCCACTCCATTTATGAAGCAGGGCTTTGTATGGAGTTACACGTGTTAAGATGAAAACGTTTTGAACCTTGGTGAAATTCCAATCCTTTGTTGAAAACGTGCATGAACATGGCATGGGGAAAGTTAAGCAATCCTGAGCTCAGAAAATATGCACCTAGGAAACACGTGTCATGTTTTGGGACCATAGTAGTAGTGCTATAAATCAGGGCTGTCTACAGAGTGCTGCTTGCCCAAAGGGCCATGTGTCTGTCTTTTCATGCAGGGATAGTGTCCCATTTGTTTGTCTCATTGGGCTTGTAAGCTTATTGCTCTCTATGTGTTCATGTTAGGTGGTGCATGTATTAAGATGTACCTAACTAGGTAGAATCAGGGGGGGTAGGTTTATGGGACATGCATGTGTGCGAGGAAGCAAGCAAGCAAGCAAGGATTAGTGTGACAGGATTGTATAATCTCTTGCGCATTCAGCTTATGTTTTACCCTGTGCTTCCCCCATTCCTATCCAAACTAGGTGTTTCTTTACCTCTTTTAACGGTGTTCCTACTTCCCCATCCTATCCACAACCTCTCCCTAATCCCTTTCCCCCCATTGGCTGCCACGTGCTGTCCTGTATATATCTCTATCAGGTACCTGTGCCAACCACGGTGGGAAGGGTCGATTCATTCGGCTTCTGTGGTTCGGGAGAGAGTGTCGAACTCTCTTCCCCTACAAGGTGTGATTGTTACATAATAAGCCATATGCTGCCCGCATATCGGGATACTCACAACCACCCAAGTCAAATGGATCTGACTCCCCCGTCTTTAGCCAATGTGCTAAAGGCTCTTCAAGAGATTCAGGTAGAATTGGCTCATGCCCGACAAGAATCTACCACGTTAAAAGCACAAATTCAGAATCTAGTAGCTCAAGGTACTCCGTTAGAGGGGACTAGTGCAAAAACAGCTATGGGAGCTTCTACCAGTCTAATTCCCACCGTAATTGTTCAACCTCCCAGTAGTGTACCGTTGGCAGCTCCCGAACAGTTCTTGGGGGATCCCCGGAAATATATGATGTTTCTCACTCAATGTCGACTCCATTTTCTATGTGAACCTACAGCGTTTGAGACGATTCAGGCGAGAACAGCATTTGTTATCTCCTATTTGACAGGAGATGCGGCAGCCTGTGCTATGCCACTGGTTCAAAAAGATGACCCCTTGTTATACAATTGGGATGGTTTTCTGGCCGAGTTTGGCATACTGTTTGATAGGCGAAAAGTGTCACTGGCACAAGATAAAGAATTATTAGGATTACAACAGGGTAGCCTATGTGACATAGTTCAATAGGTTGGTTATTGAGACAGATCAGATAGTGGCAAAACAAACAGTGCGCTTTTATCAGGGGCTACAGGAGGAGCTGAAAGATGCCATCACCCAGGCAGAGCCGCAACCAGGTAACTGTACGGCCATGATAGATCTAGGCTTAAGATTAGATCATTGAATGAGTGAGAGGAAAGGAGACAAGAAGAGACTGGACCCAGTACCATTTGTAAGATTAAACAGGAGTCAGGTGGCAGGGTTGGTGAGGTTGAACCAATGCAGATTGGGAGTGTAAGAGGGCCATTGTCTGCGGCAGAAAAAGAGAAATGTAAGAGCAACAACTTGTGTCTATATTGCGGGCACTCGGGTCATTTTATTCACACATGTCCTAACACTCCTCAAAAGACTGTAGAGGGAGAGAGGAGTAAGAAGGAAGCGGGAAAAGACATGGGCCGGCTTTAGAGGGAACTGAGGTGACCAGTCCAAAAGAAGCAAGGTTCCCGAAATGGGTGGCAAATACGTTGGGGAATAAGACCTTGCATTTGTACATTTTGGTGACGCCATGTTTTGCTATGAGAAAGTAGGTGGTACTAGCCATGGTGGATTCAGGGGCCACGGGCAATTTCATTGATATTATCATGGCAGACCAGTTGGGATTGCACATGATATGTGACTCAAGTCATAGTGTGGAGATTACCTTTGATTTGATAGCAGCACTTCAATTTGGTTTGATTTTGGGTAGCCCTTGGTTGGTAGAGCATAATCCAAGGATTGATTGGGAAAAACAGACAGTTTGGTTTGATGAGCAGAGGTGTCAGTCACACATGGTGCCAGAACTGGGCCCCACAGTTTCTTTGCTGGACCAGGGGCATGTAGGTCAGGTGGTGGGAGCAATAGGATCAGGGATTCTGCCACAGTACATGGATTTTGGTAAAGTATTTGATAAGGGTGGGGCGGAAAGGTTACCTCCACACCGACCCTATGATTGCATAATTCAATTGGAGGCTTGGGCCAAGTTGCCCTGCAGTCGAATCTACGCACTCATGGAAAAAGAAAATGAATATTTGAGGGAGTATTTGGATGACATGCTGGAAAAAGGTTTAATTAGGCATTCCACATCTTCTGTATCTTCACCTTTATTTTTTGTTCCTAAGCACAAAGGGGCCTTATGGACATGTATTAATTATCGGGCATTAACAAGGTAACAGTAAAAAATAGATTCCCATTGCCGTTAATTTCAGTTTTGTTAGATCAGGTGAAATCAGCACAGATCTATACTAAGTTGGACCTGAGGGGAACATACCATCTTATAAGAGTACAAGAGGGGGATGAGTGGAAATCTGCTTTTTGGACTAAGTTTGGTTTATTTGAGTATCTGGTCATGCCTTTTGGATTATGTAATTTGCCAGCAGTTTTTTTATGCAAGCGGTTTTGAGAGAATTCATTGATGATTTTGTGATTGTCTATATAGACAACATTTTGATGTATTCAGCATCTCAGTAGCAACAAGTAAAATATGTAGGAGCGGTGCTACTACAGTCACAGGAGTACCATATGTATGTGAAATTGGAGAAGTTTGCTTTCCACGCTGCTCAGGTTGAACTTTTAGGATTTATACTGACTCCTGCAGGCATTATAACGGACCCAAAAAAGGTGCAGGCAGTAACAGAGTGGACTTCTCCTCAGTGCATAATGGATATACAATCCTTTTCAGGATTTGTTAACTTCTAAAGGTGTTTCATTAGCAATTTCTCAAAAATAGTAACACCTATCACCCAGTTACTCAGAAAAGCAGTGAGATTCACGTGGAGTAAAGAAGCAGAGAGAACCTTTCAGGAATTAAAGGGTGCATTTACTACCGCCCCAGTGTTGAAACATCCAGACACGGCAAGAGCATTCCAAGTAGAGACAGGCACTAGCAATGTAGCGATAGGGGCCATATTATTGCAGAAGGATGAGGAAGGAGCATGGCATCCAATAGCATTCTACTCCAGGAAATTATCTAGTTGTGAGCAGAATCATTCTATTGCTGATAAATAATTGTTGGCCATTCGAGCTGCATTTATGAAATGGAGATATTATCTACTGGGAGCCAGACATCAGGTGGTGGTAACTGATCACAAAAATCTGCAATATTTTAAGACTGCTCAAACCCTTAGTTTCTGGCAACTCCGCTGGTCTCAGTACTTTATTGAATTTGACTTTGTGATCACATTCAGGCCTGGGAGCAAGAATGGAAAAGCAGATGCATTAACCAGACAACAGAATCTAGACAATATAGCAGGTGAAGTGAAGGCAATAATTCCTGCAGAAAAGATGATTGGTACTATTACTAAGAAATTAGTGGATCAGATAATAAAGGGTCTGCGACCACCACAAATGTGAAAATGGCGAGACAGTCATCCAGCAAGAACAGTGCGGGAGGGGCTGCCTTATCATAATGGACGATTGTATTTACCTACTAAAGAGTTTCAGGATAAAGCATTGTATTGGTGCAATAACTCTCCACTAGGCAAAGGGAAGATGCAAACAATGTTTGAAAAGTACTTTTGGTGGCCTGAATTAAGAATGGATGTGGGGATATATTTGTCCAATTGTGAAAACTGTGTATGCAACAAGGCGGGTCATGTAAAAAAGTGGGGTTTGTTACAACCTTTACCTACTCCTGAGAAATCATGGATGCATATTTCCATGGATTTCATTACAGATCTTCCGCCCGACCATCTGTTCGATACCATCTGGGTGGTGGTGGATTATCTGTCTAAGAAAGCCCATTTTCATTCCATGTGTGTGGATACCAGGGGCAGGCAAATTAGCAGAGTTATTTCTTCAACATGTGATGAGGTTGCATGGTCTTCCAAAGAGTATTGTATCAGATAGAGGACCTCAATTTACTTCAAGATTCTGGCGTGCTTTCTGTAAGATTTCGGGAATCAACTGTGCTTTATCCACAAGTTATCATCTGCAAACAGATGGCCAGATGGAAAGGGTGAATCAGACACTTGAGCAATATTTAAGGTGTTATCTAGGAGATGGTATGGAATCTTGGGTGCAAGCATTATGGATGGCCGAATGTATGTATAATAACACCAAACATGCCTCTTTATGCATGGCACCCAACAAATGTTTATATGGCTACGAACAGAACATGATACCGGAACATTTACCGGAAATGTAACACATTCCTGTGTTACAAGAGCGTAAACAGTTGCTTCTTAGGATCAGACAGAAAGCATGCAATTTGGAGCAAGCCAAGAAGGCATATAAGATACAGGTGTGACAAGCAACGGCAGGAGGGGGCCTAAGTATCAAGTAGGAGACAGGGTGTGGTTGTCAACAAAGAATCTATCTTTGGTGGGGTCTCGTAAATTCATCAAAAACAAAGAGGTGATGGCTGGAAGGTATAGACTGAATCTTGACCACTGGCATTGCTCGGGACCCATGTCTGGGCATACCCTTCCCACTCGGGGTGACAATAGCAAAACAAAAGAGTTGATGGCTGGAAGGTTTAGAATAAATCTTGACCTCTGGCATTGCTCTGGGCAACCCTCCAGACCATCGTTCTTCGCCTGCCAAGCCATTACAGAAGGGGAAAGACCATATGCAAATCAGGTTTGGTCCCATCCCCAAAGGGGTAGTCCAGGCTGAACTGCTAGGTCACATCCCTTTTGCACGAGACCACAAGCATCCCCAGACATGTTTCAGCCTTGTTGGGCGTCATCAGTGAGGAGTAGCTTGGGTCTCTAGGCCCAGCAGGCAAGGGACCCACGTCTGGGCATACCCTTCCCACTCGGGGTGACAATAGCAAAATAAAAGAGTTGATGGCTGGAAGGTTTAGAATAAATCTTGACTTCTGGCATTGCTCTGGGCAACCCTCCAGACCATCGTTCTTCGCCTGCCAAGCCATTACAAAAGGGGAAAGACCATATGCAAATCAGGCTTGGTCCCACCCCCAAAGGGGTAGTCCAGCCCGAACTGCTAGGTCACATCCCTTTTGCACGAAACCACAAGCATCCCCAGACATGTTTCAGCCTTGTTGGGCATTATCAGTGAGGAATAGCTTGGGTCTCTAGGCCCAGCAGGCAAGGGACCCACGTCTGGGCATACCCTTCCCACTCGGGGTGACAATAGCAAAACAAAAGAGTTGATGGCTGGAAGGTTTAGACTGAATCCTGACCACTGGCATTGCACGGGGCAACCCTCCAGACCATCGTTCTTCACCTGCCAAGCCATTACAGAAGGGGAAAGACCATATGCAAATCAGGCTTGGCCCCACCCCAAAAGGGGAAGTCCAGCCTGAACCGCTAGGTCACATCCCTTCTGCACGAGACCACAAGCATCCCCAAACATGTTTCACCCTTGTTGGGGCTCATCAGTGAGGAGTAGCTTTGGTCTCTAGGCCCAGCAGGCACGGGACCCACGTCTGGGCATACCCGTCCCACTCGGGATGACAAAGCAAAAACAAAGAGGTGATGGCTGGAAGGTTTAGACTGAATGTTGACCACTGGCATTGCTCGGGGCAACCCTCCAGACCATCGTTCTTCACCTGCCAAGCCATTACAGAAGGGGAAAGACCATATGCAAATCAGGCTTGGCCCCACCCCAAAAGGGGAAGTCCAGCCCGAACTGCTAGGTCACATCCCTTCTGCACGAGACCAGAAGCATCCCCAAACATGTTTCACCCTTGTTGGGGCTCATCAGTGAGGAGTAGCTTTGGTCTCTAGGACCAGCAGGCACGGGACCCACGTCTGGGCATACCCGTCCCACTCGGGGTGACAAAGCAAAAACAAAGAGGTGATGGCTGGAAGGTTTAGACTGAATCTTGACCACTGGCATTGCTCGGGACAACCCTCCAGACCATCGTTCTTCGCCTGCCAAGCCATTACAGAAGGGGAAAGACCATATGCAAATCAGGCTTGGCCCCACCCCAAAAGGGGAAGTCCAGCCCGAAATGCTAGGTCATATCCCTTCTGCACGAGACCACAAGCATCCCCAAACATGTTTCACCCTTGTTGGGGCTCATCAGTGAGAAGTAGCTTTGGTCTCTAGACCCAGCAGGCACGGGACCCACTTCTGGGCATACCCGTCCCACTCGGGGTGACAAAGCAAAAACAAAGAGCTGATGGCTGGAAGGTTTAGACTGAATCTTGACCACTGGCATTGTTTGGGGCAACCCTCCAGACCATCGTTCTTCGCCTGCCAAGCCATTACAGAAGGGGAAAGACCATATGCAAATCAGGATTGGCCCCACCCCAAAAGGGGAAGTCCAGCCCGAACTGCTAGGTCACATCCCTTCTGCACGAGACCACAAGCATCCACAAACATGTTTCACCCTTGTTGGGGCTCATCAGTGAGGAGTAGCTTTGGTCTCTGGGCCCAGCAGGCACATGACCCACATCTGGGAATACCCGTCCCACTCGGGGTGACAAAGCAAAAACAAAGAGGTGATGGCTGGAAGGTTTAGACTGAATCTTGACCACTGGCATTGCACGGGGCAACCCTCCAGACCATCCCTTCTGCACGAGACTACAAGCTGGTGTGACCTAGCAGTTTGGGCTGGACTACCCCTTTGGGGGTGGGACGAAGCCTGATTTGCATATGGTCTTTCCCCTTTTGTAATGTGCTTTGCCTCTTCTGCATTAAATGCTAATGTTGTTGCATGCTTATCAATAACCTCATTAATTCTGAAGATTGACATATTCTTGAAGCTTCAATGGAGAGGGTGCTACCAATTATTTGTGCCACACCGGACCGGCAGTGAAAAGAAAATAAGTATACCAGGGTTATGGGTGCACACCAATATTCAAAATACACTATTCTAATTAGATACTTCACTCTTTTAGGAAACGTTAAATGTGCAGGGGAGGAACTGGGGTTCTGGCACAGAACCACCACTGAATACTGAAAAAAGAAGAAGAGGATGCACAGGTAGAATCCTCCTGTCCCCTACAACCTATAGAAAACTGTCAATGACAGTTAAAGAATCAATTTGAAAATGTTAACAGATGTAGATTCATTCAGTAAGTCCCCCAAAAATGTATGTTAAAATCAATATTTGTAGTAAAAATTCACAATTTTAACACTGAACACATTTTGGCAAAGCAATCGGTATGCCCTGTATCTTTGGCTGATGTGTTTCGAGGGATAGACCTCTTGTGCATGAGCCTTGTCGGACTGTGGAAAAATATCATAAGAGACCATTCCACATCACGCTCATCCAGGGCTGGAGCCCGCGACACCGGAGCTGCAGGAGCAGCCAACGCCACCCTGCCGAGCACCCACCACTGCAGGAGCAGCTGCCCCAAGACTGGAGTGTTATTGGGCACTCCATCAGCTATGCGATTCAGCTGCATATTTGGTGATCACCCCTCTACCTGAGGTGAGCCCCTCCTGGCCAGCCACCATTTTCCTTGTGGAGCCGCTGCTCCGGTTTACCCTACTACGGCACCCAAAATGGCTGCCGCAACACTTCCTCATTTTATTTACTGAGGTTGCTAAACAACAGCCTCAGGCCCACTTATAGGCCGCTTGAGGTCGCCAGAAGGCGTTAGCCGGGCCCATTCGTCAAAGACCTATGAGCATAAGGCCGCCAACAGTCTGGACCCCCATTCCACATCATGCTCATCCAGGGCTGGAGCCCGCGAGGCCCGAGCTGCAGGAGCAGCCAACGCCACCCTGTCGGGCATCCACCGATGCAGGAGCAGCTGCTCCAAGACTGGAGTGTTATCGTGCACTCCATCAGCTGCATATTTGGTGATCACCCCTTTACCTGAGGTGAGCCCCTCCTGGCCAGCCACCATTGTCCTTGTGGAGCCGCTGCTCCGGTTTACCCTACTACTGCACCCAAAATGGCCACCGCAACACATCCACATTTTGTTTACTGAGGATGCTAAGCAACAGCCTCAGGCCATCTTCTAGGCTGCCAGAGGTCACCGGAAGGCGTTAGTTGGGCCCACTTATCTAAGGCCTACAAGTATAAGGCCTCCACCTGTCTAGACCTGTCCGGAGCTAAGGAGCCAAGCCACGCCACAGCACCATAAGGGCGATCTCCCTATCTGTGCCCGACCGCAGCGGGCCGTTGCCCATAGAGCAGCCTGCTGTACCAACACCTTAACTCGCTGTAAGTACTCTCACCAGCCATACCGTTTCACATCGCCCCTCATTCTCCGTGGCATACTGAAGCACAATCCATCGATCGCCCCTGTATAATCATTTCAAAGGAACTGCCTAACTCTGCATTATGTTCATGCAAACCACTACCTACCACTTCTAATGATTACACAGTATGTCCGCCTAGAAATGCACTGATATACAGCAACATTGCAACTGTACAATTGTAACACCCATACTTTGTAGCATTACTGCAACTGCTTTCTCTCTGCATGTTTCCTATGCTGCCTATTTTCTCCTGCTGCTTCCCCAATCTAACGATAGAAAACCTACATTTTCATCCACCTATCCTCTGGACCCAGATACTACTGCCCAACTTTCATTCTTTCATTACTAGTAGCTATTACCTAGATTGCAGTAACAGCCCCACATAGCTTGCCTTATAATGTACCACCATTATGACCTGTAATAGACTATTGTTGCCTATCTTGTCCTGACTAGTTGCTGTGCTCAAACCTGCCCAATGCTACATATTGATTTGAAATAGCCTAATGCAGCTGTCGAAAATGCTCCATATGTGTTCACCATTTGATCTGTAATAGACTATTGTTGCCTATCTTGACCTAGCCTGTCACTGTGCTCAAACCTGCCTAATGGTACATACTGATTCAAAAAGCCTAATGCAGCTGTCAAAAATGTTCTATATGTGTTCACCATTTGATCTGTAATATACTATCATTTCCTATCTTGACCAAGCCTGTCGCTTTGATCAAGCCTGCCCAATGCTACATATTGATTTGAAATAGCCTATTGCAGCCCTCGAAACTGCCTACTAATTTGCCTGGTGCCTATTGCCAATTTAACCTATCCCCTGCCTACCCACATCCCACTAGGTGCCCTCACATAATCACTATCTACAGATCCTACTGCTAGGTACCTAGACAGTGCATATCATGTATCTGCCAACTGTCTACACTGTCTTGCTAAGGACTATCCTCAACCTAATCTGCACTCTGAACTCCACCATGACACCCACCTCTCCCGCAACTATGAAGACCCCTTCTATCGCGCCTACTCACAACAATCATCCCAGCCAGCCCAATGTAGCTTACAGACCATGCAGCCTACTTCAAAGAATCCTTAAACTCCATGCTAGACTCGCTAAAATATTCAAACCTACAGCCAAAATTTTATGCAATCCGACCAGAAACCTAGGCGCAAATTCCAATACTAATAACCCCCTCTACAAAGTTACTTCGAACTAACCCACATCCCGGACCAACAAACGCCCCACGCAGAATACTAACATTCCTCCCAAGCACCCTCATAACACCCAGGCTCTGCCTTTGGAAACTTCTCAGACTAGCATCAAAGGTGCCCTAACAAATGCCCGCTCCATGGTAGCCCATGTCACAGAAATTGACGATTTACTCCAGCTATAAAAAATGGATTTCCTCGCCATCACTGAATCTTGGCTCCATTCAGCAGCAGGCCCAGTGATCATGCTTGCCATTCCCGAGGATTATACACTCCTTAGAGTAGATCGAACCAAATCCTGAGGCGGAGGCCTCGCCATAATTGCTAAAACTAGTCTAGCCCTGAGACTCACTATGACTCAAAACCTCGATTCTTGTGAATTACTGACAGTCAAATGTTCCGTAGATAAAACTCAAACCTTGTCCATCCACCTTATTTACAGACCGCCCGGCCTCCTAGGATCCTTCGAAGAAGACTTAACTACTATTTTATCTAACAACCTAAAAAACTCCTCACAATGTCTCCTTCTAGGTGATCTTAACCTAGGACCTAATGACCTTCTAGACCGCAATGCCTCATAAATTAATGATTCCCTTGTGGAACTTGGGTTCACACAAAAAGTGACCGTTCCAATGCACATTAAAGGAAGGACGCTAGAGTGGATAGCAGAGTACTACTGCCTGGCATCCATCACCTCCATAACACCACAACACTGGTCCGATCACCACTTGACAACCTTCATTCTAGAGTCCATGCCACTACCTAGCCCTGATAATAATATTGCTTTGGCCATCCCTACTAGAAATAAAAGAAATATTACAGCAGAAAAACGTACCCCCTGATCCTCCCTACCTTGAATTTGCTTCCTATCCATGCTGATCCCTTCACCCTAGTCGAGGAGTATAACAAAAGAATGACGTCCTCCTTAGATACCATAGCACCGCTTAAACTAAGAAAAAGTAAACCTAAACAACATGTAAACACTGGGTTCTCTCCCCATCTGAAATCAATCAGACTAGAAAAACGCAAATGTGAACAAAAATGCAGACAAGATCCAACTGCCACCAATAAAAAGAACCTTAGTAAATTTGCCCCTCTCTACAAAAAAGAAATTGTTCTTGCCAAACAATCCTTGTTTAACACACGTATCTCACAAGTGAAAAAAAGTTCTTAAGAATTGTTCACAATACTCAAAGAAATGGAAACTCCTATCAAAGTCTCTGACACTTGTATGAAGGACAAAACATGGTGCACCAGCATCCAGAATGCCCTTGCTAATAAGGTAGCAACTCTCCAAGTCAAAATTGTCAATAAAAAAGAACTTTTGACCTCGCTTCCCAGCCCAGCAATCACTCTCAGCCACTTCCTCCTCTTACTCCGCCACCCTCGCAACAACTCCCTACCCCACTTCAACTTTAATAAAGTATCCATCTTAGAGGTTGAAAAAGTTATCCTCAAACTGGCCTCTCGGCGGCGTTTGACCTAGTAGATCACAAAATCCTGTGCAACCACTTGAACTCTGCTGCCCACTTCTCACAAGAAGCAATAGGTTGGATCTAATCCTTCCTTGACAACAGGACTATGCGTGTCTTTTCACCAGTAGCAGCAGCTGACCATATCCCCATCACCTGCGGAGTGCTACAGGGCTTCTGTGTGTCCCCTACTCTGTACAACATGTTCACAAAGCCCATTTTTGACTATCTAGATGGTCTGAGTATCACCTACACCAACTACGCCCAGGATACCCAGATCCTCATCCCGTTGACGAGAGATTACACCACGGATTTGGCCTTTGTGAACAGAGTGCACCTCATCATCTAGGCATGGGTGGCTTCTCATGGTCTAGGCCTGAATGATGACAAAACGGAACTCCTCATTTTTGGCACCCCAGCCATCCGTAACAAACTTGACCATAAATACTCCAAATTTAGAATAGACAACAACATCACAGTAGCCAAGGAAGTCAAAACCCTTGGTTTCTACCTCGACTCCTCCTTAACCTTCAAAAAACAAGTTAACGCTATGGCCTCATCTACCACTTGTAAGCTAATCAGAGCAGCAAAGCCCTTCCTATCCTCTAACAATTGCATTACCCTTGCGAGAGCCCTTATTTTGTCTAAACTGGACTATTGCAATGCCCTATATTAATGGAGTAATACATATATTAATAACAAAATTCAGATTCTATAAAATAATGCCCTGAGAGCCACCCTAAGTATCCCCAAGAACGCTCACATTTCTGATATCAGAAGACATAACAACTAGCTCTCCACTAAAAACAAAATCCTTCTAAAAACAGCCTCGCTGATACACAAATGTTTCCACAATGACGCCTCGCAATACCTCATCGCTAGATTCACAAGGCAGTCCTCCAACCGCCCTACGAGAACCGCCAACGCCAACCTCTAACGGTTCCTATATTTAGACGCACAAACACAGGTGAAAATAGATTCCCAGTTAAAGCTGCCCAATATTGGAACTCCCACCCACTGCCACTTAGGGAAGACCAACCCTACCTCCGCTTAGATCCAATCTTATCCTCTGGATCAAGGAAAACAACCTCTGATCACACGCTACACACACCATACAAACTTCCCTTTGCCTCTCTTCAGCCTGGACTGTACACAGTGTACACACCATGTATTATTTATTGTATATATTGCCTCACTTGCAAAGTACCTGACCATACACACTTTGCACATTGTGCAGTATGCACTGTTTTTTTACTATGTGATTATGTAACTCAACTGCCTTTAAGTCTCATCTGATCAAACTATCTGCACCTGCACAGCAATGTAACCCAAGCTGAACAATCTCTTGATGCTTTTTGCGCCCTGATACCCTCGGGTCTGGTGCACCCTACACATATTAAAACAAACAAAAAAACAAAACAAACAGTGAATTACCCAGTATGTCACTTGGATATACAAATATTAATGACTGATAAAATCTTCAGTCTAATATCATAGGGAACAAAAGGGAATTTGGAACAGTAAGGAGTCAAAAGTCTTTGATCACTTCATATGTATAGGTAGCCAACGGTATGTGTACCACCTTATACAAAAGAAGAACTACTACAGTATCATGAATGTTGAAAAGGTAATATGATCAATGGGGTGGAGCATTCTTCATGAATCTTCAACAAAGTTCACCGCGAAATCACACACCTATGGTGAAAAGAAATCACCAAGTCATTATGGCATGAGGGAAACGTCAAATTCAATGGGTCTGTCTGTATTGAACAGATCCTGGGCCCGATTCACAGAGCATTTTCCGATGGCATTGCACCATTATAAAACACTCCTGTGAATCAGGCCCCCTAGTACAACAGGTTGATAGTGTTGCTACTATGTAGCAGTGTTAGTCCCTGTCAGAATGCTAGATGAGTAGGAAATAAAAAATCTCACTGCCACAAAGTGTTGCTGTTCACTGACAAAATTGGTAATGGCCGATGGCAGTAATAATCTAACTCGTTCGTGTTGTGCTTCTTGTAGTACATTGTGCTGTTTTTTCACAGCACAAGCCACTGTAAGGGGTAATGACAACCAGTCAAATATCTGGTTGTATCAAAAATTCACATCCAATATCTAGCGTATTCAACTGTATAGTATGAGTGGCACTCCCCCACGTGGGGTTGCTTCTACAGAATCATAACCCCTCTGGATTATTGTCAACTCCACAGAAACCAATTTGCAGGGTGTTCACTGCGTAGAGCAGTGTGTTGGCCAGGGAAATGTTCATATTGCAGTGAAAGGTAAAATGATGCGTAATGAAAGAACTAGTCAGGGATGCACAGATTGTCCCTGTGTGCACATACTAGATACCTAAATGTGGTGATGAGAC
Source organism: Ambystoma mexicanum (assembly GCF_040938575.1). NCBI lineage: Eukaryota > Metazoa > Chordata > Amphibia > Caudata > Ambystomatidae > Ambystoma > Ambystoma mexicanum. The sequence goes on from NC_090935.1 coordinate 845,957,509, forward strand.
ATAACGATCGTGGTCGTAGACTGCTGTTCAGCATTGAAGTCACAGAAAAGCAAGCATCAGTTACCACAGTGATGGCTGTCTTGCTGACTAGATGGTGTGTGCCATGTTGAAAAAGTATAAAGACTCAGTAGAATCAATGGAGTATATCTAGCCCGACCTCCATCTTGGAGTGGGGTAAAAAATTAATTGGCCTATCAGAGGTTAGTGCTTATTCACAACGGGTCCTAAATAAAATAAACAACTCCAGTATTATGAAACACTCTTCTAATGGTAATGCTGAAGAAATAAGTGTAGAAATAAGTAACCTCCTGTGGACCCTGTACAGCGTGTTATATCAACATGTCCTTGACATAACAGGGTCAACATCCAATTGGCTCCAAAGTCTCACAACATCATATTCATTTATCAAGAATGTCCCATCTAGATTTAGGGGGTCATAACAACCTGGGAGGTAAGGGATACCGGGAACCGGTAAGGCGACTGGTGCCAGTAATCCCTTACCACCCTATTCCAAGGTCCCTTGGTGGGGCTTGCAAGTCGCGAGCCCGTTATTAGCGCCCTCCCGATTCCCATTGAGCCCTATGGGGGCACAAATGGGAATGGGGAATAGTTTGTTCAATGGGGACTTAAAGGTCCCACCAGGGTCGGACTACACCCTTAAGTCCCCATTGAACAAGACCGGACATGGGCACGGTATGGATGCAGCCATGGAGCTAACAAGGCCCTTAGCTTAATGAGACTCTTAGCCTTGTACCCCATAATGGTTACAGTGTCAGCCAGAAAATGTCCATAGTCTCACAACAATGTGTCAGGGTTACTGGTGTCTAATCTTCTAGTGCGTATGTCTAATCAATGAATTTTTACCAATTTCAACCTATGATTAATATAACAGTTTATTCAGGCATCAGCTGGGACACGAGTGGCACATAGACAACTTAAACATATACCTAAACATGACCTGTGAGTGTTGTTGCAGGATCGAGAAGGGCGTTGTACGATGCACCTATCTAGGTGCTATGTGATATTTCACTTATGTGATGAATGATCCATTATGCGAGAATACTCTCTTATTAGTTTTCATTCTAGTTCGTCAGTTATTCAGTATCTCTAGTGCATTTTGGATTGCCGATAAGGTGTTCCAAATACTCCCTAATGTATAGGAATGTAATTATCTACATGTTCTAATAGACTAAAAAATACAGTCTAGATAGTCACAATATGAGTCCAGAAGTTGTGGTGAATAGAGAGATTGTAACATTGTTGCCTGGTTACAATTTAGGCATTCAAATGCACCCTCATAAGTGGGTGGATTTACAAATGTACACGCAACAATATGGATATCTTAATGTACATTCATGGGTTACAATGTTCACATTTTTTTTTGGCCTCAAATCAACCCTACATTCCTCATTTGAATAATTGTAAATAAAGTGCCATAGATCACAGTATCTTGTCTTAACATTTCGATGACTGTGGTTCAAATCGTTACAGTGTGTTGCTGGATGTATTATTCATATGAAGTAATTCAGTGAACTTTCCTTATTGAGTCCTCTTGGATATAAATTATCCAAGAGGTGAATCCAGTATTTCTCAATCTATGAGAGCAGGGACTAATAGTTGCCTCTCCTCTGTGGCCGTTTAACTACTTCTACTACCTGAAATTTCAATTGGGCAATAGTGTGGTGCTGCTCTACAAAATGTCTTGCTACTGGTGATTTGACATTCTTACACCTTATACTAGATTAGTGCTCTGTCCGTCTATCCTAGACGCATCTCTTTGTCTGCCCTATGCATTGTTTCCCACATGGGCATTTGATGGAGTAGATGATCCCTGAGGTCAGGCAGGTAGAGAAGTCTCTCAATTTGCTCTTTTTACCCGTTTGAGGGTGAGAAATTGTGTCCCACATTGTTGCAGTGGGTGCAGCTGAGGCACGGAATTGTGCCCTTCTTCCTTGTCTTCAGAAATAGCCGTTTTTCTTTTGGCAGTTTCTCTGCTCTCACCAGCTTATCCCTCAGGGTCCGCCCACTTTTGAAGGCTATCATGGGGGAACTTGGGAACAGTTTAAGTAATGTTGGGTCCTTGTTGAAAATACCACATTGTTTTCTGATGGTTTTGCTAATTTGAAAGCTTGGTCTGGAGAACTTTGAGATGAATAGGAGAGGCGTTTCCTTGCTTACTTGGTTGAGCTAGATATATTTCACTGAGTCCTTCTTAGTACTGATTCTGCGGAGTCTTTATACTTTTGTAACATGGCGCACTCCAACTAGACAGCATCGGCTGCCATCACTGTGATAACCGACGCTTACTTTTCTGCGACTTCAATGCTGAACAGCGGTCTATGACCAGGATCGGTATGTTTCATCAAACACTTAGGTGTCTAGCATGTGCACACAAGGATACTCTGTGCATCTCTGTCTAGTTGTTTCATTATGCTTCATTTTAAGTTATAATGCAGTATGAACATTTCCCCGGCCGACTCACTGCTCTATGCATGAGCGCCCTGTGAATTGGTTGCCGTGGAGTTGACAGTAATCCAGAGGGGTTATGATTCTGTAGAAGCAAGTCCACGTGGTGTGAGTGCCACTCATACTATACAGTTGAATACGCTAGGTATCGGATGTGAATTTTTGATACAACCAGATATTTGACTTATTGTCATTACCCCTTACAGTTGCTTGTGCTCTGAAAAAACAGCACAATGTACTACAAGAAGCACAACAAGAACGAGTTGTATTATTAGTGCCATCGGCCATTACCAGTTTCACCAGTGAACAGCAACACCGCCTGGCGGTGAGTTTTTCTATTTCCTATTTATCTCGCATTCTCACAGGGACTAACACTGCTACATAGTAGCAACACTATCAACCTTTTGTACTAGGATCTGTTCAATAGAGACAGAACCATTCAATTTGACAGGTTCCCTCATGCCATTATGACTAGCTGATTTCTTTTCACCATAGATGTATGAGTTTGCAGTTAACTTTATTGAAGATGTATGAAGAATCAGTAACCCCAGTGCAATGTTGAGAATAGAGTGTCGACTTCTAGGAAAGGTACCCTTTAAACACCTTAGCTCTTCCCTCTTACTTAGATTTATTTAATGACAAATTAAGTGTTTGAAGCTCCACCCCATTGATCATATTAACATTTTGACATTCATGATACCGTAGTAGTTCTACCTTTGTATAAGGAGGGACACATCCAGTTAGCTACATATACATATGAAGTGATTGAAGTGTTTTGACTTGCTACTGTTCTGAATTCCCTTTTATTTCCTATGATATTAGAATGAAGATTTTATCAGTTATTAATATATGTATATCCAAGTGACATACTTGGTAATTCACTGAAAGTGTCTTTTTATATGATATTTTTCCACAGTCTGACAAGGCTCATGAACAAGAGTCCTAGCCCTCAAATCACAACAGCCAAAGATACCGGTATACGTATTGCTTTTCCTAAGTTGTTCAGTATTAAAATTGTGAATTTTTACTACAAATATTGGTTTGAACATATATTTTTGGGGGATTAATTGATTGAATCTCCATTTGTGAACATTTTTCAAATTAATTCTTTAACTGTCATTGACAGTTTTCTATAGTGTGCAGGGGCCTCTTCTTCCTTTTTCAGTTTTCAGCGGTGGTTCTGTGCCAGGACACCAGTTCCTCCCCTGCACCTTTAACCTTTCCTGAAAGAGTGAAGTATCTAAGTTGAATAGTGTATTTTTAATATTGGTGTGTACCCATAAACCTGGTATACATATTTTGTTTTCACTGGTGGTCCAGTGTGGCACAAATAATTGGTAGCACCCTCTGCATTGAAGCTTCAAGAATATGTCATTCTCCAGAATTATGTTATTCTCCAGAATTAATGAGCTTACTGATAAGCATGCAGCAACATTAGCATTTAATGTAGAAGAGCCAAATCACTAATAAAGGATACAGATAAGGCCCTACAATGCCAGGTAAGTCCTGATAAATTGATCTTCAAATTAGAAAAACTAATTAGATGTGAGATTTCTCAAAAACTTCACGCTACCACACCAGTGGAATATTACAATTCGCATAGGATTCTGAGGGGCTTGAGAGTATATCTGAGACCCACCCTCTGTAGTGAAAGTAAAGCATTTATTGTGAAGTGGGGTCAGATCCTTAACAAGTGTTTGTTGGATCTCATCCTCCTTACGATCGAGGAACTATCAAAATCCCTCACCTCCATTGATACAGACATTACCACATTAAAGACCCAATTATCTGAATTCAAATCCGAGCAGGAACTGGCACAGCTACTTGAAGAAGTAAATCTCCAAACTTGCTAACTACAAAACAGACATAGATCAGAGGAAGTTGAGGAAGTTCAAACGGGACACCTTTGACTACCTCAACAACATTGTATATACTTGGCACAAATTCAATCACCACAGAAATCTTAACAGAAGCAGATCTCAACACTCTGGCTCACCCAACACAGGGAGCACCAGTAGTAACAGCAGCATAGGGGAACCCATCCAAATAGACCACAATAACCGACAAACATTCCTCACAACCAAGGCTGGACACCAGACGGTGGGATAAGAGAAAGAACTGAACCACAAACAACAGCTGGACTGGGAGGCATAGGCATTTTTTTAGGTCTAAGAGAAAAGCAAAAAGAAGAACAAGGAGAAGGAAAAAAAATCAAAAATGAAAGAACAAATAATTGAGAATCTGGTCACCAATATCTGGAGCAAGAATCTCATAAGAGGACAATGGGACATCCTCAACCGGGGTCTCTCATTTGTGCCCACCTGCAACACATTTCTCTTTTGAAGAGAAAGTCTGTTTACACAGACTCCTCAGAAAAGTTAGATTAAAAATATTTTTAGAGCCCCAGTGTAATTTGAAATCCACAGAACCAATGGACGAGAGGCTAGAATTGCGACCCAAAAATCAATTTTATCCCCAGATACAAAACTCCATCTTCAACCTATTTGAGAGAAGTGTATTATCTGACCTCAACAGGATCAACTATTAGAAAAACACCCCTCTCAACATTAGAAACTGTCAATTTGAACATATTGAAACTTTGGCCAAGGACGAGGAATTGACTATCAAACCGGCCGACAAGGGATGAGCTATGATCGTGATGTATACCACTTACTGCACCAATAGATGCCTGGAACTCCTTAATGTTTAATCCACCTATATCAATCTGGACAGGGACCCCCTTAATGACATCAAGACCCTAATTGAGAAAACTGTTGATAAAGCCCTGGACAATGAATGGATCTGTGACAAGACACATCAATTCTTGCTCAACAAACAGCTGATAACACCTGTTTTCTACAGCCTACCGAAGATGCCTACGGACAGCACTAATTCTCCATTAAGACCAAAAGTGGAGGGGACAAAGAGTTTGTTTGTTCCACTTGCAATCTATGTGGATACATTACTGCAACCACTGATTCAAAAAATACCAATGTACCTGAAAGACACAACCGATTTCCTCAACTTCCTTAAAGAGATTTCAGCCTTAAGTTCAGAATGCATTTTATTTACTCTGGATGTATGCCATCTTTACATGTCTATCCCACATGAAGAAGGACTAGAGGCAATCGAATGGGTCCTGCTTAACTCATCCGAATTGAGAGGTAATGCACAATATGTCCTCGAGTTACATAACCTCTCATTCTGCTACAACTATTTACGTTTCCAATGCAAATACTACATACAGGCTTCGGGTACGTATATGGGGTCAGCAATGGCCACTGTATATGTGAATGCCTTCATGTATACATTCGAACAACATTTGTAATTGATCATCCATCAAGGTCACTCAAAACACTCATCTGGAAGAGGTTCATAGACGGCATCTTCGGTGTATGGTGTGGACCTAAGGAGGAATTAACAATCCTAATTTACCTTAATACAATACACCACAGGATTAAATTCACTATGGAGATAGGATCACCTGCACACCACTTCTTAGATGTTAGTCTTGAGATCAGGAATAAGAGTATCGCTACAACCATTTACCATAAACCAACTGACGCCAACAATCTCATCCATTACACTACCTTTCACTACCTTTCACCCAAGGGCGATGCTTAAAAGTCTGCCATACTGTCAGATGTTGAGACTCAAAAGGATAATTTCTGATCCAGCTGGTCTTGACATAGAATGCTCAACATTGGTCAGAAGACTCAAGTCAAGGGGATACCCTGAAGACGTCCTCAATGAAGCTAGATTGAGATCCAGTGAAGTCACAAAGGACCAACTATTGATCCCTAAATGCAAGGAAACGCCTCTCCTATTCATTTCAAAAATCTGCAGACATAGCTTTCAAATTATCAAAACCATCAGGAACCACTGGGGTATTCTCCACAACGACCCAACATTACTTAACCTATTCCCAAAAGACCTCATGATGGCCTTCAAAAGAGGGCAGAAACTGAGGGATAAACTGGTGAGAGCAGAGAAACCACCAAATTAAAAACAACTCTTTCTTAAAACAAGGAGGAACGTCACATTTCCCTGCCTCAGCTGCACCCACTGCAACAATGTCTTGAAAGGGGACACCATTTCTCATCCTCAAAAAAGGTAAAAGATCAAATTGAGAGACTTCTCCACCTGCCTGACCTCAGGGATGATCTACTCCATCAAATGCCCATGTGGGAAACTATGCATAGGGCAGACAACGAGAACCATCAAGGATAGATGGACGGAGCACAGATCTAGTATAAGGTGTAAAAATGTCAACTCGCCAGTAGCAAGACATTTTGCACAGCAGCACACTATTGCCCAATCAAAGTTTCAGATAGTAGAAGTGGTTAAACAGCCACAGAGGAGAGGCAACTATTAGCCTCTGCTCTCACAGATAGAGAAATACTGGAACCACCTCTTGGATACCTTATATCCAAGAGGCCTCAATGAGGAGTGTTCACTGAATTTATTCATATGAATAATACACCCGCCAACACACTGTCACGATTTGAACCACAGTCATCGAAATGTTAAGTCAAGCTACTATGATCTATGACACTTTATGTGCAATTATTTCATCGGTTTATCAAATGAGGAATGTAGGGATGATTTGAGGCCAACACATTTGTACAATGTAACCCATCAATGTACATTAAGATCTCCATATTGCTGCATGTACATTTGTATATCCACCCACTTAGGAGGGTACATTTGAATGTTTCAATTGTAATTAGGCTACAATGTTACAATCGCTCTATGCATCACAACTTCTGGACTCATATTGTGACTATCTAGACTGTATTTTTGTGTCTATTAGAACATGTAGATAATTACATCCCTATATATTTGGAACACCATATTGGCAATCCAAAATGCACTAGAGATACTGAATGACTGACAAACCAGAATAACAACTGATTGGAGAGTATTCTCGCATAATGGATCATTCACCACATGAATGAAATATCACGTAGCACCTAGATAGGTGCATTGTACAACACCCTCCTCAATCGCGCAACGACACTCACAGGTCATGCATATGTATATGTTCAAATTGTCATGTGTCACTCGTGTCCTAGCTGATGCCTCAATAAAATGTATTATTAATCATAGGTTAAAATTGGTAAAAATGTATTGATTAGACATAGGCACTAGAGGATTGGACACCAATAACCCTGCCACATTGTTGTGAGACTGGACTTTTCCTATCCAGGCACTGCAACCATTATGGGGTACACGACTAAGGGCCTCATTATAACCCTGGCACTCCCGGATTGAAGGTATCAAAGTGGCAAATAATCAAGGTGGCCGGCTTTCATAGTGGGATCATGTTACTTGGGAAAAATATCCCTGTGGTAGCATATCACAGTGACACAATATAGGAGTGGCATAATATGAGAGTGGCAAACTACCAGACTAGCAAACTATCCTAGTGACAAACTGTCAAAGTGGCAGACTATCAGAGTAGCAAACTATCCTATCACATTGGCAATATAACACAGGGGAAAAATATCACAATGGAAACAGCGAGTCAGACTATCACAGTGGCAAAATATCAAAAAGAAGGCATCAAGGGAGTGTCCAAGATGGCATAGTGGCCAGTTGTTTTTCTGTGAGCCACTCCATTCACCATGCCAGCCTGCAGTCATGAGCAGAATCTGGCACCCATTGTGGGCACCAATGGCTGCAGAGCAGGCAGCGTAGACTGAGAGTGTAACTCGAGACGGTCGAGCCACTATAACAGCAGCTCCGGTGCCGGATCAACTATCCAGATGAAGGCACTCGGCCCCTCTAGATGGCAGCCACGGGGAGCAACCCCCGCAGCAAGAAGTGATCCTGGGCTGGTTTGGTAAATCACATGGATGTTGGTGGGGGCCTGGAAAACCAGCAGAAGAGGGCGCCGACCATCAGATTGCGGTACTGAAAGGAGAACAGGCACTGGAGCTGAACGGATGTCAGAGGCTGAAAGGACGCCCAGTGCCCAGGGGGAGGAGTCAGTCTGCCGTGATCCACAATGTTGAACAGGCTCCCACTTCAGAGGAGGGAATCTGATGGCACAGTGGAAGATATCGGTTCACCCTCCTGGCACCCACGCTTGGCGAAGCACACAGCTATAAGGTGCTTCAGTGGAATTTTTGCTCTGTGCTGTGAACCAGCTGAGGTGGGTTGCTCAGTACCAGGCTGATTTCATGGCTGAATCAGCAGTTTGACAGAGGCTTGGAAGAGGACACTGGCCCACACTATGAGACACGAGCCAACACTGATGCAAGCCTGTAAGCCCAGGCCAGGAGCTGAGCACTGCAAAGACATGCTAAGAAACCCTAAGAGAGCACCAGTGTGGCTGAATTAGGAACCAAGAAGACCCCTTGATAAGCTCCAGAAGAGGTGGGACTCAGGTGCCCCACACAGTTAAATGTTCCCGTCCATGAGGGGATTGGGGGAAGGCAGCAGTCAGACTACACAAGGAAGGCCTGTGAACTTGGCTGGTAGAGCGTTGAGCATCTGTAGGGTAAGAAGCAAATGCTCCTTTGCTGACTGTCCACCCCTCAACTCTGATAGCTGAAACTCACAGCATGCCTGAACCAATGAGGAAAAACAAAAGCACAAGCATCCAGGATTTCTTGACCTGTGTCAATGGAAGGAAATGGAGGCAGTGGAGGGGGGTGCAACCCTCAAGTGCAGAGATTCAACTCATGCCAGAATGTATAATATCCTCTCTTGACACTCTTAAAAGAGACATTAAGGACTCCTTCCACTCAGAGTGTGAACCTCTGCAAGGAAATGCTTGCATCTGCCACTGAGTTACGGAAGGATATAGGGTCTCTAGATGATATGGTCGACCACAATGAGTGCTCCATAACTGCACTGGAAGCCAAGATCTGAGAGGTCCAGGGTGTGATGGCTGCTCACGCAAGATGGCATTGAGTTCTTGAAATCTAAATGTGATGGCCCCAAGAACAGGGCGCGCAGGGACAACCTTAGGATTAAGTTTCTAGCCGAAGAAGAGAAAGGCGAGGTGAAGGAGCACGGCGGCCATCTTTAAAAACACAATCCATTGCCATCCTCACCACACAGGACCCCTGGGACACTGGTGATCATCTGGAAAGTTAATCAAACCATCCAGGAATGCCAAAAGCACCCAAGAAGGGATCTGCCCGCCTCCGAAAGGAGCGCTTCAGCCCAGATGAACTCCAGTTGCTCATAGACACCCTACACGAGCATGCTGGGACTGTCCTCAGCAGCGACATGAGGAGGGAGGCCGTGTTGCAAAAAAAGCAAATCTGGGAACAAGTATGCCCGAAGGTCAGCGCAGTGGGCAACACCCCCCGCACAGTCAAGGATTGCCACAAAAGGTGGAATGACCTGCGGCTGAGAGTGCAGAATATTCTTTCAGCAAACCGTGCCCAGGCCTTGGAAACTGGAGTAGGACCAGGTTCTCCAATAAAGCTCACACCGTGGGAGGAAACATGTGCAGCCATGATTGGGGAAGAATCCATAGAAGGGGTCGGCGAGATGGAGTGTGGCGGTACGTCATCAGCTGATGGAGGTGAGTATCCAAAGCAAAAGTTGCTAATCCTAAAGTGATGAAAGTCAATGGCAAATTTCTGTCCAAGGAGTGACGCCATGGTCGGCCACACACACACCCCCTGTAAAGTATGCCGAAGCAAGTGAGACACAAGCCGTTGCCTGGTGCAAGGCCGTAACATACATGACACATCCCACACAAAGTAGCAAATTCCATGAGGCACACAGTGTCCATTATCTAAATAGTGTGCATGTCAGACAGCACAGTACCTGGCCAACATGCGTGACACCGACATATGCCTGCATGTACCACCCATGTATGGAATGACGTGCCGTTCCCTACACAAATGCCTATTACGCACAATTGTGTGGATGTGCTATCGTACCAATGTATGTATGCTGGCTATCCAAACATCACTCATGCCGTCCCTCTCTTTCACCCCCACAGGCAGCGAGCATGACAGTGAGGAGCAGGACAGCCACTGTCCCTCCCCATCCAGGGGCCAAGCCAGGGGATGCCGTGTCCCAGCAATGAGGCCACCACTGGGACATATTCTACCAGCAACAGCAAGGCACGTGGAGGGCACACCACCCACACCCCCACTCCTCACTCCACTGCCTGCAGACACCAGTGCAAAGCCACGTTCGGAGGAGTCCAGTGTGGCTGGGGAGGTGGCAGCCACGGCCCCCCTCGCTGTTGAAGACAGCCCCAATGAGATCTGGGGAACCATTGAGGATGACCATGTGGAAGTAGTACACACCCCAGCACAATTCTCCAGCCCCCAGGTATCCATGAGTGACACTGGTGATGCCAGCACACCGGAGCAGTCAGGGCAAGAACAGCCACAGGGACATTTCAGTCCCATATACAGTCCTGTGGAGGATTATCCGGCAGGACATGGCAGCCCGATTCCCAGCAGGGCCACTGGTGCAGCCGCAGGGGCACAGCAGGCTGACCCGCTCTCTGCCCTAATATCAGAATTCCTGCAGGACAATCAGCAGGCCAGGGAGGAGTGGCGTGCGGATTTGCAGGCACTGGGTCAGTCCATCACTGAAAACACAAACCGCCTCTGCGAAGTGCTCGGCCGCATAGCCGATCCATTGGAGGCTGCTCTTCCCGGCCAACATCCTCAGCATGAGGACACACCGTCCACAAGCAACTCCACTCAGACCAGCCCGCTCCGTCGGCCGCTCCGTGCGCAGTGCCGACGGGACATGCCTCCCCCTGGCTCCGGGAGCGATGAATGACTGTACTGGCAGTCTCATGTGGGCTCTGTGGACCCTATGAGACTAGTGTGGGGTTGTTCTGGTAGGAGGGGGAGGGGGGTGAGGGTGTGTGGGGGAGTTGTGGGGGGAGGGGTTGAGGGTGTGTGGGGGAGTTGTGGGGGGAAGGAAAGAGGGGCAAGGGTGTGTGGGGGAGTTGTGGGGGGAGGAGGAGGCAGGTGAGGGTGGTGGTGGGTTTGTTAATCACGTTCATATATTTATTTTCAATACACCAGTTATGTTATCAAAAAATACCCAGAGTGGACATTCATCATTGTGCATGTGTCATTTAATCATGCACAGTGCATATTGTACATGTCTCCCCACAACCAGGACCCTATGTCCTAACATTGTCACCCTCTGCTGACATGTGTGTCAGAAATATTGTGCAATCACTGACTGCTGCACAGCACGTCCCTCCTGTGCATCGGCACCGTGATGATGTCCTGCCACATCGTCCTCCTCCCCTACATCAACATCAGGTGGTAGCAGTTCCATGTCAGGGGTCAGGGGGCAGGGGCACGTTCTGGCGGAAGCACATATTGTGCAGCATTACACGTGCCATGGTGATCTTGGCCACCTTCTCATGGCTGTAGAGGAGTGCCCCACCCGACCGGCTGAGGCAGCGAAATTGTGCCTTCAACAGGCCAAAGGTCTGCTCAATTACCACACGTGTACGGGAATGGGAATGATTATAGTCCTCCTCGTGCCTGTTCTGTGGGTTTCGGACAGGAGTCATGAGCCACGGCTTCAAGGGATAGCCACCATCACCTGCATGAGAGGGGAATGAAGGTAAATGTTTGAACATTCATGTTGGACAACTGTACTAGTCTAACATGGCTGCAGGTAATTTGTGGCCACATGCACATGTCCCTGGATGCATTGACTCCATTTCGGGTCCCGCTATGTGTCCTGTGCAATGGACTAATGGCGTGGGTTGCATTTTCAAGATGATTAATGGTGTGCACTGACATATTGTTGCACATGCATCATATATGCATACAGCAGTGTTGGAGTAAAATCAGTGATGTGTTGTGTTCTGTGAGATTGGGTAGTAGGGAGCGTTGGCTGTAGTCAGTACAATATTGGCCATTCTGCACTGATCATTTCCATGGTGACATGCAGCACTCCTAGTGTTCTGTGAGATTTGGTAGTAGGGAGCATTGGCTGTAGTCAGTACAATATTGGGCATACTGCACTGATCATTTCCATGGTGACATGCAGCACTCCTATGGGTGTGCCGAACCAGTGACACACTGTGGTATCCCTGGTTGGCTCAGTTCAATGCACTCCCAGGGATGATTGTCCTGTGTGGTGATATGCTGGAGACAGCAACATAGTGCATATGCTCTGCATAGTGCAGGATGGCCTTACAGTTTGTAAGGGACACCGATGAGTGGTGCATGTGTTGTGGGATGTGGGCTGGTTACCTGTTAGTCATGTACTGATAGGTGTCGGCCTTTCTTCATCACTATGGGATTTGGGTGTCATGTACCGTTTCAGATGCTTTGGGGCACAGTGTTCGGTGATGTGCACATTGTGCACTGACATCAACATTCCCACCCAGGTGGTGTATGCATTCCCTCCCATTCCCACCCAGGTGGAGTATGCAGCCACCCACCTCACAACCCGATGCACTGCCACGGCCCAGTCAGGCAACTCACCAAGAAGGGAGGGACGTCGTCCAGCATGTCACTCCATGAAGCGTGGTAGCGTGGGGTTCCGCAGGACCAAAGTGCTGATTGTGTGCACCTGTGGTACTTGGAAACACTGCTCAGGGTTCTTTACGCCTGGGCGGCGATGCCGGTATTTACACCATGCAGGTATGCACTTTATCCGCCTTCATGGGGCCGTTATTTGCATGTCCGCCCCACTAGTGATCTTCTCCGGGCTACGGCATGCTGCTAATGCCGGCATGGTGTGTTGCACAAGTGCGCCCAGCCCGCTATTTACAACATCGTAATTTACGATGTTGTTAATAGTGGGCTGGTTGGTCAGAATAGCCCTTAGCGGTAAACGGTGCCAGTAATCCTTTACCGGCATCATTTTTCCCTACCTCCAAACTCGGAATGAGGGCCAAAGTCTCTGAAATTGGCAAAGTATCACCTTGATAAAATATCACCATAGCAAAATATCACATATATTTATATAATTAGAGTTTCAGAATATCAGAGTGGCAGACTATCACAGTGGTAAACTATCTGAGAATAGCAAACTTTCGGAGTGGCAATCTCTACTAGTGGCATACTATCAGATTGACAAACTATCTGAGATTGGGCAAGTATCACAGTGACAACATATCATACTAGCAAAAGATCACAGTGACATAACGTCAGAGTGGCAAAATATCACAGTGGCATAATATCAGAGTGGCAACATTTCAGAGTGGCAAGCTATCAAAGTGGTAACATATCACCATGTCAAATAACACAAAGGCAAATTGTTGCATCAGTAAATTAGTATTCATTGTGCTGCCCCTCCTTAATGTGAATGATCCAATGGGCCCAGGTCAAGAGTGTTGCAAAGCAGGCTGGGGCGCCAGGCAAAGAGGCAAAATGGAAGCACCCTTAGCCTCTGCCCTTCGCCAGCTGCCTGGGGTTGTGTGTCATGTGACCCATATGGGCATCCAATCTCTCTCACACATGAAATCTCTCTCTTCTATTTCCCTCCATCATACATACAGAGAAATGAGTTCTCCCCCTTTCTTTCTCTGGAAACTGGTAAAGTAGAAATGTTTCGGAAATATTTTGTATGAATGAACTTAAATGTGCTTCCCCTTGATGCATGAAAAATCCTTAGTCTGGTGGTCAGAGTTGGTGCAAATGAATTAGCATTCCCACAGGTTTTAATGGGTTTGTGAAGGATTGTCTCAGCCTACCCACTGCCAAGTCCCCATGTATCTTGCTCGTGGCAATGTGCATGCGTCTGTGAGTCAGATGTGGACCAAATTAATTTGAGTTTTGACTGGTGTAATACATTCTGCCACAAATTTGAAAACAAAAGAGCACCTTATTTTCTCAACCCTTCCAATCACATATGCATATGGAGGTTATGGAAAGCAAAGAAAAGGTAAAAATAAAGAGGTAACAAATGAAAATAAGGTGCAAAGGGGGAAGAAAATTAGGGGGCTATTTCAAGAGAATGGGTCTCATTAGGAGTCCGGCAGTACCATGCCGGTACCACTCGCGGGTTGCTGCCAGACTCGCAACAAACGGCGCCTGACTTCCCAGTGCCACCCGGATATTACAAGTCCAGGTAGTGCGGGAAGTCAGGCACCAGATTTCATAACTCCCCATTTCCATAGAGTCAGATGGAACTGCTGGCACCGTTGCTAATGGTGCCGGTGCTTCTGTGAAGAGTCAGCCTACCATGGGCGCTGTGCCAGGTAGGGTCAGACCTGTTGTGCGCAGCGGGCCCGGCAGGCAAGCTTCTAATTTGCTGGTTCGGAAACAACTTTTTTCCAGACCAGCAATGTTGCAATGAGGTCCAATTTCTTTGCTTTTTTGCTTGTTTGCTCATTGTCGTATTCTTAGTAGAACATTGTTGAGTTCCGTTTAACAAGGGAGAAGGAGACCGTAATGAGAGGATAGCGGTTAGTGAGGAAGAAGGATGGACGATGCAGAGCTCCTTGGAAACCTGATGAATAAATAAATATAACAATATAAACTATAAAAAAAGGACATGCACTTTTGGATGACAAAGGCTGATAGATTGATGGACCAATTCATGTTAGAGTGTCAAAATATCAAAATAATAAGTTGAGAGACAAGTTACGGGCAAAAGAAAATGACATCTTTAGAAGATGCTTCAGACATGGCAAAAGAAGTAGAGCACACAGGGGCCTGTGCAGGCTTGGTTCCAGAATGTATCATCTAGGTGGGCCAGAGGTTTTATTGGGGGGGCCCGATGTCCAATTGGTGTGAGAGTAGCCTAACCCACCCAGGATCTACATTATATAGCCTCCCAAGTCTCCGGCACAAACAATGCACAGGTTAGATTATGTTTCCATACAGACACTATGGACATTTACCCAAACTGCATGAGCTAAACAGTCCCAGCCATGACATCCTCTGGCCGGGGAGTCTTCCACACTTGTTTGGTTAGAACCGGGCAGTAGGTTGTACGACAGGAAGCACTGAAACACGGCCCATACTAACCATCTTGCCCTATGCGAGTGTGTGTGCATGCGAAGGATGTGGGCTTACGCATATTTTGTGCATCCTTGGCATATTGTATGTCTGACCCACTAGTACACTAGTCTGCTTCTCTCCCTGTTCTCTGCCTCTCTCTTCTGCTTTCTTCCTGCCTCCGTCATCCTTCTCTCGCTGCTTGTTTACTCTGTTCTACCTCTCCCTGCCCCCTTCTTCATGCCTTTCCTGCACCATCTGTCGCTTCCTACTTGTCCCTTCTCCTCTGTCCATGTCTTCCTGACTGTTCCTTCTGCTTTTGATTGCCCATCTGCTCCCATCCTTCTCTTCCTTCATATTCATTTCACTCAGCTCTAACCCTCACGTCCTGCCTATTCCTTCTTCTTTCTCTGTTTTCCCTGTGCCTCGCCTTCCATCCTTCGCATCCTCAGTGTCTATCCACTCTACTCTACCCCACCCCTCTATTGCTGCTTGTTACTTCGCATATCTTCCTGCCCCTGTTCATCCTTCTCTTCGTCGCTGCCCCTCTCTCGTTCTGCCTCCTCATCCTCATATTCGCCATTGCATAGCTCATCCTTGTACTCGCACATCTCTCCCCCTCATGCCTCCTTCCTGCCCATTCTCTTGGCGGCCTCTTTGAAGATAGGCTGTGACAGCCCAGATGCCCCACAATGCAGGAGCACTGGAGAGCATGGGCCTAGGGACCAGGGGAGGGCAGGAGTGGGCTTGGGAAGTGTGTTCCTATAATAGAAGGGATGCCCCTCTTCACCCCTCGTTTCTTAGGGTCTTATGCCTCTTCTCTGACATTGATTGTGCATTGCATCTGCTTCTAGTGTGACACCAGGACCCTTGCCCCACCCATGGATATGCATGCTCCCCCTCCACCTACATGAATAATGGGAGAAAGTGTCAGAGGCAAGGTGCAAGAGGGGTGGCATGACAGGGTGAACAAGAGTCCAGACAACACCGGGATAGTAGGGGTAGAAAAAAGGAGGAGCAGTGAAGAGGTGCTGGTAAGGGGACAGGAAGAGGTCATAAACATGGGTACATGTGGGGATGAGTAGGGTGGGGCAGGGAGAGACAAGCTGCAGTTGCTAAGTGTATGAAGAGTTTGGGGAAATATCTTTGAGCCAAAAAAGAGATTAAAGGAGAGGCAGGGAATAAAATGTGAATGAGGCTCAAAGTAAAAGTGTGGACTGAGGGAACTGAGGAGACTGAACAGGGTGATCATGCGATTACCAGAGAGAACGCGAGTAAGGGAGAAAGTCTGAGGCCAATCCATTGCTGTGTTGCAGGGGGTTCTTGCAGCTCCCCTCCCAGAGTTGAAGGAGGTGCCCTCACCCCCAGTGTTGCAGACAGTGCATACGCCCTACTCTCAGTGACGCAAACGGTGCCAGCTCCTCCGCTCGGGCTGTGGCCAGTGACTGTGCTCCCAAGATGCCAGCACTGGGTAAATCAACCTCCGCTGACATAATCAGCATGGGCCAGGAGTCACTACCTAAATACAGTCGGATGCAGTATGAGATTTCTGCAAACCCCATGCAACAAGATGGAGGCCTCAATGGTTCAATCAGTTAGCGGGGGATTAATCAATGTCAGTAAAGCTGTGTGGACATTAGTCACGGTGCCGCTGACAAGTACTTAATGGTTTCCATGTGCCCAGGCCTTTTCCAGCAACCAGCATATATTTTATGACACTGTGCGGACCGCCGGAGACAGAGTGCAGTTTTCTCTGCAGTTCCTTGCGGGAGTACCGGACAGAAACTGGTAAGCCTCTCTTGTATTCAACTACTCAAATCACAGTTATCAGACATTGAGCCCCAGGGATCCAGAGCCAATGGCCTGAAACTACCCATTATTAGTTTGCCTGTCACTTTGAGTGTGCTTTCAATCAAGTGAACTTAGCAACGCTGATAAGCAAAATGCTTCTCTTGTGATGTCGCAGATAATCCAAATTCGAATGAGAACACATAAGAACAAAATACTCTTTTTAACTCCACCCAAGCCACGTGGGAGCAGTGGAAAACCGTATTTTTTTCTTATGTGTTCTCATTCGAATTTGGATTATCTGCGACATCGCAAGAGAAGCATTTCCTCAATACTCATAGGAGTGCCAGCCACTTAAAAAAGGTAAGCAAAACATCAAACTCCCATCTGACCACCCGGGACTAGGGCCGACTGGCCTCTGCCTCCTCCACCTACCTGAAACTCCTACTCCGACCTCGACCAAGTTCCAAAAGTAAAATGTAGGCACTGCAGCTAGGCCCTGTGACGGCATGCAGTGCGATATTGTGCCAGCAAGGGTGTTTAGGCTTGCCCGCTGCCGCTTGGGCCATGCCTGCGCATAGGGAGGGCACATGCAGAAATTACAGAATGTCACTGCTCAATTAATGTGCAGATGTGGGCCAAGGCTGTGCGATCCAGCATCCTTGATGCATGTGTTGCTCTAAGTTGTCTTACTTCCATGACAAGCGCATTGCACATGAGCTATCCTATCAGTGGTGTAACACAAGATGTGGGATCCCCCCTGCAAGCCATGCTGAGGGCCCCCCCAACTAAACAACAAATCAAGGGTCGCACCATACTCTCGGCCAGCCTAGATTATCACACTTGCACAATACATTCAAACGTGCTGCTGAACGGATATGCCGCACACTGCACTAGGAGAAAGATATAAATATGTATTGTAATATAACATACAGCACACTGTCTGAGAAAAATTGGCTAAAAAGCCAGAGTGTTTTGTAGGGTAACACCAATCCAATCGATGCAAGTCACCAACAGTGCACAGGAACATTAATTCTTTGCTATTAAAAATTCCATGCCACAATGAAAACATGTCCAACTGGCTGCACAATGTAGACCAGTGTAGAAATGTAATAACAATATAGTAAGGCTTGCCAGACCACATTTAGACATATCTAGAAATGGCAGTCGAAGCAATAACACACATCAAGAATAGAACACACATTCAAGCCTGTGTCTCTGTGGCCTCTACCAACATGGCCAAACTCTTTAAAATCTGAAAAGAACTAGTCAATCCTGTTGTTCCCTGCCAGGCCCTCTGTATGGCTCTGTTATCTCACTTCTACGCTAAAACTCAGGACATCCTGTCCTCGATCTCCTCTTCCTCTCCCTCTTCCTCTCTCGGCCCCCCTTTGGCCCTCTCTACCTCTCTTCCTCCTTTCTCCTCTTTCTCTCTGACAACCTGACAACACCTGACAAGGTTTCTAGACAAGTCCGATCTATGAAAGTGTTATCCAAACAGGTGCTCTCCTGCTCCCCCAGAACCATCAAGAACCATATTGACACCCTCGCTCCAGCCTTGACGGATTTCTGTAATCACTCTTTTCCCTCTCCCATTATGCACTCCCTTATGCACCCACTCCTCAAGAAGCTTTCTGCTGATCCTGCCTGCCCGGCAAACTATCTTCCAATCTCCATCACCCCTTTCCTGGGCAAACTGTTGGAAAAGCTGACAATCTCCCAGCTTACTCTCCACACGGAATCTGTTGGTTGTCTCCATGACCATCAGTCTGGCTTCAGAGCTGTCAGAGACATGGAAACTGCTGTCGTGAACACCTGTGATTCCAGCATTGATTCCAGCATCTCTAACATTGATTCCAGCATTCCTTCTGTCCTCATCCTCCTTGATCTTTCCTGTGCTTTCGACACGGTCAACCATGCCATCCTGATCAATCCTGATCAATCGACTCCATGAGAACATGGGCATCACGGATCAGACCCTTGAGTGGCTGACCTCCTTCCTCTTGGACTGCCCCTCCAGGTCCAATTTGATCCCTTTCTCCCTGCTCTATCCTCTCACTCTGGTTTTTCAACCTCTATGTGCCCCCTTTGTCCTACCTGATCTCTACATTCTCCTCTAACTTTCAGTGTTATGCGGATACCACTCCGCTTTCCTTCAGGCTTAATGATCTCTGCCTTAATGTCAGTAATATGGAGATCCTTCTCATTTGGACTCTTGCCCCTGCTTTCCCTCTCTAACTCTGTCTTCCCGCATTGTGCCCTCTTCCTTCGCCTTCCTGTGAGGCAAACAACACTGGTGTCATCTTTGACTCCACTCTCTCTTTCTCTCCTCACATGTCGGACGTCGCCAAGAAGTCCCACTACCAGCTGCTCCTCCTCAAAGGGACTCTTCCCTTTCTCACTTTCCCCCAGAAGCTCACTGTCTGCAGAGCCCTGGTTCTCTCTAGGCTAGACTACTGCAACAGCCTCTTTCTCAATCTGCCTTCCTCTAATATCCAGCCCCAGCAACTAATCCAGAACAGGACTGCAAGACTGATCCTTGGCCTCAAGCACAGGGATCGTATCTCTCCAGCCCTGAAATCTTTCCACTAGCTCCCAGTTGCTGCAAGTATCAAGTTCAAGACCCTTTGCATTGTCCACAATGCTTTCTGGGCCCAGGGCCCGCACTACATCCAACGCTTTCTTCCAAAATATCTTCCTTCTCAAGCCCTTCGCTCAGCTACCTACAACTCTCTAAGGGTTAGACGCTTCTCCAGGAAGAGAGTGGGGGGTAGATCTCTCTCCACTGCAGGTGCCTGCCTCTGTAATAGCCTCTTTTCCCCTCTCAAGCTTTAGCGGACCACCTGAAGTTCTGGAAGCAGCTCAAAACTTTTCTCTTCTCCTCTGCTTTCTCTCTCTCCCTCCCTGCTGGCCTACCTTACCTACCTGTTTGCTTTACCGACTGGTTGCTTGGCTACCCTCAGAGTCTCACTGAGTCGAGACTCTTTCTTGATCAGTCACCCTTGCACTGCCTCTGGTCCTACCATGCACTTAGGGGCTGTAACTGTAACCCTACAGTCCCTTGTTCTCCTTGCACTACCCAGAGCTGTGCTGCCCTGACAGCACTTACTCAGCCTTGCTGCCCTGTTTTTCCCCACCCCTCTCCCTTGCACTTCCCCCGTCCCTTTCCCCTCACGCTTCTCGTTATCGCACTTCCACGATCTGAATGACACAAGGCCTAGTAAGATTGTTTGTCTTGTCCTCCCTCTATCTTCCATCCCTTGTCTTGTCATGCCTAGAAACACTTGTGTGCAGGTGCGTTATAAATGACTTGTATCATATCATTTGATCACAGATGCCCAGAAAAATATACAATGCTGCAGTAAGAAACGGCTAGACTGGCAGCACCCAAATGGAAGTCTAGCCAGGTAATTCACTTAGCAGGACAGCATTAACATTTATGTTTTTCTTTGGTTTTATGTTCAGAACATGTGACAGTAATTTGTGTTTAAAATATTTGTGTAACAATTAGCCCTGGTTTGAGAAAGGCACAGTAGTTTGCCGAAACACTTGTTACCATAAAGGGCATGTTACATACAAACCACAATAAGAATATTTCAGAAGTACAAGTGAAAATAAACTATATTTCTGGATCAAACCCATGACTTAAATTGGCGCATTTGTATAAAGGAGAGTTCCAATCAAAAATTAGTTGTTGCAGAGGTGGGGGTTGGTACCTCTTTCTCTCTTGTCAAATGTGACACAATTACAAGTCCATTAGCGCATAATGATCAGGTCGCAGAACATGAAGGTGGGGGCATAAATCACCCTGAAATATACATTGAAATAAGAACACTTAATGAACTTCCAGAGTACTTAGTATGTTTTCCTGACAAAAAGATCCGGGATCTGTATTTACAATTATGCCTTAATATTCTCCCCACAAAAACTATCTTCTACTAACCAAACAGACCAAAATAACTAATAAAATGTGTTGGTTCTGTAAGCAAGAAAATACATCTGAAACACTATTCCATATAGTGATGGTATGCACAGCCTTGACCGAGAAAAGAGGGCTCTTCAGACACTGTTTTGGAATTGCAGCTAAACAGATGCATACCAAGGACAGATTGTCTCAAATACTGAATGACCATGACAACCATTCATTTTCACAATCATTCAATTCTGGATAGATATTGTGACACCAATATAAGAAACAAGAAACCAAAAAGGGTCACAATGTTAAGCGACCAGTAACCTCTAAAACCAGCTCACATAAATGAAACGTTTGGTAATTCAAACATACCATTTAAAAATAAATAAATACAAAAATAAATAACGGGGGATGGTCTTTGAGTAAAGAAAAGTGCAAATTGAACAGGAAACAGTTTGAGTATCTAGGCCACATAGTGTCAGAAAAAGGGATGCAATCAAAAAAGGAAATGATAAACACAATTGAGGAAACACCTCAACCTAGTTCCAAGGAGAAGTTGATGACTTTCCTCGGTATGGCAGAATATTTTACATTTGTGACCAGTTTTGCAGATCAAATATTAGCTTTGAGGGTGGTACTGAAAAGGGCCACAGCATTCAATTGGTCAGAAACGTGCAACATGATATTCAGAAGAATAAATCAGGCTCTGAAGAATGTATCTGCTTGGAGTTATTACAAGGGTAGGAGGAGGACAATTGCGACTACAGATGCAAGTGACATAGGCTTAGGGGCATCACTAATACAAAGAGAAAAAGGAAAGAGCTATACCGTTGCATTTGCATCAAGACTGTTGAAGGGTGCAGAAAGAGATTACACCACAGTAGAGAAAGAAATGTTAGCTATACGGTGGATGATGATGAAATTCATTTATATGGGTATTCCATTTGAAGTACACAGGGACCATAAGCCATTAAATGAGATACAAGAACATTCCAGGCAAGTGCTGCGGATTGCTTAGTGATGTTGACAGATAATGAGGTTCAAGGATAAACAGAGAGCGTCAAGCCATACCAGAAGCATAATGAGAGGAGGCAATGGAGGAAGACACTGACGTGAAGGGTGTCATGGAGGAAATAATGAAAGGTCAGCTAAGAACAACGCAGAATGAACAGGGACATGATGCACTATGGCAAGTTGGAGACAAACTGTATGTTGATGGCATTATATTAAAAAGGAGCGATAGAATAATTCCACCAAGAACATTAAGAGAACATAAAAAAGAATCTTGCACATGAAGGCCACCAAAGGATAACTATGACAAAACAATGCAAGAGAAGTGAATATTGGTGGCCAGACCATGACGTTCAGATCGAGAGGCTAGTCAGGGAACTGAGAAGGGAATCGAGTGTAGTGCCACATCAAACTGATACAGAGACAAGAATGATAAAATGGAGTAAGCCAATGGGAATACAGGATGTGCTTTCAAATGTGCAGAAATTCCTCCTTATTTGTGAAGATGTGCAAAGGGGATATAAGAGAGTGAAGATGTGCAAAGGGGATATAAGAGAGTGTTTGAATGTGTGCATGTATGATGTTCACATTCAAATGCACTTTCACAGTAGGTTGCATCCTTTCTGTGTGCAAATGACGAGATGCATTAGCAAATCACATCATTGGTGCCAAATATATTTGCAAATGTGCCCTTTTTTGTTTTGTTCCCAAATACATCTTTGCGGGAAATCTTAACATGAAAATGAAAGGTGTTTCCCACCACACACGTTTGTACTTCTACTTCCTTCCTCCCTTCATTCATACCTAACTCAACACCACACTTGTGTTTTTCGTTTTTTTTAATACACGCTTGCTTGTAACCAGATTCCATGTTATATGTTCTGAGGGAGTATTGTTTTTTTGGTTGTATGTATGTATTTATTTATTCTACCTCTACTTTTATTTTTTGGAAGATAATTCCAGTTAGTGTCCTACTGGCAGGTTATGTTGCATTATGTTCTGTTATATTATTTCATGTCCAATTTACATACGTGTCACATTGCTCATTGCTCATTACAAGGTTACTTTTCTTTTTGTTGGGATCTGATAATACATATGATTGGGCTAGCTGTCTTACCTCTTACTGTATCTGGTGTTTCTTGCTTTACTTCCTCCCCTAGCGCCTAGACACCTCTGGGCATTCGTTTGTGCTCTACAAGTGTTAAATAAATAAATAAATAAATAAATAAATAAATAAATACATAAATAAATAAGGCTATCTCATGCTTTTAAGTAGCCACAGGGCAATAAGTCACACTCCATAAAAAATGTAACTAAATAAATAATATTATACACGGGAGCATCAGTAAATAGAAGAAAAGAAAATGTGAAAATGCCCGAAGCAGGCCAGCAAATTAAACTGGTAAGAAGGCTCCATGTCCCTGTTAGAATTAAGGTCCCCATGCTGCCCTCTTTTAACAGGACAATGTAACTGCATCCTGCACAATGTTTTAACTCACTTCTGCTCTGCTATGCTGCAACACTGTGTTATGAGGGTGCCAGAAATATCAAAATGGCCGTAAAACCCCTGTGCGTGCCAAAACCCCTGAAATGTGCGCTTTGCAACTCACAAAAAGATGGTTGCCCAAACTGCCATGCATGTTGGCAGTGGTGCAACATAGATCTCACTCCTGGAATATGTCACTGGGCTCCACAACAAGTGAAAATGGAGTACAGAAGGAAAAAGCAGTGTTTTGCTAAATGAAACCCCAAAATCTTGATTTAAATCCCTTTGTCTTTGTTGCTGAAACTACAGAATGCCGGTACAAAACACCCTCAAACATCCAAAATTCTTGCTGGGTGCTACAATTCACTTAGTCTAAGAAATCATTGTGAACTTGCAAGGTCCTGAAAATCTCAAAGCACAAAGGGATTTCCACAGCAAAAGTGGCCTGTCTGTGGATGTCAACAAAAAAAAAATCTCTGTGCAGCAGAGGGATGCTGGAATGTCAGCTGTCAGGAGCCTGCCTGATTAAACTTTAAACATGGATAAACTGAAATAAAATGTTTGAAATCTAAGAGGCCTGTTACTGAGAGTAACCTATGTTGTAATAGTTTTGATGCCATGGTTTAAAATCTTGAATAAGTATTCTAGCTGCTATTTTGAAATCACAGGTTTGTTTTAGGCTAAGGAAAAATGCAACAGAATTAACTATTGAATAAAGCCTGGCTAAAAGCTACCAAACTGGAATATCAGGTTTCTCCACAGAAGGATGGCCTTTCCCCCAACCAGGAAATCACACCTAAGCGGTAATTATAGGGTTTGGAAAGAACTTGGTCTACAGAGGCAAAAGGGAACAATGAACAGCTGCTGCTAAGGAAATGTGGGGTGTGAGGACAGTTGTAAATGGCCTCTGCCAAGAGCAAACAGGGAGGATACTTCTTCTGGACTGCAGGGAGACAGAAAGAGGTGGACCCGAACAACCATCTGTGGCTGAACCTTCACAAAGAACATTTTCTTAAAAGACTTATAATTTGCCAGTGAAAATTGTGCAAAATATAAAAGTAACAGATTGGTGAATCTAAATTTTGGCTGCACGTTTCAAGAGGTGGCAAGATCGTGTGACATGTTCTGGAAAGAAATGGCAGAAAATGTGATTTTACACAAAATGTATTTTCGCTAGAAGTCTGAAACTTTATACACTTATGCCGATGTTAATTGCGCACATTTGTAGACAGTTGCTTATATATTGGACATTGTGTTCCTTTTGAAAAGGGCAGAATTCTTTGAAAAGCCGAGACAAGATCCCACGGAAACAGGGTTTTGAGGGATAGCTGCCATGGAAAATATGTAATCTGTATATGTGATTCTTATAGAGGTTGCACATGTGGAAATATGTATGGTGCCAAAAGTAGATTTTGTGTTCAAGGGGCTCGGGGTGGATTCTCTGCATCATAAAATCCCACCATAAAGATGGCACACTGTTTCTCTCCTCCTACCAAGGCAGAGAGGAGACTCTGACCCAATCACCTGTCAAAGGGGTGAGCTTAGGATAAACCAGCCCACACACCCATTTTATCATAGCATGAATAGAGACAGCTCACCACTCAAAAAGACAGACAGAGTCACTCACTATCCTAATACTGGCGGAGCACCCTGCTGCTGAACTCTATATCTTCCTTGCTCCAGACTCCAGAAACTTGGCAAAGCCAAAACCCATTGCTTAGCTGAACCATTTTCAGCTAGGCCTCCAATTCCAGATCCAGAACCCCACAAACCTAAGGGGAAGCATCAAATTACAGCCGGGCTGTGCTCTAGTGCTTGCCTGTTAAAAGAATTATCATCAGAACCAAGAAGGGCAAATCCAATCCAGTTCTGTGACGTGCTGTGACCAGAGTGCATTGCAGATCCAGTCCAGTCCTGTGCCGTGTTGTGACCAGAGCACCTTGCTGATTGCAGATCCAATTGGATGTGTCCAGCTGTTCATCCTTAAACCAGATCCAGTTCCCTGACCAGAATCTTGACGGACCAGAACACTGAGGGTTCTGTTTAAAAACATATCTAGTGAGTATATATAGATAGACTGTGTCACTAGCATATGTACTGTCCATAGTCAATCCCTATCTTAAACCCATCCTATCTTGTATTCAGAATTGTTAGGGGTACTGTTGAATTGTCTGAACTCTCTCCAAACCATTCTATCTTCCTCCTGTAATAGTATTGCTAAAACTATCTTTGCGCTGATCGTTTTATATCTCAAACAGGCGAGTTACTCTGCAGGCAGTGATTCTGATCAAGTGGCTGTGTTCCTGTGTCGATTCGTTTTGTTCATAGTTATCCTTTAGTGTAAGAACACCAATTGTCATTTTAAAAGTGCATTCCTGTTTTCCATTCTTGCACCTATCTCGAAAAAACGACCTCCACTAAAACGTCCATAAATTCCTCAGTTTTTGTGCTAGAAACATTTCAACTTCTGCTTGTAGCTAATATCCACAGCTTTAAATCGCATCTAAAACCGCATCCCAAATCCATATAGTTCTCCCGTTATCGCGATTATCGTTCAGTGAAAAGTTTGCTGTGAATTTCATTTTAGGGAAATTCTGCCATGTGTAAAACAGCTTTTGATTGCTTCCGACTTGATTTTTAAGATTTAAAATTGTTTCTTGATATTAAATCACTGCTTGTGTTTGTGTGCAACTATCCAAAGTGGCTCCCATAAGAATTTATACCATTTCAGCAATTTTTACCATATTTGGTGTTTTTACCCAGTCCATTATCAAGATAATTTGAAAAGCCATTCAGACATCTTGACAGTCCATTCTGTTTTCTCTTGTGTTTGAAAGGGGGAAAGTGGGATTAATATACTGTTTGAATTCTGCCATTCCTGAATACCTGTTCCCTCCTCCTATCTCTTTACATTGCCTATTGGGGGTTGAGGGGTGTGCAGGGGGAACCTCTAACCATAGTGCTATCTGATCTGAACACACACAAAAGTATTATTTCTGTGCTGAATTGTTTTGCTCATTATTACTCCTTGTGTCCTTTTGTATTAAAGAGATTATTCAGTGTTACATCACCCCATTGGTGATTATTGTGTACCCATTAAAACATAGTGTGATTAAATTGTAAATACATAAATAAATATTTTAACTTTGCAAACCAGCCTGATTCCTGGTTCAGTGTGACTGGAGGGGTTCCAGGAGAGGGGCGTGATATGAGTGGTACATCGTTCAGAATAAAGAACATTTAGACAAAAATAAATAAGGATTTCAGTTGTGCATTACATGCTAGGCGTTGACTTGGGTGTGTGCCGGATTGAAATCACTTACAGCTTGGGTGCTCATCACGAGATCCTGAATTAGACCTACCACTTGTGACAGTCTAACACAGCGTGCTAACTGACTGGGTACATAAACCTCGTTGCGCTACCACAATGTGCTACACTGTAAAAACACCCTTCAATAGAAATACTGAAAGGAGTTGGGCCTGTTTTGCAAAAGTAAAATAACCCTGAGAAAAGTCAGAAGGAAATTAATATTTCCGGGATGGCGACCCCAGTGGAAATCAATATGGCAAAAGAAAACCTAATGCACAAATAGTTCATCATTAGTGAATGGGTAGATCAGGATGAGAATGTCTGGCTGCAGGAAATCAAACAACAAATCACTGCCATAGAATTAGATACATGGCAGGACCAGGGTCCATTACACCAGGCACTTAGTGAATTGTATATGGCCTCAAAAGTAAAAGAAGAGCAATGTAAAATTGCCAAATTACTTACCTATACCTCCACATTGGAGTAATACAGGAAAAATATGCCGAAATCCTAGATCTGGCAAAGAGGAAAGTACAATCCCTAGAGAAAACCCAAACTGATTTAGACTCTGCAGAGCAAAGGCTACAAAAGAGCCAAGAATCAGAGAACAGTACAAGGCAGTACCTGATAAAATTAAAGGAAGATCTGGATCTCCTGCAGCAGGAAAAGGTAGAGCAGGATACCAAATTACTGACACTGCAAAAAGAGTGTCAAGAAAGGTTGAATTCGCTACAACAGAGCCAACACAAGCTGGAACAGCAAGTAAATTATAATAGAGCCTGTGCAGGGCAGATAGTTGCCCTAGAAAATCAGATTGATGAAATGAAGGAGGAAAATAATAAATTAATAGGGAAGGATCTCCACACTCAAACAGATTTTGATGAGGAGCACCAGAAATGAAATGCCATTAGAAAACAAAGGGACAACCTGGCTGCACAGAGGGGTACTCTAATTCAGGAAAGGGGCGCCTTAGGCTGGGAAGTCAGCCATTTAAAAACCAAGGTGGAAGAAAATCACTTGGCCCTTTAGGGACTGGGTGAACTCAAAATGGACTATGAAAAGCTGTTAGAGCATACCAGGGGGGTGGAAAATGCTCTGGTAAAGAATAATCAGGCTAATCAGGATCAGACTCAGGAGGTGAGTCTCCTGCAGCAAAGGTTGGCCCAATACTCCCAATGCAGACAAGAAGCACAGAGAGACAATGAGGCTCTCTGTGAAAAAAATGACAGGCTCCATAGACAGATAACCATGCAGGAACAACTAATAGACACCAGTAAGGCCTTAATAGAAGAATAAAAGGGTCAGATTCTTGCATGCCACCAGGGAGTAGGGGCTGAGAGAGATGAAGTCAGATGGGAGAGGGAAACCCCTGAGCATAACCTCAGGAACACTGGCACCAGAGACTTTAATCCCTTCAATTCATGGACTCTGCCACCCCCATGTCCACTGGCTCACATGAACCAAGGGCCACGAGGATGGTAGACTTCAACCCAATGGGAAATATGGGGCTAATAGGTCAGCACCTCCCAGAATCGGATGGGCGGGCATCTCTGTACAGGTTCCCAAGTGCTAGGGCCATCTTCTCTGATCAGGGAGACTCCAGTGAGGGGAGAATCAGAGAAATGGATCCTCAGAAATATAACCTACCAAGAGATCAGGTGGTAAAATGTGGTGGTGAATTCCATGAGACTAGGCCCACTATGAGCAATCTAGAAACCTCTTCCCAGCTAGGACAGTGGGGGTGGGGGCTACTCAACCAATCCTGGGAGCAAGGAAGAGTCAGAAGACTCTTCTGAACACCACAAGTCCCATGAGACTAGGCCCCCACATTCTGCCAGCCATTCCCAAGCTCGCAGAATCGGGAGAGTCTAGAAGACCAGACGGCCACCTCTGCTAGCAGTGCCTCTGTGTCAGAGGATGAGTGGACCAGGGTGACAAGAACTAAAAAGGCTAACAAAGTTAAGAGGGCTTTACTTAAGGATCCCCTGAAACAAATAAAAGTTATTAGGAGCGTCATCACACCTTACCACAAAAATCCTAAGCCAAATATTCGGTTTGGGAGCACATTGAATTATTTGAACAGATGATGGAGACTTTCCATCTGAAGGACAGCCAAAGGTGCATTCAGTATTTAAAGTGGATGTTTTCTCCTGAGTACTCCCGCTTCTTTGCAGGGTTGGAGGATCAGAACCATTCCAGATGGTCCACCTATAGGGCGGCCATCCTGAAACATTTTCCATTCATAGGAACCCTCAAGAGGCTCGCAAGGCAGCCTACAACTTACAATGTGGGGAAGACCAGGCCACACAAGAATTTGTTCAGGAATTGAAACACGCCTTTGCACAGACCTCTAGAAGGGTGCGCACTGACAGTAAGGAATTAGTGAACACCTTCTTTCATGCTCTCCCGAAATACATTATGACCCAGCTAGTGAGGGACTTTCATGAGAAAAGATCACTAGACTGGTCATTGAACAAGCAATGCACATTTATGAAGTACAGAAGCCGTTGGAAAGTAAAAATATTACCAAAAGCCCAAAACCAACCAACACCCCTGCTGCTGCTAAGGGGGCGGAGGTGAAGGTTGCCCCCATTTTAGATCTGGAGATGGGGCGGCCTAAAAACCTCCCCTCACAGAATCCAACCAACCCCAAACGCAGAAGGCCCTCAGGCCAATCCCAAATGGGGAGCCAGGGAGGTAACCCCACAAATGGGACGCCTAACTCCCCTGACTACATCAGCCCACGCTACAAGGGAAATAGACCCATCCTGGGATATGTCTGAACTCCTCCAGCTCAAGGGGGGGGAATCCAACCAGACAGCAGCAAACCCAGGAAACTTCCCTCCTCACTTTCCCCAGGAGGGCAGTAATTCCCCAAATGCCAGACCAAATTTCATTCCCCGGTACCCGCTAAACTTCAACCCCCAAAACAACCCTTCTTTCTTTCCTCACTTTCCTGAGCCCAGACAGCCCAAACCGGGAGAGGGGAGGCAAAGGTTGGAGGGGTACCCAAACTTTCCTAACCAGGGGTATTATGCGGGAAGGGGTAGTTACCCTTCCCGCTATCAACCCAGGGTAGACCTGAGGACCCCGTACCAGCCAGAGCGGGTGTCCCAACTAGAGCACCAGGTCCAGAACATGGCACAGAATCTGTGTTGCAAGTTGAGGGCTCAACAGAACCCTCAGATGAGCATGGCAGCTCAGAGTTCCTCAAATGCAGGGTCTGGTGCTCCAGAACAATGACAGGGGAAGAACCCTGACAACCCACCGGTTCCGGGGAGGAGGCACAAGGGGAAGGGGGGTCTAAAGCCTTGGGGGAAGCTCCCTTCCCCACTTGTGGAATACCCCTGGAAATCCAGGAACCGGAACCAACATCACCTGCCCGCAAAAGTCTGCAACCCAAGGAACAGAAGGTGGGTAGGAGAAATAAAGAGCCTAAAAAGGCCCATTTTGTGGAGGAGGTGCAAATCTTCCAGTTTGTAGGAGAGGGGTCCTCAGAGGATTCTGGGGAAATGATCTTCTCGTTCAGGGATGGGGGAATTCCTCCCTAAGAAAAATGGGTCCCAAAGGATCCAAATCCAGACTGGGTAGATGTGGGGACCAAGTTAAAACCGCCCACCATCAAACCCCAGAATTACAAAGCCTGAAAATCCCCTGGTTCAAACCCATCCTGGTGTCTGCCTCCAAAAAGGGGGTGGGGACCCAGAATCAGAACCAGGGAAACCCAAAACTTCCACCATATCTAGCTGTCACCTTTTTCTTACAGGTTCCCAAGATCCCAAACAGAATCCTGCCCAAATCACATCTCTGTCAGTATCCAAAGCAAAGAAATTAACCCACCAGTTGGCCAAAAATGTACATTATCTTTTCCCCCTTGAGGAAAATGAGGGAAGATTGTATGCCCCAGTCCAAGTACAGGGGCAATGTACAATCTTGGCACTGGTGGACACTGGATCCCAAGCTACCCTTCTGTCAAAAAGGGCCTTTGAAGGGGGGAGAAATACCAAATTCCTCTCACCCCTCTTCCTGGGCAACTTCAGAACTTCGATGGGAAGGAAATTCCTGTTGAGGGGACTGCGGATTTAGATATTAAAATTAAAATTAAAAAACAGTCATAGTTGTGACTCCAGAGGGTACACCTTGTTTACTAGGGAATGACATCCTGTGTAGATTGTCTCCCCTCATAGATTGTGTAAACAAGGTCCTCTGACCCAGACTAACCAACCAATAAAATTGAAACAGAGTGTCAACCATGTTAGTTTAAATGTCACATGCCACATGATTGAACAAAAACCTGACCAAATTGAGTTTCACTTCTAGAATAATCAAATCCCAGACGTGACAGTAATTGCAGTAGGACAACAAACTGGTGATGGCCAGTCCTCTCTATTTCTGAAAATCAACCTTCCTTCCAGTCTAAGGTGGCATTCCACACTGAAAGGAAACACTCTAAAATTCATACAAATTCACAATCAGGAAATCCCATTCCTATTTTTTGAAAAAAATGTTATTACAGTTCTCCATATCTCCTTTCTCAACTACAACTTATTCTTCAAGTTCTTTGAATTTCTTTTCCAAGTCCTCTAAAAAGAATGTTACAGCTATAGTCAATTTTTCGTCTTCCCCTTCTTGCATCTTAATCCACTATTCTTCGGCGTTGTAGGTTGAGAATTCCATTCCTATAGTCCAAAAGGATGAGAAATCTGCTCAAAGCCGGGCTGATATTCAGAACATTGGAGAGCAGTTCATCCCTGTTCAGTTAAATGAGGGGAAGGACTCTGTTCTCGCCCGAGTATATGTGAACAACGGTAAGAGCTTCATCAGCAAGGCCATGTTCTGCAAACTCCTAACAGATCTAGCCATTCCCACCTTTAAACTGTTAGACAAATGGGAAATGGACCTGGAAACACTTAATTCTAAACATCTCCTGCCTAGCAGGTGTATGCTCAAAATTTCCATAGGCAACAAGAGCATAGTCCATAATTGTTGGGTCGTGCGAGATGTCTCTGCTGCATTTTATTTAGGCAGTGGCATTCTCAATCGCTTTGCCATTAGTTTGGACCTAATAAACTACAAAGTTTGGTCCCGATTAGCGGGTAATCCCATGGATGTTGATGACCCAGAGAAAGCTCAACTGCTGCCATATTGCAGTTGAAATTCAGATTGGAGAGGAAGTCACCATCCCACAATGGACCCGACAATTCTCACTGGAAGTAAATATTAAAAGAGGACAGAAACTGAAAAATCCTGGCACCTATGTTCATCTAAATGCTCATTTCCAAAAGCAAGGGTTGGGGGTAAACCCAACACCACTAGTCAACATCGAACACGAGACCATTCCAGAAGAGATGGATTACAGCAACATAAAGAGTATCACTCTGGGCGCAGGCACCATTATTGGAATGGCGGTTGATGACTGACATTTTTCCATAGATTTAGGTAACAAACTGTTAGGACCAATCCCCAAGGACTGCTTTGACAGTGATAGCGACGATGACACAACACCAGACAGGATCTTCTCCTGGCATGGGGGGAATTTCCTGGTGTACTCTTCGTGACCTTATGGTAAGGAAGATGTGACCTGTGACTTCAGGAGGGATAAGGAGATCTTTCAAGACCACAAGGACTGCCTTCCCCAACTGAAGCCATTAGTCCAAATTAGCACTCTGACCATGGACTTGTCCACCCAGCTGGAGGAGCCCGCTGAGATAGCCAAACCGGAAGTCTTTCCAGGCTTCAGGCAGATGGTTGAAGAGAAAGTCAACCTAGCTGATGCCTGTGAAACTCTGGAGTGAAAGCAAAAATGTAAACAAGTTTTCTTAGATTTTCAAGATCTCTTTGCGGTGGACTCATATGACTGTGGTTGCACCAACATCCACACCACAACAATTCCCACGGACTCTGGCATGACTCCAGTGTTTGTGAAGCAATATCGCTTGCCCCTCGCATCCATGGAGTCCCTTACTGAAATAATTAAGAACCTTGAGTCCCGTGGGATAATTTGTCCAGTCCACAGCACCTTCAATAATCCGGTGCTGGGGATTTTGAAACCAAACGGCCAGTGGAGACTCTGTGCTGACCTAAGGGAGCTCAACAAATGGGTCCATACTTCCCGGTGGCCTCTTCCCTATATAGACCAAGGGCTGGCCCAGATCCAGGGGTCAAAAGTATTCACTGCCATTGACCTGACCAATGGGTACTGGACTGTACCTATCAGTAGGGAGGACCAATACAAGCTGGCCTTTACCTTCGGAGGGCAGCAGTACACTTGGACCCCGATTCCCTTTGGATACATCAACTCCGGCAATGAATTTAACATCTTTCTACATAAGGCCATGCCCGACCTGGGTGAAAGGGGTAACCTGGCCTATGTAGATGTTCTAGTCAAAAGCTCAACTGTGAAGGAACACATAGCGGAGATCCGTTATGTCCTGACAAGGTTGATGGCTGCCGGAGCAAAACTCTCTTTCTAAAAGGCACAATGGTGCAGAACTGTGTCAATTTCTTTGGCCATGAGATAACTCCTCAGGGTCTCTGTCCCCAGGAAAAGAAAGTAGAAGCCCTCCAGAAAATAAAAGACCCCACAACTCTACGTGAACTAAGGAGCCTCATTGGACTTACTAATTACAGCAGAAAGTTCATTGAGGACTACGCAGAGATCACAAGACCTCTAATCCATCTTTTGAAGGGGGGGTCAAGTGGGAGTGGGGTCCAGAACAAGCCGTGGCAGTAAGACAACTCAAAATAAGCCTCTCACAAGCGCCTTGCCTAGCTAACCCTGTCAGAAACAAGGAGTTCTGCTTGAAGACAGGGTTCTCAAATACATGCTTGACTGCAGTATTATATCAAAAGCATGACAAGGTCAATGAATAATCCCCTATGCGAGTGAGACTTTATACTCTGTGGAGGAAAAATTCAATGATTGTGAGAAGACACTCCTGGCAACGGTGTGGGCATTGAAGAATTATCGCCCACCAACCTTTGCAATATCTTCAAAGTGACAGAATCTGGGCCGGAAATGTGAGTAATCCCGAAATTACTTCATGGATTCTGTCAATGCAAGGCTTTCCTGTGGAGGTCAGATATGGCCAAAACAAGAAGAGTCCCCTCGCGCAAGGACTGGCTGACTTGCATGATTGTGCCAAAGAAAACTGTCTCG
This sequence comes from Ambystoma mexicanum, assembly GCF_040938575.1. Classification (NCBI taxonomy): domain Eukaryota; kingdom Metazoa; phylum Chordata; class Amphibia; order Caudata; family Ambystomatidae; genus Ambystoma; species Ambystoma mexicanum. The sequence continues at coordinate 845,991,553 of NC_090935.1, forward strand.
AGGACGAAAGTCTTAAAATCAAGGACAACATGGAGGCATACCTTAATTCCCCACACAAGGTCTATGAAGACGACCAGTGTGAGGGAATTCCCACTGTCTATGTGGAAGGGTGCTCCTACCATGTTGACAACAACGGGGAAAAGGAACTTGTGGCTGGCGTAGGGAATGCATGAGTGAATGATGCCCCCGAGCCCTCCGTTGGGTACAAAATTGGTCCCCAAAGTAGTCAAGTGGCAGAGTTGATGGCTGTGCATCAAGCCATCCTCACTGCTGTCCAACACAAACTCCACAGACTGGTCATAATCCCTTTCTCAGATTATTTATGGAACGGGTTCGTGGAACACCTGGTTCACTGGAAAACCAGAGGCATGCTATGTGCTAATAATAAATCTTTAAAACATGGGAAATGAATATAGAATATTGATGATCTGGTCACCTCGAATGGGATGACCATCTACTGGAAAAAGATCAAGGGTCATGCTAAAGTAGAGGGACCAGACACAACTGGAAATAACCTAACTGATCAGCTGGCCAAAACTGGAGCCACCCAAGGGGATCTACTTGAGATTGAGTCCCTACTGGGGGAAATCCAGGTCACTGCTATCACTAGGTCCCAGACAAATACTCACAATGAACTCTCAACTGCACAATGGAGTAAGGAGACCTCAGATGCTGATTTGATTACGGCTCAATAAGGGGATCCAATAATTGGTAAGTTTTATCAACATATTGAGGACCCTGAGAACTTTCCCCTGATGGATACCGATTACATAGCGAAAAAGGACCTCAGAGTGTTGAAGAAATGTCCAAAAATGTTCTGAATCCAAGACAGTTTGTTGGTGAGGAGATCCATTGCTGTCCATGATCAGTGGGTGGTCCCTACCTCATTCCGAAGCCTGATGCTAAGTCACGCCCATGATGCGGCCACAGCTGGTCATCGGGGGTTTCATACAATGTTAGAAATCTTGCGAGAGGTTGCATACTGGCCCCACATGGGGCAGGACCTCCACCAATACTTGAAGGGGTGTCTTGTGTGCACACAATTTCAGCCAGCATCATTCACACACTGTGCTCCCCTCCAAAAGAGGAGGATGACACTGCCTTGGTCAGATTTACAAGTCAATTTTATCGGGCGGTGATTCGCTCCTCGAGGGGGAACAAGTACATGTTGACCGTAACATACTTGTTCACTAAATGGGTGGAATGTCTCCCGGCCCCAAATCGCAAGGCAGAAACAGCAGCTGCCCTGATGATCAATCACATCTTCTCGTGTTTTGGACTACCCCAAAGGATTGAGTCAGACCGAGGTAGCCACTTCACCAGCGAAGTGATGACAAAGATGTGGGAGATAGTTGGGGTCAAAAGGAAACTACACATTGCCTACCAGTAAGCCTCTATTGGTGGAGTTGAGAGATACAACAAGACTATTGTGAGCATATTAAAAAAGTTTGTGGCAGATTCTGGGTCAAGTTGGGACTTTCGATTACCTCTTGTCCTGATGGCCATCAGATCTACTCCTTCTTCTGCAACAAAATGTCTCCATTTCAGCTGATGACTGGACGAAGGATGATGCTTCCCCAGCATCTGCTCTACAGGACCCAAGAGCAGACCTTGATAAATGCCTCCTTACAAATCTGAGAAAAAACCTTAAACATGCTTTTGCCTATGCTCAGCGGAATCTAGAACGATCTGCAGACAGTATGAAGACCCACTATGACCTTAAGACAACTAAGAAAGAATACCAAGTAGGAGACCGGGTCTACTTGTACAATTTCCAAAGGAACCAAGCCAAACAGCGCAAATTTCTCCCTACTTGCCAGGGTCCTTTTGATATTGTAGACAGAATCTCACCAGTCGCCTACAAAATCTGCAGGGCAGTTTGGCAGAAGGGGAAGACAAGTGGGTCCACATAAACCAGCTGAAGAGTTGCCATCCCAGGCATACTATGCGGCAAATAGAGGAGCCATCCGGAAACCCAGAGGGGTACATTCCGGATACCTACAAGAATCCAACTGTTAAAACCATTAGTAAATACAGGCAGGGAAAATTGTAAATTGTATTTCAATGTATGCATCTGCCCCACTACAGGAGTAATAGTGGGGACATTTCCATAACCACGCTCTGTTCTGTCTCATAACATTGGAACCAAGAATTGCTAATTACCAAGGAGGACCACTCGGGGACCGGGAGGAGATACCCAAGGAGCCTGGAGTATCGCTCCATACTCCCATCCAGAACCGGCGGGGAGAGCATGTCGATCCAGCATTGATGGGAGAAGCAGACGACTTTCTCCACCTTGACCAAAGAAAGAAAGAACACCCAAATCTCCCGACTTACCCTTGACCGGCGGTCAAACTCAAGTCGTGAGGGTGGCTCTGTGGGATGTTTTAACCCACTTCTGCTCTGCTATGCTTCAGCACCGTGTTATGATGGTGCTAGAAATATCAAAATGGCCGCAAAACCCTTGTGCGTGCCAAAACCCATGAAAATATCACTTTGCAATGCACAAAAAGATGGTTGCCCAATCTGCCACATGTGTTGTCAGTGGTGGAACAGAGATCTCACTCCTGGAATATGTCACTAGGCTCCAGAACAAGTAAAAATGGAGTACAGAAGGAAAAAGCAGTGTATTGCTAAATGAAACCCCAAAATCTTGCTTTAAATCCCTTTGTCTTTGTAGCTGAAACTGCAGAATGCCGGTACAAAACACCCTCAAACATCCAAAAATCTTGCTGGGTTCTACAATTCACTTAGTCTAAGAAATCATTGTGAACGTGCAAGGTCCTATAAAGCTGAAAGCAGAAAGGGATTTCCACAGCGAAAGTGGCCTGTCTGTGGAAGTAAAAAAAAAATGATCTGCAGGGAGACAGAAAGAGGCGCACCCGAACAACCATCTGTGGCTGAACCTTCACAAAGAACATTTTCTTAAAAGACTTATAATTTGCCTGTGAAAATTGTATAAAATATAAAAGTAACAGACTGGTGAATCTAAATTTTGGCTGCACGTTTCAAGAGGTGGCAAAATCGTGTGACATGTTCTGGAAAGAAATGGCAGAAGATGTGATTTTACACAAAATATATTTTTGCTAGTAGTCTGAAACTTTATACACTTATGTCCATGTTAATTGCGCACACTTGTAGAAATGTTTTTATAAATTGGACATTGTGTTCCTGATGAAAACGCCAAAATTCTGTGAAAAGCCGAGACAAGATCCCACAGCTACGGGGTTTTGAGGGATAGCTGCCATGGAAAATATGTAATCTGTATATGTGATTCTTATAGAGGTTGCACATGTGAAAACATATATGGTGCCAAAAGTAGATTTTGTGTTCAAGGGGCTAGGGGTGGATTCTCTGCATCATAAAATCCTACCATAAAGATGACACACTGTTTCTCTCCTCCTATCAAGGGAGAGAGGAGACTCTGACCCTATCACCTGTCAAAGGGGTGAGCTTAGGATAAACCAGCCCACACACCACTTTTATCATAACATAAATAGAGATAGCTCACCACTCAAAAAGACAAACAGATTCACTCACTATCCCGATACTGGTGGAGCACCCTGCTGCTGAACTCTACATCTTCCTTGCTCCAGACTCCACAAACTTGGCAAAGCAGAAACCCATTGCATAGCTGAACTATTTTCCACTAGGCCTCCAATTCCAGATCCAGAACCCCACAAACCTAAGGGGAAGCATCAAAATACAGCTGGGATGTGCTTTACTGCTTGCCTGCTAAATGAATTATCATCAGAACCAATCCAATTCTGTGCCGTGCTGTGACCAGAGTGCATTGCAGATCCAGTCCAGTCCTGTACCGTGCTGTGACCAGAGCGCCTTGCTGATTGCAGATCCAATCCGATGTGCCCAGCTGTCCGTCCTAGAACCAGATCCAGTTCCCTGACCAGAATCTTGACGGACCAGAATCCTGACGGTTCCGTTTAAAAACATATCTAGTGAGTATCTATAGATAGAACTGTGTCACTAGCATATGTACTGTCCATAGTCAATCCCTATATTAAACCCATCCTATCTTGTATTCAGAACCTGTATTGTTAGGAGTACTGTTGAATTATCTGAACTCTCTCCAAACCATTCTATCTTCCTCCTGTAAGATTATTGCTAAAACTATTTTTGCGCTGATCTTTTCTCATCTGGAAAAGGCGATTTCCTCTGGAGGCAGTGATTCTGATCAAGTGGCTGTGTTCCTGTGTGGACTTGTTTTGTTCATAGTCATCCTTTAGTGAAGAACCCCAATTGTCATTTTAAAAGTGGATTCCTGTTTTCCATTCTTCGCCTATCTCGAAAAAACAACCTCCACTAAAATGTCCATAACTTCCTCCGTTTTTGTGCTAGAAACAAAATTTCAACTTCTGCTTGTAGCTAACGTCCACAGCTTTAAATTGCATCTAAAACCGCATCCCAATCCATACGGTTCTCGCGCAGTGAAAAGTTTGCCACAAATTTTGTTTTAGGGAAAATCTAACACGTGTAAAACAGCTTTTGATTGCTTCCGACTTGTGTATTAAATAGATTATTCAGTGTTACATCACCCCATTGGTGATTATTGTGTACCCATTAAAACATAGTGTGATTAAATTGTAAATACATAAATACATATTTTAACTTTGCAAACCAGCCTGATTCCTAGTTCAGTGTGACCGGGGGGGTTCCAGGTGAAGGGCGTGATATGAGTGGTACATCGTTCAGAATAAAGAACTTTTAGACAAAAATAAATAAGGATTTCAGTTGTACATTACATGCTAGGCATTGACTTCAGTGTGCGCCGGATTGAAATCACTTACAATCCCAAATCGAGAACTGTACACACGGTTAGATTATTCATCCAAATTCCCAGAAGAGGTTACATCCTCAATCCAAGAAGAGTCCTGGCTCCCAAACCACTTTAACCATCATCTGCCACAGTTCAAAACCGCTAATCAATTAAATGTGACAATAGTTACTCCGAGCTTTGCTCTCCTGTACACTTGTGCCTAGTTCCAACATGGTTAGAAAAACACCTTGGCACAGTGCAAGGCTTACAACCCTGACCACTACTGATCCAAAGACATGCTCCCATCCTTAGAACCTTTCACACAAAAGGGTAACACGTTGTCACTTCTCACAAAGGACACATTTGCCCCACCTCTCCCTGCACCTACCCTGCTTGTTGCAATCCGCATTCGTCTTTCACACAGTCTATCTTGACTTGGTTACTCTTGGCCCATAGCCTCTGCAGTCCCAGAATGACTATGCTGGAGTTTGATTTGTGGGAGATATGGAATGCACTAACAGGCAATAAAAGGCAACACCTTTCCCATCGTCTCAAATCCATCAAATCCTTCACACAGCAATTCAGTACAGTTTGTAACATGTTATAATGTCACATTCCTTCTAGTAAATGTTGCTTTATCTGCAGTCACCTTTGAAAGGACCCTTGACTTTCTGCATACAGTTTTGACGTTCTCGTCTTATTGGTGCTCACACTTTGCCCCTCTATGTTTAACCTGCCCATGCCCTTCCCTGTTTGTCCCCTTGTTATCCTCCTCCACTCCCTGCCCTTAAGCTATTCCTCACAGTTTAAGGTCTGTAAGCACCTTGCTATGGTTTAATACTCCACCCTGCTGGCATGCCTAGATTCTCTGAGAATACTACCGAGGAGATTTAGTGTAGTAGAAAAACATAACTTAACAAATCAATTGTCACTGGTATGTTCTGCGAATGTTGAAATGTTATCTGGAGACTGGTTCCAATTGGGCACATTATAGATTGGTAATTTCATACACTGCCATTGTTTCATATTATGCTGACTGTACAGCGTACACTTCATTACACACTATGCACGAAACATGCTGAATACTTAGCTCGAGGGCCTCACGAATGCACGGCGTGTCTCTTAGCTCTGTGTGGTCTGTAGGTGTACAGCAGTGATGTTCCATTTTTTCTGCAGGAGACTTTAGAGATCCCTGCATACCATATGCCCAGTTATTCTTTGTCTAGATTATGCTCAATGGCTTTCCCTATCACATCCTCGTACTCCTTCCTCAAACGTCTCCAGGTACCAGGCTGCAAATCCTGCATTACTTTGCCTGATTAAAACGATGCATTTGTTATACACGACATGCAAAGCCTGTATGTGGTCACTCGGATTAGCATCATAAAACCCCACACCCGGCAGCCGCGCATTCCCTTTATTTGCATTTTCAAGCAATAGCCTTTACTGGGCAGGGGAAAAATGCGAGCCTGCAAGTTTGATATCAACAACAGACATAATAGTGCTGCCTTCCCACAAAGAAAAATGGTGTCATTTGTTCCACAGTAATGGACAGCAATGTAAGATGTGATTATGACTTAGCCATCACACAATGAATTAGTGACAGATTAATGAAGAGGGAAAGAGGTGCATTGTGGGAGCCACAGATCCTTGACAGCTGTGCCATCCTATTTTTTTTTTTTTGGGAAGATCGCAAATGAAGTCTCCCTTTGAGAATGGAATAAGAATGTGATTAGCCCAGCATTGCTTTTCTCTCCCACTGTAGACTTCAGTTTTAATAATGATTAAAGTATAATGTTGATATCCCATCTGAGCGGCTTTTAAGATTTAACTTGCTAAAGCTATTCAGAGCAGTGAGCGAGTAAAGATGTCTGAACCTATCTGCACAACTAACCATGGAATATTGCATTGATATTTCCCACATCAATTCCAATTAAGCCTTCGCAGAGTGCATCACATGCTCCTTTAATAGAAGCAGAATGTTTAATCTGCGAATACATTTGTGTAAGTGTGTAACCGCAGACAGTGTGTGTACTTGGTCATCAAATCTCGAGATGGGATTGGCGCCTGACAGTCACAGTATGACTTAAAAATGTCCACAGATGTTACACATCCATCTGAACGCAATGCATCCTACGCGGCACGACAGCAATTTTACTGCATTAACATAAATACAAAATAAAAGCATAACAACAACAATTTTGCTTAATGCGAATACATGGAGATATGGTCGCCGGCATCTGGCAATCAGCAGGGGATGACGAAATGCGCGAGGCTGAGCGGGAATCGAGGATGAGTTTCCGCCATATGAGACTTGCTGCCACTTCTGGTTCTCGCAGCTTGGTTTAGTTCCTTGCATTTTGATAGCCTGTCCAGGAGATCGCGTTAGGAAGAGATGTGAACAGCTCTCCCCATGGAGGTCTGTTTACAAGAAACATGCAGTCCCTTTTCTATGCTAATTGAGATGTGACTGCACATTTAAATCGACAAAAATCTTTCTCCCCACACAAGGTGGCTTATGTCATACCTGTTTTGAAGTGACGGTGCTGTAAAAAGGGGACGTAAAGTAGCAGTTATTCTGTTACGTCTGTTTTACAATCACATGACTGCACCGCCATACCTGGATGATTTAAATCCAGCAAAAATGAGGCGGCCGCTCATCCACCTTACTGGCAAAAACCTGCGGATTTCGCGTGTGGAATGACTGCTCATTTTAAATCCGTCAAAAGTCGCTATGAAGTCGTTTGGACTCCGGCAATGTGTACTTACACCAGAGTGCTGACACTGGCAATCCTGTGGTGATCCCACAGGACCAAATGGTGGTAACGCAAATGATTTTAGTGAGGAATTGATAGATTTACTGCAGATTTACCGCCAAACTCATAATGAATTAATAAACCTGCATAGCTCCTTAGCTCATTACTGCTGGGCATTTCACTTTTCATTAGGGACATCATTACACCAAAATGCCAGGGGTAGCGGAAGTGACATCACACCATCCTTGACCTCTGGTGACATCACAGGAAGTGATGTCATTTGTCCCCACCCTGAAGTGGCAACACGGGAAGCGATGGAACACGACCATTCACCCCATGATAAAACATGAAGTGGCATCACATAGCATTGTTTGTGAGTACACTACGAAAAATATGGTTAGGATATCACTGCAAAGTGATATACATTGCATACAAGAATGGATCAACATATGTATCATTAATATCAGTGAGTATAGGCCCATATTACCAAATCACTGTGAATGCAAGCAGATGTCCAAGGCCAAATGATAATGATGTGTTATTATATAGCACTTACGCTTAAGCACTTTATATAGAACAAATATGTATACAATATCACCCAACCTGTGTTGGTACTCATTTATCAACCTCAGTAGGAGGAAAGGCTGAGTTGACCTTGATGGGAGTCGAACCTGCAACCTGCAGATCGCACACACATTACAGCAGCCAGCGCTCAACCCACTGAGCTATCTTACCAGCTATAGCCATCAGAAAACCAGCCACTCCAGAAACAAAAAGCCACATGCTGCTGGCCCATGAGTCTCAATGTAAAAACAAGAAGAAAAAAAGATATTAAAAGGGGTAGCAATGGAGACCACAGGAGTAGCAAGGGAGACCTCATGGGTTGCAGTTGCGACCCCTAGTGACCCTTAAATGACGTCCATGCTTTTCATACTGATGTTAAACTGACCTTCCATTTGCCCAGCTGTTTGGCTATTGTCACACTGCTTTTATAGGGCTGAGGCATTCTGGAAATGATCGTCTAATCCAGTAATAAACTGGTTTCATGGCAACTATCTCTCCAACAGGGAGAATACCATGCTCAAGATGCACGTACACACTTGGGGAGCTCTGAGGGATAATTAAAAAATGTTTTAAAAACATATGTTCCAAAATGTCAAGGGCACATATGATATTACAGCCCCAAACCATTTCAAAACAGGACTTCCACAATGTCGGACTCTGCTGCAGTGGCACTGATTGTTTATCAAAGAAGGCGGAGGAGGAAGATGAGGGCCAGGAATTCCCATCCACGCACAACTCTATTTGGGATGTCAGACCAGGAGGTGTATGCAAGGAACAGATTCCCTCCCCATGTCATTCTAGAGCTGGTTTGGGAATGGGAGAATGACCTTGCATCACCCACCATCTGCTTGCATGCGCTCACACCCATGGAGAAGGTGCTAATAGCCCTACATTTCCTGGCAACAGGTTAATTGTGGCACACCTCTGACATTTTTGGGGGTGTATCACAGCCCAGGCAATCCCAGTGGCTACACCAGGTAATGTGTTGCATGTTTGCACATATGCATAGGCACATATACATGCCATGCACACTAGAGGCAAGGCAGAGCCTGTGCCAGGAGTTCCATACCATTGCACACTTTCCAGAGGTACTTGGAGCCATCGACGGTACTCATATAGCGAAACAGCCCCCAGAGAGAGCAAGCACATCTACCGCAACTGAAAGCATTGGCATTCCATCAACGCACAGGTAATCTGTGATGTCAAGGGAGTCATCATGCATTTGAATACCAATTACCCAGGGAGCAAACATGACAGCTTCATCTATTTCTGTTATCCCCTGTACCTGGCCCTGGCATCCAGAACATATGAGAACACCTGGCTCATCGGTGAGTAACAACAATCACGCACATGGAAGCAGTAACATCACACACACAAAAACAAGCCATGACAACCAATGTTAACAAGAATCATTTCCCCCTGTACAGGGGACAGTGCCTACCTCTCACAATTCCTGCTCACACCCTACAGGAATCCAGCCAACCCAGCTGAGGAAAGTATTGTAAGTGATTTCAATCTGGCACACACCCAAGCACGCCCAGCGTGTAGTGCACACATTAAACCACCCTTATTTATTTTATCTATAGGTTCAATATTCTGAACAAAATACCACTCATATCACACCCTTCCCCTGAGACCCCCCTGGTCACACTGAACCAGGAATCAGCTAGTTTTCAAAGGTAAATGTTTATTTATGTTTTTAGAATTTAATCACAATATATTTTAATAGGTAAACAACAATCACCAATGGGGTGACAGAACACTGAATAGTATCCTCAACACACTAGGAATCAAGGAAATAAGCATAAAACAAATGCAGCACAGAAAATAATAATTTTGTGTTGGTTTGGTATAGATGGCACTATGGTTAGGGGTTCCCCCTACAACACCCCTCAACCCCCAATAGGCAATGAATAGATGTGAGGAGAGAGCAGGTATTCGGGAATAGCACAAATCAAGCAGAATATCACTCCCACCTTCCCCCTTCAAACACAAGAGAAAAATGGAATTGACTTTTCAGCTGTCAGCATGGCTTTGAAATTGTCTTTGGAATTGACTAAGCAAAAACACCAAATGTGGTAAAAAATACTTAAATTATTATAAATTCCTATGGGAGCTGCTTTGAAAAGTTGCACACAATTGCAAACAATGGTTTAGTCAAAAGAAAACATTTGAAATCTCAAAGTCCAAGTTGGAAGCAGTTTAAAGCAAATTCACACGTGCAAAGACCTTTCAGAATTTCAATTTGCGGCAAACTTTTTCTTGTGCGATATTCGCTATAATGGATGAATTGCACTGTTTTGCACTGCCGTTTTGGGTTTTATGGATAGCTAAGGATGTTAGTTACAAACATGAGTTGAAATTTTGCTTCTATCATAAAACGGAGGGAATTATAGAGGATTTAGTAAAATATGTTTTTGTAAAATAGGCGCGAGAATGGAAAATGGATGTTTTCTTATGCTATATTAAAGACTACAAAAAGGAGAATGCCACACAGGAAGGTCATTCACGACCACTCATAACCGTTCATGTGTGATACTCTATTTTACGTTTGGTTTGGTAATTACTTTTCTTAATCAATCAATAAGAAGTCAGGGTTTAGGAACACAGATGAGAAAAAGAGTCAGCGCAAAGATAATTCTAGCAATACTATGGTTCTGAATTAAAGATGAGATGGGTTTGAAATAGGGATCAGACAATGCAGATATATTAGGGTCACTTTTCTTCCTATTAATACTTATAAAATAAATTATGAATTTGGACCGTCAGTTCTGTTCATGGATTGGATCTGGTCTAGGACGAACAGCACATCAGGCACAGTACTAGATCAGCTATGCTGGTCACCGGATTTGCACAGGATCTGCCCTCCTTGTTTGTGGGTATTTAAATCAGCTAGATAGCGAGTTCCTCAGGCAAGCCTTGTGGTAGCAAGCCAGAGAATTTCAGGATACTAGTTCAAAGGGCCTTCTCACACCACAGCGCTTTGCTGGTTTGCAAGAATACGTTTGAGGATTTAGGCCTTGCTGAAATCAATTGTACTCTACTGCTTTGCAAGAGTCTTGGCCTCTGGATCTGGAAGGATGTTAAATCTGGGTGTAGAATGCTGGATCAGAGTAGTTTGCTGGAATCAGGAACGTGAGTGAATCAGTCAGTCCCTATGTGTTGTCAGCTGTCTCTATGTATCCTTTAAAATGACATCACAAAATGGGTGTATAGGGCGGTTTAACTAAGCCAGCCCCTGTGAGCTGGGATTGGATGAAAACCTCATCTCCTCCTTGCAACTGAATTATTGGATTAAGGCCAGATGATGTCTCATTTTATCGTTTGCTTTACAGTTCTAAGAAACCTCCCTTTAGCTACTGGTCTCAAAATCAGATTTTCCCTAAATACATATTTCTACATTGGTCACTTTTACACAAATAACACACAAAGATGCCATATTTTATGTAGTATCTGCTCATCAAAATCCCGCAGCAGTGGGATCTTGTTTCACCTTTCTACAGAATGTTGTCTTTTTTGTCATGAACACATTTTCCAAATTTTCAGCAAATTATGAAAATTGTGCGTGTTCAACATGGGGATGTGTGTACATTTTCACAATTCTAGTATTAATACATTTCACATAAAACCACATATATTGCCATTCCTGTCCAGAACATGATACACGGTTCTGCCGCTTCTTAAAACGGGCAGCCAAATATTAGACTAACGGATATATCCTTGGTATATTTTTCACCACTTTTAATCAAAGTTATGAGTCTTTCAAAATTGTTCTTTGTTCATGCTTAGCAGCAAATGGTCTGCCCATTTGTGTCTCCCTGCAGTCCAGGAACAGGCCCCTCCTTGTTTGTCCCTTCAAGGAGCAGTTACTGCCTCTTTCACACCTCCATTTCATGGCCTGAAGCTCTGCCATTGTTCCTTCTCTTTCTGTAGACAAAAGTGTGGGCTAACCCGCAATTAGGATCTCCCAGTGAGTTTCTGCTGAGAGGATTGCAGCTCAGCTAGGCTAATTTATTCTTAATTAAAATCCAGCAAACCAAACCTATTGCATTAAATCACATAAATACATTACTTTGTTACCTTTCCATCTGTGGGATCAAAAACACAACTAAGATCTGTATTCCTTTTAGCAAAAATCCTTTTTATGTTTGCTAAGCCGGCAGACTTTTAGTTTAATACTTTAAAGTTTCATCAGGAGCTCATCTGACAGCTGTCATCCACAGGTAGCCCAAGGTACTGCACACAGATTTTGACAGGGGCTGTTCGTTTACAGACAATCTGGTTTTTCTGAACAAATGTTTTGCTCTTCACATTAGGACTTGTATGTTCGCAATGCTTCATAAGATTAATAAGATTACATGAATTTTAGCATTTTGAATGTTGAAAAGTATTGTGTTATAGGCATTTTGGATTTTTTTAACATCAAAGCCCATGTCATTTGTAGGCACATTTTTGAGTTTCAATTGCAAAGTGCTGCTCAAAGTGCTGCTTCTCCCTCTGCACTCTGTTTGCTGGTCATGGAGTCCACTGGCACATTTTCTGTAGTGTGTGCTCTATCCCACCACACATGCACCATGGGTGGCAGGTTGTGCATCCATCTTTTTGTTGTGTTGCAGAATGCGGTTTTTGTAGGTTTTTGGTGCACACAAGGGTTTTGTCGCCATTGTTGCAGTTTCTTTCACCATAAGTGATGCTGCATAGCACAGCAAAGTGGGTCAATACATCCACAGTATAACACAGCACATATAGCCACTAAGGGCATAGTGGATCTCACATTTGGGGTGTTTAGTAATGTGTCTGCTCCCTTGACCACTCAGGTGGCGTATTGCTATATGCCCCACCAGTAGAATGACAGATCATCATGGCATGTTGTGTCCTCCACAATGTTGACAGATGTTGTGGCATAACAGTGGAGCTACAGAAGGGACATCACCCTCATTTACAGGCACCACCCATCCCTCTAGCAGGACAAAAGGCACAGGGCTAGGAGACATGTAATTAGGTTACACTAACATACTTTACATCAATTGCAGCCCCTCTGAAACACACACAGTGAAGCCACATCCCTGATACCCCTCAGTGATGAAACAGGGCTAATCCAGCTTGCTCATAGCAACACCATGAAAATGGGTGTCCAGGAGAGGCAAACTGTGTGTGCCCACGTACATCAAATCAAGTGCACACACCACCAACAAAGTCATACCAAGTGGAAACAACAGTATCCTTGTCGCTCACACAAAATCACCCAACACAATCAATGCATCCTGTTACCAATTTGTCCTGCTCCCCACCAATAACTGTGCACTCAGACACCCAATAACAAGCTTGAGACCAGAATTAGAAAAGCACAGCATATTATGCAGGCACAAACCAATGCCTGGGAGGACTGCACTGCCCACCCGAGGCATGTCTCACCCTAATATACAGGTGCAGTGACTACTCCATTCTCCTCCAGTAATACAGCTCATAAAACATATCTCCATATACAGAGTGATACAGACAGATAATAGGACAAGTTGTGTTGGCAGCTTTTGCCCTTCAGCGCCTGATTCAGTTGTGCTCAGCCACGTAGCCATGTACTTCTCTGGAGGTGCCAAAACAAACACAGACTGTCTGTGGTGTGCAGCCATTCCACAGCCCTGTCAACTTGCAGAGCAGCAACTGTCTCCCCATGCAGAATGCCTCAGAGAGAAGGGAAAGCACGTCAGAGCAGGCAACACATCTCCTGACCCAATGACACTATACCCTCTGCTCCCCTTAATGCCATGAAACAACGTGCTCAAAGGAATCACCTGTCTCCCATCTCCATCATGCCCCCCTCTGCCGCATTGCTGCTGCACATGCTCACCTTAGAGCAAAACACATGTAAGCGTCCAACATAGTGAACAAATGCCTGCTTCCATTGACACCATACCCTATGCACCCTCTGAAGAGGGACTGTACAGAGAGAGAGGAGAGAGGAAAGAATGGGCCGCTGGTGAGCATAGAGAGGAAGAGAGTGGGGAGAAAAGACGAGATTAGGTGGTGGGGAGATGAGGGGAGAAAATAGGGGGCTGAGAGAAGGGGGAGACAGAAGGAGAGGAAAAGAAAGAAGCAGGGGCAGAGAGGCACTGATGGAAAAAAAGAGCAGGTCAGGCAGAAGGAGGACAAAAGTTGGAGATGGTGAAGGGCAGACAGGGAAAAATGGGTACCTGCTAATGTGGCCTACCCGGCTTCCCAGGCCCCAACCCACACTGTTGACAAACCCACAGCAGGCAACCCAGAAAGAGACCCAGTTCGACACTCCCTGCAAATATAAGGCCATGGCACCTCAAATGTAGCCACTTATCCCTCCCCACCTTTGGACACAATAGTTTACGGACAGTTCCTCACTGCCCAGCTGTCGCTTTCCCCTCATTCAGAGTCCACCCCATGATTAACCATTCCCAGGAAGAAGGTGGGAATCATAGGGTGTGGTGCAAACACTTGCCGGGGACAACAGATGCTGTGGGGAGGGGAGGACATTTCCCAGGCATACACCCGAAATATACAATTGCATACAGTGCAGCCACATACAGAGCAAGATTTGAACAACAATTGGGAAATGAAAAGTCATGAAATATATTGAAGATGAGACAAGATACAGAAAACCAACAGTAAAACAACAAGTGACATGTATGAGAAACACAGGTAAAGGCTGTGAGGGGTCCGCATGTGCCAAGCAGTCCAAATCTAGAGGTTACAAGTGTGTGAAATCGGTCCAGTGGAGTGCAGGGAGGCCTACGGGTAGGCCGTCCTGTCATCAATGTGCAAGTCATTTGAGGTACTCTTTTTGACCAGGCACCCTGCTAGCAGAAGAAAACAGCACTCTCTGAAAACCAGCAAAGGCATAACATGTAGTATAACACAGCCAAGGGCCAGCAGGGTAAGCTGTGCTGGGACATTGCATGAGGTGTGGCCTTTGTCCGGCTTGGGGAACGGAAGAGCCAGATTTTGAGTGCCTTCTGGAAGGAAATGTGGTCCACTATTTGGAAGATGCTAGGTGGGAGATCCAGAGTGTGGGAGCCTGGACGGTGAAAGTGGTTCTTCCTATTCTAGTGGAATTGAAGGAAGGGATCACAAGGACGAGTGCAGAGCCTGACATAAGTTGTCTGTTTGGTTGCTAAACTGTGAGCCAGTGTTGGAGGAAGTCAGGGCCGGTCCTGCGGAGGGCACAATTGGTGATGGACATGGACCTGAAGGTGGTGCACAGCCGGTGTGATGCCAGTGGAGCACCTAGAGGGCAGGAGTTATGTGCTCCCATTGTTCTGGATCTGTTGTAACTTTCTGAGCTGATAGGCAGGGGTACCCACATAAAGGGAAAAGGAGCAGTCCAGGCAGGAGAGAAAGATAGCCAACATTGCCAGGACTCTGTGAGGGTAGGAGATGTAAGGGAAGATTCATCTAAGGATGTGGACGTGTAGGTGGTATGATATATATGCTGTATTGATGTGGTGAGAGAGTGCTGTCAGAATCCATGATCATTCTCAGGTTCTTTACTGTACTAGATGCAACGGTCATGGGGTATAGGAAGCACAGAAAGGCGGTGGGTTGGTGGAAGAATGCTGTATAACTGCAAATCAGAATTCCAGTTTTACCAGGATTAAGGAAGAGGTGGTTAGCCATCAGGTAGTGGTTGTAAACATGTGAGGCACAAGGTGAGGTCAAGATGGGGAGAAGCAGGGATCTTGGGGATCTTGAAGATGATCTGGGTGTCATCTGTGAAGTTGTAGCAGGTCAGGTCATGTCATGTGGACGGGTAATGGTGGGGAGGGGGCTCAGGTACAGGTTGAATTTGAGGGGGATATGGAGTCTCCCTTTGGGACCATGTCGAAGACAGAGGAGAAGGGTAGTAGGATGTAGGTTTGTGAGGGATCAGCTAGGTAAGAGGAGAAACATTGCAAATCAAAAAACCTTGGTGTCATCTTCGACTTCACTCTCTCTTTCTCTCCTCAAATCTCGGACGTCTCCAAGAAGTCCCACTTCCAAATGTACCTCCTCAAAGGGACTCTTCCCTTTCTCACTCTCTGTCAGAAGCTCACTGTCTCCAGAGCCCTGGTTCTCTCTGGGCTGGACTACTGCAATAGTCTCTTTCTCAATCTGCCTTCCTCTACTCTCCGCCCTTTGCAGAAAATTAAGAACAGCGCTGCAAGACTTATCCTTGGCCTCAAGCCCAGGGATTGTATCTCTCTAGCCCCAAAATCTCTCCACTGGCTTCCAGTGGCTGGAAGGATCAAGTTCAATACCCTTTGCATGGTCCCCAAGGCTTTCTAGGACCAGGGCCTGCACTACATCCAAAGCTTTCTTCCAAAATACCTTCCATTTCGAACCCTTCGCTCAGCTACCTCCAACTCTCTAAGGGTTAGACGCTTCTCCAGGCAAAGAGGGGCGTGGATATCTCTCCTCTGCAGATGCCTCCCTCTGGAATTGTCTCCCTGTCCCTCTCAAATTTGAGCTGGACTACCTGAACTTCCGGAAGCAGCTCAAAAGTTTCCTCTTCTCCTCTGCTTTCTCTCAGTCTCTCCCCTGCTGATGTACCTGTCTGCTGTACCGTCTGGTTGCTTGGCTACCCTCAAAGTCTTACTGGGTACCAGGCTCTTTCTTGATCCGTCATGCTTGCGCTTCCTCCGGGCCTAGCACACACTTAGAGGCTGTAACAGTAACCCTACAGTTCCTTGTTCTGCTTGCACTACCCAGAGCTGCAATGCCCTGACTGCATTTATTCAGAGCACTGCTGCCCTGTTTCCCTTCGCCTCTCCCTTGTACTTCCCCCCTCCCTTTCCGCTTGCACTTCTTGTTCTCACACTTGCACAATCTGAATGACACAAGGCCTAGTAAAATCATTTGACTTGTCCTTCCTCTGTCTTCCCTCCCTTGTCTTGTTGCCTATTACCACTTCTGAACATGCGTGTTATACATGATTTATCATATAATATCCTCTTGATCTAGAGTCAGGATGCCTAGAGAGTGGATTCTGCCCATGAGGATGCTTTTTTTATAGTGTCAAAGGCTGCCAAAAGGCCATGGAGTCTGCTGCTCTTTGTGGATGTGCAAATAGAAACCCACAGCACATGCATGACTGGTAAAGGAGACATGCACACACAGACATGTTGGCAACTCACATCTTTTTCACAGTGACCATCAGCCAGGAAGGCCCCTACCAGAGGCTACTGCGAAAGACAGGTGTGTCCTAGGTTGAACCACAGACAGAAGGCATCGGAGCTGAATGGGAAAGTATGGTGACCCAACAGAAAAAAAAAAACGGGTCCCAGGTAGCTCAAGGGAATAGGGAAGAGGTCACAACCCAACGGTGCACAGAAAATAGGAGGGAGAACCCGTAGCACATCACAATATGCAACACTTGCAGGGACGCGTACCACATGTAGCCAAAGTAAAAGGGGTAAGAATCATTGTCACTACTAACCAAGCCACTAAAAAACTCATCCCTCTGCTTACACCTCTCAAACTTTAAACAAAACATAACCACACCTATATTACACAACAAATAGCATGCCCATCACTAATACGCAACAACAAAATAAACCAAACATAGCCTTGCACAAAAGCACATGACAACTACCAACCGAAATATCACACCTACGCCCAGCGAACGCTGTAGACCGAACTGAAGCTGCCAACAGCATATTACAGCACTCTTGTGCTTTTTCTGCTCAATCCTACTAACTTGCGCTACCCTCTTGCTTTTTAGATGTGCCAGAGCGCCGGGGGACCAGTCCGGTGGTGATAGTGCTTGGTATAAATATCCTTTAACATAACATAGCAAACATTACCAAATCACATCATCCATGCAAACCCTACATGTGACACTGCATGCCACTGTTAGGGTACAAACACCACCAGGCATAAACAAGATTGACAGTGCACAACCTTACCTGCTGGTAGAGGTGGGCTGCTGTGATTCCCCCACCACCTCCACCTAACACTGTGCCTCTGCATTGTGGCATGAAGGGCCAGTGTCCAGCAGAGGCTATAGGGACTAGTTTGGAAAAGGGGTACTGGGTGGACCTCTCAGTAAGTGTGGATACTGGATGAGGCAAGCTACCTGTAACAACATAGGATGTTGGAAAAACCAGCTAAAGGGGTCATTCATGCAGACTGCACATATGAGAACCAATGTAGATTGTAATCTAGACTTGTAGGTGAGAGGCTGTAGCAGTCCACAACACCATGGCAGTTGACTCCACTGCACATGTCCACATGTCCAGTCCCCCAACTCAATTAGGCCTTGAGATGGCAATTGACCATTACTTGAGGTAACCAAAAAAACAGGAAAAAACTCGGACGGGGTTAAAAATAAATGAAGTCTACCCTGGACGGAGACAGTAGAAAATGATGAAAGTCGTTCTTCGATGGAGGAAAACAAAATATGTACACCCTGGAGGGTGTCGGGGGCCACATAAATGAACAAAAACTAAACAAAAACAAAATTCATACCCCCCTCCATGGGCTCATGGACATCCGGGCACAGATTGGAGAGGTGGTATGGGTTAGCTGAGACTACCATCCTATGTGGGATACTCAGGTGGTGGTGCACTCTGTCCATGCAGTACAAAAGCCTGGTCTTAACTGACTATGGCCAATCGTGATACAGATGCATCCAGGAGGGCCCCAGTAGTCACAAGGTCTCGATTTTCATCACGAGCGGCCGCAGAGTCATTATGCGCACACACTGGTGATGCATCCAACTGCAGGGAAAGCATCTCCTTCAAGGTGTTGATCTGTTGGCGGTGGAGGGACCTTGTGACCAACAGCTCATCATGCAAAGAGTCCCTCAAGGTCTCCCTGTTACAGTGATGAGATGTTCTAGATGCCAACAACTTCAACTGCTGGCTTCTTTTCTGAGCGATGGCGTCTCTTTGCAGGGATTCCCACCGAGACGCCATATCAGCCTGCTGGCTTTTGATGTAGGCCTCCATGCCCAGTCTGTGGGAGAGCCTTGTGACCTGCATCATTGCATACAGTGTCCTCATCAAGGTGTCCAATTAACTGCTGCTGTTGGGCCAGAGAGGCCAGATGCTGTTCATCCTGTTCAGTTGCTGAGAGGATGTTGTTCTCATTCAGGCTATGGAGGCTGCTGGCCATCCCCTGCAGAACCTTGTCATGTCGGTGGTTGCATTTATCATCTGCTGCTCCCACTCCGACTGTCCGACATGCACATGTCCACCACATTTACGGGGTCAAAGAAGGCTGTATGCAGGGGTCCAGACCCGTTGCAGTAGTACCCATTATATTGGCTGCAAGACTGTAACCCTCCATTGGACACCACCCCCTGCTGCTGATTCCAACATGGGCAAAGGCGATCTTGCAGCTGTAACCACCATTGACACATGGCTTCCCACCTACCGGAACAGTGTCTCCTGGCTCAACTGCTTGGACTCAGCGGCCCCATCCAAACTACCCACTGGGAACCCCCCACATACCTCAGTGAGTCCTCCACATCTGATTCAGCAGCTTAATCTAAAGAGTCAGAAGAGTCTGCAGTCCTACTGCACATCTGCTGACCAGAAATTGGGGCTATGATCTCCCTAACCCCCATCGCCACATTGCCCTCAGCCAGATACATAGTTAGTAAAAATCACATGCACCTCAACCATGTGTGAGGACAGTGCGATATGAAAATGATCAGTGCACGCTTGCATGGCCACTGCTACATTGCCACTCAAAATGTGGAATGTACTACACTGAAACATCTATTGGCCATCCATATCTACTCCTGTCTGAAAGACGGCCTCATGTGTCTTTGCACCGACATTGTCGCTCATCATGTACACCCCCAACCAGGGCCAGGTTCAGGGAATGGATGTGTCAGAAAGCACCAAAGTATTAACCGAAAAGGATACGGTACTCAAAAGGATACAGGTGGTAGGGTCTTCCGGATCCCTGTTCACGCGTTATGATAGTTGTGAAGTCAAGTTAAGACCTTCCAAATGATACAACTCTCTGACCGGTAAAACAGGCAGAGCGATGGATCACTGGAAAGGGCGTGGGTAAGGTATAGGAAGTCAGCCTAGAACAAAATAAAGTATCATGAATAACTGCCCCAACCTGGGTATGATGGAATAGAAAATGTCATGAATGCACACACTGACCTTGAGTCTGGGGCAGACGAATCCAGCAGAGTCTCTTGAGGAATCCAAGGTAGAACAAACGACAAGGAAGGGAAGATTAGTAAGGGAGACTTATCCCGAACGGAACGAGGCTCACGCTAGATACCGGGTTGATGCACCACAGGATAGCGTCCAAAGTACTGTTCACTGTCACCTTACAATTATCCTTGAAAGCTTCCTTCCCACGTAGAGTAAAGTATAGAAAAGAACCAATCCCCCTGTTAATATCACAGGTACAGGAGTTGGAAATAGCGCTCCTTTTGAGGTATAAACAAAGTTCACGGGTTCTGCACAGCCGCGAAGAAAAGAACGTGTGCGTGTGGATTTACACGCGATTAGGATTCACGCAGTCCAGACCAGCAGCGCTTGAAGATAGCGTGCGCGTGTGGATTTACACGCGAGCAGGATTCACGCAGTCCAGACCAGCAGCGCTTGAAGATAGCGTGCGCGTGTGGATTTACACGCGAGCAGGATTCACGCAGTCCAGACCAGCAGCGCTTGAAGATAGCGTGCGCGTGTGGATTTACACGCGAGCAGGATTCACGCAGTCCAGACCAGCAGCGCTTGAAGATAGCGTGCGCGTGTGGATTTACACGCAACTAAACAGCTCCAGGAATCAGCGTGTGACGGAAAACAAGCTATAGAAGGCCCAAAAAGTAGCTGTAGTAACCTGCAAGGATGCAGACCGGAGGTTCAGCTACACAACGCCTAATGATTCGATCAGAAGCAGCGAGTGAAGTTTCCACGCTGCTTAAATACGTAATGCCGTAGTTCACGTGACGAAGCAGAAAACACGTGAAGTTAGCGACGTGAAAAGTGCAAACGTCGTTTTCCCGGCAACGCATCGAACAACCGCCATTTGGAATAGAACGGTCTAGCTGTTCTACGAGCTTAGGAGGTAGGACCACGTCCAGCATGCATGACAGTGCCATCCCCCAAAGGGGCAACCTCTCCCCTTCTCGTGTGAAAACGCTTCAATAAAGCAGGAGCATGAATATTAGAAAGAGGTTCCCAGGACCTATCTTCGGGACCATAGCTCTTCCAGTCCACCAGATAAAACGGCCTACCAGAACGTAGTCTCATATCCAGTATGTCCTGTACTTCGTATTCATCCGAACCCCGCACAGAAATAGCAACAGGCCGGACAGGCAATCTAGTAGCTTCAGAACATGGCTTAATGAGTGACACGTGGAATACGGGATGCACTCGCCATCGTTGTGGCAAAGCCAGACGGACAGCAGCCGGATTGATTACTTGGAGCACTACATACGGACCAATGTATTTAGGCAACAATTTCTTTTTGCCTGGAATTCTCAAGTTCTTAGTGGACAGCCATACTTTCATACCAGCCTTGTAGACGGGTGCGGGTATTCTATGAGCATCGGCATAGAACTTGTCGCGTCTTTTAGCCTGCTCTAATTGCTGCCTCACTTTCCTCTGTAATATCTTCAGATCACGAAAGGTACGGCCTGCGGCAGGAGTATCCAAAGACAAGCTGGAATCCAAAGGTATTGATCGGGGGTGCTGTCCATAAAGCGCATAGAACGGTGAAGTGCCTATGGCACTATGATAGGAGTGTTATAGGCGAATTCAGCTGCCGGCAGGACCGTGAGCCAATCCGATTGGTACTGCAGACACAGACACCGCAGATATTGTTCCATAGTGCAGTTGACTCTTTCGGTCTGTCCATCAGTTTGAGGGTGATAAGCACTGGACATTCTATCATCAATCAGTAATGCAGAGGTTAGTGCTCTCCAAAAGCGTGACGCAAACTGTGAGCCCCTGTCCGTAATGATTACTGACGGTAGACCAAAGAAACGAAATACATGTCGGATGAATAGGTCAGCCAGAACAGCAGCGGTTGGTAAACCAATACAGGGAATATAAAGAGCCAATTTAGTGAAATAATCCACTACAACCCATATGGTATCGTATTCCTGGTTTGGTGGGAGTTCTACCACAAAGTCCATAGATATCATGTCCCATGGTTTGTTAGGGACAGGTAGGGACTGAAGTAAGCCCACTGGTTTACCAGGAGTGCTTTTACATTGGATGCATACAGAACAAGTTGATACGTGATCTATGACATCTTTTGACATGGACGGCCACCAGCACCATCTTTTGAGTAGTTCTAGTGTTTTATTCCGTCCAGGATGGGCTGCGATCAAGGAATCATGATTCCACTTGAGGGCTTTATTCCGCGTTGAAGACGTCGGTAGGTAGAGCACTCCTTGTGTGAATGGTAAACCGTTATGTACGTCCAGATTCATATCCTGGATAACTTGTGGATGATTTTTTACCCACTCTTGTACTTCGGTTTTTAAGGATGGTTGAACAGAACAACTACATATTACATGATCTGCCAACAACTGATTCTGTACTTGTGCTTCTTCCTTCGCCTCTTCACCCATACGGGACAACGCGTCTGACTTAACGTGTTCTCGGGCAGGACGATATGTGACCTGGAAATCGTATTGGGCAAAAAAGACATGCCATCTGGCCTGTCGGGCCGTAAGGCATTTCATGGATTTGAATGCTTGAAGATTCCTATGGTCAGAGTACACTAACACCTGATGCTTGGCCCCAAGAAGATGATGACGCCATTCTCGGAAGGCATCCTTGATAGCCAGCAGTTCCCGCTCAGTGACGGTGTAGTTTCGTTCATATGGGGTAAGTTTGCGAGAGAAGAAAGCCACTGGGTGCTCCTCCTTGGTTTCTTTGCAAACTTGTGAGAGTACCGCTCCAGTAGCGACACTGGATGCATCCGCTTCAACGATAAACTGGCGATCTGGATCTGGATGTTGAAGCACGGGTGCAGTGGTAAATGCTTCTTTCAACTTTTTGAATGATGCTTGAGCATTTGGGTTCCAACAGAAAGGAACTTTAGAACTAGTTAAGGCCGTCAAAGGAGCTACTGTTTTGGAGAAGGAATGAATAAATCTGCGATAAAAATTCGCAAAGCCTAAGAAAGACTGTAATGACTTGACATTGTGCGGAACCGGCCAATTCAATATGGCCTTCACCTTGGAACGGCTCATTCGAGCCCCTAGATTGGTAATGTCATAGCCCAGGAATTCCACTTCCTGTGAATGAAAGACGCATTTCTCGGCTTTCACATAAAGAAGGTTCTCCCTGAGTCTTTGTAGGACTTTAGAAACGTGTTTGACGTGTTCCGAAAAAGAAGACGAATAGATCAGAATGTCATCCAGATAAATCACCACAAACTGGTCCATTATGTCCCTGAATATATCATTCATGAAGAATTGAAAAGTGGCGGGAGCGTTGCACAGACCAAAAGGCATCACCAAATACTCGTAAAGACCATACCGTGTCTTGAAAGCGGTCTTCCATTTGTCGCCTTCACGAATGCGAACTAAATTGTATGCTCCTCGCAAGTCCAATTTGGTGAAGTAACTGGAAGTACCTAATTGATCCAATAGAACGTTTATCAGTGGTAAAGGATATTGTTTTTTTTATGGTGATGTCGTTAAGTGCCCTGTAATCAATACAAGGCCTTAGATCTCCCTCTTTCTTCGGAACAAAGAATAGAGGATATGCAGCAGGTGATTGTGATGGCCGTATGAAACCCATCGCTAAAGCTTTGTCAATGTATTCTTTCAACACAACGTCTTCTTTTGGGGTTAGTGAATATAAACGACCTGTAGGGATTTTGGCACCAGGAATCAATTCAATAGGACAGTCGTACTGTCGATGGGGAGGCAATTGTTCTGCCTGGCCCTTGTCAAAGACATCAGCATGGTATCGTAGTGTCGCTTTGATGAACCACGCTGATAGTCGAAGCTCCCACCATAGAGGCTAATATGTGTTGCTTGTTTGACACCTCCTGACTGGTAAAGAAATGTTCATTGCAATGAATCGAAGGATACTGGAGCAATCCCGAAACCCAGTCAACGGCGGGATTATGAAGGGTTAACCATGCAAGACCAAGTATGATCTCGTACTGCGGAGCAGCTATGACATCGAAGATGATTTCTTCCGAATGATTATTCGATAATGTCATCTGAACAGATACCGTCTCCTGGGTTACCATACCAGAAGTCAAAACAGATCCGTCCACGGTATTAACCGTTTCAGGTTTGTTCTTGTTTACAAGGGGTATGGAACAATTCTTGGCATACGTGATGTCTATGTAATTGTTGGTGGCTCCGGAATCAACCATGGCCTTGGAAACCAATTCTCGTTCACCACAACGTAACGTCACCTCAACAATTACGGGTGCGTGTTTAGGAATGGTACTGGAGTCCGATGAAACACTCGACATAGGGACTCCTGCTATTGTCGAGTTTTGGTGTTTCCCGAACGCTTGATGGGTTTTAGGACATGTCGCCAATAAATGCTCAGATGAACCGCAATACATACATAAATGGTTCTTTCTTCGGTTCTCTCGTTCTGTATTGGACAACCGGCCTCTCACGACGCCAATCTGCATGGGTTCGGGGTCGTTAGAGAGAACTGCCGGTGTCTCTGAACGCCCCGAGGCTTGCATGAAAGGCTTTTTCTCTCCTTTCCGAGCATTCCTTCGGGCATCGATTTGTAAAACCAAATCGAGCAACTCTGTGAAACCCGTAGGAACCACCGGAACTGTAGATAAGGCATCTTTCAGTTCTTCTGAAAGACCCTTGTAGAAAACAGCCGTTTTCTTGCCGTCAGGCCATTGAGTTTCGGCTGTTAGTTGATTGAACCGGGCAATGTAAGGCAAAAGAGGCTGATTGCCTTGTTGCAGATTAAGTAACTCCAGATCCATAGCTTGAGTAGCATAAATCATGTCAAAGACTTTACTCATAGCAGCCAAGAGATCGTCACAGTCGTACAACAAAGGGCTATTTGTTTCCAACAAAGGGTTAGCCCAAGCAGCAGCTGTGCCCCCTAAATGGGAAAGCACGAATGCTGCTTTTGTGGTTAGGTCAGGAAAAGATGTAGGATGGCAAAGAAAATGGAGTCGGCACTGATTAACGAAGGTTCTATAGGTTTTGGGATCACCAGTGAACCGTTCCGGAGGGGCCAAGGGAAACTGAGTGGGCATAACCACATTAATAGTTTCCTGTGGGGGTGTCATAGTCCCCGATCCAGATGCAGTGGCCATTGGAACCTGTGCTCCCTGAGGGCTACCGTGCATGGCGTCTTGCATAACGTCCATACGGTGCCGTAACATGTCCTGTGCCGTAACCATTTCATTTCTCAAATCGCTGATCAACTGAGTCAAAACAGCTAAAGGATCCGTACCCTCCATGGCTTCTGATTCTGTCAGAAAGCACCAAAGTATTAACCGAAAAGGATACGGTACTCAAAAGGATACAGGTGGTAGGGTCTTCCGGATCCCTGTTCACACGTTTTGATAGTTGTGAAGTCAAGTTAAGACCTTCCAAATGATACAACTCTCTGACCGGTAAAACAGGCAGAGCGATGGATCACTGGAAAGGGCGTGGGTAAGGTATAGGAAGTCAGCCTAGAACAAAATAAAGTATCATGAATAACTGCCCCAACCTGGGTATGATGGAATAGAAAATGCCATGAATGCACACACTGACCTTGAGTCTAGGGCAGACGAATCCAGCAGAGTCTCTTGAGGAATCCAAGGTAGAACAAACGACAAGGAAGGGAAGATTAGTAAGGGAGACTTATCCCGAACGGAACGAGGCTCACGCTAGATACCGGGTTGATGCACCACAGGATAGCGTCCAAAGTACTGTTCACTGTCACCTTCCAATTATCCTTGAAAGCTTCCTTCCCACGTAGAGTAAAGTATAGAAATGAACCAATCCCCCTGTTAATATCACAGGTACAGGAGTTGGAAATAGCGCTCCTTTTGAGGTATAAACAAAGTTCACGTGGTTCTGCACAGCCGCGAAGAAAAGAACGTGTGCGTGTGGATTTACACGCGATTAGGATTCACGCAGTCCAGACCAGCAGCGCTTGAAGATAGCGTGCGCGTGTGGATTTACACGCGAGCAGGATTCACGCAGTCCAGACCAGCAGCGCTTGAAGATAGCGTGCGCGTGTGGATTTACACGCGAGCAGGATTCACGCAGTCCAGTCCAGCAGCGCTTGAAGATAGCGTGCGCGTGTGGATTTACACGCGAGCAGGATTCACGCAGTCCAGACCAGCAGCGCTTGAAGATAGCGTGCGCGTGTGGATTTACACGCGAGCAGGATTCACGCAGTCCAGACCAGCAGCGCTTGAAGATAGCGTGCGCGTGTGGATTTACACACGAGCAGGATTCACGCAGTCCAGTCCAGCAGCGCTTGAAGATAGCTAAAAGGAAACTAGAAAGAATATGGAACAAAACCCCTTCAGAGGAAAATAAAGAAAACTGGAAAAAGTGTGACTTCTTATACAGAGCCAAACTTGCTGAAGTAAAAAAAGAATACTATAACACTCAAGTTACCAGCGCCTCCAACGCCACCGGAAAACTGTTCCAAATCCTTAAATCCTTCGAAAAACCACCCACTCTCTCTTCACCCTTTCAACCAACCCTGTCTGACTGCAAAGCAGTCCAACTGGCTTTCTCAAATAAAATCAAAAAGGCTAGAGATTCCATTATAAATCGCAAAATATCAGATCCGCCACCCGTGCAACCTAAGATGACACATCCGGCTCTAGACATTCCTAAATTCACATTCTTGCCAGTTTCTATTGAAGACATGAACGACACCCTCTCTTCCATAAATTGCACTACCTGCGCCGAAAACATCATACCTCCCAAACTGATTCTTGATAATACTGAAATCTTCTCCCCTTTTCTCTGCCGTATGACAAATGCTTCCTTCAGGGACCGGAAGGTACCGACAGAAATCAAAACAGTCACAGTCACCCCCCTAGTCAAGAAACCAGGATTAGATCAACAAGACCCTGCCAACCTTAGACCCATTACTAATTGCAACTTTCTTCTGAAGGTCCTTGACAAAATAGCGACCAGGCAACTACAAGATTATGTAGATCATCACAGCTTGTTACACCCCCAACAATCGGGCTTTAGAAGTGCCCACAGCACTGAGTCAGCATTGCTGGACTTACAGACAGAAATGTTGAGCATCCTGGACAGAGGTAAAACAGGGCTGTTAATCCTCTTGGACCTCTCGGCGGCATTCGATTTGTTAGATCACGGAAAGCTCCGAGAGGCCCTAGGCGCAGCTGGTAACTGCTCCCATGATGCAATAGATTGGGTGTCTTCATTTTTAGATGACAGGAACTCAAAAATCAATTGGGCAGGTCATTCCACCTCACCCAAACCTGTAGATTGCGGCGTCCCCCAGGGAGCCAGTTTCTCACCCTTGCTCTTCAACTTATATATCCGCTGCCTTTGTACTCTTTTATCTCAGCTCGGAATTTTTTTCACCAACTTCGCTGACGATACACAGCTCATTCTAGAGCTGAGCGGAGACCATCACGCAGATAACGAGAAGCTATCGGCTATTTACGACATCATCGAAAACTGGATGATTGCACACTGGATGTGTCTTAATAGCTCCAAAACGGAACTCATGACCTTCGGAAGCGCTAAAGCCTTAAACAATCTTGGTTCGGATTACTCCACATTCACTATAAAAGATTCTACCATTAAGGTATCTAATAAGGTTAAAACACTAGGTATTTACTTACAATCCTCCTTAGGCGCAGAAGCCCAAACCGCTTATTTAAAGCGAAACTGTCAATACTACCAAAGGCTTCTATGTCAGATAAGACCTTTTCTTAATACCAAGAACAGCACCACGATAGGGAGAGCCACCATACTATCCCGCTTAGATTATGGGAACGCGTTAATGCTCGGCGCCAGCAACAACTGCCTGAAACAATGTCAGATTATCCAGAATAATGCTGTTAGGTCCATCACTAATAAATCCAAACGTGAACACATCACCAAGGACAGAAAAGATCTTCATTGGTTGGCTGTAAAGGAACGGATCAAGTTTAAATCACTGATCCTAACCCACCGATGCCTATATGGCACGGCACCTGCATACCTTAAGAATAAATTCAGCTGGTATGAGCCGAGCCGTAGCTTGAGATCTGCAAAACAAGGATTGATCAATCCCAGCCCTCCAGGTAAAGCCACTGGTCTCGGCCGAGCTTTTCCGAACCTGGCGACTTTCCACTGGAACAAACTGCCTTGCAGCCTCAGATTGGAAAACAACCTCCAACGCTTTAGGAAACAATTGAAGACCTTTCTCTTCATATAATTTAGACAACCTCCACACCGCTTCTAGTTGCCATCGTTCTGCTTCCTCCCTCTCTATGCTCTCTATGTGTTGTCCCGTTCTTCTTCGTCCTTGTGTCCTTGTCGCGCCCTGATGCTTGCGAGCTTCGGCGCGTTACAAATAAATAAATAAATAAATAAATAAATAAATAGCGTGCGAGTGTGGATTTACACGCAACCAAACAGCTCCAGGAATCAGCGTGTGACGGAAAACACGCTATAGAAGGCCCAAAAAGTAGCTGTAGTAACCTGCAAGGATGCAGACGGGAGGTTCCGCTACACAACGCCAAATGATTCGATCAGAAGCAGCGAGTGAAGTTTCCACGCTGCTTAAATACGTAATGCCGTAGTTCACGTGACGAAGCAGAAAACACGTGAAGTTAGCGACGTGAAAAGTGCAAACGTCGTTTTCCCGGCAACATATCGAACAACCGCCATTTGGAATAGAACGGTCCAAGCTGTTCTACGAGCGTAGGAGGTAGGACCACGTCCAGCATGCATGACAGGATGACTGTGATATCATCCACTCCTTGCTGTTATATAATGTGTGTCATGATTTGCATTTACAATCAACTATACGCATGCATGACACTGTGAATGTGTCCCATGAGATATGATATGATATGATATAATATGGCATTTATAACGTGCCTATACACAAGTGTTTCAAGGCACGACGAGGCAAGGGAGGGGGAACAGAGGGAAGACAAACAGCGATCCTACAAGGCCAGGTGTCATTCAGATCACGCAAGTGCATGGGAAGGGGAAGGGGAAAGTGCAAGTGAGAGGGGGAAGGGAGAGTGCAGTATGCAGGATAATAGACTAATAACATAGTAAGTATGGAGAGATGGTGGCAACTGCTAGGTTAAGTGCAGACATCCAGTGTCAAGTGCTGGTAGAGGGACTGAAGGGGTACAGTGAGGGTTGCCAGGAAGGCAGTGCAGGAGTGCGACTGGTGGTGGAGAGGACCTGGGCCCGAGATCAGCAGGTGGCCAGGTAACCAGTGCAGTTTCAGCAGGGGAGAGGAGAAAAAGAAGAAGTGAAGAGAAAGGTTTTGAGGTGCCTCCGGAAACCAGAGATGGTTCTCGTCAAGTTTCAGTGAGGCAGGGAGGATGTTCCAGAGGTTGGCCCCACCCGAAGAGAGCGATCTACCGCCAGCTCGTTGCTTGGAGAAGCGACTGACCCTGAAGGAGTTGGAGGCAGATGAACGAAGAGCTCGAGAAGGAAGATATTTAGATGTGTCTTGCATGCCATTGCCACACATAGGTGAATCGGCACAGCAGTGAAATCCTCTATGCAGTGAGATCAACATGAACCACACACAGACACCACACAAACACCTCCTTGAATTCAGATCATGTGATGGGAGCATCCACGGTAGCATTCCTAAAGTGCCCAGGTTTGGCTGCCAACTCAAGCCAACTCTACCCAAACATATGTGAGCATGTCATGCAAAAATAACAGAATGTAGGCAAAAGAGAGCTAAGATGCCAACTGCCATTCCTTAAAAAAAAAAAAGGTTTTGACTCAGAGAACTGGCAGACAGTGAAGGCACTAAAACAGGCCTATACAAACTGGCTCAAGAGTTATAAAATAAAGCTGCTACAATCTGAAGGAGAAACCACGTTAAAAATACTAACCACGAAAGACACATATGCGTGTTGGTCACTCATGAATAAGGACAGGACATATCAGGAAAGCAAGCAACTTAGTCCGATACCTGAGCACATCTGGGAAAACGTCTTTACAACCTATGCGATGCCCCGACGGGAGAGGAGCAGTAGCGACTATCTTTGAGTTGCAATAAATGGGATCTAAAGGTGGATTTAGAATACCTCATCAGAAAGGTGAAGCCCTCAAGAGTGCCTAGCACAGAGGGGCTTTCTAATTTTGTTCTCATGGGGTACAAAGATCTGTGGGCAGCTATTTCTTTGACTCTGTTTCAGAACATCCTCAACACGAAAACCATACCTGAATCTTTTAAGACATCCTACCTCATTCCCATTTTCAAGAAAGGCGATAGGGTGCTACCTAAAAAACGATTGCCCTACCGCCCTCTTGGATATAGGAAGTAAGATCGTTTTTGCCATCATGCTGGGGGAACTTAGTAAATGGGCTGAACATTCTAATAGAATGAATATCAATCCATCAGGATTCGTTTCCTCCTCTCGCTGATTTTTTAAATCAGAAAGGTAGAGAAAGGGAACCTTTACATCGCTTTTATAGACCTTTCCTCGCCCTTTGATACAGTGAGTAGAGCTATTTCATGGAATAAGATGAAGGATTGGGGAGCTCCTGACAATCGCTTAGCAATCCTGACTGCTATACACTCGGATACAAAGGTGGTCAAAGTCAGGCTAGATGGGAATGGTCACATGTCCATGGCTGTGGGTACTAAGTGGAGCCTGCGACAGGGAAGTGTCCAGGCCACAGCACTCTTCAACCATTAGCTAACAGGTCTGGGGGACTCCATGAAGATGCCAGTGACTGCCCTTGAACATCTCTCATCCAATATCTGGCTTAAATAGATGACCTGGTCATTTTGGACCAGACCCCAAATGGACTGCAGCACAGTTTGCATGGTTTATCCATTCATATGCAGGCACATGACCTTAAAACCAACACACATAAATCTAAAATCATGACCTGCACACATAAAAGAGAAAAAACGAAATTCAATTGGAAATTGAAAAGGGAAACATTGGAGCACATTGACCAATTCATCTACCTGAGATACACTATTTATAACAGTGCACAGACATGCACATATCTTGAGAAACTCAAAATGACATGCCCAATTGAAAAAGTTGCCCAATTGAAAAAGTTGAACAGATCTGGCCGTTCCCACTCCTACCTGTAACCACACATTTTATGGTTAAAGTAACTTCAGCATTGAGGTACTTTTTAATATAAATTGAGAGGTGGCTATGGAGAAGAGTACTTGGTTTGCCAGATTGTGCCCTGGCGCCAATAATCAGGTATGAATTAGGCCTCCTTTCTCTGGTAGTCATGATGAAATGGGGAGCCTTAGTGTTTTATAGGAAAATCCTAATTACCCCCAAACAAATCATTTTTCATAAATGTAAAATATCAATATGAACAAGAAAAGCTGTCCATATCTTACCAAATGGGTGAATGAATGTCAAAAATAGTTTGCATCGGATAGAGCGTAAAAAAGAGATTCTTATGCTTCAGCCTCTGAACGTAAACAAAAGCTGGGTGGGACCATGATTTGTGTACAACAAGAAAGACTTTTAATAACTATGCCCTTTTTAGATTTCTGACTTTGCAGGAGAAACGTTTTAATACTGCAGAGGAATCTATTAAGAAGTCCCCATGTCCTCAGTGGAGGTCCAACTTCCTCAGATTTAGACTAACCCTTTTGCCCACTATTAAAACTTCCCACTATAGGAATAACTATCCGAAGAGTTTTTGTTGCAGGTTTTGCACATCTATGCACTAAGGCACTTTTGGTGCAGAATATTAAGCAGGGACTAGTTTGCTTTATCTTTAGCTACACTTCGGTGTATTCATGAATTACTATATGTTACTGAAGGGAATACATCATTTACAATGGTGGAGTCCTTTCTTCTGTCATGTTGTGATCAACTAGCGTATTTTAAGATTAATCACAAAGGCCTGGAAGGTGACGTAAACCAGAGGTGCGCCATAATGTAAGTGCACGGGTAAGATGTATATTACTCCATAGTTAACTAGGTTGTGAGTTGTTTTTAAGAACCTTGATATATAACACGCCATACTCCTGTAGATACGATTAACATTTTTTAGTGTTTTGCAACATCGTATTTTATCTATATATTTATATGTATTTGTATGTGTTTGATAGTCGTAGCAAATTGTTTGCGATAAAACTGTATACACAAATAAATAATAAATAAAACAAAATATAACGTGTGTAAGATTGTGAGATTAAATAGGACCTCTAATATAAACACTGTTGAGAATTACAAGTATAATCAGCAGAAATACATCTCAGAAGTGATATGGGTCTGAGTTGTTATCTCTGGCGCTGGCAATTTCAAATGTTGATAGTGAGTGGAGTCAAAGGGAGAACCGTGTAGATCTGTTGTTTTCCCAATAGCTAATTATTGACTCTGTACATGCAGATGCCAATGAACAGGCATTAACAACATGGGTGTGTTTTGAAAGTGTTTCAGAAACTACCACACTGAAGAGTTTTGCCCTCTGAAGATATTGGTCTGCTGGAACTCTCCAATTTTGAAAAAACTAAAATGGTTAACAGTACAACTAAGATTATTAGGAATGACCTGAAGAATATTGGGAGAACTTGGCTGATTGTATTGGTGATTGGCTATAGTATTTATGTTAAATCCTCCCCTTCAGTGAAATGTGGGCATCACATGTATCTAGATAAGAATCTGGGTTCCCTCCTCATTAGTCAAGGCAGATAAGAGGCCTCCAAAAGTTAGTTGCAGAATATAGCATCCAGGTTACAGATTTGTGGGAGACTTCATGAGTACAGATCATTGAGCAGAACTGGACCTGGCTACCATGTACTTCGCAACTCATATTTCTCTCACATCCTTCAGTGAAATAGATGTCTTACTGAAGAATGGGGCTAAACTTTATAAAGTTGCATGACACTATTTTGTTTCATGAGGTCTTTATTACTGAACCACAGCCAATTGTCAAGTACACTATTGTGTCGCAAAAGCTGCTAATTTCCAAAATGGGCATCTACAGGGTAAACTAATGATACCAGTACAAAGCGATACGAATAGTCAAAGATTTGATAAGTAAAGCAGCCGTAGCAATTTGATGGCAGCCAAGTTAAAAGAAACACACGTGTGTTTGACGCTACCTCTCCCTATATTGTGCAGGCGAGATAACCTATTTCTGGAAGCATGCAGTTTGTAAAAAAACAAATACTGCACTTGAGCTCTATTTTTTCATACAGTCATTCTATTCAAAAACAACACACCTATCAATCTGACATTGGTGGTGGCATTCAAAACAACACTAGAGGTGATTCGTACTTTCTTAAACATTTCACAGATTGCCACACAATGCAGATCACAAAAACAACATTAGTGACAGTATTGTAGCAAATCACAATAAAAAGAAAATTGACAAATTCAATACATAGATGTTTCTCTGCTCATTAAAGTGCATTTGATAATACATCCATTAAAGCGTGAGAAGTATATGGGGTTGGTGTATTAAAGTGCTGTGTGTACAGTACATTAAGGAGTGCGTATTTTTTGGGAACTTATTCTATTCTTGCTGGTAGGAATGAGCAAGCAGATAAAACCTAACACATATAGACTGCCTTATTGATGGCTATCGGTCTAGTTGTTCCAGATTTTAGTCATAGTTCTTCCATTGACTTCTGCATGCTAATATTTTCCTGTGGTTTTAAATATGATTTGACATTCCGCAAAACAGGGAAGGATATCTTTCACAATATCTACTTTAGTGGAGACGGAAGAGTGGTAGTAGGAAGTAAGAGGAGATAACATTGAAGGGTGAAGGTAGATTGGAGATATAGGGAGACATTAGAGTCCACTCTACTAAGCCTCCCTCGTTTCGACATTACTACTCTCCCCTTTCCACTCCATTACCATTCACCCGTCTCCACACGACTATTACTCTCTCATCTCCATACCCCCTCTAGTCTACCCTTTCCGCACCACTACCATTTTCACTTCATCACACTACCACCACTACTCTCACTCTCCCCACTACCTCTACAATCTCATTTCCACCCTTCCACCCTACTACGTCACCCCACTCTCTACTGGAAAAAAAACAATCTTCCAAAAAGGGCTCAGAATAGTAATACTCTTTTTAAATATCAAACCAGTATTAGACTTGATATTGGCATGGTGGATAATTTACCTAAGCAGGCCTTTACAAGGGAAAGCCGAGCTCTGTATGCCACATTCTTAGATCATTGATTGTATTCTTAGAGAATATGCAACCGGCTACAAGCTTGGAGACTGGACCCTGGATTGTTGAAATGTACACATTTTGTTCCACATGGACAACACGGTGAGAGTAAGACAGAATATGGGCGATCTTTTAGACTAAAATATGTCACATATTTCAAATTATGGTTAAAAGAAGGTTTTCATTTGGCTCTGTTTCTTTATGGAGCAGATATAGTAGTGTGCGTTCATATTGGAAAACATGCCCCTACAAAAATAGGCATGTCCCACATTAATTGGTCACTTTTAAGAAGTAAACGGCCTACACAACTTCTTTTGTAAAGTTCCACTTTGGAACACACACAAATAAAAAAATAAAAAACATAAATAAATAAAAAAATAATTAGCTTGCATATATAAATTAAATTGTCCTATATCATGTCACACCAATTGCACTACACAGGAGGTTAGATGTTGTTTCAAAATAGGAAAATAATGGGGAAGAATAAAACGAAAATGATGACGTCTGTGAAAATAACACCCATGAGAATTATTTTATTTGGAAAATGGGGCCTCTTAGTTCAGTTAGCTTAGATTGTAACTGAATTCTTTTAATTTAAGTCTCCATATTGTTAAAATGCCAAATCCCTGCATGGTACCTGCAACGTATTGATATCTGAAAGGAAGTGAAAGATCTAGCTTTTGTTATTTTTAACAAAATAAAGTAGTGATGGTTTCTGAGAGAGAGGTCTGTTAACCAGCACCTCCTTTCATAAAAGCATAGTTTGTCCATGTGCCTTTGCTGCAGCCATCACCTGAGATCTGTACCTCCTGTTTTTTAGTGGCACAGGGCAGATTCAAATGTCACATATGCATTCCTGACTCCTTCTGGACACAAATCTCCAGCAGCCGGAGGTAGCATTTTAGCTTCTGCACATATAATCTAAATTAAATAATTGTCCACCTTAATCCATCTGGTGGCAGGGCAATATCATAATATAAGCCATGTCATGTAGTGGTAGGGTCACTGATAGGAGCTCAACATTATTACAGCTACAACAATTTGATATCATTCAAGTGTCTACCCTGTCATGTGTTACACTGACATGGATTGGACTCAATACAGAAGGATTGCTTTGGACCAGTCCCCTGTAACATTTGGTCTTTATAAGGACATCAATCCCACTCCTTTCCTGTTTTCATATTTGGATATTAGGAAGAAAAATAATACACCTTTGTACCTATGTTCAGAGAGCAATCCATTCCAGAGTTCTCTGTCCTAGAAGCAAAGACAGAAGACATCCAAGGCACATGGAATCTCTTCTCCCAAACCATCCCTATGGCACAATCGGGGCAAACTACTGTGGACAAAGACCCGCCACTTTGCCAGCTACATTGGTATCAGGATCCTCACAGGAGATGAAGAAACTCCTGGAGGCACCAGCCAAACTCCCTGTACTCAGAGAACAGAACACAAGGGACTTCCCTTTTCCTGGATCCCCGGCATCAAGAATCCCAGCAACCTGAAAGTTCAAAAGCAGCTGGAATCCTCTTTCAGAATAATTAGACTTTGGATTGGGTTGCTGGGTCTGGGTTTGGTGCTTGACTGGTGCTGACATCATGCCAAGGGGGGCACCTGAAGGTAGGAGGAAGTAATGTTCTGTGCTTGGGGGCTCTACTATGGTTCAGGAGGTGCAGGTTTGCCTGGCCTGTGCTGGTCCAGGCTGAAGTGGTAAGGAAATAGGGGTAACTTGTGGGTACAGAAGATTTCACATCAGGGGTGGAATGAAGGTCCAACTGAGGCACACAGGGACACAGCAGGAGAGTTATGGTGTTCGGGGTGGAGCAGAGTCCAATTGTAGGTTCACTAGGGACTCAGTGGACTTCCTTAATATGAACAAGAGCAGAGGAGTTGAGGAGGCCAGAAGACGCCAAACTAAGATGTAACAGTATACAGCAGTTGAATAGGGAAAAGTCACGCCACTGGTCAAAGGTCGCTGAGGAAACTGGGGGTTATCAGGAAGAAAAGCGATGGAGGTAGAAGAGAGGCATGTCTCTATATTTAGTGTCCCGGAAGTGGTACACGATCAAAAGTCCCACCCCTCATTCCATTCCAAAGGTCTAATTCTCCCCTATCACCCCGGCTGAAAATACTGAAATTATCAAAGGATTGAAACCATCCAAATGCCAAGGAGACGCTTGCCGGCTACCTTAATAAAGGACCGCACTGAAGAACTTTCCCCTTTCCTCACAGTGTTAATCAACAGCTCCTTTTCAACTAGCAATGTCCCAGAGAATCTAAAAGAAGCCTGGGTTCTCCCCCTCCTCAAGAGGCCCACATTAGATGCCAACATTCCCACCAACTACCGCGACATCACGGCGGTACCCTTCCTCCTCAAAATTCTTGACAGAGCAGCTTATCTGCAAATCCAAAACTATCTGGAAACCCACAACCTCCTTGGCCTCCGTCAATCTAGCTTCCACCCTGGTTATGGAATGGAACCGGCCCTTCTAGACCTAAATGTCCAAATGGACAAAATCAAAGACAAAGGCAACACCACCATCCTCCTCCTTCTCGACCTCCCTGCAGCCTTCGACTTGGTCATTCACCAAATCCCAGGCCAACACCTCTCCTTCAACCGCCCATTTCTCAGACAAAGCCACAGCCTGGATAGAGTCCTTCCTATCCATCTGCACAATGAGTGTTCTATACCTCAGCTATAGCCCCACCTGCCGCAATCACTTGTAGAGTGCCTCAAGGCTCCTTTGTCTCACCTACCCTATACAGCATCTTCACAAAACACCTCTTTGACCTCCTTGATGACCTGGGTGTCACCTACACTAACTACAAGGACAACACCCAAATCCTCCTCCCCATCTCCGGCAACTATGACACCGACTCCAATGCACTAATTAAACTCTACAACATGGACTCTTCCTAAACAATGAGAAAACAGAACTTCTTATCGGTTCACAACATCGGTTAAATACACTCAATGACTTGTACAAAGCATTTGCTATTGATGGGAACAACAACACAGTTGCTAAAAAGGTAAAGACTCTGGGAGTATACCTTGACTCCACGCTATCATTAACCAGACAAGTGAACGCCATCGCCTGAGCAGCAGCTTACATTGCAAAACTGATGAATGCATGCAGACCATTCCTATCCACCGACAGTTGCATCACATTTGCCAGAGCCCTCATGCTATCCAGGATCAACTTCTGTAATTCCCTATTTGCAGGCACCAATGCACGCAATATAAAAAACTTCCGGTCACCCAGAACAATGCAGTAAGATCAGCACTAAACATCACCAAAAAAGAACATATGTCTACAGTCAGACGCAACATCCACTGGCTTCCAGTCCAAGAGTGCATCATCTTCAAAATGCTAGCACTAACCCATGAATGTATCTCTAACACTGCCCCTATCTGTCCAGAAAATTCACCAAAGTCAAATCCACCAGACCCACCGGGCTGCCTACTCGCTCCAACTTGACATCCCTAGATACAGGCACCAGTGATAGCAGCAAACTCTGGAATGCCCCCCCCCACCCCTAGTTTTAGGAACCACTGACACCTACTGGTCATTCTGCAAAGCCCTCAAAACCTGTACAGCAATTCAGTCAACTGCTTGCACTTACTAAGTATGATTACAACCAATGCAACCTTTTCTTTTTATTTCTTTTTTTTTATATATACCAGCAACGTGTAACCACAGTAACCAGCTATGCAACACCAACAGCCCATACTTACTAGGTACCACTACAAGCATAGTAACCATTATCTGTAACTAATGCTCTACCTATTACTGAAACCATGAAACCATTCTTGCAAATCAGTGCCCAGATGTCCTTGGTTTCGGCACGCTCTACGAATGTCAAAATAAATAAATAAATACACGTCACTCTGGCAAGCAAGATTGAAGCTGTCGTCCTGCATGTCATATTGTTGTGGACTGATCTGAACTTGGTGGCACACAGGATCACCACTGTGAAATCAAAAATGGGGGACATGAAGACCACCGTTTGTGACCTCAAGGCCAGAATGAAGGGGCTTGAGACTAGAGAAGGGGCTGCCGAGGCTTTCAGAAGATGGCATGGGATGGTTCCAAAATAATATCTGAGTGGTGGGTCTGTTTGAGGGAGTGAATGGACCGACAAGAAATTGTTTTATAGAAAAGTGAATTATGGGCTCCCTCAAACCTGTACCATTTTGTCTCTGTTGAAAGGGCAAATAGCATTCTCTAAATTAGAACTCTGCCCAGACCACCACCTAGACCAGAACTTCCTAGGTTTCTTAAATATACAGACAGAGATGCAGTGCTCCAGGCAACAAAGCAAATTGGTAGTACACCATACGTCAACTCTAAATTCTTCCTTTTAGCTGTGTAAATGGAGAAAGTGCTGACGAGAGACAGTAATTTGAGGCAGTAAAAATGTGATTACACAATCCGGAGATTAAATTATCACAACCAGCAAAGCTGAAGGGGATGGCAAATGACAAGTCATAGTTTTTCTCTTAGTCGAAAGAAGCTTGTGTCTGGCTGGATGCGACACGTCAAATGAGGAAAGTCTATCAGTTCAGCTAGGAACGGCTGGTAGGTTGAGAAGGACTAGGATGAGTAGAGTTATGAAAAGTTCAGATAGTTGGACAAAATAGGATGGCTGAGAGAGGGGTATCTCCAAGACAATATCAAGTTACAGACGCACAAGGTTCAACCACTGCTAGTGGACCCATTGGACCAACAAATGTTATTAGTTGCGCAAAGTTCACAAGGGGTTTATACAATTGCCACAGCTCATCGGACAGAGACATAGCAGGACAGAAACATTACCTCCGATTGAAGGATGATCCTAGGAGTAAGGAGTCACTTGCTGGGATGACCAGGAAAACAGTGCAGAGAGGAGGGGAGGCCATGAGAAATCTGCTGGTGTGCACGTTGAATGTGAAAAGGGCTTAACTCCCCGAACAAAAGATCTCTGGTTGCAAGGGAATTCCGTAAGGCCCACCTTGATGTACTCTTTCTTCAGAAGACACACTTAATTCATAGAGAGGAACGAGGGTTAAAGGGAGCAGGTATAGGCCAGGTTCACTGGGCATCAGGAAATGCCAAAAAGGGAGGGGTCGGCATAGTTATCCATAAACAATGCAGGCTGTAGGATTGTGTAGCCACTCGCCTACTGGAGGGAAGGTTGTTGATACTTAAGGGCACCATGGATGGGTCAAGAATACTCCTGGCGGCATTATATGCTCCTAACGAGGGGCAGGTACATTTCATTTCAGATGCACTTACCGTGATACAAGAGCAAGAGACAGATGTTTATATAATAGGGGAGACTTTAATTCATGGGCAGACAAGATCAGAGATAGGAAGACCACAGGAGCTGCTACCCGAGGGGATATGGAGGCTAAACCCTGTCATCTGGGATCTATTCTAATGGCTCGCTGCCTCCTTGATGTCTGGAGAGAACAACACCCAGGGCATGAAGGCTACACCTTCTACTCCCCCCACCATACATACACAAGGATAGATTACCACCTCATCAACAAACAACAAGGGGCGAGGATGAACCACAGTGAGATTAGGCCAGTGATCATTAATAAGCTATGGTACTCATATCCCTAGATGTCACGGGCCTCCACAGAACAGATAGTAGCTGGTGCTGCAATGAGACCCTTTGGAAAGATCCTCTCTTTGCCAAAGAACTGGAAGAGGTGATTATTGAATATTTTGAGCTTAACGACAATGGGGAAGGGAATAGGGGGGTGCAATGGGATGCGGGGAAGGTGGCATGGTGGGGGCTGCTTATCAGAGAAGGGACGAGGCGTAAAAGAGAGAGGAACTCATAGAAGAGAGACTGAGGAGAGAAAAAGTAAAGGGGGAGAAGAGGATGCATGCGATGGAAGGTGATGTAGAGGGAATCAGAGAGCAGATTCACTCCAAAAGGGCCGAACTGAAAGCCCTGGGGTTTGGAGCAACCATGTAGAAATTGAGGTACCTCAAGCAGAAGTACTATGAGAAAGTGGACAAAGCGGATGCGTTACTGGCGGCAAGGCTGCGGGCGCAGAAGGTGGAGAGGGGGGGGTTGTCCCTGTGGAGCCCTGAGAAATAACAGAGGGCTTTGCCCAGTACTACGAATCACTATACCGCTCAGAAGCACAGGGGGGGGGCACAGTGGAGTGGAGGGATATCTGGATAGAATAGTAATGGAAAAGCTTACTGCCCCAGAAAGGGAGCATCTGCAGAGTCACATAATGATAGAAGAGGTGCAGGAAGCAATATCTCGTCTCCCCAACGGTAAAGCTCCGGGGGAAGATGGATATACGATGGGCTTTTACAAAAAGTTCTCGAGCATCCTGGTGCCGCAAATGCTTCGCCTATATAATCATATTCAGGACACAGGGAGAGCCCCAGCCACTTTTAGCAATGCCCTAATATCAGTAATCCCTAAAGATGGGAGGGACCCGTACACTACCAGTGTACGTCATATAGACCCATCTCACTACTGAACGTTGACGAGAAGATATTTACATGTATACTGGTGACACGTTTCAAGGAAAAGAAGCAGCGGATAATACAACCAGACCAGATGGGATTCATAGCAGGGAGACACGGGCCAGACGCGGTCAGGAAGACTCTTGACCTCATGGAACCCTTAGAAGGGAGACCGAAAAAACACACAGCTTGTCGAGTGGGGATAGATTGCAAAATGGCCAGTTACTCTGACTGGGTTTTCCAACTCGTCTGTAATGCACTGTGATGTGCTAAAGGCACATGCTAGACCACCTCAGTCTATGCATGTGTTTGCTGCCTTGCAAATGAAAGATATTGTTTTTTTAATGGGTTTTCTCTGTGTTGGCAGGTGCAGGTTTTACTAAAAACAAGGAAGATAATGTTCTTCGATAGGTTCCTCTCAAGAGGTTTCTCTCTGGAATGGATCCCTGGTTTATTACTGTGGGGATCCTTTTTAGGAACAACCTGAACCTGTGCGAATGGCAATTTGCACTAGGTCAAGTCGTACTACAGCCGACCGGTTTCTGTCAGACAACGCTGCTTTTTTTGAATAAAGAAGGCGCACACAGCGGTGCCCTGATTCTAGCCCTGAGGAATGTGGCCGACCCACATAGCACCACAGAAACCGGTCGGCTGTAGAACACAGAGAAAACCCATTAAAGAAAACAATGTCTTTCATCTGCAAGGCAGCAGACACATGCGTAGACTGAGGTGGTCTAGCATGTGCCTTTTAGCACATCACAGTGCATTAGAGACGAGTTGGAAAACCCAGTCAGAGTAACTGGCCCTTTTGCAATCTATCACCACTCGACGAGCTGTGTGTTTTTTCGGTGTGACTACGATTTTGGGCAAAGCACAGTTGGCAATCCCATAAACAGTCCCTTATGTTTTGTTTTGACACTTAGAAGGGAAACAGGGGGACCATGCCCTCCTAGGCCTGGATGCGGAAAAAGCATTCGACCGGGTGGAGTGGGGATTCTTGTTCGCAGTATTGAAGAAAGTGGAAGTGGGGGAGAGAATGTGCAGAGCTATCCAGGCCATTTACACAGGTCCTAAGGCGAAAGTTGTGGTGAACGGGGTGAGATCCTGGGAATTCGGGCTAGCAAGGGGCACAAGGCAGGCTGCCCCCTCTCTCCACTCCTCTTTGCGCTAGTAATGGAGTCTCTGAGGGAAGAGATCCGTAACAATATGCAACTGAAGGGAATACAGGTGGGTGAAATCCAGGGACGTCATTTCACCAAAATTCCAGGGATAGCGGAAGTGACATCACACGACCCTTGACCCCCTGATGACATCACAGGAAGTGATGTCATCAGACCCCACCCCAAAATGATATCATGGGAAGCGATGGAACACAACCTTTCACCCGTTGACAAAACAGGAAGTGGCATCACATAGCATTATACACTATGAAAAATATGGTTACGATATCACTATAATGTGATGTACATTTCATACCTGAATGGATCGCCATATGTATCATTAAGATCAGTGTGTATAGGCCCATATTACCAAATTACTGTGATTGCAAGCAGACATCCATGACCAAATGATGTGTTATTATATAGCACTTACGCTTAAGCACTTTACATAGAAGAAATATACACCCAATATCACCCAACCTGTGTTGGTACCCATTTATCGACCTCAGAAGGATGAAAGGCTGAGTTGAGGCATTTGAGAACTGACTAAATCAGTGACTCACCCCCTGAAGCGTGCCTGAAATAAACCTTTAATGAGTCTAGCAATTATTGTATAGAATTCCAGAAAGACACATTTTTTGGCATTCCTATTCTTCCTTACATAGGTTCAGTGCTGAAAGTGTTAGACTTGTGGCCCTCATGTTCTTATTTTTCTTCTTTTTTTAAGGGACCTGAACAAGAAAGCTAGCCACTCTGGAATTAAAGAGCCACATGGTGCTGGCCACAGCCCAGGAGCTTGCATTGCAAAAAAAAAAAAAACTTTTTTTTCTTTTTTTAGAGGTCGCAAGGGAGACCACAGAGGTCGCAAGGGAGACCTCAGATGTCGCACTTGCGACCTCTGGCGACCCTCAAATGACGTCCCTGGTGAAATCTGTGCCAAGGGTCCTCCAGATTGTGGAGGAATATGGGAGGTTGTCGGGCTTTAAAATAAACGTGCGAAAAGCCACACTCCTCCCCTTGGGAGAAATTACAGACAGTAGGAGGAGTGAATGGGGTCAGATGGGGATACAGATAGAGGAAAGTAACCTCAGATACCTCGGAGTGCGGATCCCCAGAGAGCTGGGCAACTTGTATGAGGTAAACTCCCCCCACCACCGTACTGCATAGTCTCTTTAAAGTCCTGGACGGTTGGGCAAAACTAACTACCTCATGTTTGGGACACCTGAACGCACTTAAAATGGTCCTTATCCCCAGGGTGCTATACCCTACCAGGCATAGATCTGACGGACGTGCACTTTTGAGAACTGAAAAGGCGAATGATGAGATTCCTTTGGGGGGGGCAGAACACAGGTGGCTTATAGCCTCCTGGTGAAAACTAAAGAGAAAGGAGGGATGAGTCTCCCAGAAATGTGCACATACTATAGAGCAGCCCTGTTCAGAGCCTTGATCCCCCACCTGAGGCGCGACACGCAAAAGCAATGGGTAGATATAGAAAACCACCTGTTCCGACCTGTAACACTTGGAGAATGGGTGTGGGCACCATGGGAAGCCACGCCAACCAGGGTATGGAGGCATAGGATTCTGGGCCTGCTCTGGTCCCTTTGGAAGGTCAAAAAGGAAACAGTGGATGTGACAACAGGGCCCTCACCCATAAGTGATCGAATTCCCAGGCATGAAACATTCCAGGACTGGATTGAGATGGGAGTGGAGAGGGTGGGACAGGTTGTGAAAAAGGATGGATTCATAAAGCTAAGTGAGTTGGAGGAAAAAGTAGGAGAGGAGATGATTTCGGTCTTCAAGTATCTGCAGCTCAAAGGGGTGCTGAGGTCCGAGGACTGGAAAGAGAGTCTACAAAGGGTACGCACGCACACAGAGAAAGTGCTGGACACAGGAAGAGGGACTAGGGGGCTCATTTCCGCACTATACCAAGTATGGAAGCACGGGGGCAGACACATAGAAATACAGGAGGAAGTGGGAGAGAGACATGGGAATAGAGATGGAAGACACCCACTGGCGAGAGCTGTGTGAGAACGGCCACCGTACTTCAATAGCTTGCCAATATAAGCTCCATGGGCTGAAAGTGTTGTACAGGTGGCAATGGGACCCAGTGAAATTGTCACAAATTTGTCTGGGGACAGACCCTAAGTGCTGGAGGGGATGCAGACAGAAAGCAGACTACTGCCACATGTGGTGCACGTGTGACAGGGTGGAGGGACATTGGAAAGAGGTTCTAGGCTAGA
Source organism: Ambystoma mexicanum (assembly GCF_040938575.1). Classification (NCBI taxonomy): domain Eukaryota; kingdom Metazoa; phylum Chordata; class Amphibia; order Caudata; family Ambystomatidae; genus Ambystoma; species Ambystoma mexicanum. Next base: position 846,035,819 of record NC_090935.1, read on the forward strand.
TAAGGGAATTAGATGGGATAAAAAGATGACTAGACCCCCTATTGGTGTTATTCAGGATAGAGGTAACTGACAGAGACTGGACCAAGCTCCCACACATGCCGCATTTTCTGCGGCTAGTGGCGAGGGCAGGGATAGCGGGGGGATTGGAAAAAAGCAATGCTCCCTAATGAAAAGCAATGGGCTGCTAAAGAGCTGGATATATACAGAATGGAGCAACTCACTTGACAGATACATGGTCAATCCCCATCAAGGGAAATGGAATGGGCGTCCTTCCAGGGAAAGTATGACACGGAGAGACAGTAATTGAGTGATCATTAATAAGCCACGGAAGTACAGTAGGAAAGAAGCACCGTAAAGGGGCTGCAAAATGGAAGTAATGTAGTGGGATGCATGGTAGAAGAGGAGGTGGGGAAGAAAGGCTCTAAGGAGATTATGACTGTGCCAACCATGGACAATGGAGGGAGGCAGGAGTGGCCAACTATAGAACTTGGAGAGTGAACTCCAAAAAGAATCAAAGGATGGATGCTTGGTAAGGACCCCGCAGAAGGGGACCCTGGTGAACAATATGCTATTCTCACCCAAAGAGACTATTAGTGTGTGAGGGGGTGCGGGTGGGGAATAAGTAATCTGGGGGGTGGTTGGGGTGATTATGTGAGTGTTTTCCCTTTTATTTTATTTCTATTTATGCAGAAACAGTAAAACTTTCACATGGCATGACAAAATAAGTTGATGTTTCATAGTAACTTGATGTATGTTAACCATTTTGAGTCATCAATAAATCACAACTTGAAGAAAAAAAAAAGAAGGGCTATGTATTTATTTATTTTTACATTTATAAAGTGCACAAAAACCCTTGGGCATAGAGGCTATGTTATAACCAGTTAGACTCCCTATGCTCTTAGTTTAACAGCCAGGTTTTTAGGGCTTTTCTGAAGGCCCAGCAATACTGTTCGGCTCTTAGGCTGGGTGGAAGAGCGTTGTCTAGCTGCTACCATGGGGCAGCTGCTACTGCCACCTTTAGCTCGGTGGAACACTGGTTGGATGAGCTGGTGCAGCATATACCTGTCTCTGGCTAGGAGGACAAGGCTTTCTTGAACCTTTGGGCAAGGTAAACCAGTGCATAATAAAATAGACATATGTGTGTGATGGATAAAGTCTTGAAGATGATTCTTTCTTGGATAGGCAACAAGTGGGTATCTCTTCTGGCCTGTGAGATGTGTTCTTGCTTTGGAATGTTTAGGGCCGCTCGAATGCCATCGTTTTGGATCAATTGTAACTTGCGGATGTTGTGTGTGGATGTACTAGCAAAGATAGCATTGGAGTAATCCAGCTTCGAACCAATGAGAGCTCTGGCAATGAAAAGGCATTTTTTAAAGGAAAGGAATGGTCTGGAGACATTGGTTAGTTTGGTGGTGTAGGCCATGCAGGAGGCAATGGCGTTAACCTGGCGAGTAAAGTAGAGAGTGGTATCAAGATAGACTCCCAGGATCTTCACCGAGGAGGAACATGGGATCTGGAGGCCATCAATGTTGCAGGTGGAGTTGCAGCCTCACTAACAAAGTCTCTGTCTTCTCTTGATTCAGACAGAACCCATTGGTTGCCATCCAGGCTTGGATAATCATGTAGATAATGTTTAAGGTGAGAGAGTCATCAGTGTACTTGCCAGTGAGAAGTAGTAGGATTTGGGTGTCATCTGCATCATTAGTGTATGAAGTGCCAACGGTTTCCAGGAGGTCAAATAAGGGTTCGGTGAATATATTTTAGTGGGTGGGGGAGACACAAGAGCCTTGGGGCACTCAGGATGAGATGGGTGAAGGGGAGACACACGAAGAATCGGCAAACACTCTACATGTTCTGTTGGCAAGGAAGGTAGGAAGGAAGGAATGAAGGAGGCTACCCAAGTCATGGCTATAGGAGAGAAGTAGGCAGTGGATGTCAGGCGGTGGCACAAGATTTTGTGGTTGACCAGATCAAAGGAGGCTGAGAGGTCCAGGAGATGAAGAAGGACTGGCTTTCCATTGTCCATGATTGCATTTAGCTGATTTTTTAGGTCTAGCAATGCTGATTCGGTTCCATGGCCTGGTCCGAAACCTGACTGGTGATAACCAGGATATAGTGGTTTTTCAGGTAACACTGGTTTTTAGGAGGAAGGGGACAACTGTGATTGGGCGGTAGTTGTTCGTAATTAGGGGGAGGACCCAGGTTTCCTTCAGGCTAGCAGGGACATAACCTGAAGATAAGGATGCATTGATAAAGTTAGGGATGAAGTGTAAAGACCGGAGGGGAGTGTCTGTACTTCTGCTCTCTATATGGTAGAGGAGACACACAGAGGACCCCAGCCAAGATTCTTTATTATTGGTACGTGGTTGAGCAATGAAGGCCTAGCTTTTTTTGGAGGCGATGCAGGCTGGTTCTTAAGTACAGTGTAGTCCCCAAGCACCCACAAAGGAATGTCCGCACACTGTATTAGTTAACACACAGTCTTTATATAATTAATGTTCAAGGTTATGTACAATATCACGATAACTCACTTTGTACTTGGTTATCTATAATGGCAAATATACAGTTCTACGTGGCACCACAATTACTATTAGATCTCTTTAAAGTGCATCAACTTCATGGGTAAATGTCACACAAATCAGTTTGTAAAGGAAACCAACAATAGATATAAGAGGAAAGCAGTTGGTTAGAACAATTGGCAAAATACTAGTGTAGAGGAGGTCCCAAATAAAGCCTGCACTCCAGTCGCCCATTTTGAAGTACCAGGAATGTTCACAACCAAATAAATGACGTATGATGAGCAGATACATGAGCAGAGAGCCGCAGTAGGGCTCTGCCCAGTATCTATCAGAAGAGCAACACCTATTGAAGTACCGATACCAAGAAAACCATGGACAGTAATGTATCCATTAAGGAAACCTTACCAGCAAATGAGATGAAATGAAGATTGCCTAAGTACAGTCCCGGAAGAAACCAAAAAGGTCTTAATGGAAGACGAAAGGCGACGTCACATGGACCCAGACTGACGTACAAGTAGAAGAAATGACAACCGAGAATGACACCCAGAGGCGAAACGCCATGAATAAGGATATCATGAACCTAAAAGGGGAGAATGATGTTGAAATACAAAGAAGCTTAAGCTGTAAACAGGATGAAGATATTCAACCAGCTAACACCTCTACATATGCTTGGAACTGCAAGAAAGCTAAGAAAACAAGGCGGCTTGCAATGCTAAGTAGAAAGATAGTGCAGCAAGCGCCATTATACATAACCTACCTCAAAACGAAGCACAGTATTATAAGTGTTATTCCACTATGCAAACGAAGCAGAATCAAACCAGGTTACTAAAGGCTGAATGAGCAGAAATTCATATTCTAGTAAAACGAGAAGAGACGGCTGAAAAGAAACTCGGCATATGCAACTCGTGCCAGGAGAGCCAAGGTCATACCAATAGAAGGAACAAACAGTTGCTACATATAATTGAAACTTGCGCACAGAATATCCTCTCTTAAAGGACAAGATAAGGAGGCGTAGGCAGGTGGCAAGCTGAATAAGAATCAAATGCACAAATTGAGAGAAACTAGACAAATTCACGGTGTGGGAAGCACGTGACCAGCCGAGCGAGGAGAAGCACGGGCTCACACCTATGCTTGGCATCTGCCCAGACAGAAGATGCAGTTTCGAGGCCAACCACAGTAAAATAATTGACACATAGTTGCTGAAGTGATGGTTGATTGTAACCTTAATTGGAGGAAGGCCGGGTAACTAGGGGGCACCCTGCACCTGGCTGACCATTCTGCATGCTTCTAAGCAAAGTGGAAATGTATGCATGGGGTTGTTGCCAACCCAATAACATGGACCAAATAATCTAGGGTCCTATAGTTAGTAGAACCAATGGGACGTCGTACTTTTAGTGATGTCTACAATAGTCATTTTTGAAGGAAGGGCTTAAACGTCCACCTGACAGTGTTTACCCAATCCCCTCACTCCGTTACCATATACAGATATAGTACCTATATTAACGTTACCTTTTCCTAACCAATAGAATTGCATATTAACTTTTGAGTGTTATACGTCAATTATGACGAGTTTTCAGTATAAATGCTATGATTTTTGTGATTTTCGTCAGAGTTGAAGCGAGAAGGACGATCCCATCACTGCTGATTTCCATGACTCCCTGTTTTTTGTACTTGTCATTAAACTGACTCCCTTTGCCAAACCATTGAGTTGTCGTTATTGATTGGTGTTGGAGTAATGCATCTGCACCCCGATCCATCTCAAGGGTGCAGCTATCTCGACTTAAAGTACTTTCGGAGCAAACCTCGGCTCTATGGGCCAGCCGGGGGTCTCTGGAGTACACTTGTTAGCAGAGATTGATGGTTTATCGATTATTAATTAGAATAAGACACCCATTAACCGTCGACATAATGTAACTCTAGGTCTTCGGGAATATCACAAGTCCTTTGCCATTCAGCTGAGTAGACCGTGAAGCTCCCCGTAGACAGTGCTAGTGTAAGAAAAACTGCAGACCATGGCCTGAAGGGACCCGTGTTCCCCACACATCCCTACCCATTCCTCCGGGCAGCTGCGCGGGTGAAAAGCCAAAGAAGGAAGTAACACAGGAGGGGATTCCGAGGGTCCAGAGAGGAACCATGCGAACAGTGAATGAAAAAGATTGAATGTTTTGGCAAATGTGCATGTCTTAGACCAAGTAAAGGGAAAAGGTAACAGAGGGAGACGGGAAAAAACAAAATATAGTCACAAGTAGAGAAGAATGGATATATATAAGGGGATAATGACTCGAGAATAAGTAAGTAAACAAAGGTTACCGGGGAGGACACCCGAGAAGAGAGAGGATACCAGCGAAGACACCCAAGAAGTGAGAGGATTCGGCTTATTCCTACACTTTTAATACAAGTGGCTAGAAGAAATGTGTACCCAGAGTCCCAGCTAAAGGGGGAATGATTAGACTACCACGACGGTTAAAGACGTTGTGAAAGGGGTACGTTTCGACTCCATGAAGGGGTAATGATTAGAGGCAGAGATATCTGTGACCAGCTGGTGTTCGTCTAGTCTGTTAAGCATCTGTCTTACATGTTTTTTACAAACTTTTCTTGGACAAAACTGATTTAAATTTTATGCGATTGAATAGCAAAGATAATATCAAATATGAATTGATGTTTTTTGAGTAAAATAGAATGTATAACATTTTGTGAAAATTCAGGATTGGAGCTTGCAGTGTTTGGTGCTCGCTCATATTGTTGGAACTGTTTAAGCCACGCGAAAGTGTTGACAAGTGTTATATAATAGGAAAGGGAAAAAATTTGAGCATGGAGGATATAACTCCATTGACACACTTGTGCAAACAGTTGCCGAAAGACGCACCCAAACTGAAGAAATACAGTACAGAGTGGGTTAAAGGAACCGCCAACAAGATGCTTATGCCATGGCCACAGGGTGGGTCCTTATACAAAGCTGTCTTGCAACACATGACGACATATTTGCATGCCACATACACGGTCAAAAAGTTAGACAAACGCCTTTCTGTTCTAGAACTTTGGAAAATGTATGAACAGGGAAAGGAAGAGGAGCCGCCAACAGATTGGATACTTAATGTATGCACAGAGGGGAGAGAGAGGCCTACCGCGCCACCCACCCCATCCGAAACAAAGGGTGAAGAAAGTAAAGACGAGGGATTATACCCGCTGAGAGAGCTTAAAGCAGTCACGGGGTACAGCAACCCGGCATTTGAGTCCCCTATGCAAAGTAGTGACGAAAATCAAGGGAAAGTTAAGGTTAAGGATATTACCTCCACAGTCCCACGGGACAAGAGGAGACACAATGATGAAAGAAGGGATCAGGCACAGACAAGTGCATCTCTCGACAAAGAGAGAGAAGGAAAGAGATGGAAAGGAAGCGAAGATGGAATTGATGAGATAGCAGTCGCAAAAAACGAATGGATGGGAGGACAAATTTTATTGAAACTTGATGAAAAGGCATTGAGGATGCGAAACAAAAGGAGAGGTTAGATGAGGTACAGAGAAAGGGAAACGCGAAGGAGTTAAGAGACGAAAGAATAAAGAAAGAAACACAAAGGCGAGAAGAGCTATATCGCGAAGATCAAGAAAGACAGCTCGATCGCAACCCAAGAGTAGCCAATGATCAAGACAGACAGAAGCAGCAGAGGTTAGAGGAAGAGCAAAGGATATGTGAGAAAAGAATAAAGAGACAAAGAGATGAGGAAATTCAAAGGGCAGATGAACATAGAAATGAAAAGAAAAAGGAAGAAGATAGAGTTAGAGAAGATTCGAGGAACCGCAAGGAATTTGATGATGATGTAGAACGTAATCGAAGACAGAGAGCACGCGATCTTGAATATCTGGGGAGAGAGGTTAAAAAAACAGATCCAGTAGTAGATTGGGAAGACATTGAAGAATTCTTTCCTGCGTACGATTCAGTACCAAGCGCGTCTAGGCCAATTATGGAAGACGACTTCGACACCAGAAGCATCGGAGAAACGATCGATAGAATATATGATGAAATGGAGTTAGAACAAACACCCTAAGGGGAGGGGGAAGACGAGTGCCTGGAGAGCACTCAGCTCTACGACACTGAGGATGTCACCCGAAGTAGTGGGAATAGGGAACTATCCCTGGATAGATTAGAAATAAGTAGGAACCAAGAAGATACAAGAAGTTGCAGGAATTGGGGACAGACAATGTCCGACTCAGAAAAAGAGGAGCGCGGGGAAAATGAGGATGACTCCCAAGAGAGAAAGGAATGCAATGGTCAGAGACTAGTGAGTCTGCACCAAGAGCATCAGAATCAGCCACACAGTGTGACCGACATGAAGAGGGGGGTGTCTTCACTGCCCTACGTGGGCAGACTTACGTCCCTACCAGGTAGGCGTCAATCTGGGAATATTACCCCAGCAATAGACAGGAGAACAATGAGAGAAGAGAGAGAGGGCTATGCGTCCCAATTTCCGTTACTCGAGAAAGGGGGAGTAAGACCACAATATATTGCATGGCCACACATCGATCGAGAACATTTGAAAAACAAGCTTCCAAAGCTGACATCAGGAGCCGGAAAGTGGATACATGAGTTAGAAAAAATGACAGGAGGGAACACGTTAGCTATAGGGCATATCAAAAGTCTCCTAATCACTATACTTGGTGAGAGAGCAGACGATGTGTGGGCACGAGCAGGCTACCCTGGTGTAACCACAATTAATACTGCGCATGGCCGAGCTCCATTTAACAATTGTAGAGCCACAGTATGGTAAGCGCTATGAGTGGTATACCCTGATATTTCCAATATTGAAGCTTTAATGACACGAATAATGAAGGAATCTGAGTATCTGTTAATTTATATACAGAATTTTCAAGACACATGGGTACTCGAGACTCATGAATCTTGGACAAAATCTATACCTGTGTTGTAGCATATATTGTAAGGGCTTGGGAATTGAGGCCAAGCCTTGGGCTGAGATACAGCTGACCATCGCACACTATTGCAGAATCCTGCAAGAAGAGAATCACAAAAAGGAAGCTGCACGTAAGGGTGAGGAAGCGAAATTGGTGCAGAAGAAATTGTCAAAATATGCTCTTGAGGGAGCCATGATAACTAGCACAGCTGAACCGAGCATGCAGCAGGTGACTAATCCACAGCAGAATAATCAGGGCAATACAGGTTTTTACCCCAGAGGAAGAGGATTTAGGGGAAGAGGATGGCAGAGTAATCAGGGAGGTTTCCAAAATAATCAAGGAGGTTTTCAAAATATGCAAAATGGTAATAAAGTTATGTCAAACGGGCAAATGATCCAACCACCGCCAGTATGTTGGTTGTGTGGAATGACAGGGCACTTAGCTCGCACATGCAGAAACCAAGGTATGATGCAGAACGGCCAAGAGACAGGAGTAGGCATGGCGAATCCACCTGCAGTTTTACAGCAGGGTGGTGCACAGAATCACACGGTGCAACAACAAGCGCCAGGAGCACAACAAGCCATGCAACCGCACAGCATGGGGAATTTTCCATAAGGCCAATCCCATCAGGCACTGTTGCAACTAGGGCAGACCATGAACCCTGGAATGGGAAGTAACAATGGGAATGGGGGAAAACCAACAGCACACAGTGGGCCTAATTTGTATATGGACTAGGACAGCGACACCAGACCCTCACACAGAACCTAGGGTGGATGTTGTTATAGGGGTTAAAGAATATTCCTTCCTAGTTGGCACAGGTGCAATACGTTCGTGCATACGTGAAGGCAAGTTTTCCTTATCCAGCAAGGCAATAAATACTCAGAGTTTTACAGGAGCTACAAGTCGTGCTACCTTCACAAATACACCTCCACTCTCCATAGGAGAATGTGAAATGAATGTGCCTTTAGTATATTCATGTCAGATCCCAGTAAACATTTTGGGTCGAGATTTAATGACAAAGTTAAACATGACAATCTTGTTCATGGAGGAGGGCATAATGTGTTCAATTTCAGGAATGCACTATTCAAATGTATGCGAAATGATCAGAGCATACTCAGGACACAGCCATGAGGGCTATACCATTAGAGCCAGAAATATTTGCATATGGTATGCGTGTGCTTATGGCAGGATTACCAAACTTTGCAGACAAAATCATGAGAATCCCTGATGAATTCCTATTCAGGCCAAGAATACCGATGCACGAGGAAAAGCGACAATTATTTCTGTTGATGATACACACAGCTGCAGTATGAGGCAGGGTGGCCTTGATTGACGGTTATGATGACGAGGGCCGACAATGGTACACAGTGATTACCATTGAAGAAGGCTATCAATTGACTGACATCACCGATGACAATCTGTTTGAAGAACAAGCAGATATGGGAGGGACAATGGTGGAAGTGAGTTTCACCTTTTGGGTAAAAATGATCAAAAGAGAGGTACCTCAGAGAATGATGTTGGCAGGAAACCGTCCTGAATATTTTGATGATGACATGGCCCAGGTGCCTGTCTCAGTGTGGACCAAAGGCCCCTATGACGTAGGCCTATTTAAAGGGGTGGGAGAAGTAAAAATAAAACTGAAACCAGGAGCAATTCTCCCAAGAGCACAACAATATCCCATGTCCAGAGAGGCAGATGAAGGTATTTTTAAGACAATTTCGGCTATGATGGAGCAGGGCATCACTTGCCATCTGTGATTGTTGAGTATGTCTCTGTGTGCCCCATTGCTCTGTGTGCTGCCTGTGCCTATTTTCGCTTCCTCACCTCCCCCAGGCCCTTGTTCCCCTTGCTGCACTCCTCTTTCCCTCCCTGCACCCGCTTCCTGGTTCCAAGCCCTCCCGCCACCCGACCCGCCCCCTCTCCCCTGATTGGTCCCTTTAATCATGTGTGCCTGGGTCTATCGACCCGTACTTACGGAGATATCCCACTTGCCATCCGTGATTGTTGAGTAAGTCTCTGTGTGTCCCATTGCTGTGTGTGTTGCCTGTGCCTGTTTTCGTTTCCTCACCACCCCCAGGCCCTTGTTCCCCTTGCCACGCTCCTCTTTCCTTCCTCGCACCTGCTTCCTGATTCCAAGCCCTACCGCCTCCTGACCCGCCCCCTCTCCTCTGATTGGTCCCTTTAATCATGTGTGCCTGGGTCTATCGACCAGTACTTACGGAGGAGGCCCACTTGCCATCCGTGATTGTTGAGTAAGTCTCTGTGTGCCCCATTGCTGTGTGTGCTGCCTGTGCCTATTTTCGCTTCCTCACCACCCCCCAGGCCCTTGTTCCCCTTGCCGCGCTCCTCTTTCCCTCCCCGCACCCGCTTCCTGGTTCCAAGCCCTCCCGCCTCCCGACCCGCCCCCTCTCCCCTGATTGGTCCCTTTAATCATGTGTGCCTGGGTCTATCAACCCATACCTACGGAGGAGGCCCACTTGCCATCCGTGATTGTTGAGTAAGTTTCTGTGTGCCCCATTGCTGTGTGTGCTGCCTGTGCCTATTTTTGCTTCCTCACCACCCCCCAGGCCCTTGTTCCCCTTGCCGCGCTCCTCTTTCCATCCCCACACCACCTTCCTGGTTCCAAGCCCTCCTGCCTCCCGTCCCACCCCCTCTCCCCTGATTGGTCCTTTTAATCGTGTGTGCATGGGTCTATCGACCCGTACCTACGGAGGAAGCCCACTTGCCATCCGTGATTGTTGAGTAAGTCTTTGTGTGCCCCATTGCTGTGTGTGCTGCCTGTGCCTATTTTCACCTCCTCACCACCCCCCAGGCCCTTGTTCCCCTTGCCGTGCTCCTCTTTCCCTCCCCACACCTGCTTCCTGGTTCCAAGCCCTCCCGCCTCCCGACCCGCTCCCTCTCAGCTGATTGGTCCCAGGACAATCTTACCCAGGCCATTACTGACCTTCCTAGGGCAGCCCTCTGCCCGGCAGCCCCTCGGCTTAGCACCCCAAGGCAAAGGACGGCTCCAATGTGACGGCTCCAGAACGTATCAGCAGGTATCCGCAGGAGAAGCAAGAAGCCAACAATAAGTAAGTGTGGCAAGGGCGGGGACTGAAGCAATTACTTCACACCATACTACCCTACCACTCCACCCCTAGAAACTACTTTGCCCATCTGTGGTGCAGTCTACATTTAGAAAGTCCACCTAATAGCATACCTGTGGTATAATTGCATTTACAAAGTCCGCCTAATAGCATACCTGTGCTATAATTGGAATTAGAAAGTCCACCTCATAGCATATCTGGTCTAATTGCATTTAGAAAGTGTCCCTAATAGCATATCTGTGGTATAATAGCATTCATAATGTCCGCCTGATAGCATATCTGTGGTGTAGTCTGCCTTTAGAAACTCTGCCTAATAGCATGTCTGTGGTATAGTCTTCACATAGAAAGTGTCCCTAATAGCATTCTGTGTTACAATTAAACTTAGAAAGTCTGCCTAATAGCATACCTGTGGTATAATTGCAATTAGAAAGTCCACCTAATAGAATATCTGGTATAATTGCATTTAGAAAGTCTGCCTAATAGCATGCCTGTGCTATAATTGCAATTAGAAAGTCCACCTAATAGAATATCTGGTATAATTGCATTTAGAAAGTGTCCCTAATAGCATATCTGTGGTATAATTGCATTCAGAATGTCTGCCTGATAGCATATCTGTGGTGTAGTCTGCATTTAGAAACTCTGCCTAATAGCATGTCTGTGGTGTAGTCTTCACGTAATAAGTGTCCCTAATAGCATTTTGTGTTACAATTGCACTTAGAAGGTCTACCTATTAGCATACCTGTGCAATAATTGCATTTAGAAAGTGTCCATAATAGCATATCTGTCATCATCATATGGTCTAGTCTTCACGTAGAAAGTGTCCCTAATAGCATTCTGTGGTATAATTGCATTTAGAAAGTGTCCCTAATAGCATACCTGTGGTATAATTGCATTTAGAAAGTCTGCCTAATAGCATACCTTTGTTACAATTGCATTTAGAAAGTGTCCCTAATAGCATATCTGTGGTATAATTGTATTTAGAAAGTCTGCTTAATAGCATACCTGTGGTATAATTGCATTTAGAAAGTCCACCTAATAGCATATCAGTGGTGTAGTCTTCACGTAGAAAGTGTCCCTAATAGCATACCTGTGGTATAATTGCATTTAGAATGTGTCCATAATAGCATCATGTAGTATAATTGCATTTAGAAAGTGTCCCTAATAGCATTCTGTGGTATAATTACATTTAGAAAGCCCGCCTAATAGCATATCTGTGGTATAATTGCATTCAGAATGTCTGCCTGATAGCATATCTGTGGTGTAGTCTGCATTTGGAAACTCTGCCTAATAGCATGTCTGTGGTGTAGTATTCACGTAGAAAGTGTCCCTAATAGCATTCTGTGTTACAATTGTACATAGAAAGTCCGCCTAATAGCATACCTGTGCTATAATTGCTATAATTGCATTTAGAAGGTCTGCCTAATAGCATACCTGTGCTAGAATTGCATTTAGAAAGTGTCCCTAATAGCATATCTGTCATCATCATATGGTGTAGTCTTCACGTAGAAAGTGTCCCTAATAGCATTCTGTGGTATAATTGCATTTAGAAAGTCCGCCTAATAGCATACCTGTGTTACAATTGCATTTCGAAAGTGCCCCTAATAGCATATCTGTGGTATAGTTACATTTAGAAAGCCTGCCTAATAGCATACCTGTGGTATAATTGCATTTAGAATGTGTCCCTAATAGCATCCTGTGGTATAATTGCATTTAGAAAGTGTCCCTAATAGCATATCTGTCATCATCATATTGTGTAGTCTTCACTTAGAAAGTGTCCCTAATAGCAGAACTGTGCATTCAGAATGTCCGCCTAATAGCATATCTGTGGTGTAGTTTGCATTTTGAAAGTCTGCCTAATAGCATGTCTGCGATGTAGTCTTCACGTAGAAAGTGTCCCTAATAGCATTCCGTGGTATAATTGCATTTAGAAAGCCCACCTAATAGCATACCTGTGGTATAATTGCATTTAGAAAATCCACCTAATAGCACATCTACGGTGTGGTTGCATTTAGAACGTGTCCCTAATAGTATATCTGTGGTATAATGGCATTTAGAAAGCCTGTCTAAATAGCACATCTGTGGTACAATTGCATTCAGAATGTCTGCCTAATAGCATATCTGTGGTGTAGTCTACATTTAGTAAGTCTGCCTAATAGTAAATTATTGGTATAATTGCATTTGAAAGTCCACCTAAGAACATATCTGTTGTATAGGCTACACTTAGAAAGTGTGACTAATAGCATATCTATGGTCTAGTCGCTTTCAAAAAATCTTCCTAAAACACATCAAAGGTTTATCTGCATGCAATAAGTATGACCATTAGCATATTCGTGGTCTAATTGCATTAGTGCATTGTAACAGTCTACTTATAGCATAGCAGTGATTTAGTTACACTCAGAAAATCTGCTTAATACCATATCCAAGGTTTAGCTCCGCTTAGAAAATCTGCCTAAGAGCATATCCGCAGTGTAATTACATTTAGTAAGTCAGACTAGTAGCATATCTGTGGTCAGGTTGCATTCTGAAAATCTAAATAGAAACTGTGACATAGTGGTACGTAGAAGCAGTGAATAATCTTACCCTGTGGTATAACTGTACCTAGAATCTATGATTAATATAACCCTGTGATATAGTTGAATTTAAAATCTGACAATAATCTCACCCTGTGGCATAGTTGAATTAACCCTGTGATATAGTTGAAGTTAAAAACTACGAACAGTCTTCACCCGGTAGTATAGGTGAATTGAGAAACTATCAATAATCCGACCATGTGGTACAGTCGAATTTAGAAGCTGTGAATAATCTCACCCAATAGCATAGCTGACTCTAAAACTGTGCCTAACCTCACCCTATGGTATAGAAGAACTTAGAAATGTGAATAATATCACTCTGTGGTATAGTCAAACATACATTATCTGAATGATATCACCCTGTGATTTAGTAAAATTTAGAAACTGCGAATAATCTCTCCTGGTGGTACAGCTAAATTTAGAAAGTGCAAATTATCACTGTGGGACAGCAGTAGTACAGCTAATCATAGAGAGTATGTGCTGCTAACATCCTGTGGTATAATTGTAGTGGGAAGGTGTGAACGAAACCATCCAATGCCAACTATAGCACTCCTCAAATTTATGAGTCCTCCCATCCCACCAAGTGCACCAAAAATGACCCCCTCATGCCCGCCTCCCTTCCCGCCCCCCGTACCTTCCATACCCCCCATCACCATCCCATGCTGCCCTCAATCACATCCCCTACACATCATCTATCCAAACACCAAGCCAGAGGTGCACAATGGCGAGTGAAGCACCCTAAGACCACTCCAGCCCCATCCCTTCCTCCCACCCGCCTACTATCATCATACCTGCTTCCCCCACCCCGCAGACCAACGGCCAGCCTAACCTCCCAAGCATTCACACCCCGGCTATCATCCACCCCCACTCCCCTCATCAACTCCCACCATCATCCGCCCCCGAGCTCACTCCTTCCCCTCCCTAAAAACCGCACGCTTCACACTGGCAAGAACAGTAGCCACATCCCTCTCCCCTCCGACCCCCCTGCACACTCCCACACTCCAACCACAACAAAAATACTGAAGAGGAAACATCCTTGGTCTCCATCAATCGCTCAGTACTCATCGCCACTCCTGTCTAGACCCACCTCCTCATCCTCCCATTCTGAATCATCACCACCCTCCCCGCCTACCTCACCCTACCTGAAACCCCTCTCCCTCGAATTCTCACCGACCACAACCGAAACTCCTAACCCCTCAAACCCCAACCTCATATCCTCCGACCCAAATCCAGTCAACCCGTCACACCAGTCCGACCCCTCCCCCGCAAACCCACCAACTCAACCGCCCGCCTACTCTTCCCATCGACCACTTTGCACCCCCCCATCCAGCTCTCCATTTTCCACCCCATCCTCTGCAACTCCCTCATCTCCCTCCTGTACCAAAGTAAACTGCATCCTTTTTAACGCCCGATCTGTAGCAAAAAACAGACACAGCATCTTTGACCTCCTCGCCTCTGACAAACTGGATCTAGTCTTTATCACAGAAACCTGGTTCTCTGACGACTTTGCCCCGATAGCCAACAAAGCCTTCCCCCCTGACTACTCGCTCATCCCACTAAATTGTCCCTCTAGACTAGGAAGGGAGGAATAGCAATTGCCTTCAAATCTCACTTCTACGCCTCAATCATCGACAACCAGCCATCCATTCCTTCCTGCGAATCACTCCTCGTAAAACTCTCTCTCCCCCCTTCATTCTCCCACACCTTCCTAATAATCTACAGACCCCCTGGCTACGATAGACAATTCTCAAACAACCTCTGCAACTCTATTGCCAACCTCCAACTAAACCATCCCAACCTCACACTTCTTGGAGATTTCAACATATGGCTTGACATTCCCACCAACCCTGTGACACACTTTCTGGTTGACGGCCTACACGCGATTAACCTCCAACCCCACATAAACGGCCTAACTCACTATAAAGGACACACACTTGATGCCATCTTCAGCTCCTACAACCTGATACATCTAAAACCCCCCACCCCTATCATCTGGTCAGATCACTTCATTGTTTCTTTCGCCATTTGCTCACCCAACCCGCCCCCCTACCCGAACCTGAACCTCTGAACCTACGCAAATGCTGGAAGAAACTAATAATCCTTCCTGACCTAGCCGACGCACTCCTGCAGTCTCCACCCCCTACCCACCGACTCAATGAACAACTAACCTCTGATGCCTTCGACCCATGGCTCAACCCCACACTAATGCGGCTCACTTCCTCCTGCAAAGCATCAGCCCGCCGTGGCCTTTTCCCAAGATGGTTCACACCTGAACTGAAGACCACTAAACAACTACATAAATCCCTAGAACGCAAATGGCGGAAAGACAATACCCCCCAGAACAGATCGACCTTGGCTCTACACCTTCGGCAGTACAAAGCTGAAATCCGTAAAGCAAAAAAAGCCCATTACAACTCCCGAATCCTAAACTGTAAAAACCCCAGCATAGAACTTCACAAAGTCATCACTGAATTCACCAAACCATCATGCATCACCACCCTCCTGACCCCCTCACAATCACTGTGCAACTCCACTTTTACACCACAGCTCTCAAAAGAACAACTACTCTAACCAACAAACTAGCTCTCTTACACCCACCTGGCAATCCACCCTCCACACCAGCCAACCCACCACCTGCGACCACCATCACCCAACCAACGTTCGACTCCTTCAGTCCAATATCAACCGACCAATTTTTCAAAATTCTATCTGCCCGTAAACCATCCAGCTCTCCACTGGACCCTTGCCCAGCCACTACCCTCAAAGAGATCTTCGCATCTACATGCGCAGGAGAACATGCAAGAACCATCATAAACGACTTCCTTTGCTCAGGAATTTTTCCGGACGCATTCAAAATGGTTCATGTCAAACCTCTTATAAAAAAAGCTTGCCTCGACCCTCTCCAGCCCAAAAACTACCGCCCCATCTCAAACACCAGATTCCTTACCAAACTCATTGACCAAACTGCCTACTCTCAACTAAATACCTATGTCGAAACCAACAATCTCCTAGACCCCACTCAATCAGGTTTCAGAGCCCGACACAGAACCAAAACCACCCTAACCTCAATCTGGGACGACCTTAAAAACACGGCAGATTCTGCAGGATGCGCTGCATTAATCCTTCTTGACCTACCCGCTGCCTTTGACACAATCAACCACTCAATCCTGTGTTAGGGAGAATTCTCTATTTAGGCTGAATTTCCTAACCTAGTGAGTACCCCAGCAGCTTTGCTGGATTTCGGGAGTTTGTTTTTTTTCTCCTGCCAAGAGTGACTCTTTTTTTCCCACTCTTGGACATGATTTATGGTGTTCCTTTGACTGTTAATGTGTTTTATGGGCTATGGGGTCCTTTACTCCATAGGGTCTCGTGTTTTTACTATGTGTGTTGCACAGCACCCTCTGTGCAGTAACATAGGGGTGTCATAGTGACACCCCACCATAGACTCCATACCCTGGGACTGACTACTGTTTCCCAGGGCATGTAAAGTCACCATTGGCTTTACTAGTCCCAAATTATTAACAGAAACCGGTACAAACCATCATATTGTGGACGTACTGGTCGGGGCAATTCGATTGCCCCGGGGTCTGTTAGTCGAGGGGGCACGTCTCCGTCCCCCCTGATCGAGTTTTGGCTGGTGGCAGTGGATACTACTTTTTATATTCGACCGCAAATATATCCCTATGGGATTTTCCCATTGTTCGAGGCTACCAACTTTAATTATTTAATTCTCATAGCCTCGAACATACTGCCGGTTTATTTATTTAATATTAATTCGCCGGTTGGTATTTTTTGCCAGGACTCGACTCTAAAATGGCGTTTGTGTTCTCTTCTGTGACTCCAACCCAAGTCGAGCCCTTTGTTCCACTTTTTGGCAGGTTTCTCCACAGAAGTCTCCAAAAGTGGTGCCACTCTGTCTGGGTACCACAGGGGGTGTGGGAGGGGGTTTAGGAACCCTGGACTGAGTTACCTTGGTAACTCAAGTCACACTCTTGTGTGATTGGCCCAAGTGGTGAGCCTGCCGGCTCACCACTTAGCATGTTTGATTGAGAGCTAGGCTGAGTGAATGGGGGTACTCACCACTTCCCGACGACAGAGAAGATCTCCCGGCTGGAGAGGCTTCTTCCCCTGACTGGTGGGCACAGCCAGTTTACCTTCTTTTCTTCGCACCCCAGACCGGTTTGTGCTCGAACTGCCCGTGCCAAGCACCCCGGCAGCCGGATAGCCACTTACCACTGAACCGCGAACCAACGGACCGCTCCTTGTACCTGAGAAACTCTGCGGCTGCTTTCTTCCCTGGCAGTGCAACAGACTCCTGTCTTCCTCCCCAACGAGATCCTCTCTTCCCCCGGACGAAGCACCGACTTGCATCTGCTGCCAGGAACAACTGCCCCCGCTGGAGTGTTTTCACCACTTTAAGGTACCGTGTCTGCCAGGCCTCCCTTTCTAAAGATTGCTACAAGGTAATAATAACCCTTTAACGTTCTGGACTGGGCTGGCCGCCTTGACCCTCTAACTGGTCCCTTTCTTTGGTCCAACTCCTTTTTGAACCGTTACAAGACTTTTGTGTACTGCAACCGTGTGACCTGGGACACATTTCGTTTTGATCCTCTTAAAGCGGATCCGGCCTACTGACTATGAATTCATGTTGTTACTTTGCCTTCCTCTCTTGTTGTGTTCGTGAAAAAGTGCTGGGATCTGTTTCAATTTATTCTCTGCTTTTCTCTCCCTTTTTAAAACGAAATATTAGAGTGCCATCTACGTTAAGCGCTCACCGCTGTCTGAAAATAAGTGGGGCTTTACTTAAAACTTGTCTAATATTCTTTTAAGGGAGTGTATATGTTTTAGTGACCGTGTTTTTGAATTGCTTACTATTAGTGCCTGTGTGTTTTTCTATATGTGGTTTTAAATAAATAATTATATCTCTTTTACACCAAGCCCTGGTCAGTGTTTATTTGTTCTATTGTGTTCTCTTGACCTATTGTGAATACTCTGTATACTGCCTAACTCTTCTTGAGGGAAGTCTGACTGCTCAGCCACAGCTACCAAGTGAATCTGTGTGGTACTGTAACGCTCACCTGGTTCCCACGGGGGCGCTGGTCTAGTCTGGATTGCTGTGGCCTCTTCTAGCGTGATGCGCAGGACCCGGAACACCGATTGGACAGGACCTCCAAATCGTGCTTACCTGGCCCATAGGAATATCCTTCTGCAGATGAGAAAGGGGATTAACAGTCTGCAGAATAGTGTGCTAGCTCCCCCCTTCCCCCCTTTGTTCCCCTCTAACGTCTTCCAAACCCCGGTTTAAGCTCACCTTATGGTTTGGAAGGATGAACTCTCCATCCTGCTTCTGGTGCAGGGGCGCGCGTTCGTCCAGTTACTTCACTGGTTTTCAGAATGGCGCTGGCAAAATCCACTTGACTTTCCTGAGCGATGCGCCGTAAGTATGAAAGTTCAAAGTTCAAGTGAGGCCCCTTTTATGTTGTCTTTCTAACCTGTCCTTTATTTCAGGTGCAGAATGAAGGCGATGCGTCGAGGGGTTATACTGCGGAGGTGAGTAGTGATGAGGGCGATCCCTCTAAATGTCCTTATCATTCCCCAGAAATGTCTCTTGTCCTTTCCCCACAGGGGCCGAGGTACGGTACCTGCCAACGGGGCGGTGCCGACCCGAAATGTGGAAGAAAAGCCGGTAAGTATTATGGCTGTTAATCAGGCTTTCCTTCTGTGTTCCTTCTGCTCATCTTTTGTTTCTTCCTCTCTCCCCTAGGTACAGAGATGTGGCGTCCAATGCTGACAGCCGCGATGGAGCCGGGAGATGTCTCGAGGACAGGTGAGTGAAGCGTGGCGCTGCAGCGAGCAACGCAATGCTTTTAAATGGAAGTCTTTCTTCAGGGATGCTGGCAAGAAGATTCCGGATGCAGGTAAGAAGTTTGAAATAGTCCTTGGTTTTCACCTTTGTCTTCTCTTCCTTCCTTGCAGGTCTTCCAGGTTCGAGGCGGGCGTGGCTGGAGTCCAGGAGCAGGAGCAGACACGGTGAGCATTAAGCTGCAGGAAGCAGAACAATGCAAAGCATGAGCTGCTGTCTGGGCGTGGCTTAAATAGCCTCCAAAGAAGTCCCAGGTATGTATCCTTCCCCAACTAGGCATGTATCTTTCCCTGGCCACGCCCAAGTGAAAAATAGTCCCTATGAAAAAATAGTCCCTTTCAGGTCTCAGGGAGGCCTGAAGCGTGCAGCATGGTCTGCATCAGGTAAGTGCACAAAACACCTCCCTTTATGAGCCTGGCGCCTATGGCACCAGGACTGATGTCCAACATGAGCCTGGTGCCAAAGGCGCCAGGACTGAGTCCAAAGAGCCCCTATAAGGGGCCGCTGGGCTTTTACCCGAGGGCATGATGCCTGCTTCCGGGGGTGCTGGGCCTGGCCTGGTGCTCCGGGGGTAGGCATCATGACAGCACTCCCCCCCAAGGCCACTCCCAAGGTCGTTCCTTCTGGAGGTTTCGTTTTGTTTGGGGAATTCCAATGGATCCTTTTTACCAGCCGATGTGCATGTAAGTGATCACTGGGTTCCCAAGACCTTTCCTGAGGCCCGTACCCTTTCCAATCAATTAGATAGAAAAGTTTTGATTTTGAGATCTTAGAATCCAAAATGTTCTTCACCTCGAATTCAGGCTCCCCATCTATCTGAATCGGTTCTGGTGGCTTTGTTAATCTGGTTCCTGGGTGCACTGGTTTCAAAAGTGACACATGAAAAACGGGGTGAATCCGCATGTTAGCTGGTAGATCGAGCTTGACTGCCACTGGGTTGATTATAGCTTTGATCGAGTAAGGGCCTAAATACCTTTGATTAAAAGTTCGAGGCCCCTTGAGTGATAGGTGTTTGGTAGCCAACCATACTTGATCCCCTATTTGGTAGGGAGGCGCCTCTCTTCGATGCAGATCCGCATTCTTTTTGTATTTCCCTTTCGCATGTTGCAAATGTGCAGTTGCATCCTTGAAGGCTTGAGTAATCGTAGAATGCAAATGGTCCACTGCGGGCATTTCAAGGCTCAGAGGTGAGTCCAAGTCTGAAGTACGAGGGTGATGTCCATATAGGGTATAAAAGGGGCTCTGACCAGTTCCAGAGTGTATCGAGTTATTGTATGCATATTCAGCCACCCATAAAATGTCCTTCCAATTACCCTCCGATTGGTGCAACATACATCGTAGATATTGTTCAAGGGTCTGGTTCGTTCTCTCCGTCTGACCATCGGTCTGTGGGTGGTGGCTGGTCGAGAGTCTTACATCGATTTGTGCCAGTTGACAACACTTTTTCCAAAAATGAGAAATAAACTGGCTTCCCCAATCGGAGACTAGTATGGACGGGAATCCATGCAAACGGATGATATTTTCGAGGAATTCCTTGGCAAGAACAAAGACTGAAGGTAATCCTTTCAATGGAATAAAGTGGGCCATTTTGGAAAATAAATCCACCACGACCAGAATAGTATTGTAACCATTACAAGAGGACAGGTCCGTGATAAAATCTAGTGACAGGGTGTGCCAAGGTGCTGGTGGAATGTCTAAGGGCTGAAGAAGACTGGCGGGTCTTGTCTTTTGACCTTTATTTTGGGCACAAACTCCACAGGACATCACGAAAGATTTAATATCCTTTCGCCAGGAAGGCCACCAGAATTGCTGTTTAACCTTTTCCTCTGTTTTGGCAATGCCAGGATGTCCTTCCATCAGGGCATCATGATGACGGGAAATAACCAGTTCTTGCAATTCCTTTTCTGGCAAAAATAAGCGTCCTTGGAAGTAAGGTAAGCCATCTTGACTGAAAAGTTAGACCCCCTTTTGATCCAATCCTGCAAGGCTGAAGAGTCCAGGAATTGTTTCACTCGTGCTTGAATGTCTTCAAGGGTTTGTAAAGTGGTTATCCCCAAAATTCTTTGTTCGGGAATTATCGGCACAGGTTCTGAGTTTGTGTCTATTTCTTCCATTCCATTTCGGGATAGAGCGTCCGCCTTACCATTCTAATAGCCGGGGCGGTAGGTGATTACAAAATGGAACTCAGCAAAGAACAAAGCCCATCGGAGCTGTCGAGACGATTGAGCCTTGGCAGTTTTTAAATATTGTAAATTTCGGTGATCAGTGATCACGGTGATGGTATGCCGGGCACCGAGGAGAAAATGCTGCCAAGCCTTAAAGGCGGACTTAATGGCTAATAGTTCCTTATCGGTGATCGCATAATTTATCTCCGGCGGTGAGAACTTTCTGGACCAAAATGCTATGGGGTGCAGTTGGTTGGTTTCAGGGTCTCTCTGAGACAGGACAGCTCCCATGGCTAAGCTGGACGCGTCGGTTTCGACTATATATGGGAGAACGGGACGCGGGTGCATCAAAATAGGTGCGGACGTGAACTTAGCTTTCAACTCCTGAAAGGCCTGTTCGGCTTCCTCGGTCCATTCAAAACGTTTATTTTTTCGCAAGAGTGCAGTGATGTGTTGCACCACACGTGAAAACTCCGGGATAAACCTGCGATAAAAGTTGGCAAAACCAAGCATGCTTTGGACACCTTTCACTGAACTAGGTGATTGCCATTTGAGGATGGCATCCACTTTCTGTGAATCCATTCGGACCCTTTTAGGTGTCAGGATGAATCCGAGAAACTCAACCTCGTGGTATGGAAAACACATTTTTCCAGCTTGGCAAACAGTTTGTGCTGGCGCAGTTTCTCTAGGACGGCCCTGACATGCTTTCTGTGATCAGATTCCGAAGAGGAGTACACAAGAATGTCATCGATATACACGACAACACAGACATCGATGAGTTCCTGAAGGACATCGTTCATGAAGAATTGGAAGGCTGCAGGCGCGTTGCACAACCCGAAAGGCATCACCTGGTATTCGAATAGTCTATATTTTGTACGGAAGGCCGTTTTCCATTCGTCGCCTTCTTTTACTCGTACCAGATGAAAAACCCCCCCGGAGATCTAACTTGGTGTATACGCAAGCGTCCTTCACCTGGTCAAGGAGTTCAGGGATCAGAGGCAGAGGGTAACGATTTTTAACAGTTATCTGGTTCAATGCGCGGTAATCGATACAAGTTCTAAGGTCGCCTTCTTTTTTAGGCACGAAGAACAAAGCTGAGGATGCCGGGGACTTTGACGGGCGAATGAAACCATTGGCGAGGTATTGATCTAAATATTGTCTCAAATGCAGATTCTCTGGTTCATTAAGGGCGTAAATCCTGCTACAAGGGGGTTGTGCACCGGGCACCAGATCGATTTGGCAATCGTACGATCTGTGGGGAGGTAACGTGTTGGCCTGTTCCTTTTGGAAGACGTCCTGAAAGTCTTGGTACTCTGGAGGTTGTTGCACGGGGACAGAGGTTACTGATGCTAGATTAATCTTTGGATTTTCTGGGTAGCAGGTTTGTGCACAATCCGGGAAGGTTATTCTCTTCGCTCGCCAATCAATTCGAGGATTATGTGTCTCTAACCAAGGGATTCCGAGAATAAGCTGAAACTGTGGAGCCTTGATTACATCAAACACAACTGCCTCCCGATGTCCATCCGGACCTACAAGTGTCACCTCAGCTGTGGAATGTGTTACCGGTCCAGAGGCAATTTCGGTTCCATCTACTGTGGTGATGACATCTTTGTTGGTTTTAGGACGCAGAGGGAGGTTTATCCTAGAGACCAATTCTCGATCCACATAGTTTCCTATAGCCCCGCTATCGATGTATGCCTTTATAGCATGCAACCGTTTAGGCTGTTCCGGATCTACGAGGACCATTGGCACAATGAAATGCGAGGTCTGAGAGTTAGTTTTCAAGCTCGGCAAGCGGACCCCTACGCTTGCCGGGCGTGGTCGTTTCCCGATACAGAGTTTCCATGGATTTTATCAGCGGCTCCTACCACCTTCTTGGGCGGCTTAACCAGGCAATCTCGTAGAAAGTGTCCAGAGGACCCACAATAAAGGCATAATTGCATCTGTCGTCTTTCTTTTTGAGTTAGGGGTCCTTTAACCCCTCCGATTTGCATAGGCTCCGAGCCATCAGCCCCCTTGGGGTTAGCGTGGGTCTTGGCCAACACCCGGGTTTCAAACTTGGACCGATCTGCTTTTCTGTTTTGCAGCCTGTGATCCAATTGGACCACTAAGTCTATATATTCAGTGCATTCTTGGGGCGGATTTACAACTTGTGCCAGGACATCTTTAAGTTCTCCGCGTAGACCTCGATAGAATAACGTGATTCTTTTATCCTCTGGCCAACCAGTTTCCACAATTAGTCTATTGAAGGTTGCAATGTAGGATAGAAGGTCTTGATTGCCCTGTCGCAGAGATAGAAGTTCGTCATCCAGAGCCTGTCCCTGGGAGTGTCGAGCAAATAACCTTTCCATGCTTGTTTGAAATCCTTGAATATCACGAAGAATCGGGTCATCTTGAGTTAGCAGTGGGACTGACCAATCGGCAGCACAGCCGCTGAGATATGACAACACAAAGGCTACCTTGGTCTGATCATTGGGGAAGGCCCCAGGTCTGCATAGGAAGTGCAAACGACACTGATTCATGAATACGGCAAATCGTTTGGGGTCCCCAGCAAAGCGTTCAGGTGGGGCCAGCGGCATGTTTCCAGGTAGATTAACCTGCACCGGGTTACTGGAAACCACAGGAGCGGGGTTCCCCCCGGAACAGGTTAAAGGAGTTTGTCCAGCTTGACCTTGCAAAAGCTGTCTAGCCAGGTCATCAGCTCTATCCTTTATTACAATCACTTCCCTCCTGATGGCACTAGTCTCTTGACGAGCGGCGTGTACTTCGGCCCGTAATGCCCCCAGTAATTGGGCCAACTGGTCAGTTTCGGAAGTTTCCATAGCGCCTGGTTGGGAATTTGTAGGAAGGCTTCGCGTTCTGTAACGCTCACCTGGTTCCCACGGGGCGCTGGTCTAGTCTGGATTGCTCTGGCCTCTTCTAGCGTGATGCGCAGGACCCGGAACACCGATTGGACAGGACCTCCAAATCGTGCTTGCCTGGCCCGTAGGAATATCCTTCTGCAGATGAGAAAGGGGATTAACAGTCTGCAGAATAGTGTGCTAGCTCCCCCCTTTCCCCCTTCGTTCCCCTCTAATTTCCTCCAAACCCCGGTTTAAGCTCACCTTATGGTTTGGAAGGATGAACTCTCCATCCTGCTTCTGGTGCAGGGGCGCGCGTTCGTCCAGTTACTTCACTGGTTTTCAGAATGGCGCTAGCAAAATCCACTTGACTTTCCTGAGCGATGCGCCGTAAGTATGAAAGTTCAAAGTTCAAGTGAGGCCCCCTTTATGTTGTCTTTCTAACCTGTGATCTGTCCTTTATTTCAGGTGCAGAATGAAGGCGATGCGTCGAGGGGTTAAACTGCCGAGGTGAGTAGTGATGAGGGCGATCCCTCTAAATGTCCTTATCATTCCCCAGAAATGTCTCTTGTCCTTTCCCCATAGGGGCCGGGGTACGGTACCTGCCAACCGGGCGGCGCCGACCCGAAATGTGGAAGAAAAGCCGGTAAGTATTATGGCTGTTAATCAGGCTTTCCTTCTGTGTTCCTTCTGCTCACCTTTTGTTTCTTCCTCTCTCCCCTAGGTACAGAGATGTGGCGTCCGATGCTGACAGCCGCGATGGAGCCGGGAGATGTCTCGAGGACAGGTGAGTGAAGCGTGGCGCTGCAGCGAGCAACGCAATGCTTTTAAATGGAAGTCTTTCTTCAGGGATGCTGGCGAGAAGATTCCGGATGCAGGTAAGAAGTTTGAAATAGTCCTTGGTTTTCACCTTTCTCTTCTCTTCCTTCCTTGCAGGTCTTCCAGTTCGAGGCGGGCGTGGCTGGAGTCCAGGAGCAGGAGCAGACACGGTGAGCGTTAAGCTGCAGGAAGCAGAACAACGCGAAGCATGAGCTGCTGTCTGGGCATGGCTTAAATAGCCTCCAAAGAAGTCCCAGGTATGTATCCTTCCCCAACTAGGTATGTATCCTTCCCTGGCCACGCCCGAGTGAAAAAATAGTCCCTATGAAAAAATAGTCCCTTTCAGGTCTCAGGGAGGCCTGAAGCGTGCAGCATGGTCTGCATCAGGTAAGTGCACAAAACACCTCCCTTTATGAGCCTGGCGCCTATGGCGCCAGGACTGATGTCCAACATGAGCCTGGCGCCAAAGGCGCCAGGACTGAGTCCAAAGAGCCCCTATAAGGGGCCGCTGGGCTTTTACCCGAGGGCATGATGCCCGCTTCCGGGGGTGCTGGGCCTGGCCTGGTGCTCGGGGGGTAGGCATCATGACAGGTACTGACTGCTACCAAGTGGGTTTACTGCCAAACACCTGTAGTCTTAATTTTTTTGCAGTGGTCCCAGAGGGAACTGCACAGGTTTCTGCCTAACACTGGTGTACAGCGGTGGGATTTGTATTGAGTATACACTTTAGAGTGCTTGTTGAACACTTTAGGACAACTAACCACAGAGCTTAGCACTAAGAAGCTGATTTTCTAACTATGTCTGCTATGGAGAGTTATACCCTAGAATCATTGTCTGCCAAAATTGCTGAGTGCTTAAAAGTATTGTGTAGACATAAGAATCTCTCTGAGAAGGGCAAGAAAATGGAACTTATAGAAAGATTGTTAGAAAACCAAAGTCTGGGTGGTACTGAGGAATCTACCCCCCCCCAGCAAATGTAGAAAACAGTGACGGTATTGATCTGAATCAAAGCATTGATAATGAGTCAGAAGAGGAAAGTGAACCTAATGAAGTTAGCCACTCTGAGCCTCTGTCTGCCTTACCTACTGTACCTACTGGGCCTATACCAGGTCCTACATGTAACCCTGCTTATTTTGAACTTGAAAAAATGAAGCTTGAATTAGAGTAGAAACGTTTTATTGCTCAATCTGAAAGAAACCAAGAGCTAGAGTTCAGAAGAATGAATGCCCAGGCTGAGCAGAAGCAAGCTGAGTTAAGACTCAGAGAAATAGAGCTTAATCATGAACTAGAAATGAAAAAGTTGTCTGTGGAAAATGCTTCTCTCCTCTGGTCCTTCTAGGAGTTCCAGTCCCAAAAGACCCCGGATGCCTAAGGAATTAGTGGGTATGTATGAACCTAAGTTGGATATGTTGGATTGGTCAAAAATGTTTGAGTATAATCATGGGCTCCAGGACATCACAGGGAATGAGTTACTTCCCTGGTTGTTCTCTAGGCTTCCCCCTGTTGCAACTGATGTGGTAATGGAGTTGGGGGAGGTGGATAAGAAGGATTATGAATGTGTGAAACTAGCTTTGATAGCTAGATTTGGGAAGACCCCTTCCCAGTACCTTAAGAGGTTTAGGACCCTCAAAAAGCATGATGGTACCCCTTGGGCTACCTGGGTGAGTGAACGTTTGAAAAACTTAGAGGGATGGATTAAGGGTTACAGAGTTAACACTTATGAAGGAATGAAGAATCTTGTAATGTTGGAGTCAATTTATGATGCCTGCTCTCCTGAGCTCAGACAGCACTTGGCTGATTCAAAGGAATTAGATTCCAGGAAGTTAGCTAAGGCTGCTGACTTGTGGGTTGCCAACAGGGCCACTCACAAGGATTCTGGGGCTACTCAGAAAAAGGATGAGGGAAAACAGCCAAAGAAGGACTCCAAAGAGAATTCTAATAATTCCAATTCCAAAGAGGGCCCCAAACAGAACCAAAAGGGTAAGCCACCAGGGAAACCAAATCAGGCTAGTGTACCTCCTGGTGCCAAATCAGAAGGAGGTCAGAACAAGCCACCATTCCAGAAAGCATTTGGTAAATGCTTTGTTTGTGGCTCTACTGACCATGTGAAAGGATATCCCAGACGTAAGGGTAAACCTTCAGGGGTCCAGCTTGTCTCCTTAGCTTTCGCTCCAGAGGAGGAAGTACAAATGGCAAGTGGAAACTTTCTATTACTGGCTGATGAACCCATTGGAGTCTCAGCCAGTGTTTCTTTAGTGTCTCTGGGTTTGTGGGAACAACAGAACTTAGATGTCTATAATTCTATCCCAGATAATACTAAAGAGTATTATAAGGACAGTGTCCAGGTGAATGGTCAGGAGACTCCTGCCAGTAGGGACACTGGGGCCAGCATAACTGTGGTGGACAAATCGTTTTTTCAGGCTGAGGATGTTGCTAAGGCACCCAAACGCCTCACCAAGTTAGCTGGAGGGCCTGTGCAGATGCTTCCCCAATTACCAGTTCTCATCCAGTGTAATGACATGACTGTGAAGATACCTGTCAGCATACAGAGTGAGGTGCCAGGAAGGGTTCTGCTGGGTAATGACTTGGAAACTCTTGGAGTAGTGTCACATACCCCCAGACCTCCTAGTAAAAGGTTACAGGAGCTCACCAGACCTGCAAGGGAGAGACCCATGAGAGGTACTCCCAAGGAGATGATGAAGAAAGAGATCACTCCTGCTCCACTAGAAATGTCAGCTGCTGTCTCTAAGCCACAAGAAGCAAAGGGGAAACCTAAGACTTCTAACAAGAAACCAGCAGTCAGCACTCCAGTGCAGCCAACCAGGACTTCCCCTAGGTTGCCCAAAGTTACACCAGTAACTCCCCCTCCAGCTGAGGCTGAGAGGGAGGTACAACCCTGTGTGGTTGAACTAGACTCTGGAGAAGAGCTAGTGGAAGGCCAGGAACTCATTGTAGATCTGGATCCTGTTGACCATCCTGAGCTGCAGTCTTTACTGGCAGAAGGTGGACCCAACAGGGCAGACTTCAGTAAGGGACAGAGAGAATGTCCAACTCTGGAAGGTCTTCGCCACCAGGCAGATGCTCAGGCTGAAGGGCAAGAGCCTGGGAAATATAGGTTACACTGGGAAGATGGCCTCTTCTACAGTGAACCAACCGAGTCTGCCCCTGGGGACAACAAACGACTGGTAGTACCCCAAGAGAACAGACCACAGTTCTTGCAGTTAGCCCATGAGATTCCTTTGGCTGGTCACTTGAGTTTCAAGAAGACTAAGGAAAGGCTCTCACTCTACTTCTATTGGCCAAAGATGGGGGCTGAAGTAGATAAATACTGCAGGAGCTGCCATACCTGCCAGACTTCTGGTAAGGTTGGCTCCAAGAACGTGGCACCTTTAGTGCCTCTCCCAGTTGTGGGAGTCCCATTTGAGAGAGTAGGGATTGACATTGTAGGTCCATTGATCCTCCAACTTCCTCAGGCAACATGTTTACACTTATTGTAGTAGACCATGCTACTAGGTACCCTGAGGCAATTCCTATGAGGACTGTTACAGCTCCGGCTGTGGCTAAGGCCCTCCTTGGTATTTTTACCAGGGTTGGGTTTCCTAAGGAAGTAATTTCTGTTAGGGGGTCAAATTTTATGTCCCGCTACATGAAAGCCACGTGGAAAACCTGTGGAGTTACTTACAAGTTCTCAACAGCATACCACCCTCAGACAAATGGACTGGTTGAAAGGTTCAACAGAACCATGAAGAGCATGATAGGTGCTTTAGAGGACCCCCTTAAAAGAAAGTGGGACCTTCTACTGCCATGCCTTCTCTTTGCTTATAGAGAAGTCCCTCAGGAGGGAGTAGGTTATTCTCCCTTCGAACTTCTTTATGGTCATCCGGTCAGAGGTTCATTGGCCCTGATCAAGGAGGGGTTGGAGAGTGCTCCTTCCCCCAAGCCAGTCAGAGTGACTGACTACGTGATAGGTCTCCGAAGGAGAATGTCACAAATGATGGCAGAAGCAAGTGATAACTTGAAAGCTGGACAAGCATTGGTCAAGCACTGGCATGACCAAAAGGCTAACATGGTGTAGTTTACTCAGGACCAGCTAGTTCTCGTTATGATTCCAACAAGGCAGAGGGCCTTGCAAGACAAATGGATGGGACCCTTCAATGTTGTGGGTAAACTTGGAGAGGTCAACTATCTGGTGGACTTGGACAACTCCAAGGAGGCTCCAACAGTCTTTCACACCAACAGACTAAAAACGTATGTCTCCAGACCTGATGTAGGAGCTTTGCTTCTAGCATCATCAGAGGAAGAAAAAGAGAGTGAAGCTCTTCCTGATCTCCTCAGAGGCTTACCTTTAGATGAAAAGATTGAAGGAGTAAATCTCTCTTCAAATCTGACACCTGAGCCACAGGAAGAGTGCAAGTCTATGTTAAATCAGTGTGCCTCCCTGTTCTCACTTTCACCAGGCTTTACCCCTTGGGGACAGCATGACATACTCACTGGTGACTGTCTGCCAGTCAAAAGCAGAGGATATCGAATGTCAGAAAATGTAAGAACCCACATCAAAGGTGAGGTCAACAAGATGTTTGATCTCGGGGTAATAGAGCCCTCTACTAGTCCATGGTCTAGCCCACTTGTGTTAGTACCAAAGGCAGGATCTAAAGAACTTAGATTCTGTGTGGATTACAGAGCTCTTAATGCAATCACTAAGACTGATGCCCACCCTTTGCCAAGGACAGATGAGTTGGTGGATATACTTGGTGCAGCCAAGTTCCTCAGCACATTTGACTTGACGTCAGGCTATTGGCAAATAGCCCTGACAGACCATGCCAAGGAGAAAACTGCATTTTCTACCCCAGTTGGCTTATACCAGTTTAAGGTTATGCCTTTTGGATTGAAAATGCACCTGCTACATTTCAAAGGATGGTAAAACCAGGTTCTGAATGGGATGGAGGACTTCTGCCTGGCATACTTGGATGACATAGCAGTGTTCAGCAATTCCTGGGAAGAACATGTGGACCACCTGAGATATGTTTTGCAGGCTCTTGGAAAGGCCAATCTGACCATAAAGGCAAGTAAATGCCAGATTGGACAGAATAAAGTGGTCTACCTTGGACATGAGGTAGGAGGTGGAGAAATAAGGCCTTTGCCCAGTAAGATTGAAGCTGTGCAAAATTGGACAACACCTACTACTCGGACCCAGGTGAGAGCCTTCTTAGGTCTCACTGGGTATTACAGGAATTTCATTGAGAACTATGGGTCCATAGCTTCTCCACTGAATTTCATCTCCTATCCTAAATTCCCTAAAAAAGTTAGGTGGAATGAGGAATGCAATCA
The DNA here is from genome assembly GCF_040938575.1 of Ambystoma mexicanum. Lineage (NCBI taxonomy): Eukaryota > Metazoa > Chordata > Amphibia > Caudata > Ambystomatidae > Ambystoma > Ambystoma mexicanum. Next base: position 846,065,917 of record NC_090935.1, read on the forward strand.
GGCCTTTGAAACCCTGAAAAAGGCTCTTTGCCAAGCCCCAGTACTCAGAGTCCTGACTACCACCAAACTTTCATTGTGCAAACAGATGCTTCAAATGTAGGAATAGGTGCAGTCCTCAGTCAACTGGATGGGAAAGGTAGGGAGCACCCCATTTGCTTCATCAGTAGAAAACTGAAGGATCCTGAAACAAGGTGGGCAACCATTGAACGAGAGTGTTTTGCTATTGTGTGGGCTCTGAAGAAGTTTAGGCCATACTTGTATGGTTCTACTTTTGTCATTCAGACTGACCACCAACCCTTGAGATGGTTAATGCAAATGAAAGGGGAAAATCCAAAACTATTGAGATGGTCAATCTGCCTGCAAGGGTTTGATTTCAACATTGAGCACAGGTCAGGGTATCACCACCAAAATGCTGATGGTCTCTCTAGGATATATGTCATCGACTAGAGGTATGAGATTCATCCAGGAGTGGATTAAATCCTCCTGTCCCTTAGTCTGGGGGGGGGGAGTGTTAGGGAGAATTCTCTCTTTAGGTTGAATTTCCTAACCTAGTGAGTCCCCCAGCAGCTTTGCTGGATTTCTGGAGTTTGTTTTTTTTCTCCTGCCAAGAGTGAGACTCTTTTTTTCCCACTCTTGGACATGATGTTTGGTGTTACTTTGACTGTTAATGTGTTTTATGGGCTATGGGGTCCTTTACTCCATAGGTTCTCTTGTGTTTTTACTATGTGTGTTACACAGCACCCTCCGTGCAGTAACACAGGGGTGTCATAGTGACACCCCACCATAGACTCCATACTCTGGGACTGACTACTGTTTCCCAGGGCATGTAAAGTCACCATTGGCTTTACTAGTCCCAAATTATTAACAGAAACCAGTACAAACCATCATATTGTGGACGTACTGGTCGGGGCAATTCGATTGCCCCACGGTCTGTTAGTCGAGGTGGCACGTCTCCCCCCTGAGTGAGTTTTGGCTGGTGGCAGTGGATACTACTTTTTATATTCGACCGCGAATATATCCCTATGGGATTTTCCCATTGTTCGAGGCTACCAACTTTAATTATTTAATTCTCATAGCCTCAAACATACTGCTGGTTTATTTATTTAATATTACCTTGGTAACTTAAGTCGCACTCTTGTGTGATTGGCCCAAGTGGTGAGCCGGCCGGCTCACCACTTAGCATGTTTGATTGACAGCTAGGCTGAGTGAATGGGGGTATGCTGTATAAAAGCAGGGCTTTGGGGGCTGAAACTTCAGAAGTCGCGACAGGACCTGAGAATCCGACGAGGGAGAAGCTGAGCCGACCTACCAAGACGACACCACCGGTGGAGCCCTGCAGAACCGACTCACCACTTCCCGACGACAGAGAAGATCTCCCGGCTGGAGAGGCTTCTTCCGCTGACTGGTGGGCACAACCAGTTTACCTTCTTTTCTTCGCACCCCAGACCGGTTTGTGGTCGAACTGCCCGTGCCAAGCACCCCGGCAACCGGATAGCCACTTACCACTGAACCGCGAACCAACGGACCGCTCCTTGTACCTGAGAAACTCCGCGGCTGGTTTCTTCCCTGGCAGTGCAACGGACTCCTGTCTTCCTCCCCGACGAGATCCTCTCTTCCCCCGGACGAAGCACCGACTTGCATCCGCTGCCAGGAACAACTGCCCCCGCTGGAGTGTTCTCACCACTTTAAGGTACCGTGTCCGCCAGGCCTCCCTTTCTAAAGATTGCTACAAGGTAATAATAACCCCTTAACCTTCTGGACTGGGCTGGCCGCCTTGACCCTCTGACTGGTCCCTTTCTTTGGTCCAACTCCTTTTTGAACCGTTACAAGACTTTTGTGCGCTGCAACCGTGTGACCTGGGTCACATTTCGTTTTGATCCTCTTAAAGCGGATCCGGCATACTGACTCTGAATTCACGGTGTTACTTTGCCTTCCTCTCTTGTTGTGTTCATGAAAAAGTGTTGGGATCTGTTTCAATTTATTCTCTGCTTTTCTCTCCCTTTTTAAAACAAATTATTAGAGTGCCATCTACGTTAAGCGCTCCCCGCTGTCTGAAAATAAGTGGGGCTTTACTTAAGACTTGTCTAATATTCTTTTAAGGGAGTGTACAACTTTTAGTGACCGTGTTTTTGAATTGCTTACTATTAGTGCCTGTGTGTTTTTCTAATTGTGGTTTTAAATAAATAATTATATCTCTTTTACACCAAGCCCTGGTCAGTGTTTACTTGTTCTATTGTGTTCTCTTGACCTATTGTGAATACTCTGTAAACTGCCTAACTCTTCTTGAGGGAAGTCTGACTGCTCAGCCACAGCTACCAAGTGAATCTGTTTACTGCCAAACACCTGTAGTCTTAAATCTTTTGCAGGGGTCCCAGAGGGAACTGCACAGGTTTCTGCCTAACATCCTCCTTGAGCGCCTCCATTCCCTAGGAATTCGTGGAACCTCTCTCAAGTGGATAGCATCCTTCATCAAAAATAGGAACCAAATAACCATACTTTCCACCTATTCCTCCCAAGCACGTCCGGTTGACAAGGAGCATGTCTATCAGCCCTCCCTTTTAACCTCTACATGGCAACCCTCCCACGAATAATTCGTTTGCACAACATCCTGTGCTACAACTACGCCAACGACACTCAACTAATTATAAAACTCCTGAACTCAAAACCAAACTGCCGACCTGACTTTGCCTCCTGCCTCCTCGACATAGATCTCTGGATGACCACAAACCACCTCTTGCTAAATCCCTACAAAACCAAAATCATGGCATGTGGCAACACCAAACTTTTTCCACACCCACTGCCGTGGCCATCTTCCATGGGCAACTCATAGACACCCTCTAATTCAGTAAAAAACCTTAGACTCTGACCTAACCCTCTTGCGCCAAGTCAACAACGTCTCAAAGTCTTGCCACTACCACCTTAAAACTCTCAGGTGCATTTTTCCCTACCTCTCCTTTCCCAACAGACTCTCCGCGGTCCAATCAATTGTTATATTAAGACTGGACTATGCTAATCCTCTCTACCTCGGAGTGCACGCATACCAACTGAATAAACTACAAAGAGCACAAAACGCTGCAGCCAAACTGCTACTGGCGCTTGGCCCAAGAGACCACATCTCCCCAGCCCTCAAAACTCTGCACTGGCTTCCAGTTGCCCAAAGGGTGACCTTCAAAACCTAGTGCATCTCTCACCAAACACTGCAGAAAACCAGACCTCAATATCTCCAAGACAAACTAAAACCCTATCACCCGTCACGTAACCTAAGATCAAGCTCAGCCTGCCTCCTAGTCATACCAAAAATAAACTCAGTCAGGTTAGGTGGATCATCATTTTCCGCCTTGGCTCCCACCCTGTGGAACGCACTCCCACCCCACGTCCGATTCAGCGAGGACCTCATGTCTTTCCGCAAACTACTGAAAACATGGCTCTTCCCCTAAAATCGACCCCAACTCAAACTGGTTGACTGCAACTCAATGACATTAGCCCAAAATACTAGATCATAAATAATAATCCATCATCATGATCCGAGCATGAAATCCAAAGCTAATAACCTCTACGGTAACCTAAAAAGTACAAACAAAATAGAACGAGTAAAAAAGATCAAAGCAGTGAAATGGATAAAAAGATGTATGAGAGCAGTAAAGTGGTTGAAATTAATAAAATGGATGAAACAAATGTAATGGACTAGAAGATCTTAGTGGACGAGAGGAATAAAGTGGACAACAGCAATTCAAATAGCCCAGAGCGTAGAGCGGATGAGAGCATGGAGCGGATAAGAGCGTGGAACAGATCAGAGCAAGGACCTGATGTAGAGTATGGAGTGGATGATAGCATGAAGCGGATGTTGGGTGTTGAACGAATGTGGGGTGTACAGCGGATGAAGGATGTGGGGGTGTTGTGAGCAGATATTGGGTGTTGATTGGATGTAGGGTGTGGAGTGGATGTAAGATGTGGAGCAACAATGTAGAGCTTGATTGGGTGTAGAGTTTGGAGCGGGTGTGGAGCGGGCAAAGAGTGTGGAGCGGGTGTAGAGGGTGGATCAGATGAGAGCATTGAGTGGATGTAGGGTGTGGAGTGGATGATAGCGTGGAGCGGAAGTAGGGTGTTGAACTGAATTAGGCTGTTGAGCACATGTAGGATGTGGGGGTGTTTGAGCTGATATTGGGTTTTGAATGGATGTAGGGTGTGGAGTGGATGTAAGATGTAGAGCTAAAAATGTAAGGCTGGGGCGGGTGTAGAGTGTGGAGTGGCTGTGGAGTGGGTGAAGAGTGTGAAGTGGGTGTAGAGCGTGGAGCGGGCCTAGAGTGTGGAGCGGGTGCGTAGATTGTGGAACGGGTGAAGTATGTGAGTTGAACTGATAATTGGGTGGAATGGATGAACTGGGTGGAACGGATGAACTGGGTGGAACGGATGAACGGAAGAAGTTGGTGGAATGGATGAACGGATGAAGTGAGTGGAACGGATGAACTGGTTGGAACGGATGAACTGGGTGGAACGGATGAACTGGATGGAACAGATGAACCGGGTGGCAAGACATGGATTGAAACATGTGCAAAGAACTAAAAAATTGAATGATTGATCGGGTCAAGTATGTGGATAGAATGGGTCAAGTATATGGATGGGACAGGTCAAGTATGTGGAAGGTAGGGGTCAAGTATGTGGATGGAACGGGTCAGGTATGTGGATGGAATGGGTCAAGTATGTGGATAGAAGAGGTCAAGTATGGGATGGAACGGGTCAAGTATGGGGATGGAATGGGTCAAGTATGTGGATGGAACGGGCCAACTATGTGGATGGAACGGGTCAAGTATGTGGATGGAACGGGTCAAGTATGTGGATGGAACGGGTCAAGTATGTGGATGGAACAGGTCAAGTATTGTGGATGGAACAGGTCAAGTATGTGGATGAAACGGGTCAAGTATGTGGATGGAACGGGTCAAATATGTGGATGGAACGGGCCAAGTATATGGATGGAACGGGTCAAGTATGTGGATGGAACAAGTGAAGTGGATGGATGGAACGGGTGAAGTATGTTGATGAAACCGGGAGAAGTATGTTGATGGAACCGGGTGAAGTATGTTGATGGAACCGGGTGAAGTTTGTTTTTGGAACCGGGTGAAGTGTGTTGATGGAACCGGGTGAGGTATGTGAATGGAACCGGGTGAGGTATGTGAATGGAACCGGGTGAGGTATGTGGATGGAACTGGTCAAGTATGTGGACGGAACGGATGAAGTATACGGACAGAACAGGAAACCTAAGGTAAACCACCATATCACATCTCCACGCTTAACCTCTTCTTCACACTACCACTCAACTAAAACACAGCGATACTATGACACCATTCGGTATAGCTGTTCTCATACCATCACTTGCCTCATACTCCCCATCATCCTAATTAAACAAAGCTGGTTACTCACCCTCCAGCCTAGGCGTTCTCCTCAGGCCTAATGCAGCCAGAATTGGTCTGGATAACAACCTGCCAGAACGAACACATACTCTTGATATCCCAACCACCACACATACCGCTAAGAAGCAGCTATCACAGGAATGCAACATCTGCTGCACAACTATCCGGTGCTCACACACACCTTATTGGCTCTCTATCTCTCTCTACTGACTTGAACTTTGGTTCCTGAGGGTTTTCAACCTACCAGTGCCTTGAGATCATACCAATGGTACATAAGGTGCTATATAAATGCATAATAACATAACATAACATAATATAACGTCAGAGTTGTCATGCAATACCGCGGTTTATCCGATCACAAAATCAAAGGGAGGGTCGTGGAGGCTAATTCAAGATCTAAGGCCTATAAATGCTATTGTTGAGGCCGAGTTCCCACTAGTCCCTAACCCTTCTACAATTCTATGTAATATAACCATTGAGGCAAAATATTTCACAGTGATTGACTTGAAAAATGCATTTTTCTCAATCCTGTTGCTCCGTGACTCACAAGATCTGACGTCATTTACATTCAGACAGATGCGTCTGAAAAGCATGAGACTGCCCCAGGGGTATTGTGAGTCTCCATCTATTTTTAACAGAGTCCTGCAGATGGACTTGAGCAATATTGCACTAAAAAGTGTCATCCTGCAATACGTGGATGACATCTTAATTTGCCGCACCACTGAAGAGCAATGCAGGTACGATTCTGTTCAGCTGTTGACTATACTGGCTGAGAAAGGTTACAATATTGACAAGAAAAAGTTACAATATTGTCAACAAGAAGTGCTGTAAATAGGCCAGCTGATCTCACTTGAAGGAAAGGGAGTGACCCCAGAAAGGGCAAAGCCATACAGAACACGGCTAAGCCACACACGATAAAACAGATGCAGAGGTTTCTAGGCCTATGCAACTACGTTAGGGCATGGGTCTCCAACTATAGCTATTACACTTAGCCTTTACTTCAGGCCCTAAAGAAGGCCCAAGTGATGAAAGAAAAGACTGAATGGTCTGAGACCATGGAAAAAGGGTTTGCTGAACTCAAAAGAGCTATTTGTACAGCACCAGTTCTAGGGATCCCCAATTATTCAGAGGAATTTTACCTGTTCTCACATACGAATGGCCGCGTTATGATGGCAGTATTCACACAGAGAACCACGTTGGGGTACAAGCCCCTGGCATACTATAATGGGAATTTGGACCCAGTAATGAGAGGTCATTTTCCTTGAGAACAAAGTGTAGCTGCCCCAGCGTTTGCCATAGAGAAGACTAAAACCACTGTGATGGGATGCTCCATGACATTGTACGTCGATTACTCACTATTTGCCATTCTAGAGAAACCAAAGGGCACATTGACATCTCAGAGAACTTCGGCTTATGAAGTGATCATATCAAATCCATTCATTAAGGTAGTCCGATGCAAGATAGTGAACCCAGCTATGTTCATAGCTGAGCCAGTCACTGAAGGAAAGCCAGTACATGACTCGGTGAACTATGAAGAATTCTATGCTGAAATCCCCAGGGTGAAAGAAAATGCCTTGGCAGAACGAGAGATTGTCTTCATTGATGGGTCTTCGAGGATCGTTCAAAGTGACAGACAAAAATATACTGGCGCTGCTGTGGTGAAGCACACAGCAAATGGAGAATTTTGATTGCTTATTAGTCCACGAATACCATCTCACTATTCAGCACAGGCTGCAGAATTATTGGCGTTGATACTCGCCATTGAGAATCACGCAGACCAGGAAACAACGGTGTACAGTGACTCCGCCTATGTGACGTCATCAGTGCACGCAGGCTTAGCATGCTGGAAAAGGAGGGGCTACCTCCGAGCGGACGGCACGCCAGTGCAGCATGCAGCCTTATTGGACAGGCTGATCAAGGCACTACAGCTCCCAGTGGGCATAGCAGTCATGAAATTCACCGCCCACACTAAGGGGACAGATTTTATCTCACACGGAAATCAAGCATCAGACACAGAAGCCAAGCGTATGGCATCCAAAAGTGAAATGATCATGGAAGTGGAAGTTTTCCATGCTAACGAGCAAATGATGGTTACACGAACTGCACTGAAAGTTACAGTAATTTGGGGCAAACACAGCTAATGGAACTCCAAGAGGAGGCACCACAGGAAGAGAAGAATATTTGGAGATGTCGAGGGTGTTCTTTAAATCCCTCTGACAGCTTGTGGCGACAAGACAGCACTGGTAAACCAGTAATACCTGTATCCCTATTAAAAATAGTGCTGGAACAGTTACATTATCCAGCACATATGACAAAATAGAATTTAGCAGCAACGCTCGCTGAAGACTGGTTCATAACGAAAATTAGCTGAGCATGTTGCATTCTTTATAGTGAACTGTTTAATCGGCCGGCAATTCATGGCTGGGCACACATTAAAAGTAATGAGAGGAGTCATCCCAAGGCCAAATGGGCCTTTTCAGCACTTGCATGTCGATTACGTCAACATGATTCAAGTATGTAACGGGTACAGATACTTATTTGATGTGGTGTGTCCATTCTCTAGGTGGATTGTGAGAGAGGTGCCCCCCCGTGGGTTGTGCGAGGTCATGAGATCAGATAATGGCCCTCACTTTGTTAATACAATTTTCTAACAGATTAGCTTGCTGCTTGGTATAAAGCACAAGTTCTCGTTGGCGTATCATCTGCAAGGCAACGGGATCTGTGAGAGCTCAAAAGCTTGTTAAAGGAGAGGATAGCCAAGAATGAGAACTCCTTTGACACCCCAAGATAGAGCTAGATGTGATGCCCAGCCAACAGGAGGAATTTTAGGGTCTGAAATGCAAAACTATCTGAACTGCATGACATCTTGCCTTACTGTAATTTCAGACCAGCTGCAGCAATGACGAAAAGGGTGCAGGGCAGCACGGAACACAGAAGGAGATTCTACTACAGACACAGCTCAAGGACTTTGAGTACCATCCGTCTTCCCTGGAGACAACGTCCTTGTGACGAATCATACAAGGAATAAGAGCCAAGGTTTAAAGGTCCCTTCACAGCAGAGGACTGTACCCCATCTGCAGTAAAACTACAAGGCAGGAGAGCTTGGATTTTTCTCAGCGATATCAAACCCTACATTGGAGATGGCCCCCTGCCTGCACCCCAATGAGAGGAATCAACGAGCGACAGGGAAGAACCACAGCATGGGCAGATGAGATTCATGACGAGGAAGCAGAACGCATTGCCAGCCAAACAAAGACAAATAACTTTTTGCAAATTGTGGCTTAAATTGGACACTTCCTCTAAGCAAACAAGGGGGATAAGGACATAAAACAACTGACACTCTGTGCATCCTAGTTGCACAAGATGAAAATTGCATGCATAAGCCACAACACAGACTGTTGACTTTGAACTTTAGACTGAGGCACACTTAAGCCTTGATGAGAAAAGAATATGCCAAATTTTGACCGAGGACACTTACATTGGTAGCAATACAGTATCCCGACTCATTCCACACCGAGACCCTATTCGGAATCACTTATGGTGTCCCGCAGTAGCGACATCGCCAAGGATGTGATCACCTATTTTGATCTAGTGCTAAAATCATACCCGTCATTGGTAGGGAGACTCACCAATGTCACTGACTTTCTTCAAGATCCTGAAGACAAAAAGATAGTAAGAACACTACTTACTGTCATTGCCAAACAATTTCTCCTACTTCCTGAGTATAGTGAGAAGGAACCAAATGTCCCAAACACAGACAGAAATAAATGAGCTTATTAACACATTGTTATTTCGCATAATTGAAGATTGTCCAACTCTTGTCGGAAGAACAACAGACACACTCACGTTTCTTCGAGACCCAGCAAATACAGAACATTTAAGCCAGCTTTTAAATAAAATAGTGATCCTAGTCGCACTCCACGCGACCAGACAGTGCAGACATTGTTTACATTAAAGAGAAAGCATAAATCCTGAAAAACCCAGCAAGACAGGACGGATGTCCCTGTCACTAGAAGACAGCAGGTTAGCTCACAATGTCCTTTTTCATTTAAGTCACTGGGCCTCATTACGACCCTGGCGGAGTGGGTTTACTGCCAGCGGTATTCGCGGCGGACCCGTCCGCCCTACTACGAGTTCCCGTAGCGCCATGGAGCGTTTTCCGCCTGGTTTTTCCGGGCGGAGAAATCCATGGCGCTACGGGACCTTGTTGTTAATTACGCCACCGTATTTTACGGTGGCGTAATTAACGCCTTCCCCACTCCCATTATACCCTATGGGGCAAAAATGGGAATGGGGAAGGGTAAAATGGGGAATGGGGATTTACCGCCCCGCCAAGGTCGGAATGGGGCGGTAAATCCGCCAACCCCCATGGCGCTATCGGCAGCTTTCCGCCGTGCTCCATGGTGCATTTAGCACCACGATTTCCGCCAGGGTCGTAATGAGGGCCACTGACTTTCCAGAGCTAGTGGGGAGACCGATCAATGTTGACTTCCTCACATTCATCAGAGATCCAGCTAATGTTGCACAGATGGGCATGCTCTTGCTTGGAATTGTGTTACAGATAGAGCTCTCGAACCATTAACAGAACTATCTGAGGAGATTCTAAAAGCCTTCCGCCGAGGGACAGACCAAGGAAGCAGTGTCAAGGACTTCACTCATTGCATTTGTTGTTATCTTGTCCCCATTTCTTCATATTGACCAGCGTACAATATGTCCTGAGGACCGAAGCAAATCCGAGGAGTGGCTGGGAACTTACTTACTTTGAACATGCACTGTAAAAGAGTTACTGAGGTGTTAGTTGATTTGATTTTTCCCATAGTCTAGCAAAGAAACTGTATCCTGAAATAAGAGACAATCCATCACCCGCAAGAGGGAGGACACTTGTGGAATACCTGAGACCCTTAACCACAGAGTCCGAAAGACAATATTGTGTAAAGGAAAACAATAAAACATTGACATCTGGTGAATGATCGAGATGGGGATTCAGAGCAGCAATCTGGTCCTCCCACAGGAGGAGAGACGACCACGCTTCCATGGAAGTAAATGTTGCCGCCTGACATACAGAGGCATAATGTATTTCTGTATCATATTCATCACTGTTTTACTGTCATTAACAATCAGAACTGCATTTTGTATTGGTGCACAAAACATTCCAATTCCAGTGCACCCACCTAATGATGCAGGCATGAAACCCTAAAGCACCCAAAAGGTTACTGACAACCACACGCATGCAAACACTGAATGCACACAAAGCAGGCCTAGTGTCAATGACTGCAGAACCACAAGCCACAACAGTAGAAAAGAAGAGATTGCTTGCCATAATAAACTCCACAAAATTCATTGTGAAAGGACAAGAAGAATTGGAGGCAAAACCAACAGAAATGATAATGATAAACACCCCTGAGACAACACTGAGAGAGACAAAGACAAACTCAAAGAAGATCTCACAAGCAAAACTAATAGTAGACGCAGTATGGCCGTTCATAGCCAAAGCAAGAAAAATACCAGAGGAGCTGAAGAATAAAACCGCAGAGACTGTATTGCCAAACATATATGTTCCAACACAGGGGACTAGCACCAGTTCCACAGTACAACCATATATTAGACCAATGCCAGAATGGATATGAATACTTCTAGCACAACAGAAAAGGAAATTTGAAGAGAGGGAAAGAGCTGCCAGACTCTTATCCACTCAAATGGCGCAGATGAGGAGGCCTGCACCATGGACCAGGATACCTGAGAATCCTCCAGCAAGAAAGAGCCATACAGATGCATTTAGGGATGTAGTTATAGCAAACTACAGTAGAACACTAAGAATCAAGAGACACATGCATGGAGATGACAATGAACTAAACGACTACCTGGAAAGCAAAGCATATTTGGGAAACAACATTTGATACCAGCATATGAAAGAAGTTGGAAGATGACATTCAGAAGGGAATGCTTTGTTTGTGCACTCCTACCTTACAGCATGGGGAAATCCAAGATCTTCGTAGCTGTAGAAATCGATGTCCAGACAACACACTGTCTGTCACACGTAACAATGTGCAAGACCAGAGGCAAGTTCATGGGTAGTGATGCCTCATTAATATGGGCAACTGAAACAGCCTATTCCAACGAAGATGATTATGTTCAAGACATTAAGACAAGAAACAGAGCTCATACTAGGAATCATGTGATCAGGTACGAGAAGCCTGAAGTTAAAGGAGCAGGAATAAGATGGGAAGTGAACCTGAGACTAAATTCCCAAGGAAAAACTCCAGAGGAAGTTCCAAAGTGGAAGATTAGAGCCCAAATGCAGATTTGGGGAACAGTGCTTTCACCAGATGGGTGGTAAAAAGGAGTGGTGATTTGCAGAGCCTGGGTGATCACTGGACCCTACAAAGAAAGTGTTGACATCATGCAGAATGGCTGCAAGCCATTGTGGCCGAAACTTTCAAAACTATTGACATGGGTCGAAGACAGAGGAGGACCCTTGCAGATTGTACCACTAGAAATCCCAAAATTCTGCTTCAGGAATAATGGCACTAGAAAGATGGGAGAGAATAAGAACTGTGGATGAGTTTTTGACGCTCCAGGAATGTTGCATGGAACTGCAGTCATTTTGGATCATTATTGGGAGTGCGGATCCAAGGCATACATCAGACTGCCAAGAGACTGTGGAGGTATATGCAAAATAGTGAATATCCATGCTCCAGCACTGGTGATCCCGAAAAGTGACTTGAATATTGAAAGTTTCCCGAAAGCAGATGCTCACCTGAGGAAGAAGAGATCTGTGGAGCTGATAACTCGGATGAAGAGAGAAAATTACTTGTCTGCTAAATCGGAAGAAGCTTTTCATGCAATCCCATATGAACACAGGCTGTTCAGCCTCACCTCATCAGTGTTCACGATTTTTATGCCAAGAATCCAAGTTTGAGTAAATACTAAATGGTTGCAGATAACCAGATGGGAGATACTACAGATGATCAACACGACCATAAAAGGATTCAATGCGATCAAGGAAGAGCTAAGAGCCATCCAACTGATGACTCTTCAGAACAGATATGTCCTTGACATGATCGCAGCTACGGATGGAGGAGTTTGTGCAAAAATCAGAGAACCATGTTGCACATTTATGCCATCTCACAATGAGGAATATGGAACCTTAACCAAAGACATGGGTATGCTCACAAACCTGCAGAACCAAATGATCTATGAAACTGATGAAGTTGATGATGACAGCTGGTTTGGATCGCTATTTTCATGGGTCCCGCAATGGATGGCAGATGCATTCAAGTTCTTGGGAGCCCTGTTAGTGATGATATTGGTTGGATTTTGTGTTATCAAGATAATAATCTCGCAATGCCAGAAGACTGCAAAGAAAGCCATAGGGATGAAGGTCATGATTGATGTCAAGCCAGGATGGAAGCCAAAAGACCTGACTGATGAAGAAATAAGAGACTTTGGCCCTCATTACGACCCTGGCGGAAATCGCGGTGCTAAATGCACCGCGGAGCACGGCGGAAAGCTGCCGATAGCGCCATGGGGGTTGGCGGATTTTCCGCCCCATGCCGACCTTGGCGGGGCGGTAAATCCCCATTCCCCATTTTACCCTTCCCCATTCCCATTTTTGCCCCATAGGGCATAATGGGAGTGGGGAAGGCGTTAATTACGCCACCGTAAAATACGGTGGCGTAATTAACATCAAGGTCCCGTAGCGCCATGGATTTCTCCGCCCGGAAAAACCAGGCGGAAAACGCTCCATGGCGCTACGGGAACTCGTAGTAGGGCGGACGGGTCCGCCGCGAATAACGCTGGCGTAAACCCACTCCGCCAGGGTCGTAATGAGGCCCTTTGTGTAGACCAGCATTCACGGACCAGAAGGACAAAGTTTCTCGTTCCCAGGAAGCACAGAAATTATGTGGGAAGAGGAAGAAAGAATGAACCTAGGCGATGGAGTAAAGATAAATACAAAAGAATCGAGTAAGTTGAATCCAAAGATGGAGGTGAACGTGGTCGATGAATCGCCCATAGGGGGGAGTGTAGAGGAGGGTCCAGATAAAGCCTGCTCTCCAGTCGCCCATTTTGAAGTACCAGGAACGTTCACACCCAAATATATGATGAATGATGAGCAGATAAATCAGCAGAGAGCTGCAGTATCAGAAGAGCAACACCTATTGAAGTACTGATACCAAGAAAACCATGGACAGTAAGGTATCCATTAAGGAAACCTTACCAGCAAATGAGATGAAATGAAGATTGCCTAAATATGGTCCCGGTAGAAAACAAAAAGGTCTTAATGGAAGACGAATGGTGACCTCACGAGGACCCAGACTGAAGTAGAAGAAATGACAACCCGGGAATGACACCCAGAGACGAAATGCCATGTCCCGGGAGGATAGCTCAGCGGCAACATGCTCGCCTTGGAAGCAAGACGACACGAAGGAACACAGGTTCGATCCCCGGGTCCGCGCTTAAAAACCTCTGGGTATTTAAGCGTGTAAGATAAAAAAAAAAAAGTACGCAACTAAAAAAAAAACGATTCCTGTAACAGGGCCTCGATGCCCACGGGCTGTGTGAGCGCTTTAAAAATGCAAAATAAAATAAGGATATCATGAACCTAAAAGGGGAATATGATGTTGAAATACAAAGAGGCGTAAGCTGTAAACAGGATGAAGATATTCAACCAGCTAACACCTGTACATATGCTTGGAACCGCAAGAAAGCTAAGAAAACAAGGCGGCTTGCAATTCTAAGTAGAAAGATAGTGCGGCAAGCGCCATTATACATAACCTACCTCAAAAGTGAAGCACAGTATTATAAGTGTTATTCCACTTTGCAAACGAAGCAGAATCAACCCAGTTTACTAAAGGCCGAATGAGCAGAAATTCATATTCTAGTAAAACGAGAAGAGACGGCTGAATTGAAACTCGGCAGATGCAACTCGTGCCAGGAGAGCCAAGGTCATACCAATAGTAGGAATGAACAGTAGCTACATATAATTGAAACTTAAGCACAGAATATCATGTCTCTGAAATGTCAAGATAAGGAGGCGTAGGCAGGTGGCAAGCTGAATAAGAATCAAATGCACAAATTGATAGAAACTAGCCAAATGCACTGTGTTGGAAGCACGTGACCAACCGAGCGAGGAGAATCACGGGCTCACACCTACGCTTGGCATCTGCCCAGGAAGAGATATCAGAACTTTTCCACACAGAAGATGCAGTTTCGAGGCCAACCACAGTAAAATAATTGACACATAGTTGCTGAAGTGATGATTGATTGTAACCTTAATTGGAGGAAGGCCGGGTAACTAGGGAGCACCCTGCACCTGGCTGACCATTCTGCATGCTGCTAAGCAAAGTGGAAATGTATGCATGGGGTTGGTGCCAACCCAATCACAATGGACCAAATAATCTAGTGTCCTATAGTTAGTAGAACCAATAGGGCATCGTACTTTTAGTGACATCTATAGTAGTAATTTTTGAAGGAAGGGCTTAGACACCCACCTGACAGTGTTTACCCAATCCCCTCACTCCATTACCATATAGAGATATAGTACCTATATTCAAGTTACCTTTTCCTAACCAATAGAATTGCATATTAACTTTTGAGTGTTAGACATCAATTATGACGAGTTTTCAGTATAAATGCTATGATTTTTATGAAGTTCATCGGAGTTGAAGCAAGAAGGACGATCGCATCACTGCTGATTTCCATGACTCCCTGTTTTTTGTACTTGTGATTAAATTGACACCCTTTGCCAAACAATTGAGTTGTCCATATTGATTGGTGTTGGAGTAATAAATCTGCATCCCCATCCATCTCTAGGGTGCAGCTATCTCGTCTTCAAGTACTTCTGGAGGAAATCTGGGCTCTATGGGCCAGCCGGGGGTCTCCGGAGTACTCTGGCATTGCTACCTAGACATAGTTCTTTGTGGAGATCCCCCCACCTGGGCAACTTGTAGAATAAAGATATCACAAGCCCAGTCCATATATTGTTCACAAGAGACTTTCCAATAGTTCTGCAACCCCAAAGTACCTAGCGTTGTAGGGTTCCTCATCGGGGAATTGACGGCCCTTCTTGAGTGCCCTCCCTTGGAGTCATGGGTTGTCGAACGTCTGATGGAGTACAGGGTGAACTGTAACTGTGAAGTGACAGCTTCTTTCCTAGCGGTGCTCGTCGATGGGGAAGCGTAAACGTCCTGCAAGGAAAAGGCGTTTAGGGCACCTCGGTGTTAATAGTTCAGGACCGCAAAGAGTTTGAGCATCTCTGTGGTCTTTGGGTGATGGGAAACCCACCGATGGATGCTCCTCAGCACGTCGACAGCTTGGCCTTCTCCAGCGGGATAAGGCGGGTGGCGGTGCGGATGCGCTCATCCGTGAATCGAAAGTTCTTAGGCAACGGGAGCACCACGGCTCCGGTCGGCGATGGCGGTCGTCAACAGTGGCGGACAACAGTCCGGGCGCTTCTCTTTGGGATTCTGCAGCAGTCCCCGTCTCCAATCGGCAGCCTGTCGTAGGTCGGTCTATGAGGGAGCTTTGGCAAAGGACAGCTGGTGCATGATGGTCCCTCGTAGCTCGGGAAGAGGGCGCCCTACCAGGTCCTCTCTGGGTCAGTCATTGGAAACATAGCAGCTTTCAGATTGATGGAGAAGGGCAACAGCAATTCTTCTCTTCCAGCAGGGCTTCAAGGTCATGCTTCAATTTCACTTCAGTTACTCTTCGTAGTTTGGACTTCAGCTTCTGAACACTTCTGAACACTGAGAGGTCCCCAGATACACTGTTGATCTCCCATTCATTCTGCTGTGTCACACTTAAGCATCCAATCACTGTGAAGGGCATTCATGCAGGCAGGCAGCCAATCAGGTGCATAGTGCATTCAGGCCATTCACTTCTCTCCATACACTCACAACAAGTTATGTGTATTGGGACAAGTACCCAGCCATTCAACACTTCACAATGCATTCATACCAGTTTCGGGCAGGGCTGTCTCAGTCATTGTGTCAAACACCAGAAACTAGACATTCACAACAAGAAGTGCATATTTGTCACAAACTCCATTCACCCAGGTCCCACCCACAGGCGTACCCACAAGATACGGTTGTTGGGAAGGCTCCAGCCAGTCTGGTTGGCACTTCCCCACATTACCATATATGGAACTTCCACCCAACAGCCAGTCAGGGGGAAGGGACAGAGTCAGGGCTTCCCGGGACTTTGAGAAGATTAAGGTAACAGGCGATGCAAGGCATGAGGCCACGGGGGCCATCTTGTCTCCATCAGAAATCTACCGATTCCAATGACACGGGCTGGGCATCCCAAAATGGAGGACGCTCAGGGCACCAGTCAATTTAGCAGGGAGCTGCCACCAGCCCATGCCCTGCTCTGTGGGCCACACACAGGTGCCCAAAAACATACACTAGGGGCACAGGGTTGTACCCCCACCCAGGGGTGCCATAAGGGTATCCCATTGGTCTGTTCACCAAAACCAAAAGAGAGAGTTGCACCGCCAGGAGTCCCACATGAACTGCACGGAAAACACGACAGAACACACAATAAAAAGCAGTAAAGGACAAGGATACAGAGGCCCCGTCCCTCCGATGCATTTCCAGCATCACAGGAAGGGCTTAAGGTATTCAGTGCAGTCCTATGGTGGCGGGGCAGTTATCCCCTTTACACCTGGTGGGTTTCAGGCTCTTGAGAATGGCTTCAACCACAGTTTCAGAAACATCCTGGAAGTGAAATGCTGGCTGGTCCAGGGATGCAAGAGTAGACAGGGTTTTAGTGGGGGCTGTGGGGATAGATTATTAAGAAGAACTAGTTTGGCAAGGATTTTCATCTGTAGGGAGTTCATTTTGTCTTGCATGGCTTTTTTGATGTTCATACACCATATTTCGTCTTTAGTGAAGGTTGGTGGCGGGGTAGCTAGGGGTTCAAGCTCTCTAAGTACCACAAATCATTATTTGGTATATGACTTAGTAGTGGCAATTCTAAGGTTTTAGGAGGTAGATGTAGCTAGGATAATAGCTGGTTTGTATTGCTTGGATAATGAGCAAAAGTTCTGTTTGTTGTGATCTGATGGGTGTTTTATTCCAATTCGATTCAACCTGGCATTTTGTGCCTCTCATTTCTAGTAGGTAATTGGTGAACCATGTGTTCATGAGGCCAGCAGGCTTAGGCTTGCGCAGTGTGAGTGGAGCCACTGTGTCTCTGGCAGTTGTTAACGTCTTTGGGTAGAGTTCCGTTAGAGCACTAAGGTCCTGAGAAAGGTGGCAGAGGTGTTCAGTTTGGAGCGCTTCTAGCAAGGCAGCAATGTTGTCTTTCATAAACCTGCAGGAGCTGCAGGCCCAAATAGGTGGGAGGGGAGAGTGGGAGAGCACGATGGTCAGGGGAGGTGGAATGACAGTCACAATGTGGTGGTGGGATCAAGGGCAGGAGGAAATAGAACTAATGCCAACCTTTCAATTGAGGTCAGATATCCCGTATAGTGTGTGTCTTCTCACATGAGTGGGGGCATTGACGCAGTGGGTGAAGCCTAGGGCAATGAGTGAGTTCACCATAGAGGCTGAATTAAGGTCTGATGGGTCATGTAAGCCCAGGTTAAGATATCCTAGCAGGATAGATCTAGAGGCCTTGTTGAGTAGTGGTCTGACCTGTTCTGGGAATTCTGTTTCAGCAATTGTGTCTTAGGGGCAAGAAAGCCAAGGTTGGCTCTGGGCAAAGGAAGGCAAAGGACAAGATGCGGGCACGCCTTGCCTGCATTATCTAAGTTGACAGATAACAGGTCAAGGGTGAGTGGATTGTGAGGGATGTCCGGATGCTACCGGTGTTTTAAGACCCCCTGAGCATGGCCAGCAGACGTGGATAGGTAATGTAGCACTTTAGGGCACGAGTGCAGTACAGGCTTGACTGTGTCCCTATTTGGGTATGTGTGCTATGGACAGGTGGTGTGGGCAGTAGAGGCGCTACTGGTGCATGTAAGACCTGGGGAGCAGGGCCACCAGACGAGTATGTATGGGCTTGTCTGTGTCCCTGTTTGGGTATGCATGCTTGGGCCAGGGTGTTGGGGCATAAAGACACTCCTTACAGTTTCGAGGGCCCGGGAAATGATGATACCAGCCATTGATGCAAGCTACAGCACTTCGCAGCACGGTCTCAGTGGGGGCTTGTCAGAGGCAGTATTTAGGCCTGTGGGATTGAAGAAGGGGGTGGGGCTGCAGAGACGCTACTAGCGACTAGAAAGGCCCGTGGAGTAGGGCCACCAGAAATGTACAGGCAGAGTAGCGCTTCAGGGCGCGGTTGAATATCGGTCTGAGCTAAATACATTTTAGGGTATACAGGCTAGAGGAAAGGGATGGTGCAGGTAGGGGGACACTAACAACACCAGAAGTGTGCATAGCCTCATTCTTAGCAGAGATTGAACTGTCAATGGTTGCACTATTTATGAACGAAGTGGCAGATACACGCTTACCTTTCACTATAAGGGCAGTGGTTCTTGCAGGGAGGTGAAGGGCTGGACCTCCCGCATTTGGAGGCAGATATCGTCAGAGAACGGCAGATTTCTGAAGGCCTTAGAAGCAGGCCTTTGAGGCAGGCCGACTTTGGCATATGTGTAGGTGAAATAATGTCTTGGTTATTTAATAAGCAGAAACAAATGCAATACACCTTTGAGCTTAAACATTGGGTGGAGAACAAATGTGTGGACCTGTTGTGGTAAAGTATTACAACAGTACAAATGTACGCTTTATAGGTGTGATATTCGAATGAGTGAGGAGCAAGTGCTGGTTTGGCTAGATGAGGTGGATCTCTCTGTGCTTTTGGAGGAGGACTGGCTAGCATTGGATGAACCCATTATGATTGCATGATGTTTGTTGGGTTATAGAGAATTTAGGAGCAGGGTTATCAACAGGCAGAGATGGATTGCCACTCCAGTTTCACAAAATACTTAAATTGATATTAGCTTCTAAAGTGTTGGTGGTGCATAATGAGGCCCTGACAGCTAGTTCTCTTCTGTTCATGCTCATGGAGATCATGTTAGTATGCTTGTTGGAGCCAAGTAAAAGTAAGATGGATTGCAACTCATTCACTCCACACTCCATGTTGTATATGGACAGTAAACTATTGCATCAAATGCTGGTAAATAGTCTAGACAGAGTAATGTTACGGATAGTGCATTATGACCAGGCAGGGTTTATCCTGTAAAGGAATACTTCTAGTAACCTTTGAAGGTTATGGGCCTCATTTAAGTGCTCCGGTCCGGAATTAACGCAGCTGGTATAACCATACCGGCACCGTTTCCAGGTCCGCCTAATCAGCACCACCTCCAACCGCCACCACAGAGTTAAAGCTCCCGTAAACTCTGCCTGCACGGAAACTCCTCCGTTGCCAGCAATACGAAACACCGCGAGCATCACAACTAGCGCGGATATGGAAACACTGACAACAACATGGTGGTAAAACCATGATCACGGTGGCAGTACCGCCGCCACAGCGAACATGACGTTAAACTGTGCCTGGTGTCCTGAATCAGGCTACAGGTGCACCAAATCAGCCCAGCTGGACCCAGCAGGCCACTGGGTGTGTACAAAAGGGCCACACCCAGCCCAACTCAAAACAGAACCATGCAGGCAGCAGCTCCAGTAGCATTGAGACTGGGCCTACTCAAACAACAGGCAGCACTGCACATGATGGCAGTAATGTTGCAAAGGAGGAGGAGGAGGCGGAGGCGTGGGAGGCACAGGCGGCAACCAGCTAACCCTGTACCCATGGCAAACCCCATTGTCCAGCCAGCAGCACCCCGCAGGCAGCCTGCAATACCACGCATCAGGGCCTCACACTGGAACCTCACCCCTGGACAGAGCCACACATTATTCCGGCTGGATCGTCCAACAATCCTGTACATCACTGGCCTGATAGAGGACGCAGCAGCAGCCACATAGACACCCCCACCGCCATCCCCCCTCCTGAAGGTCGTGTCTGTACTGCACTTTCTTGGCACCGGTACCTATCAACACACAGTTGGTGAGCTGCATGGCCTATCACAACCCTGTTTCTCAATAATCCTGGTTCAGGTACTGGATGCCCTGTTGCGACATGTGTCTGAACAGATTGCCCTACCCCGTACCCTCGCCCAGGTGATTGCCACCAAGTTGGCCTTCCATGCCATAGCAGGCATGCCAAATTACATAGGTGCACTCGACTGCACCCACATTGAGCTGACAGTACCACGTGCAATTGAAATAGTGTTCCCGCAAAAGGGAACAGTACCACTCACTGAATGTACAGATGGTATGTGATGCGATGCTAGTGATTACACATTGCTGCGCACGTTTCCCAGGCTCAACCCATGACTCAATGGTAATGCGGAATTCAACATTGCCACAGTACATGGAATGCTGGGCTGGACAAAGCACATGGCTATTGGGTGAGTACAGCTGCCAATGCTCCGGACCTGTGTAAGTGGGGTGTATGTGTGTGACCAGGCAATGAGCTATGTGAGTGGGCTGCTGCGACTGCACATGCATCACCCCCCGCCTATCCACTGAATAGACAGCAGAACCAAAACTTCACAAAGCAACACATGACAGGTAGCCACAGTGTAGCCGTACACACCCTGCCACCTGACACACACAGCCTGAACTCCCGCTGGCACACACACCAGGAGCCTCAGCAAACCTCCCACCCCCCCCATAATATGCAACACAGCACTCAAAATGCACATGATGGCTGTACATGAGACGTCCTGCATCTACTATATCATCACTGTGGAGTGACAATCTGTGCCAGCGCAGGAACATTCCAATGCCCCCAGACGGAAATGATGAAGATGGGGATGGTGACGGAGACGGAGATGGGGATGGGATGGCACAACCACCTCCTGGGGGTCCACTAGATGGACAAGCACGGGATGCACTGATTCGCATTTACTTTTGAGAGGCAGCACATCCACAGCATTTCAGGGATATGGTGATGCCACTAAATGAATAAAGGGTATTTCCGTGACCAAATTGTAATTGTCCCTACGGGTCGGCCATGTGTTTTCAGGCATGGATCTTTCGATCGTAGAAAAATTTCCTATGGACCTTACCTGACTTTTCGTCCACTAAACAAACAATAAATCAGGCTGCTGTGCGCTGACATTATGTGATAATCCTATCACTTGCCCCATCGCCCTGGCTGACCTGCTTTTGCGGCACTAAATCATATCCCCCGCCCCTGAGCCTGACATCAACAAAGCATTCATATTCCCCGCCTCTCTCCGTGACGTTACTGGGCTGCGTAGCCAAACGCACCCAGTCGACTTCTACGCGACTTTACACAGAACCCGTAAAACAACACAGATCATCTCACAACACAGCGCGCAACAATTCAGAATATGAAACTTTGGTTTAGAAGCAAGATTGTACAATTGGTAAAGTACATTTATTTGTCGTCAAATGTTTAGAGACTATTCAGCGATTTGCATTTGTCTTTGCTCTCGATCCGCAAAAGTTCATCTTGAGTCACGCGCTGTTCCTTTGCGGTACACCGGGTGTTGGTTTACGATAAAAGAAGCACTATGGTCGCACTGATAATCGCAAGGCTGTTCCAACAACGAGGCACTACCCCACCGTAACGGTTGGTATGTTGCTTCTAGCCACTAGTACCGCATAAGGGCATATTGGTCCTTGCTGATCGTCCCATAAAATGGTCAGGGTGGTGAAGTTGTTGACATGCAGCTGCACCTGGCAGCTGAAGACCCCTTCGTCCGGGGTCTGGAAATGATGGCATTGGCAGTAGGGAAGGATGTACCTGTATTAAAAACATGAATTAGTCTCTCCAGCCGATCTTCATTAAAATTATTCATTTCATTTATTGGGGCTGAAACTATTTGCTAGCGAGGATAGTGCAACAGAGTATGTTACATTATTCCCACTAACCCACCCCCTTTCCTCCCCCTTTTTCAGAGCCGCCTGAGCGCCAGGGGACCACTTCGGCATTGATAGTGCGCGGTATAAAATGCCACATTGAACGAACAAGTCCAACTTAACCGGCCATTAACGCTACGCTATTGTTAATATATTCCGGGATAAAATCATCTAAAGGGTTACTTACATTAGATTTGCATTTTCCATTGTCTAGGCGTAATGCAGCCCCTAAATCCCACTCCGTCTGTGCCAATGATCTTTCTTATAGTGAACAAACATGAAAATCGGTCTCGTTTCTGAAATTTCATCCTCATCATCTCTTACGTTATTGCACCCCTCCTTCAAAAGAAGTCTTTAGGCACGGTGCCTGTCTGTCAAGGTCAAAAAACAATAGAACCTTATACTGCGAGTCGTGGGCCACTCCGGCCCGCGAGCAATAAATCGAAGCAGCTGACCTTCACTGTGAACGTGCCTCCATTCTTACTTTGCAACATTCTGTGTAAAGCCATCCCTGAGAACTTGAATTCTACACTCCATCTTTGTATATTGTCCGCGTGCTTTGCAGCCCTAGAAAACCATAAACATGGAGATAATTGTCTATTTATGTAAAAGTGAGATTTATCGTTTGTTTAGTGGACGAAAGGTCGGGTCTGGTCTATAGCAAATTTTACTTCGATCGACCGATTAATGTTTAAAAACACATGGCTGACCCGTAGGGACAATAAAAATTTAGGACCAGAAATACCATTTAATTGTACTGCATATGAAATGACAGATGTCCACTCATTATGGTACTTTTCAAAGGTGTTGTATTTTCGATAAACCAGGTAAGAAAGTGCATTGGGTAGGTAAGCTGTACACCCGTGCCCACCCACCACCCAAACGTACACACCCCCCTACACCCATGGTTTCCCCAAATGTCATGTTGACTGGCATCCCCACATGCCACTATTTGCGGGTGCGCTTATGCGGTCCTGTGTCCTTGCTGGCGGCTCCAGTCACCCGACTAGAACGCCTCCGTGTCCTGGCAGTGGCAGAGCTGGATGGGGTGGTGCTGGCTGAGGTCACTGTCGGTGTGACTGGGGGCAAGCTCCCTTGAAATGCCTGCTGGGCTACCAACATTGACTGAGCAATGCTGGATTGCACACTGTTTCCTTCCCTGACATGGCGTGCCAGGGTGACAATGGTGGCCGCAAATCATCCAATCGACCTGGAGATCCGCAGCACCGACGTAGCATTGCTCTCATGCTGCATCCTGGCCTCCTCCCGCTGATGCACGGCCTCCTCACGCTGCAGCCTGGCCTCCTCCAGCTGACTTTCCACCAGCTGCGTCAAGGTGGCCTGTTGTTGCTCAAAGTGCTGCAAGTGTGTAGTGAGCTCAGCCATGGAGGGAGTTGGGGAGCGCATGGGGCTGTGCAGTTCTTGGGGGCTGAACTGTAGGCCATGGATGGGTGACACCTCATCCAGGTTGTCCCCCTCACCCTGTTGCACTGCTTCGGCCTGCAAGAGGCAGGGCCACTTCCATCACTTGATGCAGCTTCCTCAGCTGTACAGATGGGCTGTGAATCATCATCCGGGGCTAGGGTGGGTGCCTGCATGGGGATGGTGGCGTATGCTGGTGTGCCTGATGTAGCCGGTGTGCCTGATGTAGCCGGTGTGCCTGATGTAGCCGGTGTGCCTGATGCAGCCGATCCTTGTGTGCTGGAGCAGCTGGCATCATCCTCCTGGGCAGAAGTGCTGAGTTCAGTACGCGCAGGTGGCCACTGCGTTGCCTCTTGGCCGTCGCTGTTACTTCTCTCGACTGTGGGGATACAGAGGGCATGCTGTTAGTTGTGTGATGTTACTAGATGTGTCCATCACATGCATCCGACATGATAATCCATGACCACTTGCATGTACACACTTGTGACTATTGATGCACTCAGGTGTGTGTGTGTCTGCTTTCAGTCAGGCACGCACTGTGTGCATTTCCAGGGTGCATGCTTTGGGGATGTGTTACTTGTCATCTGGCCAGTCAGTGGGTCCATTGGGTCACTCCTGCCCTGTTGTGGGGGGGCATTGTGAGTGGGTCCATTGGGTCACTCCCATTCACACTTATGGCTTTGTACTTTGTGCACTTACCAGCATGTGCAGGTGGGCTCACTCCTGTCTCTGCCTCTCCTATGCCGTGGATGCCTTTGAGGTGCATGACACTGCTGCAGCGCTCCTCCCACGGTTGCAACTTGGGAGGGGATGCAGGGCCTCCACCATTGCCAGTGCTGTGTTGACGGTGTGCAGTCATGAGGTTGCGCACCCGGAGCCTGAGGCCATCCCACCTCTTATGGCAGTCCTTCACAGAGCGTGTGGTCACACCGACCGCTGTGCACTTGCGTGCTGCCTCCGCCCACAATTCCTTGCGCCATTGCTGAGTAGCGTACCGCTGGTCTGCACTAAAGAGCATTTCCACATGCTCAATAATGTGGTCCACCAGAACTGTGAGCTCAGCCTCACTAAAGCGTGGCTTTCGCTGTCTGCTTGCTGGTATCCTGGATGTCATTCGATGAGTTGTCAGTCTCAGGGAAGTAATCTGACCTGTGGTGTCTGAGGATGGCAGTGGATTGTGCTTTGTATAATGGCTGCCTCTCTGTTTCCGTTTTTTTCCCACGGTCATGCTGTTTCCGCTTCCGGTGTTGGTGTTTCCGCTTCTAGTGTTTCCGTGTTGGCGGGGGCAGACACGGGTTTAGCACCGGTTTCTGTGGTGTAAAGTCCATGTGCGTGGGTGTTTACATGACGGCGTTGACTCCGTTTCCGCCTCGGTGTGTTGCGCGCGACCCAAGTGCCGTAATTGGCCCTTATTTCCGCAACCTTGCGGTCACGGAAGTGGAGTCACCGTCATCACGGAATTACCGGATTCCGGCACAGCCGACTCGTAATGAGGCCCTATGTGTCTTATTAGACAATGCAAAGGCAGACAATGGCAGGACAGCAATGGGAAGTATGGATGCCCGAAAGGCATTTGATACTGTGGGCTCGCAGTTCATGTGCTTGATATTGTAGAGGCTCTGTTTGTTTTACAAATTTTCCCCAGTGGGTGCCTGTGACGGAAGGACTTCTGCTCCGCTGGAGTACAAGGATGGGTACTGGCGAAATGCCTACTTAGCCCCTACACGTCTACAAAGCAACAGTGATCCCAATCATAAAGGTAAAACAGTCACAGCTAAGAGATATATTTGCCTCATTCCAAGTATTGCCTTAAGAATCTGCTACTTCCTGCAATCCTGCATTAGCGTTTCCCACTGGGCTTGCAACAGAATACCCAACGTACAATGAGTACATGGGCGCGCGCACAAATCCATGATGGTAGCGTCAATACCGGATTGCGGGTATTAGCGGATGAAGTTGAAAAACTGCTGTCAATACCAGACAATTACTGGCAGAAATGACTGATCCACCATCAAAAATAGCATTAACAACGGATTGGCATTAATACCGGCACTGGAAACAGAAATGCCACAGAAACCGGAAGGAGAGCGACGGCCTTCCTTAAAACCGCAACCCACGTGAATCCACTGTTTTCCATGACCATCCAGGCCCATAAGAACCTGAAAAAGATGTCCAAAGAGCAGAGCACGCCAGGCACAGTCTCCCGCCAAAGCAAGCCCAAGTTTACTGATGCTGAACTCACTACCCTGGTGGACACTGTGCTGCATTATACAGAAAAGCTGTTTGGAGCCAAGCAGTGCAAGACAAGCTGCCATATGGGGTGAGGTGGTGGCCAATGTGACAGCTGTCAGGACCGTCCAATGCACGAGAAAGGACTGCCAGAAGAGGTGGGATGACCTCAAGGCCAAAGTACACACAGCCATAGCCAAGCACAGTAGGAAGTGCATAACCACTCGTGGTGGCACCGTGTAACCCCTATGACTCATATCATGGGAGGAGTGCCTTAACAGCATCCTGCACATGGAGGGGATCAAGGGTATTGGAGGTGCTGAGGCAGGAGCAGGGACGAAAGAGATGCTAGTAAGTACAAGTGCATGTACATGTGCATGTTTCCCCCTTTTGCATGCATCCACCAGCAGAGAGCAGAGTAACGAGCATGGCAAGTGGACTGATCCATGGCATATCATACAAAAACAGGGTAAGGTTTTTACCTTAAATGGAACAAATTACCTTCCCCAACCGTTAGAGTAACAGTCTTTTTAACACAACATAAACGGTTCCTTGAGAGAACAGATTAGTATAGACTTTACGGTAGCATACGTCAAAAGAACAGATAGAAACAATGTCCTGGCTACCTCTAGTAGAAGAACACCCTGAAGACCCTAACAGGAGTGCCTTGTCCTAGGTAATGGAATACTAGGTTATGGATGGTGCGTCACCTATCTAATAGGGATAGTGGGAGAAGAAACTGTCCCTCATCACTACTAATTAGATTGGATATGTCAAATCTCCTGTACTTAAAAAAAATAGAGAACAACCCCTCGTTTATTTTGTAGGCAGGACTGGATATTAGATCCTGTCTAGATACCTAATTGGATGGAGGTTTTTGATCCTTGGCGACTTTTTGTTATTTTATTCACCCGTAGGGGTCAAATATACCAAACAAGATTGGTTGTGCTCATACTTGGTTATTGTCTTAAAAGTCCCATATGTTCGGAACACCTAAAAGGCTCACTACACGTGAGTTAACTTAAACTTTTTTGTTGTATCCCCCGTTATTGTCTGGGATATTGTGATGGCCATGGTCATGAGGCACCTCATGACCAAATGGTCGATCGGTTTCGATGGCGGGTATACTTTATGCCATCTTCTTCAGGACAGGTGATTTATAAATGCAATTCCAATTCCGACATGCATCTGTATTTAACAGATCAGGCGAGCCCATCCGTCCACTGTATCCAGCAGTTTGTTGGTTTGGGGAGGGGATGAACAGCGAGACTATAAGCGTTCAATTCCTATTTCTTTCATAGAACGTTTTTGTTGTTCTTGCCGTGATTGGTGGTTGCCGGATCATCGGTCACTTGCTCATTAGCTCGCTCCTAGCTGACCAATGATCCTAACGCCACTTATTTTTACTGGACAGGAAAACTTGGAATGAGGCCCATATCTCCTTTGCGCTTTGTGATAAAATGGGCTGAGGGAAATCTTTAGTCTCAGTAGAGGTGTGAATGAGTAGCAATCCAAATAGAAATTGTACAATTACAAAATAAATGAATGTCCAATGTTCTATACAAATATTTGCTTTAATTACACATTGTGTAAAAACCCACTCCAGTAAAGGAAAACAATAAAATGCAGAAAACAGTGATGCAAGTAATCTGATACTTAGCAGGGAAGAAGTGCAACAAGGAGTTCATAAGGGATTTGTCTTACAGGAATAAGGTGCATAAGGCCAGTCTCTAGGCCACAAAAGCTGGACCAGGTGGAAATGGTCACATCAGAGTACCTGATTCCACGTTTAGGTGGTTTGATGGTGTTAAACCAGGCTACAACATGTTGCAGCTGTGTGTTGAACAAGTTTGGTTGCAGCCGTACTGGTCCAAGAGGCAAGCTGTCATCGAGCCGGTTCGGAGTTGATGCACAGTGGGGTGCAGCGGTCTTGCGATGCAATTCATATGGCTTATCTGAAATGGTTCAAAGGTTGAGTTGGTTCAAGACAGTGGGCCTCATTACACGGACGGCGGTAAGGGTTAACGGTCACCGTTAATGGCAACGGTGACCGTTAACCCTTACCGCCGTACTACGAGGTCCCTTTGCGGGTTGGAGGATTTAACGCCTGCTTCTTGCAGGCGTTAAAATCCAACCCGCTAAGGGACCTCGGAGCTAATTACGGCACCGCAAAATTGCGGTGGCGTAATTAGCGCCTTCCCCATTTCCATAGAGCCCTATGGGGCAGAAATGGGAATGGGGAAGGGCAATGGCGGAAAGGGGATTTACCGCCCCTCCAACCTTGGAATGGGGCGGTAAATCCCCTTTCCGCCAAGGCGGTGCCGGTATTTTACCGGCATGAGCCATGGCGCTAGTAGCGCCATGGCTCACCGCCTTCCGTGTAATGAGGCCCAGTGTGTTTATGATATGAAATTATATGATATTTTATTTATAGCGTGCCTATACACAAGTGTTTCAAGGCGCAAAGAAATTCAAGTTGATGTGTGATGCAATGGTTCAGCAGTTCGAACCTGTGACCATGTTGGTCCAGCGGTTCAAGTTGAGATTCGGCGGTTCGAAGCTGTGACCATGTTGGCCCAATGCAATATTTGAGTGGTTAAGCGCTGAGGAGAGAAGGGCTGAGATATCTCGCTGTTTGGTGAGTTGGGGAGCATGACACATCGATCATGTCGGACTCCATTCCATCTGCCCTAAGAACAAGGGCGCAAATACGACGCAAGGCGAAGGCTCTGAATGAAATCACTCCTCGAGCACCTGCAAGTAAAGTAAGCCGATTCTTTTCATGTTCCTCAAACCCTGACTCTGTTGTGGCTGAGCAGATTTATGTTTGCCAGGAAATACCTGACGCCGGGTATTTAATCGCATGTCTGAAAAACGCACACTTCATTCAGACGTGGTGTCGGTGTCGTTTGATTCTAAACTTTGTGGAGCGGCTCACCCCTTACCATATGTGAGCTCGTTGGACGAGGACATGATCAGGGACGATGTCCCCTTAGTATCTCCACAGGCGGGATTGTTATCCACGGACACCAGCAGCTGTGAAGGCAATGTGTGCATAGTTGCTCAGGACGCGTGTGTGAACTTAGAAAAATCGGTTGGCTCACCTGACGCTGGGCTGTATGCTGATCCGCTTCTGGATGAGGCGGGTGGTGGCAGTGGGTTGGCTGCCTTGGCGGGGGTGCAAGGCCTCGGAGCTGGCGGTGTTGGTAGGCGTGCCGTCGGTTCTCCCACGGAAGCTAACCTGGGGGCGGCGTCTGCGGGCACACGTGCACCCGACTGGTCTAGTGTTGTGCTCGTTGCTACGTGCGTGAGCAAGGCAGAAGGATGGAGAGACGGCGCTCCTTTGTTGTTTGCAGCGACTCCTGGCATACTGCAGCCCGGTAGTAGCCCCGTCCAGCTTACTCCTATAAGTGCCAGTTCTCCCGTTCATCTGTCCTGCACGGTCTTCTGTCCGACTTTTTCAGCCGATGAGATTGCTCACCCTATGCAGTCAGCGATGAGCTTGGGTCAATATTGTGTCCCACGCCCACTGGATCCTCACTCTGACAGATCTGGGTGTCTGCCACAAGTTGACCCAAGTGCACAGTTCTCTGAAAACAGGAGAAACTCCATGAGCGTCGTGACTAAGGTTCTGGAAAACTTAGTAGCAATGAATAAAGAGTGTCTTGCAAACACTAACAAAGGTCCTACTTCTCCTACGTTGAAACCTGACAAACACACCTCAAAAAGGCAAATATCACAACTAAGCGGCTCAAATGAAGACATATGGTCTAAGGTGTGTTACAAACATTTCAAAACTAATAATCACACTCCAAGTAATCGTGAACAACACGAGGGACTCGATCATGTGTTGACCTCTCAGAAAAGGTTGACCACGCAACAACAACACTCTAACATGTCCCTTACGTCTATTACCCATACCTCACAGCGATCTGCTACCAACAAATATCTTTCGGAAGACTCACAAGACTCCTCATTGATGGAACGTCCATTTCTGAAAATACGCCACACTAGAGAAAAGTCGGTAACGGCTAATGGACTTCAACCACCAGTGTTTAGTGCCGAAGACAGACCCACTATGCCTCACGCTGAGCTACAAACCTTAATAATCTCATCTATGACGATGTCTATGGCCCCTTATATGAAATTATATGAAGCCACTAAGGACCTGACAACTGTTGTGGCTCTAATGCACTCGAAATTAATTCGGATTGAACAAGTCTGTGATCAATCTTACAACGACCAACAAGAAGGAATGAAAAGATTAGACGGATCATGTACTCTGTTAAATGAGCAAAGGAAAAACGATGCAATTGACAAAAAACTCTTGGCAGAAGTAGCGAGAGAGGCGCTAGCTTTGTTTAAATACGATGGAATGACCTCAAACCTGCAAAAGCATCAAAACACTTCACCAACTGTGAGCAAGTTATCAACCCGATGTAACAAGTCTTCAAATGAACGCGGCACAGGGGATCCAAATCAAAATACTCAGGAGCACCTAGACGTGATTGTAATCCATGAAGACGTGCACCCAGGCCCATCGGCCTCGACTGATCCTATACTGAAAAAGCTGGCGACACCGCCAACGATAAGTGCGGTAATTCCCCCAAGCTTGACATCAATAACGGGGAATCTGCCCATGCAAGACTCAGAAACCATGCCTATAATGACGACAATTTTCGATAATACCACTCCTGACATTTCATTCCACACTGCATTTGAACAGGCGAGGGGGAATTTGAACCAAGCATTATGTGACTCCCAGGTGGCATCTTCCTCTCAGGGAAATTTGGGCGCTGACGCTTCCAATATTATCCCCTCTGCAATATCTGCAGTGGCTTCAGTACCCAATTATTTGGTCTTCAACAGGGTGCCACAACCGAAGGTGTTGACTTCTAAACCCCTAGCTAATCCACCTGCAAAACAGGCGAAGAAACCTAAAAATCACAAAGGACTTAGAAACAAGGCACTACATGGTGCACGGAAATGTCTACGCAATATAAACGTGGTCCAGAATGTGGCAAGTAACATCAACAAGTGTCTAAAGGCAGCCTCTTCAATCAGTGGGAAACCGCAAAAAAAACCTTCAGACACAGAAACTTTTGTAACACCTGACGCGGTGGCTGCGTCAGGTTTGAATCATGAACTCTCAAGTGAGCTGTTGAACTTATCAACGTACGACGAAGTGACACACGATATTCAGGACGTGGAGGCTGTTTCTTCCTACGAAAATCAAGAGGTAGGGATCGTCCATACCTTGACAGATGTAGAGAAAGTCAACCAAATTAACATCGACGCTTCGGCATATGGCCCTGGAAGTGAACCTCTTGCTGTCCAAACTGTTCCAAGTATCACCAATTTAAGCTCTTGTTCCGTGACTGGCACGCAAACGACTCAAAATGTATTGTCCTCTGTAAGAAGAACCTGTCAAATAATCAATGAAAAGGAAGCCCATCAGGGGCATCTGAAATCTTTGGATAGTCTGGTGTTTATGACTCTACACGAAAAAAGGATGCGTGTCACTACGGAGCAGGGGTCGTTGGCCCCTGGAAATATTCAGACAAATCCTTATGTCCCCATTAACCTGGCGGCAGCAATGCTGCATAACGATGCTGTAAAAATCTCAGTCATTGATATGATTGACCATGGTGATCGTCAAATACGCAATTCAAAGGCTTCCCTGAATGACGTTCGAACGTCTCAGCCCAGAACGTCGAGAGGCTCGAGTTCGATGTGCCCTATTTACAAACTTGTCATTGAAAGACTAGATTCCTCTGATAATTTAATATTGAATCGAGGCAACATACTCAGGCTTTTACACCTCGTGCCAGCCCTACGGGCCATAAACTGAAACGACCTGAAGATCGTGGGGTTTTTCAATGAAAAAAGGAACGATAAGGTGGTGCTTTATGTCTCGTCGCCTATTGTTGCTTCAACAATTCTGGACGCTAATATCACCCTGTTTTCCCTAGGCTTTGAAGTCTTTAAATACTCTGAAACATCTCATAAAATACCTAGTGGAGTAGAGGTCCCATACAGCCAGAAAGTCCTAAGTAAGGACTCTTGCGTGAGTACGCTGAAACCCATGGATCAGAGTGCCATCGACGCTCAAATACCCCCTTGTTCATCAAATCAGAAGGCATCCTTGGTTGGAAACAAACAGAAACAACTGGGAAACCCTTGCCATGACCAGATACTGGAGGTTTCTGAGATGGAGCAACAAAAAGATAATATACGAATCACTATACTATGTAACGTCAAACAAGATGGATTGAGTGTTCCTAGTAATAAATCCTTCAGCCCAAGTGGCGGTAAGCATGAGTGGCAATGGTTGTCTGCAGCCCTATGCAGCAAAAATCCCCAATAATGCCGGATCGAGGCACCCAAATCTTTGTGTGGATTGGCTTCTTGGAACACTCCCGGATTTTCACATCTGTTCAAATCAAATTGGCTTGCAACAATCGATATCACATGTCTCCAGGAAACCTGGCTACGAGAAACCCCAGTCGTGGACGACTTTGAGGTGGCCTTAAATCCTGCTTTAAAATCTTTAAAAGGGCGCTCGATGTCGGGCATGGCCACCATGGTTAGGAAATCCTCGGGCTGGAGGATTGCGAGTTCGACTAACTACTCCCCGTTCATCCAAGTAACCTTAATGTCAAAACTAAAACACGAAGTGACGCTCACAGATCAGTTTATTTATTTATTTATTTATTTATTTATTTATTTATTTATTTATTTTAATTCTTGTAATGCGCCAACATGCCCGTAGGCCTCAGGGCGCACATAAAACTGAACAAACAAACAAACACACATGGCAAAGAAGAAAGAGGTGTCAAAGAGTTATTCCAGATTGAAGTAGTGGGATTTTACAGCACGTTTGAATGCAGTGTAGTCCTGAATCTGCCGCATCTGGGCTGGGAGTTTGTTCCATAGAAGGGGACCTTGAGCGTCAAGAGTGGTACCTCCAAATTTGGCTGTCCTGTATTTTGGATGCTTGAGAATAGTAGCAGAGGATGAACGAAGGTTCCTCGCGTTAGATTTAATGCTAATGCGGGCTGACAAATAAGTGGGGCTACAGAGGCTGAGGCATTTGTGGGTCGTGGTCAATATCTTGTGCGTTATCCGATGTTTAACGGGAAGCCAATGAAGTTTTTTCCTAAAGATGGAAATGTGTATACGACGGGATTGATTGAAGATATTACGAACCATCATTGTTCTGAGCCACTTGTAATGATTGGATATTGGAGGCTGTGGTGCCCGCTAGGAGGTTGTTGCAATAATCCAATCTAGAATTGATCAGTGCAGTGGACAGAAGGGCACAGTTTTCTTCCGAGATGAATGGTCGAATATAGCCTATTCTTTTATTTATAAGACCGCAGCTAGATTTAATGCTGGAGACATGGGACTTCATAGAAAGTTCTTCGTCAAGAACGACGCCTAGGGTCTTGACTTTCTTCTGGACGAGAATGGTATTGTCAGCAATGTGGAAACTAGCATAGTTGGAGTCGAGTTTCGCCCGGGTGTTTTTAGATGCCACGATGAGGAGTTCAGTTTTTTTGTCGTTCAGGGCAAGTGAATTTCAGGCCATCCAATCTTGTATGGCTTTGTATATTTTATTGATGGTTACTGTATCGCTGCTATAGGCGCGTAGTTCGTGTATTGCACTCCTAATTTGTTTAAGAGGTCAAGAAGGGGACGAATATAAAGATTGAAAAGCAGAGGCGATAGGCATGTGTTGTTATGTGTTGTAAACCTGTACTGGCACCACACGAATGCTGGAAAACAGGTATTCATCGATCAGATCATGGAAATAGTTGATGAACTGTTGGAAACGAACGGCTGGCTGAATGTTCTCATCTGTGGTGATTAAACATCGACCTATTTAAACCATCTGGCCCTGAAAAAACTTCTTTGGCCAAGTCTTGGTCGGAAGAAATGACCCTAAGAAACGTACAACTTTTAAATGGGAACACTTGTGATGATATGCTGCCAGCCTCTACGTGGCATCGTGATGGGCAAAGGTCAACAATTGACTATATATTTGTGTCAGAAGCCCTACACCCACGGATAACATTGCTGAAAATTATTAAAAAGACTGAAAGCGACCATAACATGCTAATAACAGAATTTATAACTGTGCCAAAACAGAAACTAGAGCTATGGCCTCATAAAATCCAGGTGGATTCCAATAGAGTAAGATTGAGACTCGAAACACATGATGTGGAACATCTGGTAAATCTCTACTGCAAGACCTGCCCAAACGTTGACTATGACCACCTTTTGACACATTATAAGCCCAAGCAAACGGGTTTTAAGAATATGGCCTTTGTACGCCAACACAGCTTTGACCGGGAATTGCTGATACAAAAGCGTCATATGCGTCAAGACATCAGAAGGCTGAACCGTACAAATGGCTCAACATACTCACTTGACGTAAAGGCGGTTAAGCAAAGATACAAAAACTGGCTAAAAGCTCACAAGCATGTTATGTCCCAAAATGACACAGAACAGATGTTGATGGTCCTAAAAAATAAGAACACTAGAGACTTTTGGAGGCTTATGAACAATAAGCATGCCCCACAAAAAGCCATACAAGCCTGTATGGTGTCTGAATCAGATTGGACAATTCACTTCGAATGTTTATTCAAAGCATCTGTTTCAACTGACGGCCCAGTTAAACCAACATCTAAACCGTGGGCCCATACCCAAAAGATGAAATAGTGACCATCATTAAAAAAGCAAATAATTCACGTGCACCTGGTCCTGACGGCCTGACAAATTTTACTATTAAACGACACCCAGAGCTATGGGCAGAGATCTGTGTAACGTTGTTTAATCGAGTACATTTAAGTGGCCAGATGCCAAAATCCTGGAAGACCGCGATAGTTGTACCTATCTTTAAAAAAGGCGACAGAGCAAACCCGAAAAACTATCGTCCAATTGCTCTACTAGATGTCCTAGGTAAGATCTATGCCATCATGCTTAGGGACTACATAACTACATACTTAGGCTAAGTGCTGCATGCTTTTCTTACTAAACCACAGTAGTGGTACTGTTTTATGTTATTTGTGTTTTTTACAAAGATGTTGCTAGAGGGGGTGGGTGGAGCAGTGTATGTTTGTGAAAGAGAATGAGAACTAAGGGTACGCTTAAGCCCCCCCGAGTTCTGTTTCCCAAAATTCCCCTTTCCTAACCTCTCCTTAACCCTCCTTCTCTGCAGTGTTTGCAGACCCCTGTCTAAGCCTCAACTTGCATGTTCGAAAACCACAGTAGGGCTGTGTGGGATGTATTAACCCACGTATGCTCTGCCCTGCGGCATCACTGCGTGCTGATGGTGCAAGAATTATCAAAATGGCTGCAAAACCCCTGGACGCGCCAAAACCTATGGAGATTGCGCTTTGCAACACAAAAAGATGGCTGCCAAGTCTACCATGCATGTTGTCAGTGGTGGAACAGAGACCTCACTGCTGAGACATGTCACTGGGCTGCCCAACAAGAAAAAATGGAGACTGCATGAAAAGCAGTGCTTGCTGAAGGAAATCCAGAATTTGCTCTTGTATCCTTTTTCTTGGTTGCTGAAACAGCAGAATGCCGGCACAAAACACCATCAAGCATCCAATATTCTTGCTGGGTCTTACAAGTCACGGAGTTCAAGAAATCCTTTAAGAACATACAATGTCATGAAAAGCAGAATCTGTCACCACAACATTCACAGCAGAAATGTGCCTGCCTGTGAAATCTGTCAAAATCCGGGCGCATTACCAGCGGCCGCCTGTGGACAGCCTTCAATAGCTTGCATCAGAAGATTTAAACTTGTGCAACTGAAATCAAATGTCTGGAAACTAAGTGACCTGTTATTAAGAGTAACCTAGGTTGTAACTATTCAAATCCCATGGTTTGGAAGCTGGAATAAGTGTTCTAGCTGCTTGTTTTGAAGATTGCACGTTTGTTTTAAACCAAGTAAAAAAAATGTAGCAGAATTACATTTAAATTAAGGCTCAAACCAGTTCCACAGCTTTCCCTCACAAAGGCCAGGCATTTCCCTCCTGCTCCACTCCACCAGGAAATCACACTTCTGTGATGATTAGGTCAGGGGAGGAGAACGTGGGCTGCAGGGGATAAGGACAATGGACTTCCTCTGGCTGAAAGGATATGCAGAATGTGAAGAGTCATAGACGGCCTCTCCCAGAAGGAAGGGGGTGGAGATTGCTTCTGAGCTGCCAGAAGGAGAAGGAGGTGGGGACAGACAACCATTTGTTGATTCGCAAGGACAAGGAGCACATTTTTAAAGGAACTGATAATTCACTGTGTAAAATTGTGAAAAATATGTAAACCTTGGACTTGTGAACCTAGTTTTTGGCTGCACATTTTAAGAGGCATCAGAACTCTGTGCTATGTTCTGGGAAGTAACAGTGGAAATTATGGTCTTATACCAAATGTGATTGTGTCAAGAGCATAAAACTTCACACGCTTATGGCCATATACAATGCGCACATTTGTGGGAATTTGCTCTGAAATTGGACCATGTGTTCCAGACAAAAAGGGTGGAATTCTGTCAAAAGCAGACCCAAGATCCTA
Source organism: Ambystoma mexicanum (assembly GCF_040938575.1). Taxonomy (NCBI): domain Eukaryota; kingdom Metazoa; phylum Chordata; class Amphibia; order Caudata; family Ambystomatidae; genus Ambystoma; species Ambystoma mexicanum. The sequence goes on from NC_090935.1 coordinate 846,102,446, forward strand.
CAGCGATGGGGCTTGGAAGAGGATCTGCTCCACAAAATATGTGATCTCTGTATGTTATTGTTAGAAAGGTTGCACATTTGTAAATACGTATTGTGCTAAAGGTAGATTTTGTGTTCAAAGGGACAGGGGGAGGATTCTCTGATTCATAAACCCACATCATCATGGTGACACCCTGTTTTCTTCTCCAATCAAGGGGGAGAAGAGATTCTAACCTATAGCCTGCCTAGGGGGTGCGCTTAGGATAATTCAGCACACACACCCCTTTACCATATGCATAAATAGAGAACGCTGAGGACATAGAAAGATAGACAGATTCACCCACTATCCTGATCCTGGCGAAGCACCCTGAAGCAGATCCATCCATATTCCTTCCTCCAGATTCCAGAAACTTGGCAAGCAGAAAGGCCCATTCCATTAGTTGAACCATTTTCAACTAGGCCTTGAATTTCAAAAACCAAAAAGAATCCCACAAGATCTAAGGGGAACAAAAGAAACAGCCGGGCTGTACTGTAACTGCTTTCCTGCTAAAAAAATTATTACCAGAACCAAAAGACCCAATCCAGTTGTGCCGAGCTGTGCTGTGACCAGAGAGCCATAGCAGACCCAGTCCAGTCATGCTGTACCGTGCAGACCAGAGCACCTCGCTGTCCAGTCCGGTGTGCCCATCAGAATTTCTGAGCAGAATCACTGACCTTGACGGACCAGAATTCCTGACGGTTCTGTTCAAACATATATAGTGAGTATCCATAGAATAGGACTGTGTCACTAGCATATGTACTATCCATAGTATATACCTATCCATATCCACCCTATATTGTCTTCAGAATCTGCATTGTTAGAAATCATTTTGAATTGCCTGAACCCTATATTTTATACCTACTATCTTCCTTTGGTACTAGTATTGTTAAATATCTTTGCGCTCATATATTTCATCTGAAGAAGGCAAGCTCCTCGCAGCCAGTCGCCCGGATCCAGTGGCGCCCTGGTCTAGTGGCTGTGCTTCCGTGTGTTATTTGCTTCTTCATAGTCATCCCCTAGTTTAAAGAAATCCTGTTTCTCTTTTGAAAGCACACCCCCCTTTTTTATTCCTCATTCTTGCGCCTATCTCAGAAAAATGACCTCCACTAAAATGTCCATAACTTCCCCAAATGTTATGCTAGAAACTTGTAGCTAACATCCACAGCTTTCCAGAGAACTAAATACCGCATTCCAAATCCATATGGTTCTCTTGTGATCGTGATTACCGCGTGTGGAAAGTTTTCCGCAAATTTTCGTTTTGTCAAAACATTACACGTGTAAAACATTTTTTGATTGCAACAGACCTCAATTTTAAGTTTGCACATTGCTTATTAGTGTTTGTCTACAACTATACAAAGTGGCTCTCATTAAGAATTTGAAAAATGTCAGTAATTTAAACCAGATTTAGTGTTTTACCCAAACCATTCTCAGATAACTTTAAAACCATTTTTGACAGCTTGCCAATCAACTCTGTTCCTCTCTTGTGTTGCTGGGGGAAATTGGGAGTGACATTTTGTTTGAATTCTGCATTCCTGAATACCTGCTCTCTCTCCTCCTATCTCTTTACATTGTATATTGGGAGTTGAGGGGTATGCAGGGGGAAGTAGTAACCACATTGCTATTTGATTGAACACACACCCACAAAAGTATTATTTCTGTGCTGCATTGTTTTTGCTTACTATTACTTCTTATGATTAAAGAGATTGATTAAAGAGATTGCTTAGTGTTACATCACCCCATTGGTGATCATTGTATACCCATCAAACCTAGTGTGATTAAAATTGTGAAAACATAAAAAAATATTTTAACTTTGCAAACCAGCCTGTTAATTCCTGGTTCAGTGTGACCAGGGGGTTGGGGGGGAGGTTCCAAGAGAGGGGTGTGATATAAGTGGTACATCGTTCAGAATAAAAGAACTTTTAGACACACATAAATAAAATAAATAAATAAGGATTTCAGTTGTGCATTACACGCTAGTTGGTTCGTGCCACTCCAGTGCCTCAGATGCTGTGGACCTTGACAGAGAGAGGTGTTATCTGACCTCACAAAGGATCAAAAGAGAGGCAGCTCCCACTTGCTATTGTCTTGCTGGGTGAAGCAGTGACAGCCAATCTAGGAAGAATGCACACAAACTGCTCATGGCTGGCCTGTGCATACAGTGTTGACATATGTTTGATACAGATCAGATGTGGCTTCAGAAATTATATGGATTACCAACCACTGTAACCCATACTCAGATATGGAATATGTATAAAGGATACATTAAACCGCCAAAAGTAAACACGTGCTAGAAATGTACAAGTTGAAACAACTCTAGAACAAGTTAAAAAGAGATTATAAAGGCCCAGAAACAGTTAGATGAAAAACTGATTTCACCCATCACATGCTCTTTTATGTGAGTACACATACTGACAACTTGCGCTGTTGCTGCTTCAGGCTTCTTTGTGTCTCTGGTTTAGTTGCATGCAGAAGCTGGTTTGCCAAGCTTTCCACCTGTTATGGATTATGGTGTAAACTATATTCCCAGTCGTGGCAGGCATTTTTGTGGTGTGCTGCTCTACTGGCACCTTCTTCATGTTCTGCACATTTTGGATTAATTGGCCTCTTTAACCTTTAGAGGACATGCTGTCTCACTTCAGCATCCTGGGCGAATGCATCATGAGAAAACATGCTGCTCGTAGGCACCTCAGGAAAAAGATATTAAAAATTCCCGGGCTACAAAGTCCCACAGAGAGTCTAGAAGCAGGAGTAGCCAGGTTGTGCCAACAGTAGCAAGCAGTAAGAGTCTTCCACAAAGAGGCCAAAGTCATGTGTGCTCAATGGAAGAGAGTAAACTTCTACAAAAGAACTACGCAGCTTTGTTTTATACAAAACTATATTAGATCCACCAATTGGAATCTGTATCATGCATGCCTCTGTTCGCAATGATTTTCGGCTGCAATTGCAATTGGTGGCCATTTTAATCATCTAGAGCAGTTGTGCTGTAAAAAGAAATATGTTGTAATTGAGAAAAAGATGATCTGTATCTGTTTGCCAGATTTCAACGGGAGACATTTCAGAAGGGCTCCCATTGAAGACTGTCTCTTGCAATGCTGCTATTTGCGTTTTTTTGTTTTTTTTTTAACTTCTTTTTTTTTTATTTTAATAATTTTTTTTTTTTATTATTCAAGATACAGATATTGTTACATGTGTTAGCACATTACAGACTTTGAGTAGATCTGGTAAACATCAAGAATGAACAGAGATAACAATTTTAAACCAAAGAGGATATAACCATATTGAAGATATAGAAAATTTGATGCATTAAATTGTACAAGTAAGGATTAGAAATTGTAGATAGTGCTGATTAAACCTGGATTAATATAATACATCTCTGCAATGAGTAACTGATATGGAAATATGAGTGGAGAGATGGGGAGACAAAACAGGGAAACAGACAGCTAACATACCAGATACAGAAGGGAGCGAGGTTGAAGGGGGGGAAGATGGGTATAACAGATTATTGCATATAACTGATTCTTCTATTACAGTGATAATTAAAAACAAGCCTTTTTTTTATAAATATAATCATTCAATTAGTAAAGTAAGCATGGGAGTGTTTCTTCAGGAGCCATGAGCGGTTGCATTGAAACAGTTGAGATAACATGTGAAATAGTGCCATTTAGCGTTGTATTTAGTGATTGTATTAAGATTTTTAGCCATGCACATTTCCAATTTGTGAGTTTGACATAAAGCATTCCACCATGCTCTGGTAGAGAGTGATTGAAAGTCTTTCCAGTTTGCTGTAATACATTTTAATGCAATACATATGAGTAGGTCATATAATCTAGTAGAGTCCGGTGGAATATGTGTTGTAATGGCTACGCTTCCTAAGAATATGCTTAAAGGGGAAAACGGAACATTTATAGAGAAGATGCGCTGAATACATTTCCAAATATCGAACCAAAATTTGACAATATATGAACATTCAAAGAACATATGCATATAAGTGGCAGGAGACAGGCCACACGACCAACATTTAGCATCATGGTTCGGGTTAGTCTTTGCTAATTTAGCCGGAGTAATGAAAGCTCTATGTATAAAGAAATAGTAGTGTTGTGTAATGTTAGCTGAGACTGATACATGTTTGATTTTAGAAAACAGGCGGAGCCATATATGGTCCTCAAACTTATATCCTAAATCAAGTTCCCATTTGTGACGAATAGGACAAATATTAAATGTTGAGGTTAGCATATTATATATTTTTGAGGCTTTGACCTCACCTGTCATGGTTAGCAGTAGTAGTCTTAAGGCGTCTGGAGAAAGAATCTCATAGGAGAAATGATCTAGTGCATCAAGGCAGGAGTTGATTAACTTATTGTAAAACTGAAAGTCAGTGTTGGGTATGGTGAATAAGGTAGAGAGGTGTTGGAAGGAGAGAATTGAAGGACCGTCTATAATGTGTTGGATGAATCTAATTCCCTTTCCAATCCATGCTTTACGATTGAGGATCT